>NC_062568.1:185060473-185683882 GCF_022837055.1 Prionailurus viverrinus | reverse complement strand
GAGAGGGGAGAGGGGTCCAGATGGAGGAAACGGCCAGAGCAAGCAAAGCTGCAAGGATGCAGGAGGAAGCCCAGGAGCCGAGCGGGAAGGAGCAGAAAAGATCATCCTTCAAGGCCTGTGCCAAGTGTCTCCTCCTCCAGGAAGATCGTTCTGACCTCTGGTTGCGCTCCTGCTCCCAAAGGAGCCACTGCCCATGCGTCTGTAAGACTCCTCCACAGGGGCTTTCAAGACCCCCAAATCTGGCCCCAGACCACCTTCATCCCCCTAGACTTTCCTTCCCCAAACGCAGCCCTTCCCCCACCTCCCAGGCCTTTGCTCCAGGCATTTCCTCTACTGCGAATGCTTCCCCTGCCTCCCTCCCACTCGTCAAACCTCTGAGCTCCCTACTAACCCAACTCAAATGCCTCTTTTCCAGGACACTATCCTACAGCCTTCTCCCTCAACGGCTGTCATCCTGCCATCCCCGAATCCTCAGAGCGTTTTGTCCTTGCGGGGGGCCTCCTCCTGCACCTCGCCCTGTGCCACCGACGCTCATTCCAAACCAAAAATGTATTGAGGGAGGATAAGTCAACATGGCCCACGCACACAATGGAATACCACTCAGCAACAAGAAGGAACAAATTACGTGTACGTGCAACAACACGGATGTCAAAGATAGTATGTTGAGGGGCGCCCGGGTGGCTCAGTCAGTTAAGCGTCCAGCTCTTGATTTCGGCTCAGGTCATGATCTCACAGTTTGTGAGTTTGAGCCCTGCATCTGGCTCCATGCTGACAGTGCAGAGCCTGCATGAGATTTTCTCTCTCTCTCTCTCTCTCTCTCTCTCTCTCTCTCTCTCTGCCCCTCCCCCACTCGTGCTTGTGTGCTCGCTCTCTCTCTCAAAAATAAATAACCATAAAAAAATTAAACTCAAAAACAGTACATTGGATGGGGCGCCTGGGTGGCTCAATCAGTTGAGCGACCAACTTCAGCTCAGATTATGATCTCACGGTTCGTGAGTTCGAGCCCCGCGTCGGGCTCTGTGCTGACAGCTCAGAGCCTGGAACCTGCTTTAGGTTCTGTGTCTCCCTCACTCTCTGCCCCTCCCCCATTCATGTTCTGTCTCTCTCTGTCTCTCAAAAATGAATAAACATTAAAAAAATAAGTTTAAAAAATAAAAACAAATTTAAAAAGTAGTATGTTAAGTAAAAGAAACCAAACCCAAGAGCACAGACTGTTGGAGTCCCTTTATGTAAAGTCCTAGAAGGGGCAAAATTAATCTATGGTGATAGAAATCAGAACAGTGGTTGCCTTTGGGAACGTGGGTAGGGCTAAACATGGGACTTTTCTAGGGTGATGAAAATGACCTGGTTCTGTGCTGTCCAACACAGTAGGCACTAGTCACATCTGGTACCTGAGCATCTGAAATATGGCTACACTGAAGTGAAATGTGCTGTAGGTATAGAATACACCCTGGTTTTCAAGAACTTAGGATGAGCAAAATAATGTAACATATCTCCTTAATGAATCTGTATATTGATTACATGGTGAAGTAATATTGTGGATATATTGTGTTAAGTAAATATGTTATTTTTTTTATTTTTTAAATGTCTATTTTTGAGAGAGAGAGAGAAAGAGACAGAGTGCAAGCAGGGGAGGGGCAGGAGAGAGAGGGAGACACGGAATCTGAAGCAGGCTCTAGCCTCCGAACTCTCTGCACAGAGCCCAATGAGGGGCTCGAACTCACGGACGTCAAGACCATGATCTGAGCCGAAGTTGGACATTTAACCAACTGAGCCACCCAGGTGCCCCAATATGTTATTGAAATTAATTTTACCTGTTTCTTTTTATTTTTTTTTAACAAGGCTACTAGAAAATTCTTAATTACCTATGTGGTTCACATTATATTTCTATAGGACAGCCCTGCTGTCAATCTTGATGTAGGTTACATGGGCGTACGCATTTGTCAAATTAGAGTGCACCCATAAGATCTGTGCACTTCAGTATATGTAAGCTATATCTCGATTATAAAACAATTTTAGTGAGCACCTACTATATGTTCGGTGTTGTTAATACTGCACTGTAGGAATAAAAAAAAACAGACCCACTCAGTCTAGTCAAAGTAACTGACTTTCATCAAATAATTGCTCTAAAGAATGATCTTATCTCGTTCCCAACCAGGCTTAGTACTGTTAAGGCAGGGACCGTATTGGGGCACTTTTGTCCCTAATGCTGCCTAGCACAGAGAGGGGTGCATGTCAGGGGCTCAATGTATTCCCATACACTGAGTTGAACTACTGAATTGGTTAATATTCATTTCCTGAAACAGGCAGGTAAATAGAGTCTACCTGGGGGGAATGTTGCTGCCTTTAAACCAGACCAGCTAACACGTCACTGCTTTGGTTGTTTTGCAAAATTTCCAGGGACAGAAGGATCCAGAGTCCATCACCATTCTTGGCCTGCTCTTTGGGATATAATCCTAGTATAAGACATCAAGCCTTCTGCCTAAATTCTCTGGACCTCTTGGGTAAATACCATGAGGAGCAGGGTGATCAAAATTAATTTTTTAAAATAGATTTTCTTACCTCAACTGGAGTGTATATACAAGGAAGGACTGCTTTTCCCTCCAGAAATTTTGAAGGTAAAGTATGTTAGGAGACATCCCTACAGAATAGGGGGTTCCTACGAGGTAGATGCACTCACGTAAGTTTTTTAGGAAAGGTTTGTAAATAGGCACATACTGGTTTTCTTTCCAGATCCTCAGGCCTTAGTAGGAGAGTTACTTCTTGGCTGTGAGCTCAGAGAGCTCTTTCCACAATGCCTACTTCCACGCATCCCGGGACTAAAGGGGAACCACTCAAGTGGCCCCTGTTTGCTGATGAGCTTCCAAAGAAAGCCACCCCGTGACCTGGTGGAAGTTACTCAGATGCGTGGATGCGTTAGAGACCACCGAAGTGAAAATCCAACTCGTAGCAGCTGCAGGAAGCGTGTCTTTATTAATTCATCTTAGGGCTATTATTGACTTCTGCTCTGAGCCTACACAGGGTCCAGGGGTCCAGGAAACGCAGAGAAGGGTCAGGCCAGGTCCCTGACCTCAAGAATCCCACAATCTAGTGGTAGGAATATAATGAGCACAGTTACTGCCAAGACACAGGCAAGAAGGGTCCAAAGAGACCAGTTGGGGGCATATGGTTCCCTTCCCTGTGCCAAGCACTGTGCTGGGCTCAGGGTCTATACACGTGGCTTCGAACAGTCTCCTCCTTCCTTCATATACCTCACCCTCCTGACAGCAGCCACGGAGATGGGTTAACATCATGAATCAGATCATACCACCCTTCTAGTTAAAAACTTTCTTTGGTTTTGTTTTATCAAAGCACAGGGACAGAAGCCGTGGGCAGAAAGAGCTAAAGACTTAAAGAGTTAAAAACTTCCAATGACATTCAATTATACTTAAAACAAAGCTCCGTTTCTTGACATTATTGTATCGGTCAGCTCTTACTGTATAACAAACCACCAGCCACTCCAACAGCTACCGCCTGGCAAACCACCCAAAACGTGGTGGGCTCAAACGACAATAATGGGACATCACATGTCTGTAGGTCAGCTGGCTCAGATGATTTAGGCTGACTCTGTTCCACGTGTCTTTGAAGCAGAAGGACCACCTGGACGGTTTCTTCTCGTGCAGGCGGGCAGAGTGCACGAAAGCAAGCAAAATATACAAACCCTCTCAAGGTCTAGGTTTGCAACTTCTGGGCAACTATCACTGACCAAAGTAAATCGCATGGCCAAGCCCAAAGGCGAGGAGCTGGAAGGATACTCCACCCACAGTGACTCCAGGCCACTTTCTAGGGTGTGGATGCAAGGAGGGGTTAATACACACTGTGATGTATCCTCTACCCGCACCCCAAGATTCACCTTGCACCTTGCCATTCGCTCAAACCACACTGGCCTTTTTCATTCCCTCAAACGTAGCAATCTCTTTCCTGCCCCAGGGCCTTTGCACAGTTCTTCCCTCTGCCTGAGAGAGTCTTTTCCTCATTCTTTGTGGGATGGTTTTCTCTCATCCTTCTAATCTCCCTTAAATGTCACTTCCTTAAAGAAACCTTTCATAGCGGTGCCTGAGTGACTCAGTATGTTAAGCATCTGACTTTCGCTCAGATCACGATCTCACGGTTCATGGGTTCGAGTCCCGCATCGGGCTCCATGCTGATGGTGTGGAACCTGCTTGGGATTCTCTCTTTCCCTCTCTCTACCCCTTCTTCTCTCCCAAAATGGACTAAACTTAAAAAAAAGTTTTTTTTTTATAACTTTTATAACTCCCAACTAAAGTGGACCCCACACTTACCATTTCTCATGGTGCCCTTCATCATACCTATCACAGTCTGAAGTTATCTTTGGCTTTTTCATTGTTCATTGTTCGTGTCCCCACTAGACTGTAAGCTCCACAGGGAAGGACGGTGTGACAGCTTTGTTCCCCAAACTACATCCCCAACGCCTTGAACAGTGACTGGCACATAACGGGTGCTCAACTCACATTTGAGTGAATAAATGAAAGCATCAATGAGGTTGCATTTGAGCTGATCCTTGAAGGAGGGTTGGAATTCGAGAAGCAGATAAGAGAAAAGGTGTTCCAGGCATAAGGAACAGCCCAAGCCAGTGGTTCTCAAAGTGTGGTCCATAGGCCAGCCACTATGGCATCACCTGGGAACTTGTTAGAAATGCCCAGTCTAGGGGCACCTAGGTGGCTCAGTCGGTTGAGCACCCAACTCTGGATTTTGGTTCAGGTCGTGATCCCAGGGTCGTGGGACTGAGTCTCGTGTTGGGGCTAAATGTAGAGCCTACTTAAGGTTCTCTCTCTCTCTTTCTCTCTCTCTCTTTCTCTCTCTCTCCTTCTACCCCTCTCCCCCACTCATGCTCTCTCTCTTAAAATAAGAGAGAGAGAGAGAGAAAGAGAGAGAGAGGGAGAGAGAGAGAAATGCTCATTTTTAGCCTCTGATACAGACCTATGAAACCAGGATCTCGAGAGGTGGGGCCCAGCCATCTGCATTTTAACAAGTCCTTTAAATGAGTCTGCTGCTGAAGTTCAAGAACCACTGGCCTCATCCAGGGGCCAGCACATTTTTTCTGGAAAGCACAAGACAGTGAATATTCTAGGCTCTGCCGGGCACACAGTCTCTGTTGCAACTACCCATCTCTGCTGCTGTCGCAGGAAAGCAGCCGCAGACAGAGTGTAAAGGAACGGGCCTGGCTGTGTTCCAGTAAAACATTACTTACAAAAGCGGGCAGATCTGGCTTGCGGGGCTGTAGTCTGCTGGCCCCTGGCCCAAGCAAAAGTATTCATTATGTCCCATCGTGCATTACTTAAGCTCACAAGTCACATCTCTAACCAAGGGCATTAAAACTTCAGAGCTAAACAAATTTCTTTTATATAAAAATTCCATGTATTTAACAAATTACTGTCTTCTTGCACCGGGCAGTGGGTGTATGGCAATGAAGAGAACACGTCTGCAATCTTCCAGAAAGGGAACTCGAACGAGCCTCAAGCTAGCAAATTCCCACATGTTGTCCCTCTCCCTCATCGGGTGGTGGTATTCTCCCCGTTTGGCCACCAGGGAAACTGAGGAGCGGGGCAGGCAAAGTGACTTTTCTCAGGCCACACAGCCAGGAGCCAGCAGAACCTGGATTCAGACCCTGTTCTGACCCAACTCCAAAGCCAGGGCTGTGTCTCCCGAGGGGAGGATCCCGCAGCCAGTCCAGAGCAACTGGGCCTGTTTTATTAAAGCCTAACCGGCAACCCCCATCCCCAGTCCTGCCACCAGCACCTGCTCCTTCTGCCTTCAGGAAAGTCACATGCCACTCGTCCCATCTGCCAACAGAGCCGCAAAATGCATGCGAATGAAATTGCCAAGATAAATCACAACTTTCCAGTGTGCCGTGTGCCTCTTCTCAAATGCAACCTGGGGCTCCTGCGGGAGGGGGAGTGTTGCCCTTATTCAATAACATGCAAAGTAATTTTTTAGGAAGAATGCGCTTTTTGGGATGAACATTGATTGAATCCCATCTTCCTGACCAGAGAGTTAAATCAAGCCTTTCAGACAGGTGATTGAAACGATGCTAGAAGTCGATTCGGTTTCACTCAAACTCGCCCTTGTGAGAAGTGAGCTGAGAGCTTCCCCGCTATCTCAAGAATCATCAAATTAAGAAGCTGGAGCTGACAGGGAGCCAGAAAGGCAGCTTCAGCCCCAGTCTCTGCCTGCAGCGGGTTCACGAGAGCCTGGGTCCCCGGGGAGCAGGAACCAGCGACTCCCACCTCTCAGGTCTTTCCTTCCAGCCAATCTAATGCCTTTTGCTGCCGGTTAGCTTTGCAGAAAATGCATGCATTTTCTGCAGTAACTGGGGCATGAAAGTGGCCACGGCTTTGGGGAAGAGACTGGGCTGTGCAAACACCTCGCACAGCAAGGTGCCTGGACCCTGGGGAGGCTGCTTTTACAGGGAAAACACCAGGAGCTGTGGAAATGTCCCCTCTCGGCATCACTTCTGCACAGCAGCCACTAGTGTGCTCACTTCTCCTGTCCCTTCTGGCCCTTCTGAGACCTGGCCCCACAGAATCGTCTCCTGAGAAGGCTCTGGAGCCCCCACAAAGGGAGAAACAAAGAACATTCCAAAATGTTGGGGGCATTCCAAATTACCCCTTTCAGGCGGTGGGCTCGTGGGGACAGCCAACATTTCCCATCAGCCTCTTCTCAGAGCGATCATCTGTTTTCTCTCCATTAGTCCCTGCCTGACACTCCCTCGTGCTCTCCTCTCGCTTGGCCCCTCCCCAGGGCCACCGCTTCCTCTCCTCCAAAGACAATGTCAAAAGACTTTACAGATTAAACGAAAACCATATCCAGAATGTGATCAGCTTGGCTCAGCCGGAAGCCTCCTGCCCCTCCTTCCACTGCCTTCCACAGATCCATGCCAAAGACACCTTCCCACCCAGGGTGGGGGACAAAGTGGGCAGAGCCTGAGCACTGGCCTGGCAGGCCCAGGGATGGCCTCCTCAGAAGGGAATGGTCACTCCTCTGAGAAGCTCCAAGACTGTCACTGTAGAGCAGCTGGGGTGAGTAAGGAACAACCAGCGCACAGGGTTAAAAGGTGCCCTGCCTGGACACGGTGGCCTCCTGGAGGACTGGCTTCTGCACACAACCCCCACTGCTTTGCCTGGGCTGTGACACAGCTGTGGCCGGGAGCCAGTGCCCACAGCTGATGGCGACAGGCAGAAGCAGGGCCACTGTGCCTCCCCAAACTGAATTAACCAAAGGGGAGGCAAGCGTGGGGTCTGGGCGTCCCCCGGGGTGCAGAGAATGGGACTAACTTGGATGCACCTGCCGGCAGCTTCCTCTTGGCCTTCGAGCAGGAGGGGGGAGGAAATGGAAAACAAGTTTCTTGGAAAGGGCCTTGAGCCAGAGCTCAGACTAGACTCTGAACCGAGGGATGATGCTATCTCCTCAGGGCCCCAGACAAAGGGGTGCTGCCGCTGGCCTGGCCCCAGGGGACTGACAGCCCACGCAGGCTGAGAAGGCAAGATGATAGCTGACCCTCAGGTGGGAGCAAGAGCCTCCAGCTGTCAAAGAGCCAGGCCTCCAGCCCCACCCATCAGCCACCTCACAGCTCCCCTGGGCCTCGGTCTCCTCATCAGTAAAGTGGGTGGGATGTGGGTGCCTGGGTGGCTCAATTGGTTAAGCAACCGGCTCTTGATTTGAGCTCAGGTCATGATCTCCCAGGTTGTGAGTTTGAGCCCCACATCGGGCTCTGTGCTGACGGCTTGGAGCCTGCTTGGGATTCTCTGTCTCTGTCTCTCTCTCAAAAATAAATAAACTTTTTAAAAAATGGGCAGGATGGGACCATTTTCAAGACACCTTTTCATATGTTCTCTGTGATTGCCCCACCTGTAGTCTCTGGTATCTTGACAGGACTCCTGCCTGGGCAGAATATTCTGGGGTTCTCGGAGGGCAAAGCGCACATAAGCGTGCTGATGACCTAGGGACTCCCCAGGAGGAAGATGGAGAGGAAGTCAGAGACACCAGGACCTGGTGGCAACAGTGAAGCCGGGCTGCTGGGGGAGAGAAGAGGAAGGTGGGGGTGTGCAGGGCGGGGGGGCGGGCACGGCCAAGTAGCCACATCCCCTTCCCACCCTCCTGTATGAACACCCATTCTCAACCCAGTCCTTCTGTGTTGTTCTGTCTTGCTACGTCCTGTTCTTTTCCCTCATGACACCCGTCCTGACTTGTTTTCATTTTATTTATTTAAAGGCCAAACACTGGGGCGCCTGGGTGGCTCAGTCGGTTAAGCATCTGACTTCGCCTCAGGTCATGATCTCATGGTTCATGGATTCAAGCCTCGTGTAGGGCTCTCTGCTGTCGGCACAGAGCCCACTTCGGATCCTCTGTCTCCCTCTCTCTCTGCCCCTCCCCTGCTCTCTCTCTCTCTCTCTCTCTCAAAAATAAATAAACATTTAAAAAAAAGACCACTTTTGGGGCGCCTGGGTGGTTCAGTCGGTTGGGCGTCCGACTTCGGCTCAGGTCATGATCTCACCGCTCGTGAGTTCGAGCCCCACGTTGGCCTCTGTGCCGACAGCTCGGAGCCTGGAGCCTGCTTCGGATACTGTGTCTCCCTCTCTCTGCCCCTAACCCACTCGTGTTCTGTCTCTGTCTCTCTCAAAACTAAATAAACATTAAAAAAAAATTTTTTTAAGGCCACTTTTTATAGAGCGCTTATATGTGTCAGATGCTATTTTAAGTGCTTTACAAACAGTAACTCACTTAATCCTCATAACAGCCCTGTAAGTGCTATTATTAATCCCATCTTACAGATGGGGGAAACTGAGGCACAGAAGATCAAGGAACTTGCCCAAGATCAGCACAGCTAGTAAGCAGCAGAGCTAGGATTCGAACCCATGTGCTTCCTAAGGGGAGGGCTTAGTTCCATTTTATTCATTTGTTTTTATTATCCAGCACACAATAGGCCCTCAATAAATTCACCAAATCTACAAGTGAATGATAGGACCCAGGATGGCTGACGTGGGCTCAAACTGCCACCAGAGACCCACTAGGACCAGGCAGGAGCTGAATCCCACTTCTGTGAGGAGTTCTCTTTCTGTCTAGCCATCCTGTGCCCTGAGCTGGGGTCTTCCGGGGCTCTGGGCTTTGACAAGACCTCAAGAGGGTCCTAGAGTCAGGCTTGAACCCTCACTGGCGTCTGTAGGGACAGGAGACGCTGCCTCCTGGTGGCTTCCCCTGCCCCCTCCACCTCTGTGGTTGGAGACTGCAATTAATTATGCCGTGTAATTAGATAAAGAATATTCATTTTTCATTAATGACAGTAAACTCTTGCTCTGTGGCTGAGTTCCTTATGTTTTAATTAAGCAGGGCTTCTGAAAGCCGCGTGGCTCCTTTGCGAGTGCTCCCTCTTATAATGAACAGTCACTTAGAATTTTAAGAAGTGAAGGAATCCTTCCCCAAGTTAATTACCTCAAAATTAGCTTAATCGCAGCTCATTTAAACTTATCTAAACAACAGCGCAAGGAGTTCCAGGAAACAGAGGTTCTGACTTTGCTCGTCAGAGTCACAAAAAGTCATAACAACATTAAAGTCCCCCTGCTGGGTAGCAGTGACCCCTTCTCCATTGGCGGAGGTTTGCTCACAGCCAGAACATTGCCAGCATCAAGAGGCTTGAACCAGGACTGGGGACATTTGGCCTCCCCCACCGCCAACAGCACATCTGTGGTTGCCTGGGTTCCTGGGGGGTGTGGGGTGCTGAGGACCCCTCCCCTGGCTGCTCTTAGAGGAAGAGAAAAGCACCAGGCCTAGTGTCCAGACCCCCACCCACACCTCCATATTCACTCTCCGGCCAGGTCCTACAGGGTTGTGGCCGGGTCTGGCTTCTCTCTACTGGGCACATCCAGACCAGAGTGTGTGTGCGGAGGAGGTGACCAAGCCCTGGAGAAGCACAGGCTCCGGGGGCCAGAAATTCCATCTGCAATTCTCTGCACACATGCCCCCCACCCAGCACAACGCCTGCCACATCATGGGTGCTCGATATGCATTTACTGAATGAATGAATGAATGAATGACCAGCCACATGGCCCTAGGATCCATAACAAAACTGGCAGTTTAGCTCCCTGCAAAAACAGAACCATCTTCCGGGAAAGCCAGGCTGGGCTGTCCCAGAAGAACATTTATGGAGGCCTCACTGTGCACCAGGCACTGGTCTAAGTCCTACACATCAAGTGTCTCAATCCTCACGACAACCCTGTAGCGTAAGGACCATTATCATTCTCGTCACAGGTGGGAAAACTGGCGCAAAAAAGGTGACAGAATTTGCCCAAGGTCACATCGGTGACGAATGGAGGATGTAAACCCAGACAGTTGGGCTCCAAAGCCCCTCTAAGAAGGGGTGAGTTCCCCGGGGTTGGGGGTGTGCAAGCAGAGGCTGGAGACCCCAGGTGTGAGGACGCCCTAGAGGAGAGCCCCGGGTTGGAATGGAAAGGACGGGAGCCTCGGTGACTGCTGGCTCCCTGTTGTGTTGTAGGTCGGAAGGGTTTGGGGCCTCAGGCGGTTCCACCCGCCCCGCGGACACCCTTTAACCCAATGCCCCTGATTTGAAGGGGTAAGGGTGGCCAGCCCTGCAGAAGCAGCACCGGCCGGGGGGCGGGGCCGGGGCGGGGCCGGGGCGGGGCCTGGGCAGGCCAGCAGGCGGCTGCAGCTCCCCCTCCCGGTAGAGCAGCCCGGGACGTCTGAGTGAAGGAGGCTGGGAAATTATTTATCTACATCCTCTGTTCCACACAATTGGCTTTCCTTTGCCAACTCCCCGTTGGAGTGGGAATGCTCTAAAAGCCTGGAAGGGGCGTCAAGCCATCATAAAAGACTTCCAAAAATAAGAAGCCCCCTTCCTGCTGTAGAGATAAACAGCTCTGGCAGCCAGCGCTCCCTGTGCCGTCTGCCCAGTCCCAGGTCACCCTGACTCACCAAAGGACCCCGTAGCTCCTGGCAAGGGTCCAGAACTTTCCAGCCATTACCTGCCCCCTCCTCCATCTCCCCCTTCTCCAGGAGAGGTGGCACCACTGTAATTCCGGCTGTCACTGCCCTAATTACACCCCATAGCCCTCCCGCCAGCACCGTGCGCCCCAAACCGCCTGCATAATGGGCCTTTTTTTTTTTTTTAAAGACACTCTCTCCTTTTCACAGCTGCCTTTTGAAGGCGAACAATCTCACACAATGTCGCTTAATGACAGCGCAGCTCCATGATTCCCAGCCCCCGGGCCCCCAGCCCTCTTTCTCTCTCTCTCTCTCTCTCTCTCTCTTTTTAACTGATAATCATCGTAATTGTCATAATCACCCTAGAGTTAAGAGAAGGTACCTGGGACATTTCAGTCAATTACAAAGTGACCTAATAAAAGGTCGGGATGATCTACGTGGAAAGGAGGCTGCAGGGAGAAAGGCAGATACACAATCACACACGAGCGAGTGCAGGCGGGCGCACGCACACACACCATACGATACACACGCCACACGCTAGGCCAGGAAGGCTGACAACGCGGGAGTCAGATGGGTACAATTTCCCCTTGCTGCCTCCGAACAAAGAGCAAGGTCAGATCCTCTGGGAGAGGCCCAAAGACCCCACCCACCCCAAGACCCATAATCAGCCAAAAGCCCTCTTCCCTGGCCAAAACGCAGCAAAGGAGCCTCAGAGAAGAGACCGAGAATGCAGGTATTAGGACCCTGAATTTGGGTCCCTGTCTAATCTTTTAAAGCTTCCCCATACTCACCTGGAAAATGAAATAGCAAGCCCACTCTCCATAAGGTTCTATCTGGTAAGAACTAAACGTTCTGACTACTGTATCTAAAATAATCCCTCCCCAGGCTAATCTCTATACTAGTGTATTTATTTCCTTCACAGCATCTACAACCACCTGCAACTACGTAAATACGTGTAATTGTTTCATGCACACCTCTGCCCCCACCAGCTCTCAGATCCTCAAGGACGGCTTTTATGTGCAAGGTTTAGAAGCACAAACTCCGAGGCTGAACTTGCTGAGTTCAAATCCTGGCTTCACCACCTACTAGCTGTGTGACCTGGTGTAAGTTACTCAACCTCTCTGTGTCTCACATGTGGACATGTGTAAAATGAGAATAAGAGTACTTACCTTCAGGGCTGTTGTGAAGTTAAATAATGTATTAAGCATAAGGAGCTTAGAACAGTACTGGCTTATAGGATGCACTACATTGGTTGTAGCATTCCAACAATGTGCCTGACATTGTGTAGACACTCAATACATATTCGTTGAGGGGAGAATACAGGTACAGTCTTCAGTACTAAGAGTTAGTATGGGTCAGCGCTCAATACATTTCGGCTGTTATTATCATCTTCATGACCTTTATTATTATTACCCTGACCCTATAGCTCCCCACTCGCTTAAGGATGGCTCTCTCCATTGCCCAGATGAGGAACTGAGGCCAGGGAAGGCTTTCCAGGAAAATCTGCCCCCCCTCCTCCTCCTGGATTGGGGCAGTCAGGACCCACTCCGGTCCTCCCGGCCTCCGCACCTCAGAGCAGCTGGTTCCGGAGGTGTTTAATAAACAAACACAACAGGGCTCTGCTCGAGCTGCCCCTCACCCGCCAAAGCCTGGAGTCAAATCTGCTTCTGATGTGTTGGGGCCGCCTAGGAGCTGCTTCTGTGATGGCGAGGCTGAGCCATCTGCCACCCGCCCGGGGCTGTCAGGAGGGAGCCAGAGCCAGCGAGGAGCGGCCAAGCAGGGTGTGAAAGGGCTTTGCCCCTCCGTGCCAGGCCGGCTGTCTCTCCGGCAGAGGAGGGGGGGGAGGAAGGGTTCAGACCCCATGCGTCGGCCACCACCCACCTGTTGGACCCGGCTGGCCCCAGAGCTGGTCTCAGTGAAACAAAAGCTGTCGGCCCCACACAGAAAACAGAAGTCAACCCCAGAGCTCAGACAAAGGGGATGGAGCCTTGTACCTGGATGGACAGGAACGTTCTAGATGGTTAGAGCAAGATGTGGAACCCATAGGCCCCCTCTAACCAAAAGTAATAACAGCTCAGCTCAAAGCAGATAAGGTCAAGGTGGGATTAAATCTTCAGAAGCCCTAAAAAATGTAAAACTGTTGTTACCATTCCCCTCTCCCCCTACAAAATTCTAAATAAAATTTGATTTTTGGAAATGATACCAAATTGACAGGAATTACAAAGGCAGCATGCACAGTGGTTAGAGCCATGGGCACTGGAGCCACGCTGCCTGGGTTTAAAGCCTGACCTCAGGCAAGTTATCTGAGTTCTCTGTACCTCAGTTTCCTCATTTTTGAAATAGACGTGACAACCACTTCTTAGCGTGGTCTCCAGGATGAAGGGGATGAGACACTGACAACAAAACCTGTCACAGAGTGCCACCTTATTAAACATCATTACTATCATGCTTTTTTGAAATTAAAGTATCTGCCTTCCTGGTTTTCAGACTATAAGATTCTGGGTAGGGTCCGTAGCACCTGAAGCTTTTATCCTTGGCGATGCCCCTGCTTGTGGCTGCCCTAAGCATGTGCTCAGGTTTGCCCTAGAGTTACTACCCCCGGCAGCACCGTGATGCTCGGAGGCCAGCAGCTGGCCTGGTGCCAGAACCAGGGCTACAAGGAGCTGGGGCATGGGGAGGCGGGGGGCACATCAGCAGGTGTCCGGGGACCCAGCGTCAGTTTGCCCCCAGCGGGGGTCCACTTGCCAGAACAAAGCACCAACAGAGAGAATAGGACTCCGAGTGGCCCCAAGGTGCTAGGCTTCAATCCCTCCTGGCTCGGAGCAGGGTTGGCCCAGGCTAGCAGGGTGGGGCCAGCCACAGCTAAGGGAAACCGCAGGGCTGGAGCCAGAGAAAGAACCTCTGTTCCCCCATCTTCCTCCTGGGTCCTCTTCAGAGCGGCAGATAAAACACAGGGGACTTCGCTCTGTCTTGAAGTGCAGAGAAAATCAGATTTTTATAGTCACTCTTGGATTGGTATAGTAATTAAGCACTCAAAAGGAGAGATATCTGCTGAGAACAGCTTCTGGGTTGCGCCGGCTCTTGTCTCTAAAAACTGCTCTTTGCCGCCCTGCCTCGGGGCTGCAGCTGGGGGCTGGCAGCCACATGGGCTTCCAGAGACCACGCCCGCCACAAGTTGGTAAGGGGGAGGGGGACTCCCGGGGGAGGGGGGCGTCATCCTGCCAGGGCCATTCAGAGTCATTCTCCAAGAACTTGGACTTGGAGCTAAGGGACATTCAGCTCCTTCCGAGGCATTTGGCACTGATCTGTGTAACCCCCAGAGAGGCAAGAGTTGAGATCTCTGCCACATGGACCAGAGAAACAGAGGAAGGAAGCTGGTCTGCAGAGATGGAAAAAAACGCAAGACAGAAATGGGAGGATTCGCAGCGAGGAGCAAAGACAGAGGGAGATACTGGTGGAGGGTTCTCTGGCAGTTCTGGTCCTTTCCTGAGGACCAGCTACCTCTCTCCAGGAGACGCTCAACATCCTTAGAGCAAAGCTCCCTTTATGAACGAGCTACTTTGAGTCGGTTTGTATTCCTTCAGCCAAGACACTATTATGTTTGCTGCCGTCTCTGACACCATTAATCCTAAATTCCATCATTAATTTACTAACAATGTGTGCACCGCGTTTACATGCATCCCATTCTCCGGAACAAAATGTGAAGAAGGGGAGGGGAAAGTATTTCTTATGCAATCCAAATTAATTCCTCTGCCCCATGCGGCCCTATCTTGCCTTGGTTCTACATTCAAAGCTACAGTCTGGCGGCCAAAGGCAATTAAAAAGGAATTCCAATCTTTACTTGAATCTCTCAAAACATTGTAAACGGGACCCCGTTCAAACCCTTCAGACTCTTAAAAACCCCTTTCCTCTTTTCTCTGCCTTTCCCCAGAGCCTCACCTCCTCCAAACCTTAAAATTCTTTCCCTCACACCCCCTGCTCTATAGCTCTCCCGACTCACCCCTTCTACCAGAGTGTTTGAGGCTCTCCTTTGTCCCTTACCTCCATTTGCCATAACAAAAGACGGCGGTGAAGCAGCGGGAGTCCCTGTCCTGTCTCTCTACTTGGCCCCTCAGGGGAGGGTTCACAGAACCCCAAGAATGAGGCTGACAAGGTCAGAGGCCCTCAGAAGGCAGAAGAGGGGGAAGCAGGAAGTAGGGGGCCGGGAAGGGGGGGACAGAGTAGGCAGACTGAGGACACTAGCCAGTCTTGGCCCTGCCCCTTCGAGGACCCTGGAGACACAATTCAGTGTCTCAGGGACTGCTAACAAATCTTGACTTCACCCCTACCTGTGGCTTCCAAATCCAGCGTCCCCTACTGCCTCCACCCGACGTCCCCAGGACCCCGGCCCCGTCCTGACCTCCAGTGTCCCAGGGGCCCCGCCCCTGCTCCTGTTGCCACAAAGTCAAGCACTTCCATCACTCCGGTCCTCCTTCATCCCTGCTGCCAGCTGGCCACTGGTCCAGAAGTTTCCTCCAGGCCATCTCTCCATCCACTCCCATAGTCTGTCCAGGCTGCCATCATCACACCTCTGGGGACCACAGCCTCACACCCTCTCCTCCCAGCTAGCGCATCCCGCCATCTCCAGGGCAGCCGCCCCCGCCAGCACGCACGCGCGTGCACACGCACGTGCACACGCAACGGAGACGGGTCTTCCTTCTTCCAGAAGCATCACTTCCACTTTTGTCTTCCAGAGTCTCCCCACTGCCTGGTATAATTTGCCATTTCCTCTCCTCGGCATTCAGGGCCTTCTCTCAGTCCAGCCTCCCCCTTCCTATTCCCTGACACAAGGCCTTCAGCTCAGCTCTCTTGTCACCTCTGGGAAGCCTCTGTTCAGCTGGCCCCCCGCCCTCTGTAAGACCACCCTCATCTGTATAAATCCAGCCTCCGCCTGAGCGGTCCCCAAGCCCACGTTGCCTTCTTTGGGCACATAAATGCGATTGAGGGACTTGCATTTTTTTCATGGCACATCACTCTGACTGTAAACTCTCCAGGGCAAGTGCCTGGTCTTTCCAGACTTAAAGAGCTACAAATCACCGCCATCATCATCATCACAGAAAAGTGTCGTACATTCCTATTTTTGCAAAATCAAACAAACAAAACCTCACGTTTAGGTGCATATGTGTGAGTAGACGTGTGTGTGTGTGTGTGTGTGTGTGTGTGTGAGACAGTGTGAGTGCATGTGTGCACACACACGTGTACAGAAAAAAGGAAGAGCATGGCAAACTTTTGACATTGACTGTCTCTGGAAGGTGGGATAGGAGACAGGGATGGAGAAACTTTCACTTTTTACTTTATATTTCCTTAGTGGTTAAGTGTATTGCTGCAAGCACATACCACCTATAATTTTTCCTTAAAAAAAAAAAAAGAATACAGGGAACCAGATTTGGGTCCCGACTCTGCCACTCACTCACTATTTGACCTTAGCCAAGTGCATCCCTGTCTCCTGGCTTCAGTTTCCCCTTGTCTAGGCAGGTTCGGTCCTGAACACACAAGTGCAAAGCAGGACTAGGCTGGTCCCCGGGACCAGACCCCGGCACCCAGAGTCTATTCAGGGAGCACCTAGCTGTTCCACTCAAGACCAAGGCGGAGGGGCGCCTGGGTGGCTCAGTTGGTTGCGCATCTGACTTCGGCTCCGGTCATGATCTCGCGGTTCATGGGTTTGAGCCCCACGTCGGGCTCTGTGCTGACAGCTCAGAGCCTGGAGCCTGCTTCGAATTCTGTGACTCCCTCTCTCTCTGTCTGTCCCCTGCTTGCGTGATCTCTCTCTCAAAAATAAATAAACATTAAAAAAAAATTTTTTTTAAGTTTAAAAAAAACACAAAACCAAGGTGGAAGCCCCAACCACAACCATACCTTCCTTCTCTGAGGGCCCCCACCCCAGCACCAGGATGGATGGAACAAATCTACCCACGCAGCTCAGGGAAGACAGGGGGGTCCTCTGTCTTGGGTCCCCATGGCATGTGGTCAGGCCTCATTAAGACCCATAACACAGTCAAAGAGAACCTAAGCCTTCAGAGAGCAGGAGATTTCTATGGAGAGGGGAAAGGATTCTGGAAGTACCCTCAGAGGTGACCCGGACCATCCATCCTTGAAAAGAAGGATGCCATGGGCCGGGGAGAGCGGAGACAGGCTGGAGTTGCACGGATTTACAGGGGAGGTGGGCGTCTCAAGGGGACCCTACACAGCCCCAGGGGCAGGACTCTACATAGCTCCTAGTGCCGGGCTGTGCCCGAGGCCCTGGGACAGAGGCGCCTGCCGTCATGGGGGGCACGGCCCTAAGCTGGACTGAATGGAGGCCGAGAGCACGAGGAAGGCAAAACCGAAGGTCAGGCGCCCCTTTCCGAGAGAAGAGTGTGTAGCTGCAAAGCACCGTCAGAAAACCGGTCCTTTGCTCCCCGTGCGCTCATGTATGTCGCTGCGTGTTTCCTCGATTGGCTCACGTTGTCCAGGTCGGCTGCTATCTCAGCGCCCTCTGACCTCCTCTGTCCTACAGTCCCACAAGCACACAGTAGGTGCTCAGGGAAGATTTGGGGATGTAGCACAGTACAATAGTTTGGTCTCCAGCCTTGGGAGTCAGACTTGCATGCAAATTTCACCCCTGCCACTCGCCCCTGGATGCACAATCTTGACAAGCTTTTTTTTTGAGAGAGAGAGAGAGCGTGCGCGGAGGAGAGGAGAGAGGCAGAGGGAAAGGGAGAGAAAATCTCAAGCAGGCTCCATGCACATCATGGAGCCTAACTCGGGGCTCAATCCCACGACCCTGGGATCATGACCTGAGCCAAAATCAAGAGTCAGATGCTCAGGGCACCTGGCTGGCTCAGACAGTTAAGCGTCCGGCTCTTGGTTTCAGCTCAGATCATGATCTCATGGTTTGTGAGTTCGAGCCCCACATGTGGCTCCGTGCTGACAGTGCAGAGCCTGCCTAGGATTCTCTCTCTCTCTCTCTCTCTCTCTCTCTCTCTCTCTCTCTCTCTCTCTCTCTCTGCCCCTCCCCCACTCACTCTGTCTCTCTCTCCAAAATAAACTTAAAAAAAAAAAAAGAATCAGACGCTCAACCTATTGACCCACTGAGGCACCCCCCACCCTTTGACAAGCATTTTTTGTTGTGTTTATCATGGTTTGGCAAACCCTTTTAGCCCTTTCCTCCATGTCTACATCCCACCACAGGGTCACCATAGTCTCTCTCCTGAGAGACCAACAAAAGGTCCCATGACCTTCCTTCTCCCATTGCGTGAAAAAGCCCTGTGAGGACCTCTGATCTCCCCATCCTGTGCCTTCTCCCTCCCTCTGACCCTACCAGGGTCACCACACATAGAGACGAGGAGAGGACCAAAATCCAGTCCACATCCCATACCATCCCCTGGCACAGTGCTGCAATCTTCCGTCTTTTCCTAATCCTCTTTTCCTAATTTGCTCAAAGCCATCATAATGAGCTACAGAGGCCCCAGCGCAGGACACAGGACATCACCGGGTGACATCACCGAAGGTCAGGCGCCCCTTGAAGGTCAGGCGCACCTGAGATACAAAGACACCCACAACACATCCTCCCAGAAGAGTTCTGGCCTTTCAAGTTTGACTGGCAACTCCTTATCTGGATACAAGATGCCCGCCCCAGCCAGAGAAACCCCATGCAGTGGCACACCGCCAGGGCCAGGCTGAGCTTCCCTGGTCCACACGAGTCACAAGGGAGAGCCGTCACGAGCACACAGAGGTGGGTCTCCGTGAACCCAAGCTCCCCAGCATCAAGCAACTCTTCGCTCCGACTGTCTGGCACAGGGCTGCCTCCCCGCTGAACTGCGGGCCTCTCCAGGGCAGGGAACGTGTGTCCTTCATCGCCTGGTTCCCAGTACCCAGCACGAATCCAACTCAGCACCCTGTCAGTGTAGCCAGAACTGTGGGCCCGGGAACCAGCCTGTTTGGCTTCCAATACAGACTCTACCACTGCTTGCTGTGTGACCCTGGGCTTGTAACCTCGCCTCTCTGAAGTGTGGTTTCCTCACCTGTAAAACACAGCTAAGAACTGTGCTCACCTTTTTTTTTTTTTTGTAATTTTACACTTATTTATTTTTGAGAGACAGAGTGAGACAGAGCGTGAGCGGGCGAAGGGCAGAGAGAGAGCGAGACACAGAATCGGAGGCAGGCTCCAGGCTCTGAGCTGTCAGCACAGAGCCCAACACGGGGCTCGAACCCACGAACCGTGAGATCATGACCTGAGCTGAAGTCGGACACTTAACCAGCTGAAGCCACCCAGGCGCCGCTAACCGTGCTCATCTTTTAGGATTGTTGCAGAGATTAAAAGAGATAATGGGTATCAAGTGCTTAACACAGGGCACAGTACATGGCAAGTACTCAATATAGGTTGGCTATGATTATTATTACTATTACTATCATTACATCAGCCCACACTGACCTCTGAACTTCTGATTTCACCAAATCATGAGCTCTTGTATCGGGAGGGGCCTCATTTCAAATAAGAAGCCAAGGCTCAGAGAGGCTAAGAGCCTGAGCGAGATCACACAACTAGGAAGAGAGGCCGAGCTGAGTCTAGGAGGCAAACTTCCCACATCAACATTATTTCCACTGCAGACATCCTCTGAATCCTCTCTTATCAGCCCCCTCACTCTGGCTTTGGATCAGACGCCGTTCTGTGTTATTGTTTAACTTCTTCATGTGTGGGTGTACGGGAGAATGCGCTTGTGTTTCTGTGCGCATGTTTGCAGATGCCCACAGGTTTGCGCGTTGGTGGGGCTTCGTTGTGTGTTTCTGGGCACACCCAAGTGTGTACTCTGGCATTCGTGTGGGTGACCGTGTTTCCATGTGCGTTTGTGCTGGTGTGTAGGTGAGTGTGAGCGTGTGCGCGAGTACACGTGGAGAAGAGTGGGCGCAGGAAGCCTGTGCGAGCCTTTGACATGTGCATAGAGTGTAACTGTTCGGGGATGAGGGAAAGATCGTTGAAGTCAGGCCTGTGTCCTCCACTTCTTGGCATCCTCCCTGTGCTGGGAGCACGGCGGGCCTCAATAAACAGGGGTGGAAGAGAAAGGGATGTGGACAGGATTTCCACGTCCTCAGCAGTCTCTGCTACTGAGCTCAGCAAATTACAGGAGGGGCGCTCCCCTGGGGCCCCATCCAGCTGGGCCATCCCGTGCCTTCCCTGAATCAGGCAGTAAGTGCAAAACAGCTGGCTGGAGCCGTCCCCAGGGGGCAAGATGAAGTGGGTGCCCAGGGACAGACCCCCAGCCTGAGGGTGCTTGCTTAAGCGGCAGTAAAGGAAACAAAAGATGAAATACATCAGCCATTGGCAGCTGTAAAAAGAGCAAAATCGCTCAGCAGAAAGCCTCGTGCTATCCATCATCCGGTCCTTCTCCACTTCAGCTGCCGAAGCAAGAGGGTTTTTTAATGCCCTCCAATTCATTTGCATTCGTACTGCCACTCTTTTATGGTATCAGGGGTTGCCAAGAAGATCTGAGCGGTTTCTTAAAGACGTTGATAAACCATTTCCGCCAGGGAATAAAAGTTTTTGGGGGGAAAGGGAAAAGAAAGTTTTCCAAAATAATGCATTCCGTCTGCAGAGTGATGGGTAAGTGATTCTGCAGATGTATTGGCCCCATAAAACTGAGCGAGGAGTTTGGCCCAAATGTGCTCTGTGCTGGTGAGATGAGCAGTTCATTCATTTTGTAGCTGAGTTGAGACCTAAAACTTTTCAGAGAGTCACTAAGAAGAGCTTCAAAGGCAGCCTGCACCTTGTGTGTGACCAGAGCTTTATGACCTCTGAGACACATATACACTGTCAAAGTCTCTGAGCCTTACAGCTTCCTCCAGGAATCTCCAGTAGAGATTCCACTGGCTTCTAAGTGTAGCAGTAAAGGATTCTGCAGAGGGGCATCCTCCTTCCCTTCCATGGATGTGAGAGCCTAAGCAAGTAATCAGGTCTGTCCAACACAGTCCCATACCAATACAACACCATCCCTTACCCTCTTGCAACACTTGACTAAGCAATACCACATGACTAGGTTTGGCAGCCAAACTCTGGCCTCATGACCTCGAGCAAGCCCCTTTGCAGTCTGGGCTTCAATTTCTGCAGCAACCAAGTGAACATACTGGTCTAAATGTTCAGTCTGCTAAAGGAATCAGTTATTATGATCCCCATGTTTTAGGCAACTGAGGCTCAGAGCAGGGAAGTTGCTTGTCTAAGACCACATATCTGGTAAAGGGAAGGGAAGGACTTAAACATGGGCTTCCTGATCTTTGGGGAATGGCTTTGTCTTCCCTCCCTTCCACATTTGGGACATGTGTTATACATCAGGCAGTTGTCCACTACCTCCCTGACTTCCCAGAATCTGGGAACAGAAGGGAGGGAGAGATGGACTAATCCCAGGGCCTCCTGGTCCTACTGAGAGGACTACAGCATTTTCCAGAAGACCGCCCACTCAAAAGGGCATGAAGTTTTCAATGCCAGGTGAGAACTTCCAGATCCCCTCTCAGTCTGAGCTTTATGCTCATTACAGATGTCCATACATGAAGACACAGTAGACAACTTCTGAATGTGCTGGTCTGACCAGCACTAGAAAGATCCCTCTGCCCCCAAAACAACTGTCCCGACCCTATCACCCTGTTGAACATTCCCACCATTAGTCACACCTGTGGGTTAAGGCACTGAAGGTACATTCAAAACTCAAGTGACATCTCACTGGAGGAACACAAGTCACAACTCTCTGCTTCTCCTTGGTCAGTTGCCCAAAAGGGCCGAAGGGGACACTTAAGAGACACGGGTCTCTGAAGGATAGAGAGGTTTAGAGTACCTATGATGAATAGCTGGGTATTCAGTACTGCTGGGATGGGAGAGGCTGACATAGGAAGGAAGGCACCAAGACAAGGGGAGTCAGCATTCTAGTGGCAGGAAGAGCTCATAACAGTGCTCATTATTTACTGAGCTCTTACTATGTTCCTTCACTGACTTATTTTATTTCATTTGACCTTTACGACAACATGCTGGGAGGTAATTTCCAATCATCCTTCTCTTATAGAAAATAAAACTGAGACTCAGGTTGAGTAATATGCCCAAAGTCACACAGCTAGCAAGTTACAGTAGAGCCAGGATTCAAGTCCTATGATCCAGCTCTAGTGCTATACTTTGCCAGCTCAGTGAACAACCACGTCATAGGATCACAGGTTGTGGCAGATGTCGGCACCCTGCCCACAACTCCTTACAGGCAAATAACCTGCTAGACACCCTTACAGACCCGCCCTATGAACTCCTTCCCTTAAGCATTTCCAGAGTCTAAATCAGGAGCCTCCCCTCCTACCCACAAAGTCTCATATCTCTCCTGTATTCCAAGGCAACCTAGGAGTCAAACTGGACTCTTCCCTCTCACTCACCCCCACATCTCAGTGCTCACCAGGTCCTATGTCTGTCATCTGTCTTCTGCAGGCACCCTCTTCCCTAGGCCTGTGAGCTCTGGCCCAGGACAGCTCATTGACCCCCATCCCCATTCTCCCCTCTTGCAGGCCCCAGGAACCTGCAGCTTCCCACCTGGGCAGTCACAGGCCCTGGATGGGGTCTTCCTCCACCCACCTTTCTGACTATGGATCACAGATCATACAAGCCTGCACGGCATCTTGAAGGGGGACCTGGGATCCCCCACATCCTAGTTTGTCCTCTTGGTCAAACAGCTTCCTTTCAAAGCCTCAATTTCCCCATATGGAATCTCCCATCTGTCAGTTAAAGAGCCCAGAAGTGGATAAGACTGGCCGTTACCTCTGAGGGGTTCAGAGTATAGCAGCAAGACAGATATATGATAAGATTATTAAAACAGTCTGATAAGCTTCTGGAAGGGAAGCATCTGAAAGAGAAAGAGCACGATGAAGGGAGCAATTAGGTAATTATAATGACAGCTACTGTTTATTGATTTATCTATAATATGCTAGGCATTTTACTTGTATGAGTTCACCGGATCCTAACATTCAACTTTCCAATAAGGCATAATTATCTTACTGTTTAGATAAGAAAGAATAGGTTTGGAGAAGAAAAATAATTCTCTCAAAGCTACAGCCAGAATGTCCTTGGGATTTCCAATACTCTTCTTCTTCTTATACTCGTAATACAGACTCATCCACGACCTCCTTCCAGTGGTGTCTGGGCCAGCCTGAGTTTCCCCATTTGCCCAGAGAACAGTTAACATGAGGTCATCTCTCTGTGGCCTCCATTTTCTCATCTGTAAAACAGGAATAATAATAAAACCCACCACAAAGGGTTGAACTAACGAGCTGACAGATGAAAAGCATTTAGAGCAGGGTCTCAATGTGCCCAGCACAGAGTCAGGGCTACCTGGTGACATCTTCTTCTTAGTAATGTTATGTTTACTGTTCTCTCCAGGGCCACCATCTTGCCTTGAGTCTCCAGATCACTGTGGGCTCACTAAGGAGCCCATCGTCCATGTTTATCAAACAATACAGAAGAGAGTCGCCTGCACTGACTGAGCTGGAGGTGAAAGTCTCCAGCCTCCTCCCACCTGCCTAGCTCTTCCCCAAACCACTGTGAGCAAACTTCTCCCACACCCCCATTTGCACCACCCCTGTGGGGCCCCCAGCCACCTCCCTTCCCCAGCCTCACAAACCAAAAGAAAGTGGGGAGGGAGGAGTCAGAGGGGCCCGGGAGAGGCAGGTAGAGAAAGGGAAAAGGCTGCTTTTCCCCAAGGGTCTAAATTTAGTGGTAAAAGGTATGCTTGCAGTTCATGATCAAAAACCCTTCTGCTTCCAGGAGCGCCAGTGATGGCAGCTGTATCTATGACCAGCCAAGAGACTCATGTCAGAAACTGCCCATTCCTGGTGAATTTCAATGAGGTGCCCTTTCTGCAAGGAGGAGGGAAGCCATCATTTAAAAGACAGAGGCTGCTTTCACTTGGCAAGATAGGGTGATAGAGCAAGTGCTGCCTTGGGGCATACAAGGGGAAGGCTGGGGGTCTTTGCCCACTGTGGGTCACACGCAGTGCGTGTCAACAAGGTCCCTGCTCTGTGCCTTGTCTTGGGTTGGGTGCCAGCCCACGGGTGCATCTGACACCATCCCACAAGTAAACAAGCAATTACTAGACAGAGTGAAATGTACCAGGATAGAGGGATGCACAGTGGGGAGGGGGCAATGGAATCATAAACCCAGCGTGGGACAGAGAGGACTTCACAGAGCAGATGGCATTTGAGGAGGGTCTTAAAAGAGCAGGAGTTCATTGGGCAGAGAAAAGGGCTGGGGTGGGCGTGGGGAAGCATTCCAAACAGAAGGAATACCATGAGCTAGGACGAGGATGTTTCACGAAAGCCCAGAGTATCAGGAAATGATGCCTTGTAGGAACTTGTTAGGGCACCGGGGAATGGTGAGGAGTGAAACTGGAAAAGAAGTTGGGGCCAGGCTGTAAATGCCATGGTTCAAAATGTGGACTTCTGGGCGCCTGGGTGGCTCAATTAGTTAAGCATCCAACTTCGGCTCAGGTCACAATCTCCTGGTTCGTGAGCTCAAGCCCTGCGTCAGGCTCTGTGCTGACAGCTCAGAGCCTGGAGCCTGCTTCAGATTCTGTGTCTCCCTCTCTGCCCCTCCCCCACTCATGCTCTGTCTCTGTCTCTCAAAAAATAAACATTAAAAAAATTTTATGTGGATTTCCTCTTTTAAAGGACTGAAGGATTTTAAAAGGGGGATGATATGATGCAGTGAATGCTTGGAGAGGCATGAGGCATGGATTGCAGGAGATCTAAGAATGTGGACATTCTTGACATTTCTAGACTAGAGGTAATGAGGTACCCAGCCTAAGATTTCTGGCTTGAGGCTGGAGGAGAAAAAGAGGATGCTGAACAACTCAACATCAATCATCACCATCATCATCATCATCATCATCATCATCCCATTTAAAATCGGATTTAAAATGGGCAGAAGATCTGAATAGACATTTTCCAAAGAAGACATATGGATGGCCAACAGACACATGAAAAGATGACCAACATATAAGTCAAAACCACCATGAGGGGTACCTGGGTGATCTCAGGGTTCATGAGTTTGAGCCCCAGGCTGGGTTCTGTGCTGACAGCTCAGAGCCTGGAGCCTGCTTCAGATTCGGTGTCTCCCTCTCTCTCTGCCCCTCCCCCACTTGATCTCTCTCTCTCTCTCTCTCTCTCTCTCTCTCTCTCTCTCTCAAAAATAAATAAATAGGGGCACCTGGGTGGCTCAGTCAGTTGAGCATCCAACTTTGGCTCAGGTCATGATTTCATGGTTCATGGGTTCAAGCCCCGCGTTGGGCTCTGTGCTGACAGCTCACAGCCTGGAGCCTGCTTTGGATTCTGGGTCTCCCTCTCTCTCTGCTCCTCCCCTGCTTGTGCTCTGTCTCTCTGCCTCTCAAAACTAAATAAATGTTTTTTTAAAAATTATAAATAAATAAATAAATAAACAAACATTTAAAAAGAAAAACAAGACAAAAGCCAAGTTCATAGATCCAGAGGACCGACTGGTGGTTGCTAGAGGCAGGGGTAGAGGGGTAGGAGAAGTGGGTGAAGGGGGTCAAAAAGTAAAAGACCTAGAAATTTTCATTTGAAATCAGAAAAAACAATCAAAGGCTAGATTTTTACTGTGGGACATGAGTTGATAGTCAATCATTAATAAAACATATAAATTTTCACCCTTACTGATTTTTTTTAATGCTGAAGACCTATTAGCTGAGGAATGAGCGAATTAATACAGGGGGAGACAGAAAGGGACTCTGGGTCAGCCGCAGGGTAGGTTGGCCAACCAGATGACAATGTCTGAGCATTCTCTAAGAGCAACAGGGACCTGGAACTCTAAGCCAGCTGGGATGCAGGGTCTGAGACCCTAGACTGGCAAGAGGTGGGCCTAAAACCAAAGTGCCCAGCCCCTATCTCCTTCATCCAGGATGGCAAATCTATTTCATCCTACATGCCAACTCTGATGGATTGGTGGTATCTACCTAAATTGTTATTTGAAAAGATTATAAGACCATATCTGGGCCCAATGGGAACGAAAACTCTGATTGATTAGCAACATCTGTCATGGACACTGGGTTGGGAGAAGTCGTACATGTATCTCACACTTGTTTTCCCTGCACTACCTACGTGGATTCCCTGGGAAGAATTATTGAGAAGAGTCTTGGCGGCCTCACTCCATCAATGCAGTTAACCGAGAGCAGTGAGTGTGCATGGGGGTGCACAGTTAATAGTTGGAAGCCATGAGGCAGACCACCTATACTCTTTGAACCTCCAGCTGGTGGAAACTAGGGAGGCACGAGGTGTCTCCATCTCTGGGGCTGGTCCCTTAGAGACCCCTCCTGGGAAGCGCGCCTGGGTGGCTCAGTCAGTTGAGCGTCCGACTTTGGCTCAGATGTTCAGCCTTTGGCTCAGGCTTGAGGTTTGTGAGTTCAAGCCCCAAATCAAGCTCATTGTTGTCAGTGCAGAGCCCGCTTCGGATCCTCTGTTCCCCTCCTCTCTGCCCCTCCCCACTCATGCTCTGTCTCAAAAATAAATAAAATAAAATATTAAAAGAACCCCGGCCTGGGAAATCCGTGGACTCCCCCAGACATTGACCAGCTGCTGGAATGCCTAAGCATTCAGAGGTCATGTCAAGAGGCAGTACAAGCCACCAAAACTAAGAAAGGGCATCTTGCAGGTTAGAAGTTCTCCGTGTGGGACCCATGGATGAGCTACAGGAGTATAAACCCCTTGAGATTCTGTGTAAGTCGTTCCAAGTATGTGAATTTTTCTCAAAGGAGGTCTTTAGTGTTTGTCAATCTCTCAAAAGAGCCATGGCCAAAAAAGGCTTCACTCACTGTTCAAGATGAAAGAGAGTAATGAGATACAAGTGAATTCTGCTGGGGTGCGGAAGACGAAGCATCCAGATCTCAGTAGGAAGTGAACTTCTGGGGGTATCATCTGTCTACTCAGCTAGTATAATCCACTTAGCTGTAAAAAGTATCTTCCAAATCTGGCATGCAAATCTGGGGCTACTTTTGAGTGTTGGGTAGTTGGCTGAGCTTAGAAATCCAGGGAGGAATTTTTTTCTCAAAAAATGTTGTTAATTTTTGTCAATCTCTCAAAGAGGTCCATGCTTCCCAAAAGGCTTCAACCATTGCTCAAGAATGAAGGAAATAATGCTATCTATAATCAAATAACCAGAGAAGGTTTGGGGGACCAGCAAAGGCAAAAAAAAAAAAAATCTTGCCTCCGTTGTCCTGGGAGCACAGTTAGAATTGGCCACACATGACATGATATCCACCTCTGGAAACTGTGGTTTTTTAGGAAGATGCTTTGGCCATTATGTTGGGAATTTGGTGGAAACTCCCGACGACTATTAGGCTTAGGAAACTGCATCACCTGGGGGTCGAGGCTCTGGGTCAGGGCTGGTAAATGGGATGCAGAGACCTGGGTTGGCAGTCCTGGCTCATGACCTGTGACACATAGAGCTGAGTCCCTTTCCTCCAGAGCACTGATGTCCACTTGCACATACCCATGAATTGGTGTGTTAACGTGTCATCTATCTGTTCCTGAAGTCTGCCAGCTCTGGGAGAACAAGGATGGTGTCTACTTTTGCTCCCACTGTCACCTGGCAGAATGTTGGCCACATAGCAGATACATTCAATTAAGTATTTTGTTGATTGAAAAGGTGGATGGATGGATGGATGGATGGATGGATGGATGGATGGATGGGCGGGCAGGGTAAAATGGTCCATCTGAGTGGAAGAATCTTAAGGAAAAATGAAATGCAGTGTCTCAATCAGTTTGGCATTTGGGAGGCCATGCAGGATAGGAGCTCAGAGAACAGACTTGGAAGTAAGAATGCCTAGTTTGGGTCTCAGCTCTGCTGTTCACTTAGTGTATGACCTTGGGCAAAATACTTAACCTCTCTGTGCCTCAGTTTCCCCATCTGTAAAATACGGATGACGACAGGTCCTACCTCGTAGAGCCACTATAAAGATTAAATGAGTTAATACATCTAATATTAAGCACAGTACCTGACACATAATAAGCACTAGGTAGGGGGGCACCTGGATGGCTCAGTCGGTTAAGCCTCTGACTTCAGTTCAGACCACGACCTCAGGGTTTGTGAGTTTGAGCCCCACATCAGAGTCTCTGCTGTCAGCGTGGAGTCTGCCTTGGCTCTTCTGTCCACACCCCTCACTCTCTGCCACTCCCCCTACCTCTCAAAAATAAATAAACATTAAAAAAAAATAAGCACTAGGCAGTAACATTTTAAGAAGCTAAATAGATATGGAGAATTGAGGTCTAAGGCAAAGGAATTCAGGGGATAACAAAGGCTTGAAAGCAAAAGTGGTCCACACTCCAGCACTCAGGCTACTGAACTCACGCCCCTGCAGCCCCTCCCCAACTCCTGCAAGGACCGCACCGTGTGCACGGAGTCTGCCACAGTGACCCCCAGAGACAGCCCCTCAAGGCTCTTGAGAGAAGTTTACCCTTTGGCCTTTGGCACTGATTATGTACAAAAGGAAACTGGACCCGAATCATTGCCAAGCACCCTCTGTGGATTCTTCAGGTCTGGGACATTCACCTCCAGTCCTCCCGAGTTTGACGGTGAAAGGGAAGTGGCTGGATGAATGGGAGAGGAGGTCTGAGGGCCTCAGGACACCAGGCTTTATATGGACCGTCCCACAATCCGCTTCTCTTGGCGCAGGTCCCCCCCCAAAACGTAACTAAGCACCCGATGCCTCCCTACCCACCCTCGTAAATAACAACAACGGTAACAACTGCTCAGAATGCAGTCTGCCTCAGTCACCATCTCTGAACAGAGCAAGCAACACATCTTCTGGAGGGAATAAGGACTCTGATCTACAGGGCACATTCAATGTAGGCACGTTCCCAGTAACTTCGACCCCAGGCCAAATTATGTTGAAATCCATTACAAATTAAAGACAGCAGGTCTCCTTGAAAATGTTCGTGTCAACTGCCATTTTGTTTCAAGGGGGCAGAGCGAAGACATCATCATCACAGTGGCAATCTTGATCCTTTTTGCTAGTCCCCAGATGTGCCAAAATAAATCCATTTCTTCTAAATTTATCAACGCGTTGACAGACCAAAAAAATGCCAAGCTGTCAGTTGAAACAGAGACCTCATTCCGGTTTTCAAAATAAATGCACCCGAAGAAGTCCTAGGGTGGAAATCGGGCTGGACTGCGGATCAAAAGACCCAGATTGCAGCTCTTGGTGTGGTCCTCACTGGCCACGGGGATTTGGGAAGCCACTTCAAGCCTCGGGGCCTCAGACATCTCCTCTGCGACGAGAGGGATTTGGACTAGAGGATACTACGCGGAGAGAAATTATAAAGTTTAATGCACCTTGCTTTGCCCACATGCAAATTCTCTGAGTCATGCTCTCCTGCCCTTCTTCCCTCCAAACGCTGATTGGTCCTTCTTCCTCCACGATCTGTCATAAATAAGTGAACAGGGCAGGGCGGGGCAAGGGGAGGGGCTGCCTGCGGCCCTGGAGAGCTCATTAGTGGGAACAGCTTCTCGACTTCTGATCTTCAGCCCCGATTCACTCCAGCGGTCACAGGCAAAAGGAGAGGAAAACGAGGAGGTGGAGAGAAGTGTTGGGTACCGGGCATCGGGGACTCCTGAGGGGGTGGGCATCGTGACTGGCTGACAGGCAGAGTCCTTCTAACTCGGAGCGCACGGAGAGTCTGGCCAGGCTTGGGCGCTAGACTAAGCATGTGCGGACCCCAGAGGACAACAAGGATCACCCACCAATAAAGTGCAGCCTTGAAGGACGTGAACTCCTTCAGAAACCCGCCTCCCCCCGCAGACAGGTCAAAATCACAGGCATCCCTCTGAAAACAAGCCAGATTGCCGTTGGAGGCCTTCTCAGAGACCAAGCAAAGGAGGCGGTTTGCAAAGGCCCCTTTAACAAGCAGAGAGCTGTGGGGGAGGAAGTGAGTCCGGGGATAAAAGTCTGCAGAGGCTCCAACACCAGAATGCCTATGGAGCTGTCCACTGTTCTGGAGGCCTCTGCCTGAGGCGGTCAGCCAACACTGTGTCCTGTCTGACCTCAGCCAACGCCAGAGCCAGATGCCTGCCCAGCTCTGCTTCGTGCCTGCCCGTGACTCCCCCCCGCCGGCCTGCCCCACTTCATGCCTGGGCTGACTCCTCTGCCCAGAACCATGCAGCCACTTACGTTAGCTGCTGCCTGTACCTGCGGTCCGTGCACCCAGTCCTTTCACACCCTGGCAGCCTCGCTCTCCACTCAATTCCTGAAAACAGAGCTGTGAGTGCTAAATACGTCACAGGGAGAGGCACTGGGACTTGGCCCAGCACCCAGAAAACAAGGCTGCGAGATCAGAGGCAGGAGAATGCCCCCCCTCCCCCACAGTCCTCCCCGAGTGCCCCAAACTGATGGCAGAGCAAGGCTTTGCTGACGACAGAAACCTATTCTCCCACACATCAGCCGGCTACGCAGGCGCCTGGCCCAAGTGGAAATTCCCCAGCAGGCTCCCTGGGGCGCCACCCCACCCTGCTTGGCCCCGCAAATACACTGCCTTTAGGAAGTTCAGAAACACTTTGTCACCAGCAGCTATCAGGTGGCGAAACGCAGCACAGAAGGGTCACAGTCAGGACACGTGTCTACCCCTCCCCTTTCCTGTTCCCAGCACATGACCTGGAGCAAGTTGCCAAATTTCTCCAAACCTCCATTCTCCCATCAGGGTTGCCACAAGGCTGTGATGGGATCATGGCCATGAAAGTGTGGGAAATGACAGAACACGGTGCAAGGGGTGGTTCCTGTCGTTCTCACCCAAACCCTAGCTCAGCCTCCACATTACTCTGAGCCTGGTCGAGGAGGATTCTGGAAGCTGGCTGGGAAAGGAGAGCGCGTATTTCTACGTGCAGGGGTTCTCACACACGCTGTCTTACTTAATCCCCTTGAGGCAGATGGTACTGTCGCCTTTCTACAGATGAGGTTAAACTCATTGCCTAAGGTCATGTGGTGCAGGGGCCGCCAAGTCAGGATCTGAACCCAGTTCTGTGTGGCTCCAAAGCCTGTACATTTTAACCACCACTGGAACCGCATCCCTCTGGCCTAGTTACTACTGGCCCTTCCAACAGGACCAGATCTTGTTTCCAGAAACCCAGAAAAGCACCACCACCCCCCCCACCACCACCACCTCAAAGGACGGCTGCTGATGTCACCTGCCTTTCATATCAGATCTCTAGTCTGAGCTTCTGTTCCGAGCCAGATCTCACTCCCAGTTTGCCAAACTGTCTGGAACTTGGCTTTGGACTAGGGCCCAGGAACCAGCCTCTTCACTCAACCCCCTCCCTATACCCAGTACCCCAGCCATCTCCTCTCCACAAGCAGGGGCGCTGGAGACACAGCGTGTGCCCTTAGGCCAAAAGTTTTCAAACATTATGGTGCTTAGGAATTAATTACTAGGGAAATGCAAAGTCATCATCGCAGAGACCCTGGAGCAGCAGATCTCTAAGGGGCCCAGAAATCTGCATGTGTAACAAGGTGATTCCAGTGTTCCCATTATCCTGGACCCACAGTCCTGTGGTCTCTCCTCTGGGCTAGAAGGTGAAACTGATTGTAAATTTCAAATATTACCTTTCTAAGGGGCTTTGAGGCTGGGTAACGTTCCCTCTCTTCCTCCAACTACAGATGAGAAAATCGAGGCCTAAAGAGAAAAGGTGATTCCTTTCATTTTTTAAAAAAATATTTGTTTATCTAAGTAATCTCTACACCCAACGTGGGGCTCGAACTCACAACCCCAAGATCAAGAGTCACACACTCTTCTGACCGAGCCGGCCAGGCGTCCTTTCAGATCAGACCACTGGTTACACAAGCCAAGACGGGGGCTGCTCCACACCATCCAAGAGGTCCAGAGAGCAGGGACACGGATGGGGGGAGGTGAAGCCGTAGCAACCCCCCAGCCCTTGGGTCACTTGGTTGTGGGGCCATGGGTCAACTCAGCAGGGAGCTAGGAGCCTTTCACACTGATTTATGAAGGGGCCTCCACTGGAAGACTCCTGGGTCGGGCTGCCATTTGTTACTTCCCCAAAGAAGGCTCCAAAATGATGATCACAGTACTGACCCCAAGGCACGCGTGCGTGGACACACATGCACACATACACACAGCCTCTCATTAGTAACTCCCAGGCCATCTGGTGCTGCCACCACCGGGGCTCCTGGGCCTGGGTGTCAGGTGCAGGGGCCGTGACAAGAGGTGGCACAGAGCTGGATTCTTTTGGCCGGCAGGAGAGACGTTTGCGCAACGCACTGAGCTAGAATGGGGAGACACCCGCGTGCGCCCATACCAAGGTGTGGGTACGGGTGGGTTCCCGGGAGCTGCTCAGCTCCTTGGGTCAGAGGTCTGCAGCAGCACTGGCCCACAGAGCTTTTTGTGCTGATGGAAACGGTACGGAAATGACACGTGACGTCTGCTCCGTCCAATACTCCAGCCACGAGCCGCATGTGGCTAGTGAACACCGGAATGTGGCGAAGGAGACCACGAAACATTCATTTTATTCTAACACATATTAAAATGACTTAAAATATCGAGCCAGTTAAATCTCACTAGAGACTTACGAGTAGGGACCATTACTTCCTTTATTTATAGAATGAGGAAGCCAAGGCACAGAGCTCAAGTGACTTGTCCAAGGTCACATGGCTGTAGAGTGGTGGTGCTCAGGACTGAACCCAGCGGTCTGGATCCAGAGTCTCTCCCAAAGCACTAGAGTAAGCCACGCCCTGTGGCAGGCTGCATTCCTGCCTCACCGCCCGTGGCACACCGCGACAGACACACACGCCAGGGTCTGAACCAGGAGCCTGAGCAGGCACCAGGCTGAGAGCAGAATCAGAGCTCTGCTCTGGAGGGGGACGCTAACTTGGTGCAAGAGAGCCCCCTCCCCGCCCCCATACCTTGGCAAGGCCCTGGTGGAATGCATAAAACCCCAGCAACAGCATTGGGAGCCTAGACTCAGGGAGAGAGAGTCCGGTCTCTGCATGATGGAGAGACAGTCTGATAGGAGGAGCCCAGTCCCTGCCCTGGAGCACCTCCCCATCAGCTCCCCATCAGACCGAAGAGACAGTGAAACTGCAGAGGCTCCAGCTGGGGGTGTCGTGAATCGGAGGACAGGTGTCCTGTTGAACTGTCACCCCCCCACACACACACCGTCTCCACGTCAGCTGATGCCCAGAAAGTGTTTGCGGTTCCTGGGAGCCTCAGGATAAGCCGCTCCTGAGCCTCTCTGAAAGCAAAGGTCTGGAGGAAGTATGGCATCACAACGATCACTTCTCCCACACTCTGGGGTAGGAGAGCCCTGCTACAGCTAATTAGGAAAATGCATTAAGAACACGACTTACAAATGGCCCCACGATTCCCAGCAGCTCATTTGCATTGAGCCGTTGTTACCTTATTGATTATATTAAATTAGGAGATAGTCACACCGTCTGCAATGCAACAATTATCATCATCAAACCAATTAGTATCAAATAGGATGTGGTCCCTGTCGCTCCAGCTCTGCACTCGGCTATTTCCAACACTGTCAGCCGGCCTTATGAAATAATTGTGTTTCTACCGAAACAGCGGCAATCAGCAGAAATCTTCCCAAGAGACCCACGTCTCTCTCCATGGCTCCGTGTCGGGATATCTTGTCACGCAAACACAAGCAAAATGACACAACTGGTGTCTTCGGCAGCAAAAGTCTCAAGGGGGACGCTGTACAGACAAACTGCACCAGGCCACAGACACCCTTGATTAGTTCATCACCATACCCTCATGCAATGACCGGCCGCCCACGACCCATGCGTGCACGTCCTGGGGACTAGAATATACACACAAAACACATTTAAAGCCCCTCACTCACACACACCCCTCAAGCAAAGGTACACGGCAAACTCACACACACACACTGACACATGTCACCCTCTGGCATCCCCACCACACACGTCTGCAACCAACACACGCGTGTGCAGCTCACACGCGGTGATTATACACCCAACGGGGAGCCCGGGTGGCTCAGTCGGTTAAGCGTCCGAATCTTGGTTTCGGCTCAGGTCATGATCTCATGGTTTTGTGAGTTCGAGGCCCACCTCGGGTACTGTGCTCACAGTGCGGAGCCTGCTTGAGATTCTCCCCCTCCCCTCGCTCTCTGCCCCTCCCCTGCTCACACTCTTTTGCACAAAAATAAATGATAAATTTAAAAATTATACACTCAACACATAAAAGTAAGCCCACATGGGATCCAGATTCACACACACACACACACACACACACACACACTGGCATACTCACAATGATTTGTCACAGTCACACAGAAGCACACACTGCACAACACACTCATGAGCACACGACGCTTTTAGAGACATTCTAGATGGAATCCAGGAGTCCGCCCCAAGGATCCCTAAGACCCCTGCTCATGACTCCTTAGCACAGAAACCTCAATCCTTGTCCTCACTGACGCACAACACTCCGGGTCTGGCGTGTCGCTCTCAGCGGTGTGGTTGGAAGCCTTGTCCAAGGTCACTACCTGCTTTGTGGTTCTCCCTCTTGGGGACAGGGGAGGTGGCATGGGAGGGGACTCAGGCAGAAAACCAGATGCTCGGACATTTCCTATGACAAGGCAGCCCTTGGAGAGGGAAGCTCCGCCACAAAGTTTCTCTGCTACGTCGGTGCCTGTTCATTTGCTCACACAGTTTGAACCCCCTTGCCATTTACCAAGCGCACCGTACCCCGTACCCGTCACAGCGACTATTCCTTCGTTTACGCATTCAACACTTCCCGCGTGCCTCCTATAAGCTGGTGCTATTCGGGGCACCGGCGAGTCCACACTGCACAAAAACGGTCCCGTTGCTTGTGACACTGCGAGTCTAGAGGAAGAGACAGATGATAATGGAATAAACCGCTACATATATAAAATGTCAGGACCTGCGAATAAAAATAAAGCAGACACAGGGCGGGGAGGGTGCTGTTTCAGGTGAGGGCATCAGCAAAGGCCTCGCTGAGGAGGCGACATTTGAGCAGAGACCTGCCGGAAAGAGAGGCGAGGCAGCCGTTCGAATACCTGGGAAGGGAGCGAGCCACAGCCGAGGCAACGGCCAGGGCGAAGGGCGTCCAGCAGGGGCGCGCGTGTCACGGCTGGAAGCAGAAGCGCGCCCCACACAGCTGGGGAGAGGAAGCCAGAGACAGGTGTCGCCTCCCTCGGGTGCATTATCTCGCTTCATCCTCACAGCTCTGGAGGACTGGATAATTATCATCTCCAGTTTATAGACGAGAAAGCTGAGGCTCGGAGAGGCCACGTGACGGCACCAAACCACACGGCCCTGAAGATACTGAGCGGAGACACGCATCCAGGGCTCCCCACTCCAGGGCCGCCTCTTAGTCCGGGACCCTCTCCTGCCCTCACACAGCCGACTCGATGCCAGGCCGAGTCCGGGTCTGCTAACACAGAATCGCGCTGTCGCTCACTTAACCATGGTCACCCAAATCACCACTGACCTATTAACTCATTGCTAGAGCTCTCATTACACACATTATTACGACGCACACGATTATGGTCCTAGTGGAGCTCACAACTGCAAACAGCATTAATAACTCAGCGCTCTTTCCGTCACGGCTAACGGGCCCCTCCCAGAGTCTCCCACACAGACACGCGGACCCAGGAGGGACTCCGGCGGGTGCTGGGCAGGGGGCAGGGGGGAGCTTCACAGCCTCTGCAGTCTGCCCCCCCAAGCCACCTGCAGCCGCCTCTCCCAACCATCCCAGGGAGCCGGCCACGGCCACACCGACCCCACGGCCCTCCTCTCCGAGGTGGACTCTGCGGTCTGGACTCGCTTCCCTTCACTCGCGTCTTCGGGTTTGGGGGAGAGAGAGAGGGCAAGCGGGGCCCCGTAACCCGCAGAGAACCGGACACGAGCGGCAGAGGATCCGCAATTCAAGTTCCAGGCGTAGGCGAGAAGGAAGCCCCTCAAAACAAAAGAGACAGCAGAGGTTCACAGCCTGTGCCAGAAACCCCTCCAGAACGAGGTGGGAAGAAAATTCTAGCTGTAAACACTGCCTCGCTGAATCTTCACGACAGCCCTGTGAGAGAAGGATCGGTATGCCCGCCGTACAGATGAAGAAGCCGCAGCTCAGAGACGCTAAGCCACTTGCCTGAGGTCACACAGCCGGTAAGCGGAAAAGCCGGACTTGGAATCCGAGTTGGTCTGCCATCACAGGCTGTGGCCTTGCCTGAATCACCCGGAAGGGACACACCAGGGGGACTGAGGAGGATCGTGGCACGTTCAGCCAACTGTAAGACCCTCACGCAGCTGTGGCCCTCTCCCTGCAGGTGCCTGTGGGGGGAGGCGCAGGGAATTTAAGAGAGAGCAAGAGGGGGCAAAGGGCTCTCTCCCTCTCTCTCTGTCCCTACCCGGCACTCCCTCTGTCTCGGTCTCTCAAAATAGATAAACTTTAAAAAATAAAATAAAATACTCACCTCAAACGTCATCACCTCTATGAAGCCACCAGTGACAGGACTCTCACAGGCAACAACTGTATAACAAAGAAGGGTATAAAAGTTCATTTCTCCCCCTCCCTGCCTTCAATCTCCTTCCCTGAGGTCACAACAGAGGGTGCATATTCTTTCATAGAATTTTCTAGGCCCATACAAACACGCAAATCACATGTGTGACCTTTTATGTTTTCCTTTTTATTCCTTTCCACTTATGTGTTTTGTGGGGGTTTTTTCCCTTTGTTTTGTTTTGCTTCAAGATTTTATTTAAATTCTAGTTAGTTTACATATAATGTAGCATTGGTTTCGGGAGTAGAATTCAGTGACTCACCACTGACATTTAACACCCAGCGCTCATCCCAACAAGTGTCCTCCTTAGTACCCAGTCCACTTATGTGTTTAATTAAAAAAAATAGGATTTGGGGCGCCTGGGTGGCTCAGTCGGTTAAGCATCCGACTTCGGTTCAAGTCATGATTTCATGGTTCGTGAGTTTGAGCCCCGCGTCAGGCTCTGTGCTGACAGCTCAGAGCCTGGATCCTGTTTCAGATTCTGTGTCTCCCTCTTTCTCTCTCCTCCCCTGCTCATGCTCTATCTCTCTCTGTCTCTCAAAAATAAACATCAAAAAAAAATTTTTTTTAAATAGGATTCACATGACTCCATGGGGCGCCTGGGTGGTGCAGTCGGTCAAGCGTCCGACTTCAGCCAGGTCACGATCTCGCGGTCCGTGAGTTCGAGCCCCACGTCAGGCTCTGGGCTGATGGCTCAGAGCCTGGAGCCTGTTTCCGATTCTGTGTCTCCCTCTCTCTCTGCCCCTCCCCCGTTCATGCTCTGTCTCTCTCTGTCCCCAAAATAAATAAACGTTGAAAAAATAAATAAATAAATAAAATAAATAAATAGGATTCACATGACTCCACACTTGTTTTGTTCACTCAGGACAACTCGGACAACCCTCTAGGTCAGCGTGTGTAGACAGAGCTCCCCTCCTCCCTGCCCGCTGTGGCCACCGAGGAGCTGAGCCAGTTTCCAGTTAAGCACTTCCCTCTTGATGGGTATTCAATGGTTTCAATCCATCACTACAAACCGTGCTGGAATTTATGTCTTTGTACATGTATCTCTATGTTCTGAGGCTGTTACTCCCACAGGGCGGATTCCCAAAAGAGGGACTTGTGAATCAGAGGGTGAATGTATTTTAAATTTTAATTGCTACTGCTGATTTTGTTCCTTAACATTTGTAGCAATTCTCGCTCGGGGGTGATGTATACTAGAACCCTCTTCCCACACCACGGCCAGCACTGGATGTTCACGGTCTTTCTCACTCTTGCCAAGAGACAAATGATACTACCTACCTCATAAAGTTGTTGTGAGGTTTAAATAGAAAATACAGTATCCAGCACGTAAGTTCTTAATAAATATCAGCCATTTATATAACTCTGATGTCACCTTATTATCATATATCTAAGGAAAGCCTAGAGTACATGATGACCTCTGGGTTCGGGAGATTGTATTTTTTTTTTCCTAAAAGTTTATTTTGAGAGAGAGATCCGGGGAGGGGCAGGGAGAGGTGGGGGAGAGAGAGGATCCCAAGCAGGCTCCGCACTGCCAGCGCAGAGCCCGACGCAGGGCTCGATCCTACGAACCGTGATCATGACCTGAGCTGAAGTCCAATGCTTGACAGACTGAGCCACCCAGGCGCCCCAACTGCATTTTTTTTAGGTAGATCTGAATTCCAACCCAGCCTTCCCTGCCCAGCTGCGTGGCTCTCGGCTAGTCACTTTACCTCCCCAACCCTCAGCGGCTTCACCTGTAAAAGGGGGACCTGAATGAACCCTGCCCATTCTCCTTCATGAGGAAATAGCTCAAGCGAATCCATGACTGTGAGGTCATCTTTCAGACTCCATTCGGGTATGGAGATTTACGCTCTCGGTTCCACTAATAACCAGGCATGATCTCTGAGTGGTTACCCAGAAGCCACTTCTTAGGAGAGCAGGGACCTTGACAGTCAGAGGAGGAGGAGGAGGTCCCGTGATCCTTGGCCTCGACCCTTCAACCAGGCATCCTTGAGGACAAGGCAGACACAAGAATATGGGCACAGGGTCATCTAAAGGGCCCCAAAAGAATCTCCCCCCATCCGTGGCCCAGAGAATACTGGGAGATGTCTGAAATTTCACCACTAGAGACCCATGCCTCCCTGCAACACCCCCTGGGGGGGACCGGGTCCGCCCCTAGGCTTCAAGCATTGCTTACCAAACATTTCTGAGTCCGTGCTCCATGGGAGGCACTGTGCCGGTGCTCGTGGTACCCCAGGACCAACTCTGTGCTTGACTGTATCAAGGTCATCTCTCCCCCTCTGACTTCCCTCCATGCTTCAGACCCATGTCTGTCTCCTAGAAATCTCGCCCTCAGTGTCCTGCAGGCCCCTGAAACTAGGCATACCCCAGAGTGAGCTTACCAGCCCCCTCCATAAACCTGCCCCTCCCTCCTCTCCTCCTGCTTCCCCAACCCCAGGCCTGGCCTCTCCCTGCTCTGGGCCATCATGCCAGAAGCCTCCGCATCCACCCACTCCCCCACCACCTGCAACCCATCACTTACAGAGTCATAAATTCGGCAGCCTTCTCTTCCCGCCCCCCCGGCCCCGCCCCCAGCCAGGACTCAGATGAGGTGAGTGAGGCAAATTGAAGGAGGCACGCACAGGTCCCTGTAAGTGCTGACCCTCGGAGTGAGCGCCTTCTTAAACTCGGCACCCCATGGGGCACCTGGGTGGCTCAGTCGGTTAAGCGTCCGACTTCAGCTCAGGTCATGACCTCACAGGTCGTGGGTTTAAGCCCCGTGTCAGGCTCTGTGCCGACAGCGGAGCCCGCTTTGAATTCTGTATGTGTGCGCGTGCACATGTGCGCGTGCCCCTCCCCCTCTCAAAAAATTTTTTAAAAACAAACCTGGCACCCTAGCCTCTTCAGCCGCCCACCCTAGTCCAGGCCAGCTCACCACCAGCCCTCTCTGGGCTAAGGCAGGAGCAATTGCCTGGTCTCCCTGCCTCCCCTCTCGGCCTCCAATCATCCTCTTGCCTGTGGCCAGATTTATCGTCCCAGATCCCAGCTTTGACCCAATCGTATCCTCAAGCATCTCCCAGGGCTCGCCACCGCCTACCGAATTGAGTACCAAGCCTCGCACTCGCACGGGACAACTTCGCCACCGCGCACCCAGCTTCCCTTGGAATCTCCCCTGCCCAGAGCTTCAGAGCTGACATCTGATTGGACCGCAGATAACCACCAGACACAAAAGCAGCCCGGCCATAGGCTACATGACAGCCTATCACATGGCCTGACACAAAAAGTTCCACCCGGAGACCATGGGCATCAGCTGAGCCAACCAGCTTTCTTCTCTCAGGAGTTTGTACTAGAAGGAAAAAGAGGACAGAAAATGCAGAAGAAGCTGGACCTGGGTCATGTTAACAGTTAATGGACTTCTTCCAGCTGCAGCGGTCCTGGTGCCATCTCAAATCCAATCAGCCTTGGCTTCCCAGCCCTGTGACAGCGCCTCTTATTGGATCCCCATAAGAGGGCCCTTATGATGCCAGTAGGGCCTTGTGTGAGCTAGCTTGAGTGGACCGCTGATCCAGAAAACCAAAACATTCACAGCTCTTCGCAGTACAGCCCTGCTTAGATTCTTGGCTGCAAGTAACAGAAAGCCCCTCAAGCCGGCAGGGTTGGGGCTGGCTTTTATTCCAGGGATGCGCTGAAACCAACATTGCCATGCCTGTGAACTAAAATCTGAATGAAAAATATAAATAAAATACAAAGATGCAGGGAATTTCCTGGGCGAGGACAAGAAGTGGGGTGCAGAAGGGCACGGGGAACCAGTCCTTTCTCTACAGTCCGCTTGGTCCCTGGATAGGCCCACTCCCAGCTTCCCGGTTGGAGATCCCAACTCCGCCTTCTCCAGTCCCAGGGCTAAATTTCCAGAATAGAGACTCCGATTGACCCCATTTGAGTCTGGTATCCAATCCACCATGAACCAGGAAATCAGTTCATAGGAGAGATACGGCCCCGGAGCCTTTGAATTCCACCCATGGGTTAGCCATTGCCCTCTCCTGGTTCACCCCCAACCCATGACTGTGTTCTTGCTAAGGTTCTGAGATGGGAACCAGAAGGGGTGAGGGGCTGCTTTTCCTGACCTTGAGGGCCTGGCACTAGGTGAGGAAGGCTGGATCCCACCAAGATCCTGGGGCAGAAGACAGCTGTCTGGAGAGGGGTGTAAACCCCAGCTCCTGCCACACAGCCTGGAGCCTGGCTGTGACACTCACACACCCACGAGAAAAGGGGCATCTGATGTTTCTGTGCAGTTCCAAAAAGCTGGAGACATCTCACACCCACAAATAATAATCATGATTTTCTGTAATTATTATTTGTGTATTTTGCATAATTGTCATAATTATTATCATCAGCTCATCAGCCTCCCATCCCAGTGTGCTCTCCTCCCGTCCTCAGCCCTGAAATCTGATCACATGGGGCACCCTTTCCTGCCTCTGACTTCCTCCCTAGTGCTGGTTCTTAAGGATTCCTCCAGAAAACGGGGTGGGACGCTCCTGAGGGTTCTTCTGCCTTGCTCATCCCTCCAGAGTATTTCTGGGCCTTGGTGCCAACTCTGTGCAGGGCTGTGCCCGGAGGAGGGGCGGGGTGAGGGGGGGGGTACTGGGTGAAGGCAGGGAAGGGAGGATAGGGGGAGATAGAGGGAAATGAGAGGAGCTGGCTTGTTCACTCGCTGCAGTGGGTGCATTCCAGTGTGTGACATCACATCGGCAGCCTGAAACCAGTCACGGTGGGAGTATTTACCCCACAGAAATTGGCAAAAGGCGTGCTGATAAATGTTTACCAATTAGCTCACTGGAAAAACGCCTTCAAACCCACCCTCCCCACCCCAGACTAGACATTCTTTTTTTTTTTTTTTTTTTACTTTGAGAGACAGAGAGCATGAGCTGGAGAGGGACACAGAGAGAGAGAGAGAGAGAGAGAGAGAGAGAGAGAGAGAGAGAGAATCCCAAGCAGGCTCCACCCTGCCAGTGCCGAGCCTGACGTGGAGCTCGAACACACGAACCATGAGATCATGACCAGAGCCAAAATCCAGAGTCGGACGGATGCTCAACCGACTGAGCCACCCGGGGAACCGCCCCAGATGTTCTTTTAAGGCTGACGTATAACCATGTCACTGTCCTTTAACGGCTCTATGTGACCTACAGGTGAAGTCCAAAGGCCTCCAGAGCCCTGCATGACCCAGCGCCAGCCCATCACCCTGGCCTCCAGTCTTACCATTCCCCAGGTCCTTCATATGTCTCTGTGCCCCCAGAGAAGTCCCCTCCCGTCTCCTCCACAGGCACCCTCGCTCAGATTTATGTTCGCCTGCCTTCTCCCCTTTCCCCCCCTCGGTTTCGGCTGTGACTACCACACCTCTCTGGGGAGGCTTCGCTGGCCTGGGTCAGAAACCCTTCCCCGATGCTCCCGTCCGTCCCCTACTATCAGGGTAGCACGTGTCTTCACCATGCATCCACCTGTCGTGGCCCCACTAAACTGCCTGCAGGGTCAAGTCTCGTGGACTCATTCTTTTACCTTCAGCCCCTGGCACGGAGTCCAGCCACGTTGAATTGAATAGACTCAAACTGCATGGAGTCAAATAGAGTCCACGCCACAGCCCAAGACAGGCTGTGGGCAGTGTTCCGGCAGAGCCCGAAGTGGGTGCTCTGGGAGGTCAGAGGGCAGGATGCTTCTGATGGGGACACGTCCCCAGGGAGAAACACCAGGCCACACATTAGCAGGCAGGACAGGTGCCTTCCTCTTCACTGCTTCCTGTCTACCCGGCCCTCTCAGTGGGCCACCCTCATTAATGGGCCCCCATGCTGCTCCCCTATCTGCCCCTGCTTGATCTGCAGCTTCCCAACACTTTGGGTGCAGGAACCCCCACAGGCACCTGCCTCATGTGCCCATGCACACCTGGCTTCCCCCCAAAAGTGGCTGAGGCTGAATTTCCCAGCTCCCCAGAGGACAACAGCGGGGGCTCGATGTTAGACAGCAAACTTAGCTTAAAAGGGGATAAAACATGGGGTCCCTGGGTGGCTCAGTTAGTTAAGCGTCCGACTTCAGCTCAGGTCATGATCTCACAGCTCCTGAGTTCAAGCCCCGCATCAGGTTCTGTGCTGACAGCTCAGAGCCTGGAGTCTGCTTCAGATTCTGTGTCTCCCTCTCTCTCTCCCCCTCCCCTGCTCATGTTCTTTCTCTCTCTCAAAAATAAATAAACATTAAAAAAAAATTTTAAGGGAATAAAACGTGGTATTTCTTGCACACTTAAATATGCAGACCGAGGTGCCTATATCATAGGTAACATTTATTGAGAACTGTCAAGGAGGAACACAAAAAGCAGCAGAGTTAAATTGAATAAAAAATAAACAAAACCGAACCTGAGTGCTTTAGTGAGCTACACAGGGTCCATACACCAGTGGAGATATTCACCGAGCAGTTTGCTAAAGAGAAAAATCCAGGGTTTCTTTTTCTTCCTTTTTTTTTTTTAATGTTTATTTAGTTTTGAGAGAGCACAGGCAGAGGAGGGGCAGAGAGAGGGGGACAGAGGATTGGAAAGCGGCCCTGCGCCCACAGCAGTGAGCCGGATGTAGGGCTCGTGGACTTACCAACCATGAGATCATGACCTGAGCCAAAGTCTGTCACTTAACCGCTTCCCCCACTTAACCGACTGAGCCACCCAGGCACCCTAATCCTGGGGTTTTTATGCCAGAAAAGGGACAGGCAGCTGATAGCGGTTCTGTTACATGAGGATGAAAACTGGTGGAGGGGCGCCTGAGTGGCTCAGTCGGTTAAGCATCCGACTTCAGCTCAGGTCACGATCTTGCGGTCCGTGAGTTCGAGTCCCGCGTCCGGCTCTGGGGTGATGGCTCAGAACCTGGAGCCTGTTTCCGATTCTGTGTCTCCCTCTCTCTCTGCCCCTCCCCTGTTCATGCTCTGTCTCTCTCTGTCTCAAAAATAAATAAACGTTAAAAAAAAAAATTAAAAAAAAAAAAAAAAAGAAAACTGGTACTCCACCGAGGACTTGCTCACAGACCAGAAAATCTCCAGCTGGGTCCAGTAAGGGTCCATCGTGGGTCACATGGTGACAGCAGCCATCTGCTGTGACGCTTCCTAGGCAAGTGCTGCCGAAAGTAGATGTTTTCCGCGTGAGGTGCCGACATTTACTGCACTCTTCCCATGTCCTGAGGACCTGGCTTCCTGCTGCAGAGGGGGGCAGCAGTTAAGATCCGGGTTCAGAGGCCAGATCACCTGTATCTGTTTAAGACCTTGAGCAACTCCAGTCGGTTAAGTTCCGACTTCAGCTCAGGTCATGATCTCACAGTTCATAAGTTCGAGCCCCGCGTTGGGCTCTGTGCTGATGGCTCAGAGCCTGGAGTCTGCTTCGGATTCTGTGCCTCCCTCGCTCTCTGCCCCCCGCCCCGACTCGCGCTTTGTCTCTCCTTCAAAAACAAACATTTTTTTTTTAACGTTTATTTACTTTTGAGACAGAGAGAGACAGAGCATGAATGGGGGAGGGTCAGAGAGAGAGAGGGAGACACAGAATCTGAAACAGGCTCCAGGCTCCGAGCTGAAAAACAAACATTTTTAAAAAAATTTTTTAAAAGACCTTGAGCAACTCAATCCCTAAGTTTCCTCTTCTATCAAATGAGAATTATAATAGTATCTAACACACAGGGCTGTTAGGAGGGTTAAATGCGTTATTACGCGCGGAGTCCTTGGAATGGTATTTTGTAGAATCTTTTAAGAGCCGACTAATCCTCGGATTCTCTCATTTAATGTTGTCATCAAAGGAAAGACACTATTCTCTTTTTTTTTTAAAGTTCATTTATTTATTTTTGAGAGAGAGAGAGGGAGAAAGAGAGAGCAAGCGGGGGAAGGGCAGAGAGAGAGATAGAGACAGAGAATCCCAAGCAGGCCACGCACTGTCAGCGCAAAGCCCAAAGTGGGGCTTGATCCCACAAAACCATGAGATCATGACCTGAGCCAAAATCAAGAGCCAGAGGCTTAACTGACTGAGCCACCCAGGCTTCCCTCTCCTTCCTTTTTTGGCACCATTCACACCCCAGGGTCTAAGAATTGGCAGTGTAATGCCAAGGCCCTAGGGAGGCCCCTCTCAGCGTGGCCATCATTCAACAGTGATGCTGTGGAGACACGACTATCCTGGCCCCTCGGACCCCTTCAGCACCGCCAGCACACTCAGCAAAAGCTGGGAACCACACAGTCCCCTGGGCATCCTGCCTCCCCCAAGCCAGGGAACAGACAAGAGTCCCCTCTGCCCGGGCGATCCCAGAATTCCCTTGTGTCCCAATCTCTTGAATCCATAAAGATTCTCCCTCTAGTCAGGAGGAATTCATCTCTTTCTCTCTCTTTCTTCAATACCCTCTCCTTGCCCTTCCCAAGACACCCAGCTTAATCCTCTGGAGAGGCTCCAGCTTTTGGCAGACAAAACCCCAACAGAGAAGTGTCTTGCACATCTCTCTTCCTACCCGGCCCGCCATCCTCCCTGGAGCACGGAAGCTCAGGCCAGCCGCCTGCCACAATGGAGGGAAGAGAGAGAAAACGTCACTACCTCTGACCGTCAGTGCACGGGAACACGGGTGGGCGCTGGGATTCTGCTCAGGGTGACTCTCCCAGACGTTGGAGTCCAGCCCAGAGGTACCAGGCTGGCCCCGGGGCACCAGTGAGATAGCCCCAGAGGAGGCCGCAGTTTGGTGGGGACACACACCCCAGCTGACCAATACTATGCGGAGCAGAAGCTTCGATGGTGGTCTGAAGCTCAGCACTGAGGGAAGAGCTATCCATTCCTCGTGGGAAAGGCAGAGAAGGCTTCCAGGGAGGGGAGCGATGAGCTGGGCCTTACCAGCTCAGATGGGTAAGAGGCCCAGCAGAGGGGGCAGCTGGAGGCTTAATACCGCCCCGGTGTCCAAGAAAACAGTGCCAGGTGGCCCTGAGCATGGTGCCATGGGGACGGTGAGGGCGGTGAGGTAGGGAGGTAGGTAAAGGTCAGTAGTAAGAGGCCTGGGATGCGGGGCCAGGAGCTTGGACTTTATCCTGTAGGCAGTGAGGGGTCACTGAAGGCTCTGCAGGAGGGAGGGATGTGCCTCGGTGGTGCCCTAGGGGTGGGGCGGTGGGCCCGGCATGCCCAGGGGGTACGCGGGGCCTGCCACCGGCTGCCAGCGAGAACAGCTGCCCACCTGCAGGCCGACTGAACACATTGTGCCTGAAGAGGCCGTGGTGGATTTTTCTAAGCCCGCACTTGACTCTGTCCACACAGAACCCGCCCGTGTGCGGTCTTTGGGGAGGCTGCCCGGGAACAGCATATCGATCAGGCTGCAAGGAGAGAAGGAGGAAAAACACCTTCAAACAGAAGAGCTTTAAATCCGTTATTGGTTCCTAAAGAGCCAAGACCACGAGCACACGCAGGCCGGCTCTGAGCCAGCCTCACGCGACAGACACAAGGACATAGAGGCAAACACGTGGGTGCAAAGACACACGCGTACACAGAGGCACCGGCGAAGCCGCCGAAGCAGCCGCTAGTGCTCACAGCTGCAAGCACAGAGCGACACTCATGTGTACTGACACATACCTGCAGCACAGAGGCAAAAGTGCACAGGCGCGTGCAGGCAGAACAGCCCAGAAGGACCTGCATACGCCCAGAGAGACGCATTTCCACGAACCTTCAGCCGAGAATACGCCTCTGCACGCGCCGAGACGCTTGCGCATGCGCGCGGACACACACCCGACAACCCACTCTGAACTCCCCACCCTTGGGCGGGTGGCGCCCTGCTCACCACCTTCTTTCAGCTTCCAGATGTCCTGTCAGGAGCGGAGGGCCCCTGGACTCCCTCCTGTGACAGTCGAGGTCACAGGATGTAAATGACTCAGAGCTACCCCACAGGGGGGCAAAGGGGGCGCGTCAGTTGCCTCCGTCAGTTGCCTCCGGGTAGTTCAGGGCACACGCACGGCACGAGGGTCGCGGAAGAGACTTCTAAATTACTCATGCCCGGGGCCCCACCCCCAGAGACTCTGATCCGATTGCTGAGGGGAGGGCACTGGGCACGGGTAGGGTTTTAATCCTCCCAGGTGATGCCAACGTGCTGCCCGGGTTGAAGATTTTACTGGAGCAGCAGATCTAGCCTCTGGGGTCCCGCGAGCATCCTCGTTCTCCGGCAGGACTGCCCCAACACGGGATCCTGAGGGCGCCCTTCGCCACCCTCAGGAAGCCCTTGACACCCCGGGTCTGACGCACCCCACCCCCCACCCCCAGACTCTCTTCTAGGAGTCCCTGGTGCAGAGCAGAGTCGCGCTAGCGGGCGTGCCCATCCGCGCACTGCGACTGCCCCCTGCTGGACAGGCACGGCCGAGCCCGGCTGCCGGCGGACCTGTTCCCACCGCGGCTGAGGGCAGGCTGACGCGTGGAGCGAGCCAGGAGCGCGCAGTCCTGCAGAGGAACCCCGAAGCGTCCCCAGACCTCTGCTCTGCCCCTTCCTTCCAAGGGCCAGCCACCTCTCCAGTCCCAGCCATCTCAGACCTGGGTGATCATAAAGGTCCTTTTTTGTTCATCCACTCAATGATAGCCACTAATGCCATTGACCTGGGGGGGCGGGGGTGGGGGGGGGCAGTCCTAGCAGCTGGGAGATGAATGAGGGAGGAGGCGTTTCCAGTCCTCGCCCGCGCCCACCCTTCCTCCAGCAGCGGCCTGAGCCGCCTCCCTCCAGCTGCCTACTCCATACACCAGATTCGCCCACTGCCCTAAGGGTAAAGCCCAGACTCCTGAAAACGGCTGCCCAGTCTCCCTGGAAGGACCCCCACCACCCCCCCCGCCCCCCGCGAGGCTGCCTGGCAAACTCTTAGTCTTGCACGTCCTTCTCCTGCCGCCTCCTCTAGGAAGGCTTCCCTGACCTCCTCACTCCACCGCCCCCCACACCCATTAATTGCCTCCTCCTCTTCTTCCTGAACATTACATACCTACCTACCCGTTATAAATAATTCTCTGTTCACATGTCAGCCTCCCCCCGACCAGACAAGGGGGATTCCCCAAGGGCAAGGACCAGGGGCCTGGGGTCAATGAAGTGTTGTAGTACAATGAATGAAGGCTTCTCCAACCCGCCTGGTCCACGGTGCACGTTCCCGGCTCTGGTTCCACCACGCTGAGGGGCAGAGCCCTCTCCTCAGAGGAGCAAGGTCTAGGACAAGGAAGATAACGACAACAACACTAGCTAACGAAACACTTACTCACCAAGTGCCGGGTGCGTATTCTGCCCCCAGTGCTTTACATACGTCAATTCGTTTAACCGCCACAACGCTATTATCCCCATCTCATACATGGGAAGACTGAGGCACAGAGAGGCCTAAGCAACTTTGCCCAAACACACAGCGGGGCAGCCCAGGAGGCGGCTCCAGAGGCCACGCTGTTCGCACTTCTCGCTTAAGGGAAGAGAAAGCTGGGAGAAGACCCAAGAGAAGTCATGCCCACATCCTCCCTCCAGCCGGCAGTTCTAGGGCTGCGGCTGCTTTCGCTTCCTTCTTAATTTTTCTGACAAGAACAGATGCCACCGCAGCTGACAACCAGCCTGTCGGTGTGAACGGGAAGGCAGGTCCGGCCGCTCGTTTGTCTGGTAAGGAAATGGAATTGGACAAGGCGGCAGCTGAGCTGTGGGAGACCTGGAGTTCTCCAGGGGTGGGGGCGGGAGCCGGAGGAGCCCCAACAGGTGGAGAGAGGGTGCGGTGGCGGGATGGGGTGCCCAGATGCCCGTGGACGCTCTGGACCAGCCCCTGCCTCTAATCTTTCCCTCCTGCCTTCTTCCCTCCCCCCCCTCCCTTCCTCCCTCCCTTCCTGTCCTTCCTTCCTCCTTTCCTCCCTTCCTCTTCTTCCTTCCTTCCTCTCTCCCTCCTTCCCTTCCTTCTATCCAGGCCTACTGCACAGACTTGCCAGAGCTGTGCCGGCTACAGGAGCACAAGGAGGCAGCAGCCACTCTCACTGTCCTCAAGGCTGATGGCCCCTCACAGCCTGGCATGAAGAGGGCTTTGACTTTGACGGAGCAGGACTCCGAAGCCCCGGCTGCCTGGGTGCCTTCGACCAAGTGAACTGCACAAGGTCCTAAGCTCCACATCTGTAAACCGGGGCGCGGAGGCTGGGAGGACTGAGCTCACACGGGTAAGCACTCTGACACAGAGCCTGGCCCACAGCCGGCCAGCTCCTTCTCCCTACCCCCAGCTTCCTCGCCAACCCCGGGGAGCCTCGACGCTCCTGTCATTCCTCACACCCCCTCACAATCCAGAAGTGCCCCTGGAGGTCTAACCACTGTCCCTCCTGCTGCAGGGCTCTTGTCATCCACGGCAGCTCTTGGCACGCATGTGCGGATGCGTTCCACGCTGCGATCACGCCCCTTCTGCCTCAGCCCCCCGCAGGAGGGGTGTGGACACTCTGAGACCCTGGTCTCAGAGGAGGGAAGAGCTCGGCTTGGGTGAAACGGCTCCCGGCCCCAAACCAGGTGTGTCCGCCTCACCAGTGGCTCAGGCCTGGGTGCTATGCGGGTGCTAGCACTGGGTGCTACCCCTGACTGCAAAAAGCCAGCTCCTCAGGCCGTCCAGCTGCAGCACCAAGGTCCTTCTGACAGAGCTGGGGGCGGGGGGGGGGGGGGGGGGGCTCCCTGGCCCAGCCCCAGCCCTGCAGCCACAGTCCCAGGAAGCAAAGTCACAAGATCGCAGGGTTGGGCCACCCCTCTGGCTTAGCAAGCCCCTCAAAGAGGAAGCACATCCGTGGGTCCGGTGTCGTGAGCGTGTGCCTGAGGAGGTGCTCTTTGTCAGTTTCTGAGCGTGCACGATTGCGTGTGTCTGCGTGCGTCTGGGGGGGGGGGGTGGGAGGGGAAGGGTGACTGTGCATTGGCTTCTGTGCTTTGTGTGATTGTAGCTCACGTGTCTGTGTCTGACCGTGTCTCTTGGTACCTGCATGAACGTGTCTGTGTGGCCCTGGGACACTGTCCCAGACGGGGCACCTCATCATCATCGCCAGGATCAGCATTGCTATCCCTCACTGAGTACTCACTGTCACTGGGGGCCGTGTGCTTTACCTACGTGGTGTCATTTATGCCTCACAAAACAAGCTTCCTGACTCCAACCCCTTGCCAAGCCCCATGCATATGGGGTCTCAGAGGCCAGGCCAGGCTCAGATTCCATGGTTTTGGTCTTTGAGGTCCCTCACATTCTAGCTCAGAGCAATATGCCAGACTGTATCTCCCACAGTCCCCCTCCTCAGCCAGGAAACTACCCCTCACTCTGCCAGACCCTGCTTCCTCGTGGAAGCACCACCAGCACCCCCCTCCACAGCCCTGCCACCTCCTCCAGGAAGCCTTCCCTGACTTGCCAAGGGTAGGCAACTCTGATGCCCCAGGCAGAGCCTGATTCCTCAACTAAACCTCCAGTATATGGTAGGTGCTCAGGAAGTGGTAACTGAGCCTGTGACGCTTGCCTAGGAGTAAGGGAAGCAAGGAGGTGGCCCCGTTTCCCTTCCTGAAGCTTCCCCCAGCTTCCTTCAAGGATGCAGCTCTGCTCTCTCTCCTGGCTCATCTGTAAGGGTCAAGGTGCCTCGTCCGAAGCAGACGATCCGAAGATGCCCAGACCCGGAGAAGCAACGTAGGGGTGTGCCCAGAGCAGGCACAGAACCCTGCTTGTAGCTGAACTCTCCCCTTTTCCCCAGACAGCTGCTACCCGCGCCCCCCCCCAAACCTGAGACCAGCCACAGCCACCACCCCTCCCTGTGGTCTCTGGGTGGCCTCCAGGAGGCCTTCCTTGGAAGGGGGCAGAGCAGAGGGAGAGGAAGGAAGTGAAGCAAAAGCAGGGACAGACGAGGAGCTCAAAGTCCAAGGAGGCTGCCGGAAGGGAGGGAAGGGTAGGCAGAAGAGAAAGGGGGACTGATCGTTTATTCCTCTCTGCATGTCTGCAGGCTGACGCTTCCCCCTGGTTAACAACTGCGGTCCAGGCAGCGGCCCCAGCCCCTGCTAATTACCATGATTAGCACTGAGCAAGCTGCTGCATTTTATGACTCTCCAAACCAAAAAAAATAATTAAAGCAATTACTGTCATTAACACTCTGCCCTCTTCACCACCTTCTCTGAGAGTGAGCAGCCAACAGGCCCCGGGGAGTCATGATCAGACCCTGGGTGCCCTCCCCTCCCCATTTGGTGCCCCACCACCTGCCACCTCCAGGAGCACCAGCCTGGATAGTTCAAGCCCCAGCAAGCCTGGAAGGCCACAAGGCCTTGGTGGGACCCCAGGCAACCCCCTGCGAGCCTGGAAAAGCAGGAGCCAGGCCCCCGGGAAACTGCACAGAGAAGCTGCCCTTCCCAGGCAGGAGCCCACCAGACACACACACACACACACACACACACACACACACACAAGGAGGACCCCTGCAGCCCCTGCTCCCTCCCGTCCCCACAGCCCGACTCAATGCTCTGCCACACCCAGCTGAGTGCCTGGGTCACCTAAACCATGGAGCTTCAGTTTCCTTGTCTGTAAAATGGGCTGCCTAATCTGCTTTGGCTGCTATAAAATACCATAGGTGGGGGTGTTTTGAACAACAGACAGTTGCTTCTCACAGTTCTGGAGGCTGGGAAGTCCAAGATCAAGGTGCTGATGAACTCAGTTCCCTGGGAGAGCCCTCCATCTGGCTTGCAGAAGGCTGCCTTCTCACTGTGTGTGCTCCCACCCCTTTCCTGGTTAGTGAGCTAGGGATGGGGGAGGGGGAAGGAAGCCAGCCCTCAGGTGTCTCTCCTCGTAAGGGCACCAATCCCATCATGGGGCCCCCAACCCCATGTCCTCAGCTAAACCTAATTACCTCCCAAAGGCCCCACCTCCAAATACCACTACACGGGGTTTAGAGCTTCAACATATGAATTTGGGGGGCGGAGGCAGGGGTGGCTCCATTCAATCCATAGCAAGGGCTTTTGAAATGTCTGTGAAACAATGCCTTCCTCATGAGCCTTTGAAGATTAAATGAGCCGATCAGCAGGATCACCTAAAACAATGCCTGGCACGTAGTAGGCCCCAAATCAGCAGTGGTTCCCTTCAAAGAAGGACTTGGGAAGAGCAGAAGGAGGTGCTGAGGAGGCTGGAGAAGGGACCAGGCTCTGGGCTGGGCTGCTTTTGTAAACCACGGTGCCTGTGACCCAGGGTTGTTGCAAGAGCCTAACTGATCTCCCTGCTCTGTCCCTGCCTCCTACCCTTCCATTTATTCTCAACGCACAAGCCAAAGTGAATCTTCTAAAGCATAAGTCACAGAGCACAGAGGATTCTTAGGGCGGTGGAAATACTGTGTAGGACAGTATAATGATGGATACATGTCATTACACATTTGTCCGAACCCATAGAACGTACTCGGAGAGTAAACCCTGGTTTTTATGGTCTTTGGGTGGCAATGATGTGTCAGTGGAGCTTCGTCAATTGTAACAAATGTACCACTCTGGTGGGGGGGCGTTGATAATGGGGGAGGCTGTGCACGAGGGGGGGCAACAGGTGTAGGAGAAATCTCTGTATCTGCCTGTCAATTTTGCTGTGAACCTAAGCCTGCTCTAAAAAAAAAAAAAAAAAAAGTCTTTAAATTGCCTCTCCAAAAAAAGTAATAAATACTTTTAAAAAAATAGGGGTGCCTAGGTGGCCCAGTCGGTTAAGTGTCCGACTCTCGGTTTCGGCTCAGGTCATGATCTCATGGTTTTGTGAGTTTGAGCCCTATGTCGGGCTCTGCACGACAGTGCGGAGTCTGCTCGGGATTCTCTCTCTCTCCCTCTCTCTGCCGCCCCCCCACCCCCGTTCATGCTCTTTCAAAATGAATCAACTTAAAAATTTTGTAATAAAAAAAATAAAAGCATAAACCAGATCCTATCACTTTTCTGCTCAGAATCCTGCATGTAGCCCCATGTCACTCAGTAAAAGCAAAAGTCCTTATGATGATCTCCCAGGCCACTTCCTCTCCTGCTCCCCACCCCCACTTGCTCTGACCTCAAACATACCTAACATACTCCTGCTCTGGGGCTGCCCCATCTCTCAGGAACGCTTTCTCCAGATGCAACTCGCCTCTTTCAGGACTTTACCCAATAGCTTCCCAACGATGCAACTCTCACCTACCTCCCAGTCCCCTGCCCCTTTTACTCTTCCATTCTCCCATTGTGCTCAACACCTTCCAACACACTTTGCAATTTACTTGTTTATTGTGGTCATTGTTTATTCTGTAGCCGCCAGAAAGGCAGGGATCATTGTCTGTTTTGTTCTGATGATTTCCTACATCAATGCCTGGCACATAGTAAGGCACCCAGGAAATATTTGTCTGGACTAATTGAGGAACTAATCTTAGCCAAGGCATTATGCTTCGTCTGGAAGATCTAGTGGCGCCCCCTGGAGGGACGTGAGCCACCAGAGACCTCAGCGCAAGTAGCGGATAAGCAACGGGCTTCGGACAGTGCAGGACTGGCCTTCAACAGCGACACCGTGTGTCGAGAAGAAGCAACAGCAGCGGTGAGCTTTCTTGTTTCTTCTGGGCGTGGCCAATGGAGAGGGAGCGGGGAGATTCTCAGCTGGGCTTTCTTCTAATAAAGGGCAACCAGCAATTATTTTAAAACTCAAAGTGCACATCCATTAGGATGGCTATTACTTAAAAACAACAACCAGATAACAAGTATTGACAAAAATGTGCAGGAATTGGAACTCTCATGCATTGGTGGTAGAAACACAAACTGGGGCTGTGGGAAACCCATAAGGTGGCTCCTTGAAAATTCAAACATAGGCTTATCATATGATCCAGCAATTCCACGTCTAGGTACCTACCCAAACTAATTGAAAGCAGGGATTTAAACAGATGTTTGTGCATCAGTGTTCATGGCACCATTAGTCACAATAGCCAAAAGGCAGAAGTAGCCCAACTGTCCATCAATGAATGAAAGAATAAGTGTAATAAGGGGGCGCCTGGGTGGCCCAGTCGGTTAAGCGTCCGACTTCAACTCAGGTCACGATCTCTCAGTCTGTGAGTTTGAGCCCCGCGTCGGGCTCTGTCTGGGCTGATGGCTCAGAGCCTGGAGCCTGCTTCAGATTCTGTGTCTCCCTCTCTCGCTCTGCCCCTCCCCCGTTCATGCTCTGTCTCTCTCTGTCTCAAAAATAAATAAACGTTAAAAAAAATTTTTTTTAAGAATAAACATAATAGGTAGATACATACAATGGAATATTATTCGGCCTTCAAAAGGCATGACTTCCTGGGCGCCTGAGTTGCTCAGTCAGTTGGGCCTCTGACTCTTGGGTCGTGATCTCGCAGATCGAGCCCCAAATCGGGCTCTGTGCTGGCGGCAAGGAGCCTGCTTGGGGTTCTCTCTCTCCTTCTCTCTCTGCCCCTCCCCCACTCACACTCCTCTCTTTCTTTCTCAAAATAAATAAATAAACTTAAAAAAAAAAAAAAGGAATGGTATCCTGCCAGACACTACAACATGGGTGAAGTTTAAAGACATTATGCTAGTTGATGGGAATGCAAGCTGATGCAGCCACTCTGGAAAAAAGGATGGAGGTTCCTCAAAAAATTAAAAATAGAACCACCCTCCGACCCAGCAATTGCACTACGAGGCACTTATCCATGGGATACAGGTGTGCCGTTTCGAAGGGACACATGCACTCCCATGTTTATAGCAGCACTATCCACAATAGCCAAAGTATGGAAAGAGCCCAAATGTCCATCCATGGATGAATGGATAAAGAAGTTGTGGTATATATATATATATATATATATATATATATATATATATCTACAATGGAGTATTACTTGGCAATCACAAAGGATGAAATCTTGCCCTTTGCAACTACGTGGATGGAACTGAGGGTATTATGCTAAGTGAAAGTCAGAGAAAGACAAAAATCATATGACTTCACTCATACGAGGATGTCAAGAGGCAAAACAGATGAACATAAGGGAAGGGAAACAAAAATAATATAAAAGCAGGGAGGGGGACAAAACAGAAGAGACTCGTAAATATGGAGAACAAACTGAGGGTTACTGGAGGGTTACCGTGGGAAGGGGATGGGCTAAATGGGGAAGGGGCACTAAGGAATCCACTCCTGACATCATTGCTGCACTATAGGCTAACGAATTTGGATGTAAATTTGAAAAAAGAAAAAAGAGAATTAAAAAAAAAGAGAGACATTATGCTAGTTGGAATAAGCCAGTCACCAAAGGACCCATACTGTATGATTCTGCTTGTACAAAGTACCTAAAGTAGCCAAATTCAGAGAAAGCAGAATGGTGGTTGCCAGGAAGTAGGAGGAGGGAGGACTGGGGAGTTGTTGTTTCATGGGGACAGGGTTTCAGTCTGGGAAGACTGAAAAAGTTCTGGAGGTGGATGGTGGTGATAGTTGTGGAACACTGTGAATGGACTTAACGATGAGCTAGCTGTCCACTTTATTAAAACGGTACTGCTTATATTATGTATATGCATATTTTACCACCATAAAAAACAAGATTTAATTTTTTAAGGCAGAAAAATAAAACAGGAAGTAACAAGGTGGGTGCAACTCTGAGTCCAAGGAGAGATGCTCCAAAGCATGGCGCAGGGGTGGGTACAGACCATATTCTCCCCTCCCTCTGCCCCACATGGAGCCTTCCAAGCCCCTGGCACCAAGGGCACCTACCTTCATGTGCCCTACTTCACCTTGTCGGGACCCAAGTTTGGCTCGTATTTCTTTTCGGGGCCCATCCATAGTGACTCTGAGCTCCTGAAGGTCCAACTGCACAAAATATGTTCCTCTGTGAAGTTCCTTTCCCCTAGCCCTATTCAAAACTTTGGAAATAGGCAAAGTGACAAGCCTCCATCTAAAGTCAGCTGGCTCTAGGGGCACCTGGGTGGCTCAGTCGGTTAAGTGTCCGACTTGGGCTCAGGTCATGATCTCATGGTTCATGAGTTTGAGCCCCCTCTGGGCTGACAGCTCAGAGCCTGGAGCCTGCTTCGGATTCTGTGTCTCCCTCTCTCTGTGTCCCTCCTCCACTCATATTCTGTCTCTCTCTCTCTCAAAAATAAATACAGATTTAAAAAAAAATTTTTTTAAGTCAGCTGACTCTAGAGCATGCAGCTTTGTTTGATACTCTAATTCCTATTGAGTAGGGCCCACACTCTGTGGAGTTAGACATTCATTTGTAGAAAACTGACAAGGTCCAGATGATTTCCATCCAATCAATAACACCAAAGATTGTGGGGCAGGCAGGGGGAGAAGGTTGCCTTATAGGATATTAACCAATTGGTATCTAATTTAATAATCTTTATTCCATCATTGTTTTTCAAATCAGTTTCCATATCCTCCATTGAAACAGCTTTGTTGGAAGATTCTCTTCATTGGGTTAAATAATATTTTGATTGTGTTCACTAGGTATTGCATGAGAATTATGTTTTTAACATTTTGAGAGTTATACTTTGGCATCTGGGGAAACTGGACAGGTGCTCCTGTGTCCCAAACACAGTCCTGGGACTGCTTGTCACCTCTCTGCCTCAATGCTCCTTCTCCTGACTCCCCTCCCCTGCCTTGCTCCCTCTCTCTCCCTCTCTCTCCCTCTCCCTCCCTCTCCTTCCCTCCCTCTCCCGCCCTCCCTCTACCTCACTCTCTTTCCTTCTCACCTTCTCTCTCTCTCTCTCTCTCTCTCTCTCATCTGAAAATCCCTGTTCTCCTGGGCTCCTACCCCAAGCAATAAAACCAGATCACATCCACAGCAAACTTTGTTTGAAAAGTGGTCATTACGAAACAGAATATTTACCATCTCAGTTTGCCTTCCTACACTTAGATTTCTCTTCAGTCTCTTGCTAGAAAAACGGATGATATTTGCGTTACTATGTAAAGGACCCATCCTGTTGATTTTCTTAAAAAGTGTGAGGGGAGGGGCGCCTGGGTGGCGCAGTCGGTTAAGCGTCCGACTTCAGCCAGGTCACAATCTCGCGGTCCGTGAGTTCGAGCCCCGCGTCAGGCTCTGGGCTGATGGCTCGGAGCCTGGAGTCTATTTCCGATTCTGTGTCTCCCTCTCTCTCTGCCCCTCCCCCGTTCATGCTCTGTCTCTCTCTGTCCCAAAAATAAAATAAAAACGTTGAAAAAAAAATTAAAAAAAAAAAAAGTGTGAGGGGAGCCATCTAATTCAAGGTCATGGGTGTGTCTACACCTCCAGAAACCAACTATCCCCAAATGAGCTTCCTGTTGTCTTTTTTTTTTTTTTTTAAGTAGGCTTCACATCCAGCATGGAGCCCAATGGGGGCCTTGAACTCATGAACCCAAGATCAAGAGTCAGATGCTTCACTGACTGAGCCACCCAGGTGCCCCTCCTCATTGTCTTTTTTTTTAAAAAGTAAAAACTGCCTCCTATAGATAACCCATTGTAATATTTTAAAACTGTTTATTGTTAATTACAGAAAGAAGCTTTTTTCCTTATTTTTATTATTTTGTGTCTGACATTTTACTAAACTCTTTTATTAACCATAATTAATTGTCTTGAGTTAATTTTATTAGGTTTTCCGGTGATAAAATTGTGTCTTTGGCAAATGATGATAATTTTCCCACAGCTAAGTTTTGTAATCATGTTTTCTGTCTTATCACATTGGCTGTACTACATGTTCTTTGCTACGATTAAACGTGTCGAGCTTTTGAATAGCTGTCGAGAAAAATTTATTGGTGAGCAAAGAGGCTAGGGACTCAGTTAGCAGTTAAAAACAAAAACAAAACAAAAAAGATCAGAGTAAACTGTGTGGGGTGATGGGGGGAGCCTGGACCAGTATCATGTCTGCAAGGGAGGAGCTATAAGGAACAGAAAGCTTAGATGAGGAATCAGCAACCGGGGCAGAAACCGAACACGGCTGCAGGTCCGCACACCTGAAGCCCAGAGGTCCACTCGAGCGACCAGGTACAGTAGGCGCCCCTTCCACCTTCCTCGGTATCCCAGTGATCATTTTATGAATGGGCATATGATCCAGACCCACGCCAAATAGGCCCTGATGTTCCCCACCCACATGACCCAACTTGGTCCAAGCAGAAGTGAAGCTCGGGAATTCTGTTGGATGGTTGGCCGAAGGGCACCCCATCTCTCTCCTGGAATTTGAAGGAAGCAGCCTAGGAGCCATTGGCATCCAACACAGAGAAGCCGGCCTGAACATCAGGTGTAACGCACTCTGGAGCAGACCTATCGAGGCTCCTGCTACCCCCGGACTTTCCAATCCCATAAACTCTACCTTGCTTTTACTGGTTAGGCCCCTTTGCAATGGGTGTTCTGTAATTTGCCATATAAAGAGTCCCAGATGATAATGCCAGGAAATCGACAATGTTTTTAATAGATCCTATAATTCTTAGAGTGTATTCATCTGAGAAGAGGTGTGAGGGTTTTGGAAAAGTAATTAGAATGCTCAGTTTATAAACATTTCCTAAAATGTGAATTCAAGAGAGAAATTAGCAGATATTTTAATTGTCTACTCCATTTCCACATCCTCACACTTGGTCTACCTACTCTCTAAATGTATTCATTAACATTTTTATAAACACTTTTCCAGCTTACAATTCATCTTCACACATCTTGACTCATTTGGTTCCCACAACAAACAAGAGAGATGGGTGGTTAACAGCAATGCCTCATTTCGTGTAGCTCCCTACGGTTTGCAAAGTTCTTTCTCTTGCATTATTTTGTGTGGTACAGGCATGCCTGGCTCTTGCATGTTCTGGACTCTGGGAAAACTGAAGCACTTGTGGCCAGTTCTCTTAGCCCACAGAGAACTGGTGTGCATTTCTGTGTCTCCACTGGTGTCACTAGGTCAATACTGTCCCTCCCTCGTTCACCAGGTGAACTCCTATTCATACCTAAAAACCCATTTCAGATAAGGCACATCGTGTGTCTCTCTCCCCGGAAGTGGACAGGTGGTGCGGTCCTCAAAAACCGTTGCCTTTGCCAGATTTGTCAAGGTCAGCCAACTGGTTGTTGGGATGGAACAGGGAGCTCTGGCCAACTGCTTTGTGGTTTGGTAAAACTTCATCCATCACTGGAGGAAAGACTCCAGCCACTCCAACAGCCCCCTGGCCAAAAGAACGTGCTTCAAGCTTGGCCAGACTTACTCTCTTTGTTGTGTTGGAGGAAGAAGGGTCAATATCAGCCGTGGCCTGAGGCCGTTTTTATGGGTTTCAAGCTACCGGCCCTCAGGCCATCCCAGACAGGGTTTGGGCCTTCAAACAGGCCTCAAAGAGACTTACAAATAAACCTCAGACAGGTTCTCAAATTGGTCTCAAAGAGACCCTCACCTGGAGCCTCAGATAGACCTTGGAGGGACCCTTCAGAGCACACACCTGCATCACAAAGCCTCTTCCTCTGACCTCAAGTTCCCTCAAAGACACTCTCCCAAGACAGCCAGAGCCTGGCGCCCACTGTCCGTACCCCAGATGGAGGTCTCTCCAGGGCCTGCAGGGCTCTGGGGTGTATTTATGGGTCCAAAGACCTGGCTGGGGAGGACAAAGCATCCCGGTGGCTTCCAGCTGCATTTGCTGACTCAGGGCAGGTGGGGCACATGGCTTCCCCCATCTTACTGCTGCTCTGGGGACTCTGGTAACCAGAGTGGCCCTCTCCCTAGAGTCAGGGGTCAGAGGGCAGAAAAGGTGGGGAGAAAGCTGCCCCAGTGGGGTTCAGAAAGAGTCAGTGGGGCGAAGGAGGGAGGTAAAGGGATCAGAAAGGGTAGTCCAGACCCTTCCTCTGAAGCTGCGAGGCCTGCAATCCTGGGGGCCGGCTGGGGCTGCAGGACCCCGCCCCGGTAGTTATAGGACCTCGTTGTGACTGTCAGTGTGAAATCTACTCCTGTATCCCCAGCACAATCAGGTCGATGGGGGAGGGGGGGGGGCGGGTACCATACTGAATTCCTCACCTTCCATCCTGCTCCTCCGGGGCTCCCCAACTCAGAGGAGGGCCCCACCCACTCCCAAGCCTTCTCTCCCGGACCCCCGGCAGCCACAGGTCACCAGGACCATCCAGCCTGAGGTCCTCGGCCCAGCCTGGACTAAAGCCACTACACCTAGCTGGCGCCTCCTTCCCCTCCCACCAGCCTCCAGAATCGGTTTTCCAGAAACCACCTCCGACAGTATGTATCAACCTGCTTTGGAACTTCCAACAACCCTCACTGACCGGGAGATAAGGAAGCTCCTCCTCCCACTCTTAAGCCGGCCCCGCCCACCCGCCTGGGCTGCCTTTCCCCCCCCCCCCCCCCCCCCCGCGGAGCTGTTCGCTCCGCCCTCGCGGGGGTCCCCAAAGCCACTCTCCCAGGGCGGTCCCACTGGCACTGCCCCTCCCTCTTGGGATCTTGGGTGGCATTTTGCACCTTTTCTGCCAAAAAACAACAACAACAAAACCCTGCACTGGCTGATAAGCTCTCTGAGTGATTCACTGGTCCATTACTCTTGTTTGCTCAAATAAAGTCGTTGTTCAGTCACCGAGGATTTGGGGGGGGAGGGGCACCTACCACACTCCTGGCACCGTCTGGGACCTGAGGCACGGCCACGATCAAGACCAGGCCATCGCCTTCAGGGATGGGACTCATACTGTCCCTGAAGAGCACTATCCAGTGAATTCTGGCCCTTGCCGAGGCCTTAGCTATACGCACGGCTGTCTCCCCAAACTCGGGGTTCAGAGCGCCGGGAATCTGAAGCAGCCATCCCCTGTTTGCCCACCCCCACAACCGCCTGCCAAGGTCACCAGGGCCTGGGGTGCTGGGCGCAGGGCGGGGGCCTGAGGCCTGCACCTGCTGTGTACCCCCCCTCCTCCCCCACCCCCACCGCGGCCCGTCTGAGCACCTCCCCCAGCCGCCGCGAAGGGCTCCCTGCACACCGCGCTGCTGATGTTTAATTTTGCTGAACACCGAGTCCCAACCCCGTGTTAATTGGTTTTACTCCAGCCTTTTGTGCCTCCCATTAAATGAGGAAATGCCACCCATAAAATTTTAATTTTAAAAGCCAACTTGTTTGTTTTATATTGAAATTCCCCGGGCAGCTCCAGCAGAGGGAAACAGACACATTTTCGTTTCATTAAAGCAACTTGAGTGAAGATAAAAAAGAAGCTGAAAAATTAGATTTAAAAACAGAGGGCGAGAAGCATTTAAACAAAATGAATGAAAATGAGCTGCCGCGGAGGGCGGCAGGAACCTGCCCCACCTCCGTGCGGCCCGCACCCGTGCAGGGAGACCACAGGGGAGCTGAAGGGGCAGTCAGTGGACGCTCTCGCCTGGTGCCCCCAGAAGGCTGAACCGTGGACTCCGGCCTCCCTGAAAATCGGCCCGCTGGGTGTCCTAGAGGAATCAAGCTGGAGGGATTCGGCCCCCCCACCCCCACCCCCACCCCGGGGCCAGCAGCATCCTCTTCCGTCAGGACAAGCCTGGTGGGTAAGCCAACTGCGTGGCCTTGACTCTACCACTTACTAGCCCTGTAAGAAAGGGCAAGTGACCTCAACGTTCTCATCTGTAAAGTGGGAATAGTAATGTTAGTTTAGAAAGTTGTGGTGAGGACGAAGTAAGTTGATACGTTGAGAAACCCTTAAAACGGAACCCGGTATGCAGTGAGTGCTTCCTAAATGCTAGCTTTTATTATCTTCATTCTGCTGCTACTCTTCCACTCCACGCTCCTAACACATTCCCCTCTGCTGAGTGCACCTGTCTGCCTCCCTCTCTACACATCCCCTTACCACTCAAAGTCGTCCTTTTAATGATGTCCCTAAGCTAAAGCCAGCTAAGAGAGACTAGGGGCAGGTCTGAACCGAGGCTCGGGGAACCCCATTCCATGGCACGATTCTTGTGGTCCAGACTAACCCATTAACATTTTATTATAATCCTTCCAAGGAGAGCCAGTCTCCCTGGGTTCAATCCCCAGCTCCACCAACTGCTACCAGCTGTGTGTTCTTGGGCAAGAGTCTTCTGGGTCTCAGTCTCTCCGTCAATGAAATGGGAACGATAACTGGATCCGCCACGTGTTGTCATGGAGAGCCAATGAAACAAGCTTCACAGGGTGCCCAGCACAGCCAGCTGCCCAGTGAATCGCTGCTGTTCCGTATCGGGTCCAGGGGTCTGTGGTTGCGGAGGTGGAGAAGGGGCAGGGCAGGTGGTTCCATAACAGAGTGACCTTACCACCCATTTCTTGGCTGTTGCCACGGCATAATTATTAATGGCACTCCCTTTCATTCTCAAAGGTGTCCCTAGTGTGGATGACTCACTGGATGGTCATCCCATTTCAAATCCCCCACCCCAGTGAGGGGCCTCAGAGCTGGCCCCAGGGTGCTGGGGAACGGCCCTGACCCCCTGCCCTGTCTTCTGCCTGACTACTGAATCCTAACCCAAAGCCCTAACCTCACACTCGGCTCACATGGGGCTGGGAGAGGCCTGGGGAAAGACCCAGGGCTCAGGGAAGGTGCTGGGATTGGAGTCTGTTGGGACTCCTGGCCTCTTCTCTGCACACCAGAGGGCAGTTTACGCCACCTCTGACCCCAACTTCCTCTTCTTCCCTTGGTGGGTGGAGGCAGCGGATTATCTCACCAGTGGTTGCAAAGATCAAACCAAACCAGCAAACAGATGCCAGATGAGTGACATCTCCAGCCAGCAAAACAGAATTCCCAGGTTCTGTTCCCGGACGTGAGCAGAGACGGGGACACAGAGATGTTACAGAGGGGCGTGATGGAGAAGGGGTCTGCCCCCCACCTCAGCACACGCAAGCCCCGTAGCTCACAGCCGATGTCCTGCAGACCCTGACCCGCTTCCTGCAGGCCCCCACACCTGCCCAGGGCCCCCCAGTGACACCTCCTTGGCCGAGAGCCACCATGGGTCCCCAGCTCCATCAACCTCGGGCAGAAGATGAGCCAGCTACCTCAAGGGCTGCTTCTCGGAAAAGCTCCGAAAGGACACCTTAGTGCCCGCAGAGCGGTATCATTTCTTCTTGGCAGATTTTTTTTCCAGTGGTTCCCAAACTGTACACCAAGGAACCCCTAGCACTTAATGATGGGGCCAAGTGGGCGGGGTTCCAGGTATACTTGCAAGCTCTCTCTCTCTCTCCCCCTTCCTCCTGCTCTCCCCTTCTCTGTTCTTTTCTCCCTCTCTCTTCCCCCATCTTTCTCTATCCCTCCCTCCCTCCCTCCCTCCCTCTCTCTTCAACCAGAGCATCTTCTATTTTACATAATCCAAGATAATTGCTTGCACAAAAGTTTCCACGGTTAAAATGTTGTTTTCAAAAACACTGCTCTGTTCCTCCCCTTCCTCCCTCCCTCCCTCCCTCTTTCCCTCCCTCCCTCCCTCCCTCCCTCCCTCCCTCCCTTCCTTCTCTCCTCCCTTCCTTCCCTCCTACCTTCTCTCCCTCTCCCCCTCCCTTCCTACATTCCCTCCCTCCCTTCCCTCCTTCCTTCCCTTCCACCTTCCCTCCCTTCCTCCTTGCCTTCCTTCCTTCCTCCTTCCTCCCTCCCCCACCCATCCTAAAGCCCTTAAGTACAGCAGAACAAGGGAGACACCTACTTGCAGGGAGGCGGGGTGCAGAAAGGACAAGCAGGGTTGCAGAGTAAGGTGAGGAGGGATCCACGTGGGAGGCAGCTTGGCACAGGCATCAGAGCCCCTGCAGGGTGAGGGAGCATCTGTTACAAACCGGCAGCCTGTACCAAAGGGAGGCATGCAAATGGACTGGGGGGGGGGGGGCGCCCACGCACAGGGAAGCCTAGAGTGGGTGTCAGAGCCCAGGAGGGTTAAGCAGGGTAGCCACGCTGGATGGATGGGCCCAGGGTGGGTAATCAGAGGCCGAGTTGGATGAGGAGGGGTCCATACATGGGCCAGCCTTGAGTGAGCGGCTGTCTGAATGGAGGGAGGGGTAACCCTGCCTGGGAGGTCAGAGCCTGAGGGGCCCGGGACGCTAGAGAGGGACGGCCCAGGTCCCTCATCGGTCAAGCCTCAGGGCTTGGCCTCCTTCTCGGCCTGCCCAGACCCTTTCTAAAACCAAGGAAGACCTGGGACACCTTCCCAAGTCAACTGGAGTCACCAACCACGCCCTGAACACCACTGACGTGCCAGGCAGCGTGCCTGGTGCTGGGTAGAAAGCCAGGCTGGGGGCTCGCAGCCCGGCGCCGAGGACAGACATGGAGCCACCATTCCAGAATGTGAGTGGTGGGAGCATGGAGGGGACAGTGTGACCTCTCATGGGGAATCAGGAGCCGTCCAGAGAAGAGGCGAGCTGAGGGACGGAGGAAGATGAGCCCGCAGGATGAGGGCGGCAATGACTCTGGGCCTGGTTCCTTACCCTGCCCGTCCTGACCTGATTTTCTAAGGCAGAGGGGAGAGCAAGCTACCCTCGGCTGTCCTACCGGTCTTCTAAGGGCCCCGGGGGAGATCCAGGTTAGACACCAGAAAGGACTTCTCTGGTTCAGAGACGAGAGGCCTGGCGTCCCGGGCGCCCGGCCTCCTTGCGGTCACCAGGAGGGGGCGCCACAGGCCAGCCCACGGCCCGTGCCACCGGAGGACCGGGGCCGCAGAGCTGGGAGCCAGCGAGGGTCTGGCGGGCCCTGGGAGCGCGGGGACCGGGGCAGCGGGACAGATGCTGGAGGAGCTAGGCCACTGGGTCGGGTCGGGGGGGGGGGGGGGGGCGGGCGACACAGCCCCGCGCCCGCCAGGACTCGGGAAAGGGAGCATTGCCGGCCAAGACGCGTCGTCCCTGATGTCAGCCCTTCAAGGGGCTTCGTCCCAGCAAGCCCCGGGCTCCAGGAAGGGGAGTCGCGGGGCCCAGAGGTTACACAACTCGCCCAAGGTCACGCGGGAAGGGACCGTCACGCCAGGGGGTTGGAACCCGTCATGGTCCGCAGGTGGCCGGGCTCCACGCAGCACCCGTTACAAACCCCGCGGCCAGAGCCCATGGCCTTGGCCTAGCTTCCTTCTTCCCGTCTCTAAACGCTCTTTCATGGCAGGATCTCCTTGGCAGCTTTATCATAAGAGCCTCCTAAAACCACACACGTTTCTAGATGAATTCAGGCCCCCGGTCCCCGGAGTGGGGTGGGGAGGCTTTCAGCAGGAAGGGTAGCTGCCCTCCTGCGAGCCCAGCAGCGACCTGCCAGCACGCCTGCGGGGACACGAGGGCCCTCGGCGGCGCGGGAAGTGTCTGCTTTTGCAAACTCGCGGGTCCTTGGGCTCTGAGTGGTTTTGAGTTCCGTCCATTACGGGAAATCTCCTTTTGAGGATGGGCATTCAAATCCAGATGTTGTCCCCGCAGAACAAAAGCCTCCCTCCAAATTCTCTTTGTGGAGCAGGGCTCTCCTTTGAAGGAGTAACATCTCGTGATAAGTGGGGTATTTTTCCCCCTCCCAGCCAAGAACCCGATGTTCTGAATGTTTTAAAACCGATTTAATAGCCTGTCTCTATTCCACTTCAGCTGCCAGGACGCCAGAGACAAGGTGCAATGTCACCTGCTGATGGATTCAATAGAATCACAAAGAAGAGAATGTTGGGGTTGTTTTGTTTCTTTCAAATATTTATTTAGGTAGGTTTCTGATGAAATACACATTGTCGAGAAACTTTCCCAATGGTACACTGTGCCGATTCAAAAATGCTCGAATAACAACTTCTCAGGAAAGAAGGATGCATTAAATATACATATGGATTGTAGGACAGTCCCAACTTCAGTAAGATTTTTTTTTTCAACGTTTTTTATTTATTTTTGGGACAGAGAGAGACAGAGCATGAACGGGGGAGGGGCAGAGAGAGAGGGAGACACAGAATCGGAAACAGGCTCCAGGCTCTGAGCCATCAGCCCAGAGCCTGACGCGGGGCTTGAACTCACGGACCGCGAGATCGTGACCTAGCTGAAGTCGGACGCTTAACCGACTGCGCCACCCAGGCGCCCCTATTTTTAAAGATACCTTAAGGGGCGCCTGGGTGGCTCAGCTGGTTAAGCATCCCACTTCGGCTCAGGTCATGATCTCAGTTTGTGAGTTCCAGCCCCGCTTCCGGCTCTGTGCTGACAGCTCAGAGCCTGGAGCCTGCTTGGGATTCTGTGTCTCCCTCTCTCGCTCGGCCCCTCCCCTGCTCATGCTCTGTCTCTCTCTCTGTCTCAAAAATAAATAAACATTAAAGAAATTTTTTTTTAAATTTTTTGAAAGACACCTTAAAATAGGGGAAAAATGGAGCACACATTTCTTGACCCTACGATGTGTATATAGAGCCAAGGAGGAAGGCCCAGCGTTTTTGCTTGAAACTATCTGAGAGCTCAAAGCAGGAACCTTTCCCTCACTTGACTTGCACACCCGCTCCTGACCCCATCACAGAGTTGATTCTCATTCTGCCCTGGAGACAGGCAGGGCTATACTTCTGCTTCTGCTCCTAGATCTTGTCTCCAAGATCAGTGCCCCCAGTTCTCTATCCTTTGCCCTCCACAGACTGGACTCTATAGTCTCTCCTTCTCCCCTCAGAAGTATGGCGACCAGAATTGAACACAACCCTCTAGCTATCACCTCCCTTTTCCACAAGCCTATACCTCTATAGATGCAGCCTGAGATCCCATTAGTTTGGGGCAGCCGTTTATCGTGGGATTATACTGAACCTTCAGCCAAAATCTTTTGCATGAAAAATCTTTTCGCTTTCCATCCATGCCTGTTCCATTTTACTTTAGGGGGAGTTAGTCTATCATTTCATCTGCTTCAGGTGCTTTTGAACCCTGCTTTAGTCACTTAAAATACCAGCCACTGCATCTAGGTTTAGGTCCTTCTGCAAAATGAATAAGCAAGCCTTCTGTTCCTTCACTCCAGGTAAATATGTTGCGTGGTGATCTTGACCCAGCCGGCCACAGTCTCTGTGAGACCTCAGTTTCCCTATCTGGTAACGAACAAAAGTGATAAGTGATTAGCTCTATGAATAGAGCTCGTGCAGACACTGTGCTAACATCATGACATTTAATTCCTTACATCAATTCTCTGAGGGAGGAATTATCATCCTCCTCATTCTGTACATGAGGAAAACAGGGACTTTCAGGATTCGAACCCAGTTCTGCCTGGCACCCAATCTGTGCTTTTAGCCACAATGGTTCACTGTCCCCCTCAGAGAGCAAGCAGTATCTTCAGTATGGCCTAGAATCGGGCCCTCTAAGAGCAGTCTTCTTACAAGCTGCTAAACAGCGTTCCTTGGGCACCCCTCAAAGACCCCCAAGTCCCACGCACGGGTCAGAAGCCGTGGAGAGAGGAAGGTTTACAGGGGCTTCAGAAAGAACGCCAGGTGCCTCAACCATGACATGCGTGTGCATGTGTGTGCAAACAGATGATCAGAGACAAATAACGACCCCAGAAAAATGGACCCTTCCCTCCCCTCATGCCTGATTTTTCTTCAGAGCAAGGCAGATTAAAAACTTTAAGGGGGGCTGGGTGGCTCGGTCGGTTGAGCAGCCGACTTCAGCTCAGGTCATGATCTCACAGCTTGTGAGTTCGAGCCCCACGTCGGGCTCTGTGCTGACAGCTCGGAGCCTGGATCCTGCTTCAGATCTGTGTCTCCCTCTCTCTCTGCCCCTAACCCCCTCACATTCTGTCTCTGTCTCTCTCAAAAGTAAATAAACATTAAAATTTTTTTTTTAATTTTTAAATAATAAATAAGTAAAGGCACTACTAGCATTTGCCTCTATTTCTACACTGCAATCAATTATTACTTATTTATTAATTTTTTAAATATTTATTTTTGAGAGAGAGAGAGAGAGAGCTGGGGAGGGGCAGAGAGAGAGGGGGAGGCAGAGGGTCCAAAGAAGGCTCTTCAGTGTTAGCACAGAGCCTGATGCTGGGTTCAAACTCATGAACCGTGAGATCATGATTTGAGCCGAAGTCAGCAGCTTAACCAACTGAGTCACCCAGGGGCCCCTATTTGACTGCTTACCAAGTGAGCATTCACAGTTCTTCAGTCTTTTTGTCATGGCTGAATACTGCTGGCCTCTGGGGTAGCTTTGCCTATAAAACTGTTTTGAATTACTTTTATTATAATAACAAAGTCTTAGTCTACACCCACAATGGACCATTGGTTAAAGACAAAACTTTTTGATAAAAATAATGCTGAAATACAATTGGGACTTTTTTTTTTTTTAAGATTTTATCTTTGAGAAATCTATACACCCAAGATGGGGCTCGAACCCACAATCCTGAGATCAAGAGTCACATGCTCCACCAACTGAGCCAGCCAGGTGCCCCAGATAGGACAACTTTTTGATGAAAATATTTCTGTAAATTCCGCCTATCTACACACCGCTTATATCTGCTTACCGTTTTCACACGTTATTGATAAATGCTGTTGGGACCACCAAGGACCCACCCACCAGGATGACTAGATCGGGTCCTGACCTTACACCTATGCCGAAATTATGTTCCAAGGGATTAAAAAAAAAAAAAAAAAACTACACATAAAAAAATTAAACCGTGTGTTAGGGGAAAAAATGGGAGCATTTGTGTCATTATCTTAGAGAAGGCCTTCCTAAGTATCACAGAAATCCCCAAAACCATAAAAGAAAATGATCTGTTTGCATTAAATTGAAAATTTTTTTCCTGGTAAAGAAAAAAGAAAAGAAAAATAAAACAACCCTTATGCACAAAGTCGAATAACTTAAGAGGAAAAGAAGATATGTGAAATACATCACAAAGAGTTAATTTCCCTTGTCTTTAAAGAGCTCCTACAGATCAATAAGGATAAAAGACCAAAATAATCTAGTAGGAAAACACGCAAAGGATGTAGACAACTGGGCACCAAAATAATGCAAATCTGTCTTAAATGTAAGAAGAAAGAACCCTTATCCTCACTTACACTAAGCAAAATGCAAGTGGGGCTAAAATGAGATGCCACTTTTCATCTACTGGACTGGCAGAGACTAAAATGTCTGATGCCTCACTCTGCTGGCGAAGAAATGTGACACAGACCATTTTCATCATTGCTGGGGGGAAGGAAGGTAATGTACAATTCCTATGAAGTGCAATTGAGCAACACATTGAAAGGTAAATGCTCACATCCCCTTTGTTATGGGTTGAAGCGTGTTTGCCTTCCCCACCCAAACTCCAATGTCCAAGTCCTAACCCTCAGTACCCCAGAATGTAACTTTATTTGGAAATAGGGTCATTCCAGATGTAATAGGTTAAAATGGGGTCATACTGGAGTGGGGTGGGGCCCTGATCCAGTATGACTGGTATCCTTATTAAAAGAGGAAATTCAGGGGCGCCTGGGCGGCTCAGTCGGTTACGACTCATGGTCATGATCCCGCGGTTCACGAGTTCGAGCCCCGCTTTGGGCTCTGTGCTGACGGCTCAGAGCCCGGAGCCTGCTTCAGATGCTGTGTCTCCCTCTCTGTCTCTGCCCCTCCCCTGCTCAATCTGTCTCTCCCTCAAAAATAAATTAAAAAAAAAACATTAAAAAGAAAAAAAGAGGGGATTTGGACACAGACACGCAGAGAGAATGCCGTGCAAACATCGACGAGGAGATGAGGTGATGCTTCTATAAGCTAAGAAACACTAAAAATTGTCAGCAGACTGCCAGTAAGCCAGATTTACCCTCACAGCCCCCCGCCCCACACCTTGATCTCAGACTTCCCAACCTCCTGAGGTGTGAAGGCATCTCTATTGTGTAGCCGTCCAGTGTGTAGGACTTTGCAAACTAAGACACCCTTTGACGCAACAAGATAATTAAAAAAAGTTTTTTTAATGTTTATTTATTTTTGAAAGACAGAGACAGAGCGTCAGCACAGAGCCTGATGCGGGGCTCAAGCCCACGAACCGTGAGATCATGACCTGAACTGAAGTCGGACGCTTGACCAACTGAGCCACCCAGGCACCCTGCAACGAGATGAATTTATCCCGCTATATACTTGCACAGAAGCAAAGTGCTGAGCAGACGGGGGTCCACACTGCAGTATTTGTAATCGCTAACGATTAGGAACGCCTAGATGTCTGCCAAAAACTGCCTAACAAATTATGAGACACCCCTACAAACGTTTTTCAGCTGAATGTTTTTCAGTAATGAGGCGGCATAACCTGTTGGAATTATCTCAAAGGTTTATTATGAAGTGAGCAAAAGCAAGGTGCTGTTGGTTGTAGAGAGGGCCTCATTTCTGTAAAAATACCGAGAAAGCTAGCAGGATATACGGTATATGCACAAATATTTGCTTGTAGATGCATTGATGCTGTCTATGAAGATATATAAGAAGCTGCTAACTTCTGTTGTTCTTAGAGAACCAAATCACTTTAAGGACCAAGAAAAGGAGGCTTTGGCTCTACTATAAACACACCTGTACCTTTTGAACCTTTTACATTATGTATTACCTGTTCGGGAAAAAAAATCTTATGTGTAATGTCAAAATGGCTTTAGTACTTCAAAAAAAACAGACTAAGAAGAGAAAATATAGCCATTCTAGCTTTTCATCTTTTGGAAATAACAGCTATTCGTCCCTGAAATGGGTTATTTGAGGAGATCATATCTCTTCTCTTATCTCTTCTTTTAGAATCAAAGCACAAAATTTGTTTTTAAAATAACTAAATAAATCACAGAAATGAGGCACAGAATGCAAGAAGTCTAAACGCACATGTAGTGAAAGCAGAGTATATCTATTTTTTTAATTCAGCATGTAAATTTCTGTCTATGAGGATAATTTCAGCATATATTCAGTCCTCAAACCAAGTGTGACAAAATATGTTTAATTCATTTGTCTAGAAGTCTTACTTTTCTTCATAAAATTAATTTAAATTCTTTTAACAGTGGGCATTACTTACTAAATAGAAAAGGGTCAAAAGTCACTTTAACACAATAAGAAATCATAATTGGGGGCGCCTGGGCCCTCTGATAGCTCAGAGCCTGGAGTGTTCTTTGGATTCTTTGTCTCCTTCTCTCTGTCTCTCCCCCCGCTCATGCTCTCTCTCTCCTTTAAAAATAAATACACATTAAAAAAATTAAAAAAAAAAAGAAATCTTAATTGATATGAACTTTAAAAAAATATTTATTTTTGAGAGAGAGACAGAGCCTGAGCTGGGGAGGGGCAGAGAGAGAGGGAGACACAAAATCTGAAGCAGGCTCCAGGCTCCAAGCTGTCAGCACAGAGCCTGATACAGGGCTCGAACCCATGAACTTCAAGATAATGACCACAACCGGATGCTTAACCAACTAAGCCACCCAGGTGCCCCTATATGACCTTTTAATACAGTCTTTGGGATCAGACTAATGTAAAATAAAATGAATTTTCTCCAAATATCTTCTCTCTCTTGTGAAAAAGATGAATTTTTTATTCAAAAAAGTGTTTTCAAGGTCATTTATTGCTATGAAACCAGTTTAAGGGTTCAAACATGTTGAGAATTGAAACCTAGGCTCACCGTGTATGGTTGCGCACGCTGTGAAATGCACAACTCCAGGGGGCGCCATTCGGATTATAAGCCAAATTGTGCAGTGCACCACCTGTGCAGCTGTGCATATCAATCCCGTGACTACTGAAAACGTTGCGGAGCCATGAAAGCCTTTTGGGTAGGGGAGGCTAGGTGTGAGAGCTGGGGCCACATGGATTGTGAGGCCAGAGTCTCATACATACAGCTTCCTCTCTCTCTAGGTTGACCTCCTCCCTTTTGGAGGCACTGGCCTAAGTTTTCTCTAAGCCTCATACCTTTGGTCTTCCTAAGGCTGTGGGGAAGGACCATCTGCCAGGGCCTGCAATCACTTCCTTGGCTTGTACAACTCAAAGTCCTCTGTAATCACTTGGCAACTAAGAAGAAAGGCCAGAAGAAGGCCCCCCCCCCCCCCCCACCGCCATGCCCCTAATCTTTACTGCTACCCTAATGGAGGCAGAGGTGGAGGGAGCTGAACTTTAAGTGACGTTCAGGTCATTTGGCCTCCAGACTTTTCTGTGTGATCTTAGCAAATCTTTAAGCGTCTCTGGGCCTCTGCCTCCCTATTTGCAAAACGAAGAGGACCTATTGCCATTCTTTCTCTGCCTCGTGGAAAAACCGACAAGAGAGAAAAACAGGTAGTGATGATTTCACAGAAAATGCAGAGAAATTCCAGCACCCCAATTATCGTCATTACACATCAAGAATTAGTGGACTGAGCGCCAGGAGGCCCTACTGAGCAGCTATAAAACCTCAAGCAAATCTTATGACTTCTCTGGGTCTTACCAGGTGCCAAACAGCAGACTTTGAACTAGATCAGCAGCTTGCTGGCCTTTTCACCACTAAGAGTCTGTTTTATTATTTCCAGACATCCCCCACAGACCTCATATTGTATAAGATTTTGTCCCCTAAGCTATATTTAGGTAGTTATGACAAGCTTAATAATTATTAAATGATTGCTGCCACCATAATAAAGGACATTTTCAGTTGGAAGAATTATGTGCTTACACAGCCGAAAGGCCTAGAACTGGTAATGGCTTCAGGCAAGGCTTGATCCAGCAGCTGTTACCAAGGACCTACGTTCTTCCAGTCTCTTGGCTCTGCCTCCTATGATGTGTCACAGGGTGGCTTCCAGAAGCTCCCGGCACTACCTGCTTTACTCATTTGTGATTGGCAAAAATCAGACAGCTTGCTTCCCAGTTAGCTCAAAGACAAGACCCAGAATTGAGACTCAGTTTACCCTGATTGGCCTGATTTGGGTCATGTGCCTTTTCCTGACCAATTGCTATAGCCTGGAGGATGAGATTATTCTGACTTGCTTAAACCAGTTAGGCCCCGCCCTTGGAATGGGGTCATTTCCGGCCATATCACATGGCTGGGAAATTCCCAGTACTGTTAGCAGGGGAATCAGGCAAGGGTGCTGTGGAACCTACGAGCAAGCTTCCTGCTGCATGTTTAGCAGTCAGTGAGACCTCAAACGGCCCATCGCCACTTCCGAGTGGCATGTGAGCTACTCACTAGTGACCTCTGGGATCTTGTGAGTTGGGTCGAGATGGCAACCCCGTCTGTGGGCGGCCACCTAACCATGTGAGCTGACGTCAGCCCAGCTAGCAGCAAGCTCCCTACTCTGTGGTTAGACCTGGCCTAGATGCAAGTTCACCCGTGTCCAGCTTCCAGTTCTCCGTCCCCATCTGAGCCTTCACAAATGGCTCAGTTGGGGACCCCAGGTGAACTGCCAGCTCTCCCGTTCCCAGGCCTACGACTGCCCTGTTCAGACACAAGGTAACACCGATGAGCTGCACTGGGCAAACAGGGTACGACAGAGACGCCCACGGCCAAACATCCACTGGGGCTCACTCGTCCATTGACTCACCATGCATTTACCAACATCTGGGCCAAATCGTGTCCCAGGGAGCCACAGTCAGGTGGGGAGACAGTGACGCCCCAGACCATTACAATTAAGTGTGGGAACACAGTGTGGGGGGCAGTGGGGGCCCAGGGACAGGGACAGACCCCTTCCCTTCCCAGGACAGAGACGTGAGCATCCACCCCAGCACACTCTCAGCAGCAAGGTCGCCTTGGCCCAGCCCCTGCCCTCCAGATCCTAAGGAAGCCCAGGGGCCTCTCTGGCAGCTCCGAGATCAGCAAAGTTGTGTCTGCCACTGTAGAAAAAATTTTTTAATGTTTCTTTCTTTCTTTGAGAGAGACAAACAGAGTGTGAGTGGGGGAGGGGCAGAGAGCCAGACACAGAATCCGAAGCAGGCTCCAGGCTCCGAGCTGTCAGCACAGACCTCGACATAGGGCTCGAACCCACAGACTAGAGCCGAAGTCAGGGGCTTAACTGACTGATCCATCCAGACGCCTCTCCCCCAGTACAGAATAGGAGTGTTCAACCCGGAACTGGGGACCTGACCCCGTAGGGCTTTACAGAATTCTTTCTGGCGCCTTCAGTGCAGCTCTGGGGCAGGGGCAGGCTGACTCAGCCTTCTGCCCACCTTCAGACCCATGTCTTCTTGGATCTTCAAAACCAGGTGGGGTTCGCTGGTTAAGGGGGTGCACGGTGGGGGAAACTTCCGCCGCACCCACCCCCTTTAACAGACACTTGAGATTCAACCATCCCTCGGTGTTAGGCACTCCCCGGACCTAGTCCCTTAAGTGAGTCACTGGTACTTCCGAGCACTCGTGTGGGTCTGTGGCGAATGAGGCCAGGGGTGCCTGGGATGGAGAAAGCCTGGCCAGTCCCCTTCTCAGCTTTGCTCAAATTAACTTGCTGTGCGGCTGGGGGCAAGTCCCTTTCCCTGTCAATCTCCTCATCCATAAAACAAGGGCTCCAGGCTAGTAAGTCTCTCTGGGGCTTTCCAGCTCTAACCATGCAGAATGTGAGCGTTCACAGTTCAGAAAAGAGGGAACAGGGGTAACTGAGTGGGGGGGGGGCGGTCTAGGGAGGAGGGGAGGCAGGAGGGCCATCTGGCCAGGGCCCCATAGACCAAAGGCCCCAAGTGTGGACTTTGGATGCTATCTCCAAACGGAATTACACTTAGGCACAGTATACATACAAACCCATAGAAACGAACAAACACAGGGGCGCCAGGGTGGCTCAGTCAGTTGAGCGTGGGACTTCAGCTCAGGCCATGATCTCTTGACTCGGTTTGTGAATTCAAGCCCTTCATGGGGCTGCTTGCTGCTGTCAGCATGGAGCCTACTTCCTGCTTTGGATCCTCTGTCCCCCTCTCTCTCTGCCCCTCCCCAACTTGTGTGCACGCTCTCTCTCTCAAAAATAAACTAACAAAAAGAAATGAACAGACATCAGCCTCCTTGCCAAAATACACCACCTACAAGGCCCATGAAGTTATATATACAGGGATTTTTTAAAATAAACTTTTTATTTTTGTAATTAATGTGAGATTTACAGAAGAGCTGCAAAGAGTGTAGAGTTTCCATATACCCCTTACCCAGTGTCAGTTTTCCTAATATTATCGTCTCACCCCTCAGTGGCATGTTTGTCAAAGCTAAAACAAAACAACACTGGGGTGCCTGGCTGGTTCAGTCGGTAGAGCATGGAACACTTGATCTCGGGGTTGTGAGTTCGAGCCCCACGTTGGGTGTAGAGATTAGTTAAAAATATTTTTTAAAAAATATTAAAGGGGCACCTGGGTAGCTCAGTCGGTTGAGCATCCAGCTCTTGAGTTTGGCTCAGGTCATGATCTCACGGAGTTTGTGAGTTTGAGCCCCACTTTGGGCTCCCTGCTGATGGTGCTGAGCCTGCTTGGGATTCCTTCTCTCTGGCTCTCCCCTGCTCACATGCTCTCTCTCTCTCTCTCAAAAAATAAATAAACTTAAAAAAAAAAAAAAAACCTTAAAACAAAACAATTCTGGTACATCTCTGTTGCTAAAGTCCAGACCTTATTTGGACTTAACCAGCTTTTCCATTAGCACTCTGTCTGATCCAGGAACCTACCCAGGCAACTATATTGTATCCAGTCTGCACATTTCCTAGCGTTCTCTGGTCTGTGACTGTTTCTGTCTTTCCATGCTTTTTATAACCCTGTTTTGAGGAGTCCTGGTCAAGTGTTTTATAAAATGTCCTTCAACTGGCATCCGTCAGAGGTGTTCTCCAGAGTCATGGGTTTGGGGGAAGAAAACCACAGAAGTGACATGCCCTTCTCATCACATGATATCAGGAGTACACGACATCCAGTCCACTCACTGCTGGTGACGTTAACCTTGATCACTTGGCCAAGGTGGTGTCGGCCAGCATTCTCCATTGCAAAGTTACTATTTTCCCATTTTCCGCTCTGTAGTTGAGAAGCTAGTCGAATGTCCAGTGCACGGTCAAGGGAAAGGGAGGGGTAATTAGGTTCCATCTCCTGGAGGGGAGAATCTACATAGATTAGTTGGAATTCTTTGGGAAGGAAAATTTATTTCTTCTTTCCCAGTTAGCTATCTATTCAATAATTTATTTCTTTTTTTTTTTTAATTTTTTTTTTCAACGTTTATTTATTTTTGGGACAGAGAGAGACAGAGCATGAATGGGGGAGGGGCAGAGAGAGAGGGAACACAGAATCGGAAGCAGGCTCCAGGCTCTGAGCCATCAGCCCAGAGCCCGACGCGGGGCTCGAACTCCCGGACCGCGAGATCGTGACCTGGCTGAAGTCGGACGCCCAACCGACTGCGCCACCCAGGCGCCCCTCAATAATTTATTTCTACCAGTGTGGACTCATGGATGTGTATTCTATACTTTTGGGTAATAATCCAATACTCTCTCTGTTATTTCTTTTATTGCTCTAATATTTGCAATTTGGGCCACTGGAGTGATTGGGCTCCTGAGTCCCTCTGACACAACTCATTCTTTTGTGTTTTGAGTACTTTCCAATTCTGGTGCCTCCAGATGTTCCAGGCTCACCTTTTCCCTCTCCCAGCCCAACAATCAGCCATTGCTCCAAAGAAATAGTATATTTTTAAAATGAATCCTCCATGGGGCGCCTGGGTGGTTCAGTCAGCGAAGTGTCCGACCTCAACTCAGGTCATGATCTCACAGTTGTGAGTTCGAGCCCCGCGTCGTGCTCTATGCTGACAGTGTGGAGCCCGCTTGAGATTCTGTCTCTCTGCTCGTCCCTTGCTTGTGCTATCCCTCTCAAAAATAAATAAACATTAAAAAAAAATTGGGAGGCGCCTGGGTGGCTCAGTCGGTTGGGTGTCCAACTTCGGCTCAGGTGACGATCTCGCAGCCTGTGAGTTCAAGCCCCATGTCGGGCTCTGCACTGATAGTTCAGAGCCTGGAGCCTGCTTCAGATTCTGTGTCTCCCTCTCCCTCTGCCCCTCCCCTGCTCTCGCTCTGTCTCTCTCTCAAAAGCAAAATAAAAACATTAAAAAAAATTTTTTTAACTAATTCTGCAATTACTATCTTGTCAGTGGTCCAAATACATCGCACTGCATTTGAATACATGATGAAAAAAAGTTATCTTGTTCAATTACTGCTTAAAACACACATTAATTTTTTTGCAGCCCTACTGTGATGTCTTTTTACAATATACTAGGAGATGGGGTGCCTGGCTGGCTCAGTCAGAGGAGCATGTGACTCTTGATCTCAGGGTCGTGAGTTCAAGCCCCATGTAGAGACTACTTAAAATAAATATGTGAATAACTTGGGCCACCTGGGTGGCTCAGTCGGTTCAGCATCTAACTCTTGATTTCAGCTCAGGTCATGATCTCACGGTTCATGGGATCAAGCCCTGCCTCAGAGTCCGGCTCTGCACTGACAGCATAGAGCTCGCTTGGGATTCTCTCTCTCCCGCTCTCTGCCCCTCCTCTGCTCTTTCTCATACATACATACATATGTACATAAATAACTTAAAAAAGTATACTAGGAGCATAGAAACAGGGGAGGGACCTGTGATCTTTTCTCCACTTCCAGGAGTCCTTGATGAATTTAACCTCTGTGTTCTGCTAAAGCTTGGGTCACCCTTCCTACAGAGGTGACCTGGCTCCTGGGTCCTCCCCAGTCTGAGCTGCCCAGAGGAGCTATCAAAGGCCAAGGTAATTCCTGGATCCTTTCTCTCTCCAGGTCCCCCATCCCCCGCCAAGGAGATAAGCAGTCCTGGACCTCTGCAGACCTCACCCAGGCTGGCCAGGTGCAGGCAGGCTCCAGGAAGGAAGCTGGCAAGCCCAGCCACCAAGACAGACAAATGTGGGCAGGGCACCATTACATCCAGAGTGTTCCTGGGAATTAGGGCCAAGGTTTGCAAAATCCAGCCGTAAGTGGAGCAGGGGTTCCCCGGAGCAGCCCTGGGTTCTGCAGAAGAGTCAGCTTCTCAGGAAAGAGCAGCTTTCATGAGCCGGAAGAGGGCGAGACTTCAGCTCACGGCTCACTTTGGGAGGGCACATAGCCGCGTGACTCATCACCGGTCGTGCCGGCTACAACTGGCCCAGCGCTGGACCTCCCAGAGGAGGTCCCAGGCAGGCAATCAATGCCGCACGTAGGGACACAGGCCCAGTGCTGGGGGAGCCCTGGGGAGGAAGGAAAGTAGCATTTGAAGAGTCTCAGGCAGGCCTCACAGAGGAGGTGACATCATCAAAAAGATGAATGGAATTGGCCAGGCAGCAGTCCGGAGGGAAGGAGGGGAGGGCACTCCCAGCCAAGGAAGAGGCAGATGTAAAGGGCTGGCACAGGGCCCGTGGCCTAGAGAGTAGTCCATAAATGTGAGGCATTATTGTTGTGGTTGACTTATCATCGTGACGGTTGTTAACCTGGACTTGTTTCTTAATATTTTTACTATCTTACAGGTACTTACTACAATGAATAAACGCCGAATGTCACTGAGTTTTTCTTACCTATAAAAGGGCTGCTGTGAAGATTAGGGGTACAGGGGCACCTGGGTGGCTCAGTCGATTGAGGATCTGACTACGGACGGACGGCTCAGGGCATGATTTCATGGTTCACGAGTTCGAGCTCCATACCGGGCTCTGTGCTGACAGCTCAGAGCCTGGAGCCTGCTTCAGATTCTGTGTCTCCCTCTCTCCTCTCTCTCTCTCTCTCTCTCTCTCTCTCTCTCTCTCTCTCTCTCTCTCTCAAAAATAAATAAACATTAAAAAATGTATATAAAAGAGAAAACATAGTAACACATTAAAAAAATGTTTTTAATTAAAAAAATTAAGATTAGGGCCACAGCATACACAACGCTCAGTGGAACAGCTGAGACCAGCTGTGGGCCCCAGTGGCCTCGTTTTCCCTCTCTTCTTGGCTGGTGGCCAGCCCCTGGGGTTGTGCATGGGGGGCACAGGAGGGAACACTTTGGGATCTTTAAAGCTGATGGGCAACAAAACAGGGACTTGGGTAGGCAAGGTCAGGCAAGCCCAGGGGAACAGCTTCAGGGACCGGGTACAAATGCACGCTCCCTCCGCCTGGGCCCTGAGTCTTCTGTGGCCTCCTAAAACCAGCAGGCACTGGAGGCTCGCTGCCTCAAAGAGAGCTGTGTGACCCTGGGCAAGTGACGTGTCTTTTCTGAATCTCTGAGTTTTTTGTTTCCTCAGCTCTGCAAGTGCATTAAAAGCCATGCACAACAATGTCCAAAGCCCACTCCCTGCAACAGCTATATAAACAAATAAATAACGAATCCTAGAAATAACATCCAATAACAGAATGGATTAACGACTAGTGGTATATTCCTAAAATGGAATATTATTCAATCGTAAAATAAATAAGTCATAGGTATATAGGCAATAGAAATGTATTTTTTTTTAATGTTTATTTATTTGGGGGGAGGGGGGAGGGGGCAGAGAAAGACAGAGACACCGAATCTGAAGCAGGCTCCAGGCTCCAAGCCGTCAGCACAGAGTCCTGACAGCACAGAGCCCGATGCGGGGCTTGAACTCACAAGCAGTGAGATCATGACCTGAACCGAAGTCGGACGCTTAAGCGGACACTTAACCGACTGAGCCACCCAGGAGCCCCAACAGAAATGTATTTTAAAAAACAATGTTAGGGGTGCTTGGGTGGCTCAGTCGGTTAAGTGTCCGCCTTCAGCTCAGGTCACGATCTCGCGGTCCGTGAGTTCGAGCCCCGCGTCCGGCTCTGGGCTGATGGCTCAGAGCCTGGAGCCTGCCTCCAATTCTGTGTCTCCCTCTCTCTCTGTCCCTCCCCCATTCATGCTCTGTCTCTCTGTGTCTCAAAAATAAATAAATGTTAAAAAAAAAATTCAAAAAACAATGCTAGGGGCGCCTGGGTGTCTCAGTTGGTTGTGTGTCCGACTCTTGATTTCAGCTCAGGTCATGATCCCAGAGTGGTGGGATGGATGGAGTCCTGCCTTGGGCTCCACACTGAGCCTGCTTGAGATTCTCTCTCTCTCCTCTCTCTCTCTCTCTCTCTCTCGCCCGCTCTCCCCTTCTGCCCCTCTCCCCCACTTGCACTCTCTCTCCAAAAAGTTAAAAAAAAAATGCTATGTTGTGAGTGTCTGGCTGGTTCAGTGGGTAGAGCATGACACTCTCGAAATCAAGGGTGTGGGTTCGAGCCCCATGTTGGGTATAGAGATTACTTAAATTCAGGAAGGGCGCCTGGGTGGCTCAGTCGGTTAAGCATCCGACTTCGGCTCAGGTCATAATCTCACGGTTCGTGGGTTCGAGCCCCGCATCGGGCTCTGTGCTGACAGCTCAGAGCCTGGAGCCTGTTTCCGATTCTGTGTCTCCCTCTCTCTCTGCCCCTCCCCCACTCACACTCTGTCTCCCTCTGTCTCAAAAATAAATAAACGTTAAAAAAAAAAATTCGGGAAAGTGGTCCTTCAGGATGGGAGGGAGGCTGCACTGGACGCATGTGGAAGGTCTCAAAGGTACTGACTGGTGTGGGTCTAGTTTTTATTTTATTTTATTTATTTATTTTGGGGGGGGGTCTAGTTTTTAAATTAGCTAGCGAACACATGGATGCTTGATTGTAATTATTATTAGCCGTTAAACTGCACATGGTGTCTTTTACAATAAAATTTTCTGTATATAACACTAATACCTACCTTCTAGGATGCAGGCCTCTCTGATAGGGCAGAGAAAATGTGAGTAAAGTATTGGCACAGTAAGCTCTCAGTTTTGAGTGCTTTGGCTCCCTAAGCCTCAGTTTCCCCATCTTCAAAGTAAGCTGGTGGCACTGCTGAGGCTTTGTTCTCCAGCTTGTGGGTTCTGTGTTCCCTTTGTTCACACACACACACACACACACACACACTGGAGGGCAGGTGTCAGGACCCATCCTCTCTCCAGTCTCCCCACTGCCCTGTCACTGGTAATTTCGAAAGTGGCAAAGATGACACCCGGGGCCCTGGAATGGGAGCTCCTAGCCCTAGTTCCAATCCTTTCCAAATGGGGCAATTAGGCCTTTTCTGAACTTCTCGAGGATAAAATAGGCATAGCAATCTGTTTTCCTCCTCTAAGCCCATGGGTTAATAGTGGAAAGTGCTGTGCTCCAGTAAGAGACCATGACTGGTTGACCTGGGAACCTAAAAGCGTTCTCACGGTGGGGGTGGGTGGCATCCGTGAGCCGTGAGAGACTATTCTGTGACCGCTCACATGGTGATTGGTGTAAACGTACCTCTTTGCCTGGTTTTCCGCCTCGGTCACTGTGTACTTCCTGGTTGTACTTTTCTATCCTGCTAAGTGTCCTCACCACGACCCCACTGCTGTGTACCTGCTCCAGTCACGGTGTGCCTGTTGACTGTCCCTGTCTCAGTCTGAAAGGTGCCTGTCTTTGCAATTATGGACCTACCTCCAACGCTGTGTACACCAACCTCTGTGTACCTGATTCACTCAGCGCGACCGTGACTGTCCCGCGGTCGGTCGGGGCGGACTTGTCGGGCGCTCCTAGGTCTGAACGTGCGTGGCTGTACCTGTACCGGCCCTCGCATCGCTGTGCGCACTCCGGTGAGTCCGCGCGCACCTGGCTCGGCCCACGCCTCCCGGACGCCGGCTGGCTGTGCGCTCCGGTCCCGCAGACGTCGGCGCCGCGGGGGCCCCGTGCCGCGTCCTGCGTGCGGCGTCCCGCGTCCCCGCCCCCCTTCGGGCCCGGCCGGCTGGCGCGCACCGGCTGCGGGGGCGGGGCCGGAGGCCGGGGCGGGGCGCCGCGGGGGCGGAGCAGGAAGGGGCGGTGGCCGCTCCGCCCCCTGCCGCCCGGGCCGGCAGCCGCCTCCCCTGCCCGGCTTCCGCGTCACGGTGCCGAACGCCACCTGCCTTCTCCGTATAAAGGCGCCACCGGCCTCGCCCCCAGGACTCGGCCCCATGGAGACGCCGCGGGCCGCGGCTGGCGCTCGGCGGGGTGAGGCGCGTGGCGGGGCGGGGGGCGCGGACCCCGGGGGCGGGTGGGCGGCGCGGGGAGGGCTCCGGCCGGTCCGGAGGGGAGGGATGTGGGGCGGGTCTCTCCGATTTCGCCGGTCCCCGGGAACCCCTCTAACTTAGCCCAAGTTGGGGGGAGCCTCGGGGAGGGGGGCTGAGGTCCGGAGGGGGGCCGAGGGGCCGCGGAGCTCGGGGCCGCGACAGCCTCCGCGTCACCCGCGCCCGGCGGCCAACCAGAGTTTCCCAGCAACTTTTCTCGCCAGTGGGTCGCCTCGGAAACTTCCCCCCCTCCCCCCTCCCCGGCCGGGGAGTCCGGCCGCGGGCCCTGCGCCTCCTCGGCCTGGGCTCCGAGCGCGGGGCGGGCGGAGGCGCTGACCTCAGCGGGGAAGCCCCCGGTACCCCCTCCCCCCCGCCAGCGCCCGTCCAACCCCGGGTTTCCATCAGAGAGCCCCGCCCCGCAGCTGTGGGGGCGCGGCGACGTCCTCCGAGGCCTCCCAGGACTTCTGGCTCCCCTGGGTTGCCACGGGACTAGGGGCGGGGTAGGAAGTGGAGTCAGACAGCGTAAGTTCAAGTCCTTGCGCCACCAGCTAACAGCTGGATGACCTTAAGCAAGTTCTTGAAGTCTGTGGCTCAGCTTCATCCTGTATATACTGGGAATGATGACTCCTAGCTGGGACAGCTTTCGAGAGGGTAGGAGAGGTGACACGTGCGGCCGGCTTTGCCCGTTGCCACCAGTCAGTGTGGTCTCAACCTGTTGGGTGGGGTAGGGGCTGGAGAGGGGTAGGAGAGAGAGCCACTCCCATCTTTAATTCTTGTGGTTGTCCTACAGGAGCCGTGACAGGTGCTTTCCATCGGTGTGAGCTGTGAGTGGCAGGTGGAGAGAGGTCCACTCAGGAAGCCAGCCCCACCATGAGTCTGTGGGAACTTGACAGTCGTAGCTGCCAAGGTACTCCCAGGCCGGATCAGGAGCCCAGCACTGAGGAGGCATCGGCTGTGGAGCTACAGATGAAAGTTGATTTCTTTCGGAAGCTAGGCTACTCATCTGCTGAGATCCACAGTGTCCTGCAGAAACTGGGGGTGCAGGCCGACACCAACACGGTGCTGGGCGAGCTGGTCAAACATGGGTCAGCAGCCGAGCGGGAGCGCCAGGCTTCCCCGGACCCCTCTGCTCAGCTCCCCCTGGTCCCCCGGGGTGGGGGCACCCCCAAGGCTCCCACCCTGGAGCCCTCACCCCCAGAGGAGAACAAGGAGGGCAGCGACCTGAGGCCTGTGGTCATCGATGGGAGCAATGTGGCCATGAGGTACGTGTCATTTCTGGGGCTAAGACCAGGGCCTGTGGCTGGGAATGGTGGCCATGTGTCTCTACACCTGTGGTAAAGAGGCCTTCAGGAAGGAGTGTGACCTGTTTTCACAGACCTGTCTAGAGGAAGGGAAGGCCTTTTACTGAGGCTCTACGATGTGCCAAGAGACTCCCTTAATCCTTACGGCGTCTTGGAAGTGGGTCTGTTAGGAATGTTTCCGGGATGAGAACAGAGGCTCAAAGACGTGCTCATGGGCTCAGTATTGGTAAGTGGTAGAGCAAGGATTCGAACTTAAGCCCTTCTGTCTCTGGAGTTCACCTTAGGCACTACGTCTCTCCCTGAAGGCCAGCACTCAATCTCAGTTCCTCTCCTGTGACATCAGGCAGCTTGGTGTAAGGGGAGTAGACTGTGGGGCCAGCTCCTCCGTGTAGGAGCCAGTCACTTGATGTCCGGGAGCTTTCTCTGCTCATCAGTAAGACCCAGCCAACCCCTGCTCAGGTGACATTTGTGAGGAGGGGCGGCACAGAGCCTGGAGAGAGACGGAAGCTCAGTAAGCTGTAGTTGTTCTTACTGCTGTTACTTAGGGTCTGGGGCCTCTGAGGCCTTGTTGTGCCAGACCTGGACCCCCAAGGAAGCAGGCCCAGGTACTGAGGCCTTTGTCGCTGTGACCAAGAGTGACCTCAAGGATCTGGCTTACATGGGGGGTGAGGGCAGGTCAGCTGTGACTTGGGTTGCCTCTGCTACAAATGAGGCACCTGGGCCCCAGGGCCAAAGCCAGGACTCCATCCCAGTAACAGTCCCCTCTCCACAAAGACTGTCACAGGGAATGGGGGCAGGTGAAGGCAGGGGCCACGGCTGTCACTGACCCCACGGAGCACAAGCCTGCTTTCAATCCAGGCTGCTCCCTCTGGCCCTGCTTTCTCCCGGTCCTTCCAAAGTGGTTGCTGAGTCAGGGCTGGGTGGATCGTTCACCAGGAAAAGTTCCAATGGGCGTGGAGAGGGAGCCCCCAGACTCAGGGTGGGGCCTGGAGAGGGTTCTTTGTGCCAGAGGGGTCTCCCAGGTGGGCTGCCTAAGGCTTCAGTACCCAGAGCCCCTCCCACTCCCAGCCCAGCTGGGCCAAGTCAGCTGTAGGGCTGGTCCTGGCCCAGCTCAGTATGGATGCAGGTGGCCTGTTCTAGCCACCTTTGGATCAGTCTTCCCGTCTCGGAAATGGGCTGAGCCTAGGTGGGAGGTTGGGTAGAGCTGGCTGCCACACGGCTAGCGGCAGCTGGTTACAGTCTGTGCTTTGAGCATTAGGGGGTTCCTTCTCAGGCTCCAGCAGCCTGTGGCTGGGCGAGGAGCTGCATGGGTCTGTGACTTCTTCCCCTGGAGGCTTGGGTGGGCTGCACCAAGCTAAGGCTGCCTGCCAAGGACTGTCTTCCCACCCCCTCCCTCCCCAGGGGCAGCCATGTGCTCTGTGTGTTTGTATCCAGGCAGGAGGAGGAGGGGCCTGGGCGGGAGGAGGGGGTGGCCCCGAGAGGAGCTGGGCCGGAGAGGCACCGCCTTGGGGGTTTCTGAGCTGGGGCTGTAGCAGGAGGGGAATTCCTGCCTCAAACTTCCTGTCTCAGCTGCTGCTGGGTTCCTGCCCTGCCGCCCCCTCCCCCCCAAGGGCAGACAGACCAGCCCCCACCGTATGCAAATCGTGGGGAAATTCACCTCTGTTTCCTTCTAAGGGAATTTTTCTCTTGTAGCTGGGCCCAGCCCAGGCAGATCTCTTTACCTGGGTAGCCTGGCCTAGCCCTGCCCTCTATCCTAGGGTGGGAGCAGCTGAGCCCGAGTCCCTACATCCTCACACATCTTAGCCAGTCCCCTCACCTTCTGGGCGAACGGGACTGCGGTGGGGGAGGGAGGATGTCTGGTTTTCCTGTGCCAGCACAGCTTCCTCCATTGCAACAGGAGGGACTAAAGTTAGCTCTAGGGAGGCACTCCTGGCCTGGCTTGACTTGAGGGACTACATCATGGGCTCTACTCCTGCCAAGAGCAAGGCTCTCCCTACCTGCCTCAGGAGTGCTTTCGGGGCTAGGACAGCTGCGGGCAGACTTGTCCCCAGCTCAGGCTTTTGATGCCCAGAGGCAGTACTCTGTCCTTGAAAGCTGTGGCATCCCATGAAGTCCTAGGGCTGGCAGATGCTGGCCTCGGATGGGCCATGTGCACGTACGTACGTGTGTACAGAAGCAGGTCAGTGGGTGCATGTGCTGACTGCTTACCTGAGCCAGGGAGCCGAGCCAGGGGATGATCACGTTCCCAATGCGGAGACAGCAGAAGGCCCAGGGAGGGGCATCATGAAGACAAACCAGGGACCTAAGCCATACTGGAAGGTCAGGGAGGCTTCTCCGAGGCAGTGCCGTTTCACACGGGTCCCAAAGAGCAGGAGTTTGGCCGCTGCACTCTTGTCTCTTGTTCCCAGCCTGCCCCTACCTCTTAGCACCTTGTTCAGACTTAAATTTGAGGGCTTTTCCTTCTGCTAGATAAACTTCAGGTCTTGCTGTTAAGGGACTAGAACAGCAAGCCAGTAGCCCCAGATGTGGGTTCAAGTTCTGTCTCCTACCACCAGCTAGGGAACCTTGGGTGAGTGGCAGAGCCTGAGTTTCCTTCATTGTGGCTTTGTTAAGGATGAAGACAGAAGGTGCGGGCCTCATCTGGCCCCCAGTGGGAGCTCGGTGCCCGCTGACCGCTATCTGCCCCAAGGCCAGGGCTGGTACTTTGTACCTGTCTGAGCATCAGCATCCGTGGTGGTTATGAGCACAAGCCTGGGGCTCGCGTCTCTGTTTCACCATTGCCACAACTTCTGTGCTCTGTAGACCAGTTTTCTCATCTGAATGAAGGGGAAAGGGGCCTTTGATGATAGCACCCTCCTCAGAGGCTTGCTGACAATTCAGTGTTAAGCACTTGGTTAGAGCCTGGCTCACAGCCCTCAGTAAATGTGAACTTTTTATTATAAAGGAGCCCGGTGGACAGTGGGGAGGCCCCGCCACCTGGCAGGGATGAGCGCTGCCTTCAGCTGGACTTTGCCCCCCTACGATTTATGGAGACCTTCAGACCCGGGAGCCCCAGCCTATCCCCCAGACAGCCTCTGTGCCCTGCAGCTGCCCCACCTGCCTCTCTGTCTTCTCGTGGGGCTATCACCCACCCCAAAGCTACCCACAGGATGTGGTTGGCTGTGGCCTTGCCTCCTTTGTGTAACGTTTATTCTGTTTCGTTTCACCAAGCGTAAGAGACTGAGAGCTGTTCACGGAGGGGTGAATGAGGCGTAGGGGCTGTTGAGGAGGGAGCTGCAGCTGGTCCCGTCCAGCGCCCCCAGCCCGGGCCTAGAGCCCTTCTACAACACCCAGGGTTCCCTGGGGGTCCCCTGGCCTCCTCTTATCCTCCCAGGAAGCCTCCACTTTGCTGGACTGTCTCTGGCCTCAAGCAAACAGGAAAGTTATGCTGCTGACATGGGCCCTTCTTTCAGAGGCTGCAGGCTACCAGGCCCATTTTACAGATACGGAAACTGAGCCAGAGCAAGCTAGCAGCCCCTCAGGGCTGGCTTCTGGATCCAGCCACATTTGGACGGGGTGAAATCTAGTCATCAGACCACAGCAGGGAGTGTCCCATCTCCAGCTCCCCTGCTAACAGAGAGTCCCCTGGTGTCTTCCTGACTGTCTTTCTGCCTCAGGTCATGCCCTCCCCAGAAGGGTGAGGAAAGGACAGGGCGGTCCGGGTCTGGGCGTTTGGGGGAATTGGTAGTCTTGGGAGGAAAAGCAATGCCCTTTCACTTTCAGACTGAAAGGTTCCTCAGTGGCCTCTCCCACTCTGTCACTGCTGGCCTGTGTTGGACAATGGATCCTGGCTCCTTCCCCTTCGCCCTCCTGAGTCCCAGCCCCTGGGGCTTGTGTAGGACTGAACTTTAATCCATGTTTAATCCAGAACAATCTGGTTTCTCCTCAGTTAGCTGGGGCTCGTCCCTTCCCACCCCCACCCGCAGCACCGCCCAGCGGCCGAGGGAGGGGTGGTGACTCAGTGTGCCTGTGTGCATCTACGTCCCCGTGGTCCCAGCACCCCCGGGTGGGGCGGGAACCAGAAGGCTGCCAGAGCCTTTCCCCCACCCCCAGGTGTGTTGCAAGCGGCCTGACCCTCCCCCACATGGGAAGCGGGTGCCGCCAGATTCCTGGGCGTCTCCTCACTGTCGGGAGATGGAACTTCAGGGAAAGTCCCCGGTCTGGCCATCCCGGACGCTGTGGGAACCAGCAGGGAATGCAGGCCTTGGGCCAGAGGGCAGTGAGCTGAGCCCAGGGCAGGGGCCCGCAGAGCCACGCCCTGCCTGCGGCTCGGGATGGCAGGCCAGCCACCCTCCAGGGCTGACCCTGTGCCCCTTCTTCTTCCCAAGCCATGGGAATAAGGAGGTGTTCTCCTGCCGGGGCATCCTCCTGGCGGTGAACTGGTTTCTGGAGCGGGGCCACACAGACATTACGGTATTTGTACCATCCTGGAGGAAGGAGCAGCCTCGACCTGACGTGCCCATCACAGGTGAGTGGCACCTTTGGGTGGGGGGGCGCACTACCCCAGCCGGGCTTTTTCCCCAGGGAGACGGTTTGGGTGTGACTGACCACTTCTGGGCCTCAAGCAGGGACCAGCTTGGTTTGTTTTTGTTTTTGCTTTTTACTGTTTGTTTATTTTTGAGAGAGGAAGCGAGCATGAGCGAGGGGGGCGGGGAGGGGCACTGAGATCGGGGACAGAGGATCCCAAGCGGGTTCCGGGCTCTGCACTGACAGCAGAGAGCCCAACGCAGGGCTCGAACTCACCAACTGTGAGATCGTGACCGAACCAAAGTCGGATGCTTAACTGACTAAGCCACCCAGACGCCCCAGGGACCAGCATTTGTTTCCCTGGCTTCTGCTGTCCTCTGCCCCTGCCTGCCTTGGTGTACCTGGAGTTCGGAGCTCCTGTGCCTGGCCACCCAGAGGCTCTGGGTCCAGATGGGGCTCTGACCTGTGCTGCCACTGCCTCCCAGACCAGCACATCCTGCGGGAACTGGAGAAGAAGAAGATCCTGGTGTTCACCCCGTCGCGCCGGGTGGGCGGCAAGCGCGTGGTGTGCTATGACGACCGCTTCATCGTGAAGCTGGCTTTTGAGTCCGACGGCGTCGTGGTCTCCAATGACACGTACCGGGACCTCCAGGGCGAGCGGCAGGAGTGGAAGCGCTTCATCGAGGAGCGGTTGCTCATGTACTCCTTCGTCAACGACAAGTACGTTCCTGGCTCCCGGGCCCCGGGGTCCCAGGGGAGAAGCCGGACGTGTCCTCTGGCACGGGGCTTTGTTGCGGGGAGCTCTGCTGGGGCCGCGGCCTTGTATGCAGGCAGCTTTGGGAGTGAGTGCAGGGGACTCACCACCAGGTAAAAGGGGCCAGGCTAGGCCAGGGGATCTGAATGTGGAGTTGCCGAAGCTTCTGTGATAGGTAGGATCTGGTCAGTGGTTCCCAGCGCTCGGTCTCTGGCCAGAGGCCGGCGGATGGATGCAGCCTTGGTTGCAGATTTTCAGGTTGCTGGCCTCCCCACGCCCTCAGGGAGTGCCCAGCAAGAGAACTGCCCTGGCGGGGTCCTCCTCCCCTCCCTTGGGGCATTCCCGCCCTGGGCCCGGAGGTGTCCTGCAGTTTCCGAACAGCAGTTTCCGGAGCTGCTCTCCCACCTACCCTGCAGGTTCATGCCCCCCGATGACCCCTTGGGCCGTCACGGGCCAAGCCTGGACAACTTCCTGCGGAAGAAGCCACTCACAGCTGAGCACCGGAAGCAGCCGTGTCCCTATGGTAAGAGACCCAGCTGCCCCCTCACTCCTTCCCCTTCCTCTCTCATCCAAGGCAGCCTGGGCCCCCGAGTGCTTCCTCTCCGAGACCACCCAGCCCCACGTTTCCTGTGCCCCACCTTTCCCCCTCCCAGCCCTGGTTCTGGAACCCCTTGCTTAGAGACCCCCTTATTCTCTTCCAGGGAGGAAATGCACCTATGGGATCAAATGCCGGTTCTTCCACCCAGAGCGGCCCAGCCGCCCCCAGCGCTCTGTGGCTGATGAGCTCCGTGCCAGTGCCCTCCTCTCACTCCCTAGGGCCCCGAGCAAGGAGAAGAGTGGCCGGCGGCCTTCACCTTCATCCCAGCCCGGCTCTCTGCCGGCAGAGCATGAGCAGGGCAGCCTAGATGGGAAGAAGCTGGGAGCCCGGGCATCGCCAGGGCCGCACCGAGAGGGTCTGACACAGACCTTCGCCCCAGCGGGCAGGAGCCTCCCACCTAGCGGGCGCAGCGGCAGCAGCTTTGGGCCCGCAGACTGGTTCCCACAGACGCTGGATTCTCTCCCGTACAACTCCCAAGAGTGCCTGGACTCGGGCATCGGCTCCCTGGAGAGCCAGATGTCAGAACTGTGGGGGGTCCGAGGAGGAGGCCCTGGAGAACCCGGCCCGCCTCGGGGCCCTTATGCTGGCTACGGCCCCTACGGGGCCGAGCTCCCGGCCGCTCCAGCCTTCCCTACTTTTGGACGGGCCGTGGGTGCCGGCCACTTCAGTGTCCCTGCTGACTATGCCCCGCCGCCAGCTGCCTTTCCACCCCGAGAGTATTGGTCTGAGCCGTACCAGCTGCCCCCACCCACCCCAGTCCTGCCGGAGCGGCAGGTGCCAGGCCCCGGGGCCGACCGGGGCCCGTGGGCCGGGGCCGGGAGCCTAGCCAAGGAGCGAGCCAGTGTGTACATCAAGCTGTGCGGGGTGTTTCCCCCGCACCTGGTGGAGGCCGTGATGGGGCGCTTCCCTCAGCTCCTGGACCCCCAGCGGCTGGCTGCCGAGATCCTTTCTTACCAGCCCGGGCACCCCAGCGAGTGACCCAGCCGTGCGGCTGCCGGCCCTAAGGCTGGACAGAGGGAGGAGTAAAGTAGGGAAGGGAACCCACAAACCAAAGATACTGTAGGATTGGTCCTGGCCCACCCGGCACCTGGAGCCGGCTGCCGAGTGGGGCAGGAACGATCACCCTGTTGATGCACATTGTATCTGTAGTTTAAGGAGACGCCGCCGTAAAGGCGTCAGTCCGTGGCTGAAGCCCAAACCCTCCTTTCTCTCAGAGGGCGGGGAGGGAGGTGGTGGGGAGCAGAGGCCTGGGCTGGGGGCCCTGCGCGCGACCCCCCACCTCCGCCCCACCCCTGGGATGCCGGCCTCGGCTGGCTAGTTAGGCACTGTGTGCCTGCCCTCCAAGGGCCCCTCCTGTACGCCAATGAGTCCTCATCAGTGCTCTCGCAGGGCACCGGGCCTCATGTTAGTAAGCAAGATGCTTCTTAATAACCCACCTTCTGACCTACTCTGTTTGCAGCGTCCTTGCCCCCGCGGGGGGTGGGGTGGGGGGAGCGGTCCAAGGGCCCTCTGTCCCCACCCCCTCTTCCCTTCCTTCTATACTGAGTCCTCTCGCCCTTCCCCGAGGGTGGGGACACGTATTTGTGTGTGTACAGGTGTCATGTTAACTACTTTAAGTGGAAGTCCTCGTGCTCCCTTAACACGTCAATAAAGTACAATGTGAGCCCCTTTAAGAGATGCTGGTCTTTGTTGTACCCGGGGGTTGAGCCGGCCTTTGGGCAACGGAGGTCGGCAGGTGGGCACCAAAGTGCTCAGCCCCCCAGGGGTGGAGGCTTCCTTTACTGAGAGAAGGCGGTGGGGGGACACAGGATTGGGCTGTTCCCCTTTTCTGTGCTGGGACCGGAGCTCAGGGCAGAAAACTATCTGGCTGAGAATAGGGCTTCGAGGAGAGTTTGGGAGAGAAGGGGGTGGGGAAGCCCTTGGGTGCTCGGCTCAGGCACCATCTTCCCAGACACTGCGGTGTTCTAGAGGCCGAGCTACACAGCGGAGCAGGGGGCGCCTGGGGGGCAGCCTGGAGAGGCGGTGCCAGGCTAACCTCCAAGCGGGAGGTTAGGGGTCCTGGTCCTAAACTCAAGAACTGGCTTTGCCACCCCAATTATGTCACCTGGGGCAGTGACCACCCCACTCTGGGTCTCCCATTTCCTCATCTGTGAAGTGGCGATAATGTACCTACCTGACAGGATTGTAGGGGGTACACAAGAGCATGCTTGTTGAGTGTGTGACCCAACGCCTGGCACATAGTAAGTGCTCATTCAAGAGCCTCTGGTGGCGTTCTCTGTGGGCTGTGTTCACCTCACCATCTCAACCTCAGCCAGGAATATATGAATTTTTTCTTTTTTTTCTCCCCCAGATGGATAAATGAGATATAAATGTTAAATATTTTATGTTTTTAAAAAATTTTTTAATTTTTTTTTTGAGAGAGTGAGAGCGCCAGTGGAGGAGGGGCAGAGAAAGAGACACAGAATCTGAAACAGGCTCTGGGCTCTGAGCTGTCAGCAGAGAGCCCCGATGTGGGGCTTGAACCCACGGGCCGTGACATCATGACCTGAGCTGAAGTTGGACGCTTAACCGACTGAGCCACCCAGGCACCCGGAATGTTAAATACTTAAGTGAAAAGTGGGGCTGTCAAATCATCCCCAAACACCATCAACAGGGCAAAATGGAAAAATACAGTTTTAATAATTCTATATTTGAACATCTCACCTAATTTGTACTTATTGTTTATGAAGCTTTTATAGTATCTGTATTTTTTTTAGAAACTGTTCTAGCACAGAACAGCTGTGCAGCAAGTGGAGGAAAATGCCACACTGGCGATCTCCCTGCACATTAGGCCCCCGCTTCGTTCTTCACCCTGAACATTCTTTAGAAGCCTGCACTGGGCAGGAACCCAGGCGCAAGGTGGGAAGGATCTCAGCAAACATTATCTCGAAGCCTCCACACCTGCTCTTCAAGGCGCCCCGTGCCCATTGCTTCCAGCCTCCTTCGAAGGTTTTATCTGCACAAAGAAATGTCATTGCCTTATTTATAAAATACTTTCTTCCCATCAAGTACTGTATTCCAGATAAAAGGCTTTTTTATGGGCCTCTGTTGCTTTGTATGGAACAGGAAGCTGCTGCTTGTGTTTTGAGGGATGGGGGAAGGGTCCTACAGGCCGGTGGCAGCAGGCAACGGGGCTAGACCGGGGGTGGCTAATGTCTAGAGGCTGTGCCTAGCCCTGCTGGCTCGTTGACCGGCACCAACAAGGACAGCAGAGCCCATGAGGCAGGTGCCAGCCGAGTCTGGGCTCCGGCGAGGGTTGAGTCAGTCCAGGGCCCTGACGGCCTGCACTTGCACCCAGCTTGGCTGTGCCAGCCATCCGGGGCTTGGAGCTGCCCTGTCCAGGGACTCTTTCTCAATCTGGCGGCCATGCCCGATGCTCCCATGACTTGGGCTGACACTGCAAAGCTCCACGCCACCTCCTGCCCTGCCCGCTGAGGCACCTTTCCTCACAAGGCCTCAGTGTTCCCACCTGTAAAAGGGACACAAGGATCCCTGCATCTCTCTAGACTGACAAGAGGATACCTCAGTTGGTGTGGTGCCAGCCTGAGAGGGAGAAGTCCTGGCCGTGTGGCCCTGGGCCGCTCACTTCCCTCAGCTCCCTGGCTTGCCTCACAAAAGAGTTGTAAGGTTCCCACAGGCTCGTGGGAAGGAGAGGGTGCCAGGGCAGGAACTGATCCTGAGACAGAAGTTCAAGCCACCGAGGCGTGGAGAGGATCAGACTCAGGTGGCTGCCCCGCGTGCCCTTTCCTCCTCTGCCTTCCTGGTTCTAGAAGCTGAGAAGCTGGTGGGGAAACCAGTGAGTATGCAAATCCTTGCCTTGTTGGGAAATGATCCTGGGGAGCTCCCGGTGCATGGCCTCCTGCCAGCCCTTCCTGAACCCCCTCCCACACATCCCCCACCTCACCCTGGGGCTCTTACCAGCAGGGGCCAGGCCCTGAGTCTCCTTGCCAGCTGTCTCAATGCGGGTTAACCCTGCTGGGGGCACAGGGTGACTCCAGAAACCTTGGCCTCCCTGGCAGAGAATGACCTGGCCCCCAACGGATGAGAGTCCCTTCCCACTCTGCCCCCATCCCACTTTGTTAGCCTGAGGAACACCCAGTGGTCCCCGAAGAGCTGGGGAACTTCAACCAGGAGCAGGAGAGCTCTGAGGCTCCAGGGGAGTAGCTGTTTCTCCCAGGCCGCCCACCCCCGAGACTGCTAGCACCTGGAACATTGTTGGTCTTCCTCAGGGTGGCGTGGGGCAGTGGCTGAGAAGAGGCCACCGCTGACCATGCAGTTGCCACTTCCTTCCCTCATGTCCCCTCCCCTACAGAGAAGGGCAGGGCCCCCGGCCCAGAAGGAGGGGGTGGGCAGGCCTCCATCAGAGAAACTGGGACCCAGTGAAACACAAATCTAGGAGGTGGGTGTGGGGAGGGTGGTGGAGCCACCAGCCCAAGCCCCAGGCCCGGCTGGTCCCCTGGGGGCTCCTGGTCCCCTGGGGGCTCCTGCCCCCAAACAAGGCGGTCTCAGGATCCTAGCACTCTTTCTCTGGGGCTTCTCAAATCTCTGGCTCATTTTCTTCCCCCTAGACCAGAGCAGAGTGGGTGGAGTTAAGAGCAGTGAGTAAGTGCCTGTTCAGGGGACCTCCTTGTTCAAGGGAAGGGTGTGGGAGATTTGGCTGAAAAAGACAGGAAGGAAAGCCCTGCAATTAAGGAAACTCAAGCCATCCCAGGCCAGGATATGTAAATCCTTCCAGCTAGTTCCTGGATGGGGAGGAGGCCTCAGGCTGTCCTCCTAGGATGTGGCTTCCTGGAGCCCATCTCAAGGCAGCTGCTGGCCATCTCAAGTTGTCTGCCCATGTAAGAAATGGCTGCAAAGGTGGAAGAAAAGGATCAGGCAACCCATAGCAACCCACACTGACTCTGGCATGTTGCTGGGTCTGGGAAGGGTCCAGTGGCTCAGATTCTGGCTGCTGTCCAGAGAAGAGCCCCACTGAAGGCCAGGGGTGCTTATGGTGCTCTGCCTGCCACCTGCTGGCACCTCCTGGTATGACTGTCTGTGCAGCAGGGGGCAGCTCAGCCCTCACAGCCACCAGCACTGGCCTGAGCGAAATGCCAAGAGACAAGCATCTCCAATAGGATCTGAAAACAAGAATTTAAAGAGAATAATATGGAGAGTGCTAAGGCAAAAATGGGAATTCTTTTTTTTTTAAATACTTTTTTTTTTTTTTGGTAACACTTATTTTTGGGAGAATGCAAGTGGGGGAGGGGCAGAGAGAGGGGGACAGAGGATCCTAAGCGGGCTTTGCGCTGACAGACAGCAGTGAGCCAGATGTGAGGCTTGAACTCACAAACCGTGAGATCATGACCTGAAGTTAGACGCTCAACTGACTGAGCCACCCAGGTGCCCCTCTTTTTTTTTTTTTTTTTTTTTAATGTAAGCTCTACGCCCAATGCGGGGCTTGAACTCATGACCCTGAGATCGAAAGTCAGTTCTACCAACTAAGCCAGCCAGGTGCCCCCAAAATGGGAATTCTTAATGGCGTCTGCAGCTCCACCTGGCAAAGTGGCACCAGACGTCACGGTCACACCTTCTACAAAACGGGAAGCTCCAGAAAATTCCAACTGCTATGGGTAACAAATAACCCAAGAAAAATCCTCAGGAACTGGAGGAATAAGGAAAGGGAGAAAAACAAAGCATTCACATTTCAAAAGTGATTGGGGCGATAAAAATCACAGTGAGATCCGTGTTTTAAGCCCTTGGTACATTCTCTACAGCTCAGCAATCCCACTGCTAAGAATCCTATTTGCAAAGCCGAAGGCGCCATGATACTGCCCGAAATGGCGAAAGAGGGAAAAGAGCATTCATGCCATACAGAAGACCCGTTACATACATACATAAGCATATAAAGGAATGTGAAGTAGCCGACAGAAGTGAGGCGGCTGCATTTACAGAACACTTTCCAAGCTGGGTTACTAGATCAAAAACGTACGCCACATTTTTGTAAAAGCCACATGCGTGTCTGCGAATAAACTCCTTTGGGAGGACACGCAATGAACGGCCTCTGGGAAGGACAACTAGTCGCTGAGGGACAGGTGGACTGACTTTTTTCCTTGACCCTACTCCAGCCCTATTTGAATGTATGTCGTTTGCATGTGTTACTTATTCAAATGAAATATTTTAAAGCCTGAGGAAGGTACAGAAGTAAGTTACGGGGGTGGGGGTGGGGATCTGAAGAGGGTTATTTTGGCCGGGGCAGGGCGGCGCGGGGGGGGGGGGGGTCCTCTAAAGTTTATTCTAGTACACGAACAGTCAACACTTAGAGCACAACGTGTGCGTGTTGTTAAAACATGACAACTGCCCATTCTGAAGATCAAAACGGTTGCATGCCAGCGACTGCTTGCGGTCCAAATGAACATTTACGAATTATCTACATGTACTAATGAGTATTTACAGAGACTGTATCACAACACATTCAGAGAACCAAAACAGGCTGAGCCAGAAAATGGATACAAATCGAAGGCCCGATATGTTCTTCCCACCTGCCATGAGCCATCCTCCATACCCTCCTTCCTGGGGACCACCACCCTGAGCTGAAGTGGGGATCAGAATCCATGCCACCGGCTGTCTTAGCAGTGAGAACCTTCACTCCGCAGAAGCAGTTTCTTTTTTCTTAACTTTTTCAACGTTTTATTTATTTTTGAGAGAGGGAGAGAGTGCAAGTGGGGGAGGAGGGAGAGAGAGGGAGACACAGGATCCGAAGCAGGCTCCCCGCTCCCAGCTGTCAGCACAGAGCCCGATGTGCGGCTGGAACCAACGAACCCCGAGATCACGACCTGAGCTGAAGTCAGCCGCCCAGCCGACTGAGCCGACCCAGGCGCCCCTGCAGAAGCAGTTTTTGAAGCAAAGTGAAAGCGGTTTCAAATCATGAAGCTTCCCATTTAGAAAATTCAGACACGAGAACATTTACATTAACACAGGAATGAGACTCCCAATTCCTTCCGACTCTCTCCGCGTCTTCCACGCACACGACCTTCCCCGGGCACTGAGGAGGACACCAATCTGGGAGAAGTCACTGTGTACAAAGAAGCACAAGGCCGCTCTCTCTCTCTCTCCACACTGCGCCAGGGCAGTGGCCCTGGAGTCGGGCTTCAGAGGTGAACTTCTACATGTAGTAATTAATGCCTCAGTCATTTGGAGTGAGGCTGAGGGGCAGAGCAGTCAGGAATAAAAGCAGAACAACTAGGTCACAGCGTGTTTCAAAACAGCGTATTTACTCCTTTCAAAGTTTGGCCATTTTAATATTTATTTCAATGCCCTTATTCACCGCACGGGTCGAGATAGCGACAATACTCTCTATAGACTACTTAACAGAGTATTCTAGAGCACCCCAAGGCTCAATTTGTGCAAGCACTGGAAAGGCACCCAAGACACATACAGCAGCTCTGAAAAACCTACGCTCAGCTTGTATGGGCCGGATCTGAACTTACGGCGTTTTCCTCGGCCCCTCCCCCAGAAGAGCTTCCGATCTTTCACTTGGTGGGTTGTCCCTGCTCTCCATCTTCAACTCGTAGGGTCAGATGCTTTTGAGAACATTTTGAGTTTCTTTTTTTTTTTTTTTAATTTTTTTTTAATGTTTATTTGTTTTTGAGAGAGAAAGAGACAGAATGCGAGTGGGTTGGGGCAGAGAGAGAGGGAGGCACAGAATCTGAAGCAGGCTCCAGGCTCCAAGCTGTCAGCACAGAGCCCGACGTGGGGCTCGAACTCACAAACTGTGAGATCATGACCTGAGCTGAAGTCCGACGCTCAACCGACTGAGCCACCCGGGCGCCCCGAGAACATTTTGAGTTTCAACAAACTATTTCCTCAGCCCCTGGAAGAGCATACTTGAGACTCCCTAGGGAGCTCTGCACAGACACCTCCCTTCCAGGAGAAGACACAAAATACAACTACCAAGCGCCTGGGTGTTTTAAAATGTCTCATAACTACCAAAAGGAGCGAAGGACAATCTCTTCCCGATGTGGACACGAGAAGGCTAAAGGCCTAAAGCAAAATACCATTCCAAACCCAAGTAACCTGGTGAAGACCTGTCTGGAAAGAAGCCCCTCTCAGGGCTCCTGGCAGCTGTTCCGGTTCCGAGGTCATCGGCCCAGTGGATGTTTGTGGACAAACTTAGTTAATAAGCAAAGTTACAAACATCACAAGCACGGTAAGCGGGATCTCTTGGGTTTCTTTCCTAAACCTCCCCAATCTAAAGACACAAGCAGTCTCTCGGGACGTAAATATCTTCGGTCTGTGGCCAGCTTTCAGGACAACTGGCAGGTGCCCTAATCAATGATTAAAACTTTATAGAGAAAAGAAGTATAAAGCAAGCAGCCTACTTCTAACCATGATTATACACACACATGTGTATTCACATACAGGGGTATGCTTTTATTTATTTATTTATTTATTTTAAATTTTAACTGTTGATTTATTTTTTTTTTTTTTTTTAATTTTTTTTCAATGTTTATTTATTTTTGGGACAGAGAGAGACAGAGCATGAACGGGGGAGGGGCAGAGAGAGAGGGAGACACAGAATCGGAAACAGGCTCCAGGCTCTGAGCCATCAGCCCAGAGTCTGACGCGGGGCTCGAACTCCCGGACCGCGAGATCGTGACCTGGCTGAAGTCGGACGCTTAACCGACTGCGCCACCCAGGCGCCCCTGTTGATTTATTTTTGAGAGAAAGAGAGAGAGGGCGAGTGGAGGGGAAGAGAGAGAGAGGGAGGCACAGAATCCGAAGCAGGCTCCAGGCTCCGAGCTGTCAGCACAGAGCCTGATGCGGGGCTCAAACCCACAAACTGTGAGATCATGACCTGAGCCGAAGCCAGAGGCCTAACCGACTGGGCCACCCAGGCGCCCCAAGTATGCTTTTAAATAATACATCTTTTTTTTTTTTCAACGTTTGTTTATTTTTGGGACAGAGAGAGACAGAGCATGAACGGGGGAGGGGCAGAGAGAGAGGGAGACACAGAATCGGAAACAGGCTCCAGGCTCTGAGCCATCAGCCCAGAGCCTGACGCGGGGCTCGAACTCCCGGACCGCGAGATCGTGACCTGGCTGAAGTCGGACGCTTAACCGACTGTGCCACCCAGGCGCCCCATAAATAATACATCTTTTTAAGCGCAATCCGACTAGACCTCCAGCAGATGTCAGAGAGTCAGAAATATTTTCAGGTTTGCTGTGTGCTTTTCCTTGGGATCATGGAAACTGTAGGAACCCCCACTCCTCTCTTCCGGAAAAGGGAGAAACTGACAAAGAAGGACAGAGAAAGCTTCTGGTTCCCATCGTTTTCAGTTTTACAGTTGTTTCTTTCTTTTTTTAAGGAACAATCTAAATATAAGAAACTATTTTCTTAAAAATGCAGACACCAGAGTCCTCTTACCAAAGACATAGCCAAAGACATCTAATTAGCCACAGAGTCAAAAAAAAAAAAAAAAAAAGTTTATTTGAGAACAAGACTGAAAGCGTTTGCACATCCGACAAGGTAGACTCATTCTGATAACAGATGCCATCCGTATTCAGCTCTACCAATATTATCACAATGGAACATATTTTTTCTAACAAAGATATGGGCATAAATCAAGGACTATGACTAAATAGCATCAAAGGAAAGGTGGGGCCCCAAATCTTATCCCACAGACTGATTCGCAACAAAGGATTTCAATCAAACACTCCTAATGCAGTGGTTTGCAACCTGGCTTCTTATCAGAATCCCAGGAACTCTTTGGAAGGAAATCCCCAAAACTAGACTGCACCCCAGTCAGAGTCTCTGGTGGGGGGAGGGCCCAGGCATCGGTAGGTCTTTAAGCTCTCCAGGTGATTCCAGTGAGCAGCCGAGGTAGAGCACCACTCAAGAGGCAGGTGACAGTTCAACAAATCGGCAAGATCCTCAGCCCGGCCGGCCCGGTGAGGAAGGGGGTCTGCCGGGCATCGCTGGCTCTCGCGGATCCTATCTTTCACTCTGCTCAAGAACTCCATTCGTTACTGGCTTTGGGTGCAACTGAGAGCCTTTCCATATGCCTTAATGATTTTTAGAGCAACGTTTAATCAGGCAGATACCAGCAAAGAGAGAAAAATGGAGAACGAAAGAAATTTCCATCAGGCATGATATGAATAAATAAAATAAGTGAAAAAACAATCTCAGGTTTAAAAGTAAAGCATGAGAAGTCAACACCTGTGAAATTTTATTTATATAAAAGAATAAAAATATTTTAAAAGGATTGATTTAAACTTAGGTCTTTCAGCTTTTCCTGTTCCTTGAACATGAAACTGCTTCCAACGCAGAAAGATTTAAGATAGGTAATTATTAAATAAACACTCTTTACCTTTCCCCTGCAAAAAAAAAAAAAAAACAACACAGAGCCGCGTTTCCCATCTTATTTATGGTAAACCAGATCATTCTCTGTTAAAAATAGTGGCAACTGCGCGAAGCGGACGATCAGATATGCCAGCAGGAAAGTATGAGCTGTACAACGGCATTACAAAAAGTCCCAAAAGAAAAGAAGATGGTAAAAACAATAGAAAAATAATAAAACACAAACAAAATAGGAAAATGCCAGATATTTACAGCCTCCCTCTGAAATGTGACCTATGTTCTACTTTCGGCATAAAACAAAACCGGAGAACATGTCTCAATGGGTATCACAGACGAAGAAGCTGGTGCCAGCCAGTTTGGGGGGGGAGTGGTGGAAGGGGGGAGACACTCATTCCAAGAAGGGAAAAACGCACAGTTAGCAACTTGCTGGAATTGTAACCACGTCTTGGTCTTCTTGCTGTTCTGTTACCAAAAATGACACAAAGTAAATGATCCAATGTGGTCTTACAGAAATGACTTGTCACCACGGTTCAGAACAAACTATTCAGAGTCACAGGCACTGGGTCTGGGAAAGCAGAGGTGGGTGGCCGCACGCTCAGGTGAGGGATATTTATCTTTGTGAGATCGGAGGAGGGAAGCAGGGCTCTATAGCCTGGAAGCTTCTGCACTAATGAGTCTTCTAATAGTCCTAAAGAGAGAAAAACAAAGTCCCAACTTACTCTCAGTAGAACATCAGTTTGAACCTAGGGGGGAAAAAAAAAAACCTCACCCATAAAGAACCCTGCTAGGGGGTTGCTCTGTAGCCAAATATTCTACTTCAAATGTAACAGACAACACTTCACATCTGAAAATGGCCTGTCTTCCAAGTCCAGAGAGGGACCGAAACATCAATGCTGCCCTTATCAGGCCCCCTGAGCTCACCAATCAGAGAAAGAAAGAAAAAAAAAATCCTAGTAGTAATTCATTCTTTAATCAAAGGGACTTTTTCTTCAGGAAAAATGTGTGACCCCTTTCTCTACCCAAAATACAAAAGAAAGTAACACCTACAAGTTGAAGTGTACCCAAATGGACACCCCGGCCTTCAAAATGAGAGCTGCAACCCGAGAGAGACAAGAGAGACAAGAGACAGAGAGAGAGAGAGGGAGAGAGGGAGGGAGGGAGGGAGGGAGAGAGAGAGAGAGAGAGAGAGAGAGAGAGAGAGAGAGAGAGCGCGCGCTCATGCGGGAGCACTCGGGCTCTGAGGACAAACACATGGTTCTAATCATCTACAAAATCACCAGTCTCTCTGAAATGGTCTGGCTGATACTTACAGCTCGTGGTTTTTTGTTTAACTTCAGATCAATCCTGTGATAGAAAAGATAAAAGATATTTGCATTTTAATTTACAGAAAAAGGGGCCAGGAATCAGCTACTGCATAGGGCACAAGCTATAACAAAGACTATTTGGTTAAGTAAAATCCACATTCTTCATTAGACTATGTCACATTTAGTTGTTTACCCAGATATTATTGAGCAAGTATTTAAAAACATAAGCAGATACTCTTGCCGCAAGGCAGACTTAGATGACAAAAAGAAATGTACAGCAGTTACAAAAGCCGTATCATTTTAAAACTATTCAGAACTAGGCGTTAAAGAGATTGGATTAAGAGGGCATGCTCTACGTTAATGTGTTAGCTCTGTAACTCTATCACTGATAATCACTGAGACACATAATGATTAAGAACAGGAAAGAGACTAGGAGTTTGTATTTCTGGACAGGAAACACAAAAGAAATTAAACAAATTTCAATTTTTAAGTCTTTCCAAAGCAAAATATCAAGATCTTAAACTATTAATCTCCTTACGAAGCAAAGCCAGAAAATCAATTTAAATGTGAATTAAAAGTAAAGGTTATCTACTTTTAAAGAAATTAAAATGCATAAGAGTGAAGTTTACTTAATTTTGCTTAAGTTATTAAATAAAATGTTACCTCCATCACGTTTTTCTGTTTTTAAAAAAAACTTCCCAGCCTAACCTAATATACATACCTACAATTGAACAGATAAACTATGGGTTAGAAAGGTCTCAAAAAGGCATATCGGTCTCTACACACTAAACAACACAGCACAAATACTAATTCAAATCAAACTTACTCAAAGTCATAATCAAACATGCCAGACGGGCTGAGGGGCAGCATTTGAAAGGAAGAAAGCAATAGAAATTAATATACTAATTGAATAAATTAGTCGATTAGCCACCCTAGCAAGATTTGTAGAAACAAAATCAGCTTTCAGAATCTTAAGCGATAAAGTTTCAAACATCAAAGCACCCAAGATTTTGTGGTTGGGAGAGTCCCTTCCCTCCCGGATTTTGTATCAGAGCAGACTATGAAAGGAAAAGTTATTTCATTAGGAAACGAGGTAACTGCAGGCCCTCTATTAGCTGCCAGACTCAGAGTTAGAACTTGTAAAATATTTAACTGTCATGAAGAATATAAATAGGGCATTAGAAGAAATAGAGAAAGAAGGGTTTAGTCATACCATGAAAAAGGTGCTTCGAAGACAGTACTAACAATTCAGCACAATATACTTTGACCAACATAAGAGATAAAAACATCATACATTTTTAAAAAGAAAGCATTTTGCAACTTTGAACTCAAGTTCTATGTTGGAGGCATGTCTGGGGAACACGCTCCTCTTTCTACAGCATTCATCCTAGAGGCCCAGGGTCAAACGAATCACCTCAGTGCTAGGCCTGCTCCAGAAACTGCAGAGACAAGTCACTTTGCCCCTGAACTGGCGATGACAGCTAACTGTTCCTGTCAGGGCCAGGACTTTGAACACCCAAACCGACGGCCCCCCCTACTAAAACAAAGGAGAGCCGATCTCCCCAAGCCCCCAAGCCTTGGGGATCTGCAAGGGAACGGTGAAGGGGAGGAGGCTGTGTAGGCCATCGCTGCTAACAGACCACGGTCCGGGCAGACCTCCAAGGCAAACATGAACCCTGAGCATGACACCGGCTCCTTGGCTGTTGTAACACCTTTTACACCGTAGGTAGGTGCTGGAACAATATGCAAAATGCTGTATTTTCCTCCTAGCCCATGTTTGCAAGAGTGAAGCTGGAAGAAAGCATAACTTCGGTATCCCTTATGCAACCGTGTCACTTACGGCATCTGGGAAAGGGTACACGGTGTACCAACCGGGAACTATCAACAACCTAACTCTCGGCCTAACTCAATTTTGTTCGCAAATTAAAGTAGACTGTACCCACCTAATGAAAACTTCGCAAACTACCTGGAAGAATTCTAGGGTTTTGTATATTAGTAAAGACCTGTAAGAACAGCTGTAAGTTATTATTGCAGCTTTCTTCCTTACAGCCGCTGGGACTTATTGTTCAGATACCCTGTAAAATATAAGAATTCAGAACAGGGTGATCATCTGTGAATGCTAAACATTATTTGATAAATGTTCATATTCCTAAGGAAGACAAATCCAAAAGTTATTCCTTTTTGCTCAAATATTCCATATTCATTTCCACTTTGCTTTACTCAGCACTAAATAGGGCCTGGCCACAGTGGGTACTCAGGCATTTGCTGAAATAATTTACAACTGACTTCATCTAAATAGGTGGGGGGGGGGGGGTGGCACATTGCGGGGGAGATACAAGTACCGTTCGGGGTGCAAACGTTCAAATGTGTACAAACAAAAAGCACTCCAGCCCCAGCCCCATGCCCACTAGGAGAGACATCAGTCAGGGGGCAAGGGGTCTGGACACTTCCTGACCAAAAATGGCAGAAATCTGAGAACTTTAACTGGCCACTGAGATGCCACTGCAGTGCACTGAACCTGTTTACACAGAAAGAAGGCAAATCAGCTCCACTCTGCTCCCTTGGGGAAGGTAAGCGCCTACAGCCAAAGGGAGGAGGCCGGCCAGATACCACACCAGGCGGGTGACAAAAGGCTCCAGCTTTCCAGACAGAAAATGTCATTTGTGAAAGCAATAACTAACATCGAAGATCTTTATAAATCCTAGTATTTATAAAAATGGCAGGAAGAAATGCTGTTTCTATGGAAATCTACTAGTACTAGAAGCCTGCAGGAGGAAAGTTAAGTTCATGCTTAATTCCCTTTTATCGGTCAGCTGATCATGGCATTAAAAAAAGGGAAGGATTGGGGCACCAGTCGGTTAAGCATCCGACTTCGGCTCAGGTCATGATCTCACGGTTCGTGAGTTCAAGCCCCGCGTTAGGCTCTGGGCTGTTGGCTCGGAGCCTGGAGCCTGCTTCGGATTCTGTGTCTCCCTCTCTCTCTGCCCCTCCCCTGCTCATGCTCTGTCTCTCTCTGTCTCAAAAATAAATAAAACATTAAAAAAAAATTTTTTTTCAAAGGGAAGGATTACCTATAATAAACAGTAGCTATCTACTGTACCACAAATGGAAGAAACATCCAGAAACTTTCAAGGAATGTTCCCCCTACTCAGGACACTGTGAAATAGGAAAAGAGTAATTACTTTAAAATGACACTGGAGTAAATTTAATAAAAGCAACACAATTGTTGCTATAATAATGACAATTATCTTGACAATTAAAAAAAAATATTTTGAGTATGGTTCGGGAGGTGGGGGGCGGCCCGGGTGGCTCAGTCGGTTGAGTGCCTGACTCTTGATTTCTGCTCAGGTCATGATCCCAGGGACATGGGATCACACCCCGCATCAGGCTCTGCACTGAGCGTGGAGCCTGCTTAAGATTCTCACTCTCTCTCCCCCTGCCCCTTGTTCCACCCCTCCTCCACTCACGTGCTCTCTTAAAAAAAAGAAAAAAAAGATTATGGTTCCCTGCTACTGTTTGTGATCAGTTAGCATTAGTCCTACCACAGTGATTATATAGCCTATAACCTGCACACAAAAAAAGATAAGCAATTTTTGCTATTTGTTACTGCAGTTACGAGATTGGCATAGTGATTTTTGGTTTGCAGGAAAGTGCTGAGCAGCAGTCTTGAGTCACCATTTGGAGGAAATACTATTTCTGCAGTCTAAAAACCACCACCACCATTGACAAGAAAAATTTTTAAAAGAATTAGAGAATCTATTGATGCCTAGGAGGCTTAAACCAGTTTAAGTTCATTCTACATTATCCCCATGTGCCATAACCACGAAGCTAACAACGTGAATGCCTTGGGTGCGTGTGAAGGAACATCCTACACGTCTGTGGAACAAGCCAGCCCAGAAGCACACTGGAGCACAGGGAGCTCCGCCCTCCTTGCCCTTCCCCTTTCCTCTCAATGTGCAGCCTCCTGGGGCGCCTGGGTGGTTCAGCCAGTTAAGCGGTCTACTTCCCTTCAGGTCATGATCCCATGAGTTCCAGCCCTGAGTCAGGCTCTGTGCTGACAGCTCAGAGCCTGGAGCTGCTTCAGATTCTGTGTCTTCCTCTCTCTCTGCTCTTCCCCTACTCGTACTCTGTCTCTGTCTCTCAAAAATAAATAAAAACATTATACACACACACACACACACACACACACACACACACACACACACATCTATCTATCTATCTATCTATCTATCTATCTATCTATCTATACACACACACACACACACATATGCAGGCTCCCAAGAGGAGCAGGACAAAAGCCAGCCTGTGGATACCTGGTTTTCATGCCTCCCAGAAGAAGGTTTGAGGTCAGGGCAAGATTCTTCTAGAAACTATGCCATTACCCTCTCTGAGTACAGCTGTTTAATTTCCAATTATCTGAGTTAATAGTCCCAGGCAGAGTGAATGCTAAAATCTACTCTGGATGACACCTGACCTCTCTGTCCACTGATGTCATACCTATCTCATTACACACTGTAAAAACAAAAGAAACCAAAAGACAACCCCCACCCCACATACACAGTGGACACACATTATCTAGAAAGGCACTCTCATATCTTACAGACTTTATACTACTCCTCTCTGATATCTGAAATCAGCATATTAGAGAGATACATAACAAATCACAAGGAATCAAAAAACTTGTATTTAAAGAGAAAAAAGGCATGTCAGATCAGCTCTCTCCATCCACAAGCGAGTAACTGTAGGCAGGGACCAGGATTAAGAGCAGAAGACTTTCTCCACTTTTCCAGCTTCCCAACATGTACTCGTGGCATTTTCCAAAGACTATTACACACATTCCATTTCTACTTCCCCTTTTGCCCTTCTAAAAGGATTCCAAATTCACCGCATTAAACAAAGTTTTCATAGAATGCCATTCTTCTACACTAGAACAGTGGGAAGGATGTCTTCCTTCATGGTTACCCTAAATGCCCACCAATTCCTCCACTGGAGAAAACTTCTATTTCATTTGGATCAAAGCAATCTCTCCCCATCTGCAACACAAAGAGGGCACCAATCCCAAAGAATTCTCACTCTGGTACAGACCCTTAACAGCAATGGTCACGGAGGCTGGAGGGGTTGGGGGGGTGGGCAGGGGGGGCAGGGGGGCAGGGGCGGGCGGGGAGGGGAGGCCCCTGCCACTGACCTGTGCCGGTTTTTATTCTTTCGTTTTTTATGGCTGCTGTGATGACTCCCTGAGGAAGTAGAAGAAGCAGCCTTCTGAGGCTTCACTCCCTGCACAGATCCATCCAGATCCTCAGGGTCCTCCTGGCTGGGCTCATTTTCCTGATTGTGGAAGTCTGGAGAAGTATCACTTTCCGTCCCGCTTCCCGGCTCCCCTGGAGGGAATAAACACAGGTCCCAGAAGCAAGGTCAGCATTCCTCAGGCAGTCTGTCCGGCAGCCAGGAGACATGTCTCGGAGCACTAATACACAGAAAAAGAGACTATTTCCTATCCTCAAGGACCAGGCATTTTACCTGACAGGAAAATACTTGCAGACAGAGAAGGTATGTACCCTCAAGGCATCAGAGTTACCAGTGTTCCTGAACTAGAAGTCCTCTGAGACACCGTAACCAAAAGCAGCCTTTCTAAGCACTGCTGGGAGATGGGACCATACAACCAGGAGTTATTTAAACACAGAATCCACGAATGGGATTAATAATTATACAAGAAGCCTGGGTTCCTTCCCCAAACTGTACAGAAATCCTGTCTATCAAGAAAGGGGGCTTGGGATGCCTGGGCGGCTCAGCCGGTTAGGCCTCTGACTCTTGGTTTCAGCTCAGGTCATGATCTCATCAGGTTCTGGTATCAGGCTCCACGCTGACAGTGCGGAGCCTGCTGAGGATTCTTTCTCCCTCCCTCCCTCTCCCTCCCCAGCTACGTCTCTCTCTCAAAATAAATAACTTAATAAATAAATAAATAAGTAAATAAATAAATAAATAAATAAAGTGGTAATATTCTTCAGCTGACACATATTCCCAATTTTAAAACATCCTTTATATATTAAATAAAAAATTAAAAAACACTCTGCATAAACAAATGCTCTTTAAAACATTTATTTATTTATTTATTTATTTATTTATTTAGAGAGACCGCGCGCGCACACACACATGCGACAGAGAGGGAGGGAGAGAGAAATCCCAAGCAGGCTCCATGCTGTCAGCACAGAGCCCAATATAGGGCTCGAACTGACAAACTGTGAGATCAAGATCTGAGTCAAAATCAAGAGTCGGACATCTACCCAACTGAGCCACCCCGGGTGCCTCATAAATAAATACTTTTAAGAATAATTGTATATACTCTGGCAAATGTATACCTAGGTTTTTCCTGAAAGGAATTTCTTGAGACCTTAATAGATGAGGACGGAAGAATACTTTCACTTTACTCAACTATTGAAGGACCCTAAGTACGTACACGTTTTCTTGTTTTAAATTTTTTTATTATTTTTTTTAATGTTTATTTATTTTTGAGAGAGAGAGAGAGACACAGACAGAGCGCAAGTGGGAAGGGGCATAGAGAGGGGGAGACACAGAATCCAAAGCAGACTCCAGACTCTGAGCTGTCAGCACAGAGCCCGATGTGGGGCTTGAACCCACAAACCGTGAGATCATGACCTGAGCTGAAGTCAGACGCTCAACCAACTGAGCCACTCAGGCGCCCCTAAATTTTTTTAAATTTTTTGTACACTATCCGTTTGTAAAAACTGTCAAGAGGGGTCTTGTGGACAGCAGAGCCAGACCCCAATTTTTTTCTTTTTATACCTTTGTATTATAAACTGTTGGGAAGGATTTCAAATTGAGTAGGCCATGGGTATAAGAAGAAAAGAAAGGGATGGTCCCAAAAGAGTGGAAGGGAGAAATGGAACCAGATCTCAGAAATCATGAAACCCTACTTCTGAACACTTCATGAGAGCAACAGAAGAGGGAGCCCTCCAACCAGGAAGCCAGAGAAAGCGTGCTGGTGAACTGTGCTTCTAAGGTTCAGGGAAACCCATTGCATGTAAAAATTAGCAAACAAACTTCAAACTGCAGGAACCACGACTGTGGGGGCACTGGCATAAGAAGAGACCTACAGATCAAAAGAATTCAAAGTCCAGTTACAAACATTTTTACATTTACAGTCCAATGATTTTCATGGGCGACAAGACAATTCAATGAAGAAAGCGTCGTCTTTCTGATAAATAATGCTGGGACAAGTGGATGTCCACGAAGGAAAGAATGAAGTTGGAGCCCTGTCTCACACCAAACACGAAAATTAACTCAAAATGTATCACAGGCCTAAATGTAAGTAAGGGCTAAAAACTAAAACTCTCAGAACTCATTTGATTAGGCAAATGGTTTCTCAGATAGGACCGCAAAAGGAAGCATAACAAGGAAAAAAAATGTAAATTGAACTATATTGTTTTATTATATAAAACTCTTGAGCTGCAAGCAATATTCGAAGAAAGTAAAAAAAAAAAAAAAACAATTCACAGAACGAGAGAAATATTTGCGATTCATATATGTGATAAGACCTTTTTTTTTGTTTGTTTCTACTTCTGTTTACAAACCCTTATGCCGAGGGCTGACTTTCAGTAGATTGCAGCGAGGGAGGTGCTCTGCCGGGAACAAAACCCCAACCCACAAATGGGCTGTCTACAAATGGCTTAGCTCTAGGCTCTCCATGAACATATATCGTGTGATGGGCGAGGGAGCAGCCCCTTTCTGGCTGCACCCTGTTTCCCAGGACAAGAGGCTCTCCGCACTGGATTTAGAGGCATTCAGTCACCATCCCGCAGTTGGTAGCTTCGCCCCGTTGGCTCTTCAGCCAAGCACGTATACCAAATCTGATGAGGCCTCATATCCAGAATATATATAAGAACTCTTAGAACCCACTAATGAAAAGAGAAAAAGCCAAATTAAAAAATCGGCAAAGGATCTGCACACATTTCTCAGAAGAAGATACACAGTGGTCAATAACACGTGGAAAGATGCTCAACGTCATGAGCCATTAGGAAAGCGTAAATGAAAACCACAGAGATACTAGGAAGATAAACAATAACGAGTGTTGGTGAGGATGTGGAGAAACTGGAACCCTCATACACTGCTGATGGGAAGAGAAAATGGTGCGGCCACATTGGAAAGTTTGGCAGTCCCACAAGTCCCGTGTGAACGAAAACAGGCTCACACAAACCTTGTCATGGATATTCACGGCAGTGTTACTCAACAGTAGCCAAGCGACCATTAACTGATGAACGCATAAATAAAATGTGGTACAGCCACACAATGCAATATTATTCAGCATTAAAAAGAAACATAATACTAATACACGTTCTGTTGTGGGTTTGCTTGTTTGTTTTCCTTGGTGTGGTTATAGTGTTAAGAGCCTATCGTTTACAGAGAACTACCATATCATCCAGCAATCCTACCTCTGGGCACTTAACCAAAAGAACTGAAATCAGGATTTTGAAGAGACACCTGCACTCCCAAGTCGATTGCAGCATTCATTCACATTACCCAAGGTGTGGAAACAACCTTCAGGTCCATCAACAGATGAACGCATAAAGAAAATGTGGTATATACCTATAGGGGAATATATTATTTGGCCTTAAGACAAAGAAGGAAACCCTGACATATGCTGCAAGGCTGATGAATTAGGAGGACGTCGTGCTAAATGAAGTAAACCAGTCCCAGGAGGGCAAACACCGCATGATTCGATTCCGGTGAGGGGTCTAAAATAGACTCACAGAAGCAGAGAGCAAGATGCTGGCAGCCTCCAGGGGGAAGGAGAAATGGCGAGCGGAAAGTTTCAGACAGACAACACGAAGAATCTCTAAGAGATCTGCCGTACAACACTGTACCGGTAGTTAACAATACTGTATTGGGCACTTAAAAATCTGTGTGGCTCAGCTGGTAGAGCATGTGACTCTTACTCTCAGGTCTGGAGTTCAAGTCCCAAGTTAGGCGTTGAGCCTACTTAAAAAAAAATAAAATAAAATAAAAAAAAATCTGTGGAACCCATTTTTAGTGTTCTTACAACAATTAAAAAAAAAAACTCTATGAAACATGTAGACAAGAAAAATAGTATGATGTTTAGGATTTTCAATATAACACAGGGGGTGGAAGTGAGAGTATGGGGGGTGTGAACACGGCGCTGACCGTGTTCTGATGATTTGGGGGCCATGTGCTAGATACACAGGGGTTTGTCATTTTACGGTCTTTATCGGTCTAGATTCAAAAATTCACTTTGATAAAGAGTTGAAAAGTACTCACTTTCAAGACATCCAGATGGCCAACTGACACATGAAAAGATGCTCAACATCACTCATCATCAGGGAAATACAAACCAAAACCACAATGAGATACCACCTCACACCTGTCAGAATGGCTAACGTTAACAACTCGGGCAACAACAGATGTGGGCAAGGATGCGGAGAAAGAGGATCTCTTTTGCAGTGTTGGTGGGAATGCAAGCTGGTACAGCCACTCTGGAAACAGTATGGAGGTTCCTCAAAAAATTAAAAATAGAACTACCCTATGACGCAGCAATTGCACTACTAGGCATTTACCCACGGGATACAGGTGTGCTGTTTCAAAGGGACACATGTACCCCCATGTTTCTAGCAGCACTATCAACAATAGCCAAAGTATGCAAAGAGCCCAAATATCCACCAACGGATGAATGGATAAAGAAGATAAAGAAGATGTGGTGTGTATATACGTATACATATATATATATATACACATATATATACATACATATATATATATATACATATATATACACATACATACATATATATACACACATATATGATGGAATATTACTCGGCAATGAAAAAGAATGAAATCTTGTCATTTGCAACTACGTGGATGGAACTAAAGGGTATTATGCTAAGCGAAATTAGTCAGAGAAAGACAAATATCATGACTTCACTCATGAGGACTTTAAGACACAGAACAGATGAACAGAAGGGAAGGGAAGCAAAAATAATATAAAAACAGGGAGGGGGCAAAACAGAAGAGACTCTTAAATATGGAGAACAAACAGAGGTTACTGGAGGGGTTGTGGGAGGGGGGATGGGCTAAATGAGTAAGAGGCATTAAGGAATCTACTCCTGAAATCATTGTTGCACTATATGCTAACTAACTTGGATGTAAATTTAAAAAAATAAATAAATAAAAATAAAGTACTCACTTTTCCATGTAGTTTACCCAATAATATCTACAACAGGCCTTCCCAAGCTATGCCTTTAGGAATGTAAATGGTGACACTCTTTTTGGAAAGTCTAGGGTGTTTTCCAAAACCAAAATCCCATTCCCTGATTCTCCAGACACCAACAACTGGATTCCATTCTGACACTAACTACCAGAGTTAGGGCAGACCCACAGCTTAAGGGCTCAATCCCATAAGAGTGCCCCACTTCAAACACCAGTCCCAACTCCCAGGCCTCCCATACTTCTGACCAACTGGCTATAAATCAGGGGTACCCTAAACCCCTTCCCTCAGCTTCCATAATTTGCTACAATAGCCACACAAACTCAGGAACGTGATTTACTTACTGTTAACGTTGTCTATTATACGGGGTACAGCTCTGGAGCAGTGAAATGGAAGAGACGCACGGGGCAAGGTACCCACGCCTTCTCTGGGCCTACCACCCTGCCATTCACCAAGAAAAGCTCCACCGTTTAGGGGTTTAACGGAGATTTCATTACACAGTCATGATTAATTAAGTCATTGGCCACTGGTGACTCACTCAGTCTCTAGCCCCTCTCCTTTCCCCTCTCTCAGAGATTTGGGGGTAGAGCTTAAAGTTCTAGGCCCCCATCCTGGAGCTCTCTAGGGGCCCCCAGCCATCAGTCATCTTCATTGCCATGCAGAAATTTCTCTTGGGGGCACCTGGGTGGCTCCGTCGGTTAAGTGTCCAACTTCAACTCAGGTCACGATCTCACAGTTTTGTGAGTTCAAGCCCCACATCAGGCTCTCCACTAACAGTGCAGGGCCCACTTCAGAGCCTCTGTTTCTCTCCCTGCCCCTCCCCTGCTCTGTCTCTCTCTCTCTCTCTCTCTCTCTCTCTCAAAAATAAATAAATAAATAAACATTAAAAAACATTTCTTATGCATGCTAGTCATTCTTTTTTTAAAAATTTATTTCAGAGAGAGAGAGAGAGAGAGAGAATGCATGCACACATGTGCAAGTGGGAGAGGAACAGAAGGCGAAGGAGACAGAGAATCCCCAGCTGACTCTGCTGTCAGCACAGAGCCCAACTCGGGGTTCAATCCCATGAACTGAGAGATCACGACCTGAGCCAAAATTAGAAGTCGGATGTTCAACCTATTGAGCCACCCAGACACCCCACCTGCTAGTCATTCTTATCGCTCTGGAGATTCCAAGGGTTTTAGGAGCTGTGTGCCAGAACAGGGGACAAACACCAAATATATATTTCCCATCACACCACAGAAAGTAACTGTGCTATGTCATGAAAATCACCCTTTGACACAGTAGTGCCACTTTTGGGGCACTATCCTGTAGAAATAAAGTCCATTACAAAAAAGCAAGCGGACAAGGAAGTTTACTGCAACCTTGTTTAGCGGGGGGAAAATGGAGACAATGTGAATTCTCACCCACAGAGGAGGTACCCAGTATTTTTCAGCTTTTAAAAAGAATGTGAGGGTTGCCTGGGTGGCTCAGTCAACTAAGTATCGGACTCTTGGTTTCAGCTCAGGTCATGATCTCATGGTTCGTGAGTTCGAGCCCCGCGTTGGGCTCTGTGCTGACAGTCTAGATTCTCTGTCTTCAGATTCTCTGTCTCCCTCTCTCTCTGCCCTTCCCCTGCTCATGCTCTCTCTCTCCTTCAAAATAAATAAACATTAAAGTAATAATAATAATAATAATAATAATAATAAATAAAAAGAATGGTGAGATTATAACAATAGCTAACACAGTCCCTACTAGAAGCCAGGCACTGTTCTATACACTTAAAAAAATTTTTTTAAATCTTTATTTATTTATTTTTGAGAGAGACAGCAAGCAGGGGGTGGGGAGGGGCAGAGAGAGGAGAGAGAGAATCCCAAGCAGGCTCCACAAGAGTCAGCACAGAGTCCGACATGGGGCTCCATCTCACAGACTGTGAGATCATGACCTGAGCCGACATCGAGAATTGGGACGCTTAACCAAGCCACCCAGGCACTCCCTCCACACTTCAAATATATCACATCTACAACCTTCACAGAAACCTCTACAACCAAGATGACCATTTGACAGAGACGGGAATTGAGGCTAGAGGTTAAGAAACCTGACCAAGGTCACACAGCTCGTAAGGTGAAGATTCGGAATTCACACTCAAAGACAGTTTGGCTCCAAAGCCCACGCTCTTCATCACGACTCTACCGTTTCGCTCGATGCACACTCAACCTGCAGGAGTGCATGTGCTAAGGGAAAAAGCAGGTAATATGCACTGGGAGAGCCAATTTTTTTCTTTAAAAAAAAAAAAATCCTCTTTATGTACATAGTTAAAATTCCAAGTTAAAAAAAAAAATCCCCAACCCTGTGAGTCTGCATCTGTGTGTGTGTGTGTGTGTGTGTGTGTGTGTGTGTGTGTGTGTCCCAGATGTGTTAGGAATAGTGTTAAGCTGTTAACGTTGATTACCTCAGAAAGTTGGGGGTGAAGTAGAGCATGAGGTAATTAACCTGTTTCATATTCACCTCTAAGCAGTTTGACTTAGTACAATCTGAATATATTACTTTTCTAATTAAAAAAAAAAATCTAATGAAATCTACAAAGATGAGTTTAAAATGGAGAAGGATGATGAGGACAGCCTTCTTCTCCCAGAGCCAGTTCTATTTTTATTTAGGTAAAAAAGGCCATCTCTCAAACTGCAAATGGCGAAGGCGCTGGCCAGGGCAGGAATGGGTTGCTGGGCCATGAGGTCATAAAAGCTTTGGCTCACGGCTGGATGACAGAAGGAGCACAGGACTAACTGAGTAGGGGCTGGGCACAGGGAGAGAAAGATTATCTCAAAAAGCGGGAGACAAGAAAGAATGGCAAGTTAGAGCAAATCTGGCCAATGCTGCAATTCTATTAAAAGACATTAATAGGGGCGCCTGGGTGGCTCAGTCCGTTAAGCGTCGGACTCTTATTTATGGCTGAGGTCATGATCTCACGGTTCGTAGGTTCGAGCCCCACACTGGGCTTTGCACTGTGAGTGCAGAGTCTGCTTGGGAGTCTCTCTCTCCTCTCTCTCTCTGCCTCTCCCCTGAACTCACTCTTTCACTCTCAAAATAAATAATAAAATAAACTTAAAAAAACCAAAAAAAAGAAGTGAAGCTCTGTCTAAAAGAGAGATTAACGGGCAAAACAACTGTTTACTCATTTTGGACCAGTTGCTACGGGAGTACTGGGTAAATGGATCAGTTGGTCATATTCTATAAGTACCTGTGTGGAAACACATACAAAAGAGTGAAAATCAAATCAAAGCCCTATGAATGGAGAATCCACCTGTGTTACCTCTCTGAAGAGGTAACATCCCAGGGAGTAACAGATGTCCCAAAGGACTGATCTGGATATTAAGTATCATGGGAGCCAGAGAAGAAAGAGCGGATTGTTCAGGGAAAGCTTCGCTGAGGGGGTGGAATTTAAACTGGGCCTTGGAAAATGAGAAGCCAAAATAGGTACAAAAAATAGCACAAGCAAAAGTGCAGAGGTGAGGAAACATAAGGTACATTTTGGACAAATGAATCAAGTATCTCTTGAGCAGACGCCTTGAGGATTGAGAGGAGAAATGGAAAGACAGGTTAAGAGCCGTGACTGGGGGCGCATGGGTGGCTCAGTCAGTTAAGTACCCAACTCTCAGTTCTGGCTCACGTTATGTATGATCTCATGGTTCATGAGTTCAAGCCCCACACTGGGCTCTGCACTGACAGCACAGAGCCTGCTTGGGGTTCTGTCTCTGCCTCTCTCTCTCTCTCAAAATAAATAAACTTAAAAAAAGAAAAAAAAAAGAGCCATGAGTGTCAGATTTAGGGATCTGATCTAGGGAGACAGTATGAGGTGATGGTTAAGATATGTGACTTGTTGCTGAATCTTTCAGACCCTGTTCCTCCATCTGTAAAATAGGACACTTCTCTGTACTGAGTATCTCTTATGGACAAGGCATTGGACTAGACACTGGAGCTCCAGCAATGTTCCCTACTTTCAAGGAGTCTACAATCTGTACTTATCCCCAAGAAGTAGCTTTAAAGAATAAATGAGATAATGCAAGGGTTTGCATAGTGTCTGGAACACAATAAGTGTTCCAATCTCAATATCCTTGAGATCCATAAATATGCAAGTCAAATTCTAACACAGTAGACAATTTGCCATAAAATAGTTGTTACCAGGACATAAGGAGAAGTCATCGAGCCATTTCTAAACAGAGAAGTGACACTGAACAGTGAATGTTTACTAAGTTCTCTGTATAAACCCATGTTTTAGGATTATCAGGCTACAAATGGTTTATAATAGGGACTGTAGCCAGGGAGACTAGATTAAACACCGCTAAAACACAAAGTGCAACCACAGAGTAAGAATCATGGTCTTTTTTGGGCTCCCGGAAGCAGGGGAAAGTGAGGCCAAAAGGGCTGGGTTAGAGCACCCCGAAGTACAGCAGCAGTCAGGCAACCCTGTGGTGCTGTCACCAAGAAAAGACACCTGTTTGCTTCTCCCCGACACAGAAGAAGGCAACTCGTTTTTAAAGAATGCCAGATTTGGGGGTGCCTGGGAGGCTCAGTCGATTGAGCATCTAGATGACTCTTGATTTCAGCTCAGGTCATGAGCCCAGGGTTGTGGGATCAAGGCCCACCTCAGGCTCCGTGCTAAGTGTGGAGCCCTGCTTGAGATTCTCTCTCTCTCTCTCTCTCTCTCTCTCTCTCTCTCTCTCTCTCTCTGCCCCTGCTCACTCTCTCTCAAAAAAAAGAAAAGAAAAGAAAAAAAAAGAATGCCAGATTTTGATTAAGTGTAATAAGCCTACAAATGAGACACTTTACTTATTAAAACAACACCACCACCACCTACTGAATAGTGCTAGGCACTAACTTCTTTTCAGCACAAAAACTTTAAAGGAGGCAAGAAAGATACCCAAAATAATGCTTCATGCGGCCCTTTACTTATCCACTGGAATGATGAGAACACTCAGGGGAGATGTGGTTTGATGAAAGCTTCAGAAGAGTCTGATAAAACAGTATCAACTATGCTGATCCTTTAAAGGAAACTGGATAAAATCTGCCTGCTTGTCTTTTACTTTATTCTTTTTTACAAAAACACACAACGCCTCGCTAATTTGCCTAAAATTCCCCTTGGGAACCATGCTAATCCACTCTATCATCCTAGTTTGGGTAGGTAGGCCAAAGGAAGCAGAAAGTAATGCATTTTTTTATTATTTTTTTTTCATGTTTCTTTCTTTATTTTTTTTTTTTGAGAGAGAGTGCAAGTGAGGTAGGGGCAGAGAAAGCAGAAGACACAGAACCTGAAGCAGGCTCCAGGCTCTGAGCTGTCAGCACAGAGCCTGACATGGGATTAGAACTCACAAACCACAAGATCATGACCTGAACTGAAGTCGGATGCTTAAACAACTGAGCCACCCAGGCGCCCCACAGGAATGCATTTTTTTTTAAATTTTTTTTTTTTTAACATTTATTTATTTTTGAGACAGAGAGAGACAGAGCATGAACGGGGGAGGGGCAGAGAGAGAGGGAGACACAGAATGTGAAACAGGCTCCAGGCTCTGAGCAGTCAGCACAGAGCCCGACGCGGGGCTGGAACTCACATATCGCGAGATCGTGACCAGAGCCGAAGTCGGACGCTTAACTGACTGAGCCACCCAGGCGCCCCAAGGAATGCATTTTTTTTTAAAAACGTTTATTTATTTTGAGAGAGAGAGAGAGAGAGAGAGAGAGAGAGAGAGAACACAAGAGGGGGAGGGGCAGAAAGAGAAATTCCCAAGCAGGCTCCTTGATGCCAGCGCAGAGCCCAGTGTGGGGATTGATCTCACAAACTGTGAGATCGTGACCTAAGCAGAAATCACGAGTCAGATGCTTAACCAACCGAGTCACCCAGGAAGCCCAAAAGTAATGCATTTTAAAAGAAAATTTTCAGAATGGTGTGGAAACAAAATGCCAAAAGTACCAAACTCCAAAACCCTTGAGATCTAAGAATGTGCAATTCAAAATCTAAGACAGAAAAAATGTTCAGTTCATCACCATCAAAAAACAAGAACACAGGAGTCATTCCACAAGATCTGTTATACAGAAATCTGGAGACACTGGAGAGCTTCTATGCAAAGGAAGAAGTGCAAAAGGCAAAGGACACCATTCCCCTCGTGGAATGAAAGCTTGGTTTGAATCACCTGGCTCTTTCAGGGACCTTCAACTTGGTTTAAAGTGATCCAGCCACCCATCAGAAGAAAACATAAAATCTTTGGAAGATAACAACTTCATCCTCACTCTCAAATTACTCAACAAATAGTTTAAGTTACAGTGAGCGGTACACCGTCAAAGATAAGCACACAGGGAAATTAGACTTTGGAAGCAAACTACAACAGAAACAGGTCTTTAAAGACTTCACAGGTTGGGGAGGCTGGGTGACTCAGCTGGTTAAAAGTCCGACTTTGGCTCAGGTCATGATCTCACGGACCATGAGTTCGAGCCCTGCATTGGGCTCTGTGCTGACAGCTGAGAGCCGGGAGCCTGCTTCAGATTCTGTGTCTCCCTCTCTCTCTGCCCCTCCCCTGCTTGCACTGTCTCTCTCTCTCTCTCAAAAATAAATAAACATTAAAATAAATTTTTAAAAAAGACTTCACAGATTGAAATTGTTATTATTGTTTTATTTTTGAGAGAGAATATGCACGCGCACAAGTGGGGCAGGGGCGGAAGGGGGAGACACAGAGAATCTTATGCATGCTCCACACTCAGTGCAAAGCCCAATGTGGGGCTCGATCCCACGACCCTGGGATCATGACCTGAGCCAAAATCAAGAGTCAAACAAATGTTCAACGGACTGAGCCACCCAGGCGCCCCCACAGAATTACACATTAAACACAGAATGTACAGAATTAAAAACAGAATCTTGTACAACAAGCAGGCTTACTTACTCTGCTTAAAGAAACAAAAGACAAGTTTAAAAATAATTGCAGGGAAAGCTACTGAAAAATTACATGGCAGATTTTAGAAATAATTAGGTGGAATTTTGGAAATTAAAAATGTAATAAAAAATTTAAAAATCAAGGAAAGGTTGGGGCCCCTGAGTGGCTCAGTCAGTTAAGCATCCGACTTCGGCTCAGGTCATGATCTCACGGATCATGGGTTCGAGCCCCGCGTCAGGCTCTGGGCTGACAGCTCGGAGCCTGGAGCCCGCTTCAGATTCTGTGTCTCCCTCTGTCTGCCCCTTGCGGCTTGCACTCTGTCTCTTGCATTGTCTCAAAAATAAATAAACATTAAAAAAAAAAAAAAATCAGGGGCGCCTGGGTGGCGCAGTCGGTTAAGCGTCCGACTTCAGCCAGGTCACGATCTCGCGGTCTGTGAGTTCGAGCCCCGCGTCAGGCTCAGAGCCTGGAGCCTGTTTCCGATTCTGTGTCTCCCTCTCTCTCTGCCCCTCCCCCGTTCATGCTGTGTCTCTCTCTGTCCCAAAAATAAATAAACGTTGAAAAAAAAAAAATTAAAAAAAAAAAAATCAAGGAAAGGTTTAAAGCAAGTCAGACTCAACTGAAAGGAGAATTAGTAAACTGGCAGGCGGCCCAGAGACAAAGACAGAAGACACGGAGGAGCTAATAAAAGACCATGTAGGATAAAATGAGAAAGTTTAACATACAGTTAAGTAGAGTGGGAGAGGAGAGGGGAGACAGCATGCAGCAAATGCATCATCTGAAGAATACTGGGAATTTTCCAGAACTGATGAAAAATACCAAGCTACAGCTACAAGAAGTTCAACGAAACCCAAGCCAGATAATTAAAAAGAAATTCATAGACACATTGTATTTGACTGTAGAAAATCAAGATGGAAATAGACTCTTAAGAAATAGCAGGAGTAGGGGTGCTCAGTGGCTCAGTCGGTTAGGCGTCCAACTTTGGCTCAGGTCATGATCTCATGGTTCGTGAGTTCGAGCCCCGCGTCAGGCTCTGTGCTGACAGCTCGGAGCCTGGAGCCTGCTTTGGATTCTGTGTCTCCCTCTCTCCCCGCCCCTCCCCCACTTGAGCTCTGTCTCTCGGTCTCTCTCTCTCTCTTAAAAAAAATAAACATGAAAAAAAAATTTTTTTTAAAGAAATAACAGGGGGGCACCTGGGTGGCCCAGTTGGTTGAGCTCCGACTGTGGCTCAGGTCACAATCAAGCATTCTTGAGATCTCGCATTCTGTGGGCCCACATTCTGTCGGGCCCTGTGCTGACAGCTCGGAGCCTGGAGCCTGCTTCAGATTCTGTGTCCCCCTCTCTCTCTGCCCCTCCCCCACTCTCACTTTGTCTCACTCTGTCTCTCAAAAATAAATAAATGTGAAAAAGATTTTAAAAAATAAATAAATAGCAGGAGGAAACGGTAATGACAGGTGGTGAGACGGAACACAGCAGAATTACTTTAAAGGGGCTCTGACCATTTGAATTGATGAACTCCAGTATTTATGTAATTCCCTATTCCAAAAAGAAGCCAAAGCCGCTTACCAAGATTCGTATAATAAAATCCATACAATAAATTTAAAATGAGACAAGTAAAACACAGAAGGACAGAAGACGTCCGTAAGCTGGATGCAGTAGTAAAGATTCATTCCCAGAATGCATGGTCTAGGTTTGGATTTGCTTTCTAGAGGAGAACCACACAGTTGGCTTTAAACATTTTAGCACCTGGGGTGCCTGGGTGGCTCAGTCGGTTAAGCGTCTGACTTTGGCTCAGGTCATGACCTCACAGTCTGTGGGTTCGAGCCCTGCGTCGGGCTCTGTGCTGACAGCTCAGAGCCTGGAGCCTGCTTCCGATTCTGTGTCTCCCTCTCTCTCTCTCTCTCTCTGCCCCTCCCCCTGCTTACACTCTGTCTCCCTCTCTGAAAAATAAATAAACGTTAAAAAAAATAAAAAAATAAAACATTTTAGTGCCTACACAAATCAAGTCCATCATCAGATTTTCAGTAAAAACCAACTAGTTGTTCGGGGAAAACAACTAGTCCTAAGAGACATAATAATTAGTAATGGTAATAAACATCTGCAACATCCTATTACAATAAATGCAGTGGCACATTTAACGGGACCAAAATGTAATTCATCAAATGCAGCTTTAGAGGGAAGACCAAGGAAGACCAACAGGATCTATTCCAGGGGCGTGGCCCAGTTCCAGGGGGAAGATCTCAGGGGAATGGATGGCCTGCATGTGTTTCCGAAAATCTTTAATACGTAAGTGCTGGTCTCAGCCAAGCTTCCGCAAGCAGTGGCATTGAGCGTCATTCCTTCACGAGTACTTAGGTGTGTACTTGTGTGGCTAGTGAAGTACAGGGCCAGATGCTGAACTACGCACTAAGCCAGGAGGAGGATTGTAGGCTCTTGTGAAAACTGAGCAGTCAGTGATCATTCCATCTCCGCTCACAGCGGTGGGGTCCAGGCTGTTCCTTAACCAGTCTTGTGACTTCAGAGAGCAGATAACACTAGCTCTATGTCCTAGAAGTGGCATTAACTGAAAAGAAATAGGATTTAACGTATTTGAGCCATAGCAAGAGAAAAATCAAAAGGACTTGCTATAATTGTTGAGGCTGGCAGAAAGGAGTCAAAGATACCTACAGAGTTTTGAATGAGGGGGAATGGAAGTACTATAACAGAAAAAAACTGGGCAGACAAGTTTTGAAGGTAATAGAACAGTTCCATCTTAGATAAAATGTTTTGAGCCTGAAAATCTGAGTGGAAATAACTCGCAGACATTTTCTAGCATTTTCTACATATTTAGAAATCTGTACCCAGAGGTAATAATCAAAGTCACAGTGTAGTTCTAATTCCCAAACTACCAAAATCCCTTCTCCTCCAAATCACTGGCCCAGTGCAGACCCGAGAACCAGATCCTACAAGATACATCATCTGAAAGAAGCACACAGCCACAGTACAAAAAGCAGGTTATGCTTTGGAGTGATTCAGTGCACAGGAAGAGTGTTCAATACAGCTGCACCCAGTCTGACTCGGAAAGATGAATGTATAGATCTATATCCTATCACTTGACATCAGCAGAGAATTAGACTGTATGGCTTACGTTTGGAGAATGATACGATTTCTTCACAAAGTAAATACTACCTACTCTCTGTTTTATATTTAAGAACACTCAGGTACATTCTGTTCCCACGACCAGATTTTCCTAAGAATTATTAAATTGCGAACATGGAGATTTATCAGATATATCCAAAATTTTCCATGAGAAAAGGTTTTCTTTCTAAGTTAAAAAAAAAAAAAAAAAAAATTCCCCTAACACTTAGCAGTGGGGAAGACCTGTCTTTGTGTCTTTGAGCAGGGGCAGTCACCCTCTGCATGACAGAAGAGGCAGGAGGCACATGATAGTTTCTTCCTCAAAAAACAAACAAGCCAACAAATAAACAAAAGGACACGATTAACGAGACTCTAGAGGGTGCTTACCTTCTAGAAAGGAGAGGCAAAAGTATGAGAGATGTAGTCTTGAGACCTACAGTTGGATACGAGTTAAATACAAGGGCTCCTGTAGCTTAAAAATAAAGTAGTAAAACAGTAAGAAAATAAATAAATAAACTTACTCTTTTCAATGAGCTGATCCTGAACTCCTGCCAACGCGCTCACTGCCTAAAAGACAAGAAACCACCCGTTACTAGAAAAATTATCAGAGCCCTCAGGAGAGCACTCGGACAGCAGGGAAAGGGAAAACTCACAGGAATTTAACTGAGGTTTCCCTCAACAATGGGCCACAGAAAGAGTCCCCCCACCTCACTTACAGCTGCTGAAGTCACTGAGGATTTACTGAAGAGCCGCTCAGCTTCCTTAAACTTCCGGTTCCTTCGATCGTTTTTGCTATTGGAGTTTCTAAAACACACAAGAAGCTTCGTAAGCAGCAAGCGGGGGACGGCCCTGGATGTAAGGTGTAAGAACTCTCTCTCTCTCGTTGTCTCTCTTAGACAGAAGAGAGACAGCCTCTGGATGCAACGCCTCCACACTAGGTGGATGGACCAAAACGTCCGTTATCCTGAATGCCCGAAGGGACAGCAATGGCTTCCAACGCGGGACAGGCTCCAGCGGTTCATGACCATTTTCATTTTAATATGTATTTACTTTAATACTTACTCAAAACAACCGGCCCAGACGAGTGATATGAAATGTTTCTGTCAGATAAGCTTAATTTTTAAAAACTGAAGAACAGACCAGGGTTCCTTAAAGAAAGGGCTGGTACCAGTTCTGGGATAAGGAAAAGGTGAGTCTGAGACACCACACTGGGACAGAAAAGAACCAAAATGCTCAAGGACTGATAGGGTCATGTCGAAAGGACAAAGGCATCAGCATGAGGAGGTTCCCGCTGGCCGCGTTTGGGACAAACTAAGCATCAAAGAGGATAATGGTGGGTGTGTTTGCTTTGTGAAAAGTCACTAAGCTGTGTATGTATGATGTGTGCAATCCTCTGTATATATTTCAATAAGTTTATATTTTAAAAAAAAAGCCTCTACAATGCAAAAGTGACAGTACTAGATTCCAATACGCTGATTTTTTTTTTTTTTTTTTTTTATTCCATGGGTCTGTAGTGATACTAAAGACAGAGGTCTGGAAATACAGAATGAAAGGGAGAGAAGATAAGAAGGCAAGATTCATCTTTCCAAATGCCAGTAAGCCATGTACACAAAGAATAAAATTAGAATCAGCAGTCTGTTAAGTGATTCAAGTAAAAATCAACAAAAGATACTAACATTGCTGAATAAAAATGTGGAGGATCGCAATATATTCACACCGTGTGCAAGTACAACCTCCAAACTACTTACGAATTACAGAGAGAAAAATGAATTAAAAAAACATTTTTTTAATGTTTATTTATTGTTGAGAGACAGAGACAGAATGTAAGGGGTTAGGGGCAGAGAGAGAGGGAGACACAGAATGGGAAGCAGGCTCCAGGCTCCGAGCTGTCAGCACAGAGCCCGACGCGGGGCTCGAACCCACAAGCTGTGAGATCATGACCTGAGCCGAAGTCGGACGCTCAACCGAGTGAGCCATGCAGGCGCCCCAAGAAAAAACGAATTTTTAACAACAGAGAAATCAGATGCTCAAACTTAACAGCACCAATAATGGGGCAATCTGACATCATGTGCCTCCCAATATAACAGAGGTAAATGACACACGAGGCACACAAATCATTTTCGCCAGAAACATCTAACGGCTCCCTCATGAGGTCACGAAAAGAAAAATCTGGAACTGGGACAGTCTGCAAGACAGTGTCATCAACAACTTCACCACTAACAAGGGTGGGAGACTGTCCTATTATCAAGAGACTAAAAGAGACATAACAGCCAAATACAATACACGAAAACTGCCTGGATCAAAACAAGGGCAGCCAAGCATGCTGGGAACAATTAGGAGAATGTGAATAAAGGCTGTAGGGGATGATACTATTAATGTAATGCTAATTTTCTATGTGTGGTTAACTGTGGTTAGGTAAAGAAAATATTCTTAGGAGGTAATTGCTGACATAATTAGGGGTACAGTGTCATGATATCCGCTTGAATGGCTAACAACAACAAAAAGTATGGGGGAAAGGGAAGATAGAACTATAAAGGGGTAGCAGGAGGGAGAGCTTCCCGGCGATGAAATACTTCTGTATCTCGACTGCAGTGGTGGTTACAGGAATCTACACACAGTGACGGAATTACACATACACATTGTACCAATGTCCATTTCCTGGTTTTGCTATTGTGCTGTAGTTACATAAAACCCAACCATTGGGGAAAAGTGGGTGAAGAGTACACGGACCTCTCTAATATTTCTGCAACTTCCCATGTGCCTGTAATTATATCAAGACTTTTAAAACTTTTAAGTATATAGATATAAGTTTGTGTATGTTTACAAGCATCAGAAAAAAAAGAGAGAGAGAGGCAAAGGTGGCAACATGTTAACAAGTGATGAATGAAGGTGAGGATATCAAGTGTGCACAGTTCTATTTCAATTTGAAATATTTCAAATCAGGGCGCTCGGGTGGCTCAGTCAGTTAAGCATCCGACTTTGGCTCAGGTCACGATCTCATGGTTTGTGAGTTCAAGCCCTGTGTCGGGCTCTGTGCTAACAGCTCAGGGCCTGGGGCCTGCCTCGGATTCTGTGTCTCCCTCTCTCTCTGCCCTTCTCCCACTCACGATCTGTCTCTCTGTCTCAAAAATAAACATTAGGGGCGCCTGGGTGGCTCAGTCGGTTGAGCGTCCAACTTCAGTTCAGGTCACGATCTCGCGGTCCGTGAGTTCGAGCCCCGCGTCGGGCTCTGGGCTGATGGCTCAGAGCCTGGAGCCTGTTTCCGATTCTGTGTCTCCCTCTCTCTCTGCCCCTCCCCCGTTCATGCTCTGTCTCTCTCTGTCTCAAAAATAAATTTAAAAAACGTTAAAAAAAAAATAAACATTAAAAAAAATGAAGTATTTCAAATCTGAAAATTTTCAAAAATCTTAGCAGGTTTTCCCTATTTCCCAGACGTAGGATTTGTCTACAATTACTCAGTGAGGAAGTGACCGAGCCAAAGTCTAAGTTCAACCCCAGACTGCCTTCCACACCAGCACTTTGCTACCGCCTCCCTGCAAAGTTGCTACCAAGAACACATATAGCCCAAAACGCAAATATTACTAGAGCACCATACAAACACCACAGGCTTCTGACACTCACTTTTGGTTGGTCAGGTACCGATCCCAGCCACGAATAATATTGCCATACATCTGAGTGTCTTCCAGGTAGCTTCCTTCAAAAGCATAGATCTGTCTTTCCAAGTTTGCCAGTGTTTCCTGGGAGAGGAAAAACAAGGAAACGGATAATGCCTTTTAAATGCAAACATTAACTCCGACAGAATCAAATTCTCTGACACTAGCCTTAGACACTCAAGCTCCATTATGCTAAGCCCTGGTGGAAAGACATGACATGGGGAGAGGAAAGCTGTTTTAGATTAAGACAATCTAGACCTGTCTTGTTGGAACCCTTGGAGACCAGAAGGGAAGGGATACAGCCTGTCTCCAGAAAAATGCACAAAATTTTGCAGATTCTTCAGAGGGTTCATGGAAACCCAGTTGTCAAGAACCCCCGCTCAGGCAGAACGCGGGCAGTCTCCACCCCCACGCGCAAAGGTATTGCTACTGAAGAGAGGAAAGGGTGAGCAGCCTTCCAGCGCCAACTCGCTCCCCTCCCCGCGGGCTCAGAAGGAAGGCCGGCCCTGGGCTGTCAGTTGCCATGGAAACCTGGAAGGGCAGCTTCAGGTGAGATGGCCCTCCCCGGTGCCCAAGCCAAAACACGGCGGAGGGGGTGGCCACCAAGGGTGGATAGGACCCGGGGTGCATATCACAGTTCTCAATTCCCTGGGCTGAATCCCTTCCCCTCGCCTGTCAGCTTCTGGATGTTCCCCCAAAACATCACAGCCATGCCCATCAAAAACCCCATCCAACGGATCTCCTAATCCTCAAAAGGACATGCGCCCCTCCACCCTCCAAAGGCCAGACTGGATGACCGTGTCCCCCTCCCACACTCGCCTCTACGCCACCCCCTCCAAGCCACTGGCAAGCCCGAACCGGTCTCCTACGGCCCCCCCGACACGCCCGACCCCACCCCTCAAAGAACACGGACCTGCCGCCCTCACCCACCCCGCAAAGGCCAAGGACACAACCGCTCCCAACCCCAAAGCTCACAGACACCTTTCTCGAGCTCCCACACTGAAGCCCCCCATCCTCAGGTGCCTTCCCGCCTCCACGCCCCCGCCTGTCCCGGCCCCCTCCCCCTCTCTGCTCCTTGCCCCGCCCCCCGGCCCCAGCTCCCGACTCTCGAGCCGCGCAGCAGAGAAGCCGAGGCACCGGCGGGCCGCAGAACGCGCAGCCGGCCTCAGGCCGCCGGGCTCCCGGGCGCCGCGTTGCGCCCGGGGAGTAACGGCCTGGAGCGATCGGGCGGGGCCCTGGAGGCGGCGGCAGGCGCGAGGCCCCCACCGGGCGCCCCCGCTGTCGCTCTCTCACCGCCAGCTCCTGCTTCCGCTTCACGAGCTCCGCCAGCTCCCGCCGGGTGTCCGGGATCTGCGGCGGCGCCGCCTTGTTGTGCATCGCCATGTTGGGCTGAGGCGGGCGGCGGCGCCAGGCGGGGGGCGGTCCCTGCGCGCCGCCGCCCGCCAGGGGGCGCCCGCGCCGCACTGCGCCTGCGCGCGCGGTTTCCGGAGCCGCGCGGCGCGCCGCGTCCGGGGCCTCGGGTTCGCGCGCGCCCCGCCTGGACGAGACGGCGGTGGGCCTTGCTCTGGCTCCTAGCCGCTCTTGACCCCCTCGGTGGCCGGCGGGGCGTCACAGACACCACAAATTCACTTTGTCCAAAACCAGACTCCTGGCAAGTCACCTCAGTGAATGACTTTCACTGTCCGCCGAACTGCCCAAGTGGAAAACGTGAATACCATCGTCGCTGTCCTCTCCCATGCAAAACCCCGAGTCCTGAGGACTCGCCGCCGGAAGAGCCAGCAGCTCACTTGCTTTGTCTGCCACCTCGCCCTCGTCCAGGCCCTGTGTTTGGCCCCATTATCCCCACAGCCTCCTGTTTCCACCCTTAGCTCTCTTTGATCTTTATCCACAGTGGTGCCGAGGGGATCAGCGTTTGGAAAGCAGGTGTGGTGTCACTCCCCTGGTTAAAATCTTTCAATGGCTTCCCGTTGCCCTTTAGAGAGACCAGTTTGTGTAGTGGTTAAGATCACAAGCCGAAGCCAGAACTACCTCGTTCAGAATCCTGCCTCTACCATTGATAAGTTGTGCCATTTGGGGCAAGTAACGACATTTCGCTAGTCAAAATCCCTCATCTGTAAAATGGAGGTAATAATAGTACCTACCCAGTACCCTTGCCGGGAGAAGTAAATCCCTTCACGTAGGGGCTTGGCAAGTAACAACGATTATGCAAATACTCGTTTTTATCATTAATTCCAGTATCGTTAACTTTGTTTTCCTTTGGCCCTTGCTTACTTCACCAGCCTCCACTCTCCCCATTTTTCAAGGTTCTGCAATTTCACTATCCTGAATGGGATTTTTGGGGGGTGGGGGTGGGGGGAGTCTTTGGGTTTCTACAGTCTGTGTGGATTGGTATCTTCAACTAGTTCTGGGAAATTCTCAGCTCGTTTTCTTCAGATATTCCTCTGCCTCATTTTCCTCTCCTTCTGGAACTCGGATTAAACCTAATAATCCTTTATTTTTGTTAACCCACTGTGTTTTCCCCCCATCTTTTTTCTCTGCTGCATTATGCATAATTTCTTTTGTGTGTTGATCTTGTAACCTGAAATCTTGCCAGACTCCCCTATTAATTCTAGGAGGGTTTTATTGTAGATTCCTTAGGATTTTTTACATAGACAATCATTTCATCAGCAAATAAGGGCTTTTATTTTTCTCTTCCCAATTTGTATGCTTTTTTCTTTCTTTTTCTTGTCTTACTGTGCTAGGTAGGACTTCCAGTTGTAAGAGTGGTCATAGTGGACATCCTTGACTCATTCCCTATTTTAGGAGGAAAGTATTCAGTCTTTCACCATTAAGTACATTAGCTGTAGGATTTTTGTAGAAGCTCTTCATTGAGACAGTTCCCCCTCTACTCCTGGTTTACTGATAGTTTTATCACGAACGGGTATTGAATTTTGTCAAATGCTTTTTTCTACGTCCAATTGACATAATCATGATTTTTTTCCTCTAGCCTCTTGGGATAGTGGATTATATAGATTTATTTCTGTATGTTGAACCCGTCTTGCCTACGTGGAATAAACCTCACTTGGCCATGTTGTATAGTTCTTTTTATGTATGCTGGATTCAATTTGCTAATAGAATATCCAGGATTTTTATGGCTAAATTTATGGGATAATAGTCTGTAGGGTTTTTTTCTTTTTCTTTTTCTCTGCCTCTCTCTCTTCCTTTTTGGTATCTCCTATCTGGCTTCAATAGCAAAGTAATACTGTCCTCATTAAATGAGTTAAGAAGGTATTGCCTGATATTCTAATTTCTGGCAGAGATGGTATAGAATGGTGCTAATTCTTCTTAAAATTTGGTAGATGTCTTCAGTGAAACCATCACCATCTAGGCCTGGATTTTTCTTTGGAAACTTTAAATTATAAATTCAGTTTCTCAAATAGTTATAGGACTATTCAGATGCTCTATTCTGAAATTTCTTTTTTTTTTAACGTTTATTTATTTTTGAGACAGAGAGAGACAGAGCATGAACGGGGGAGGGTCAGAGAGAGGGAGACACAGAATCTGAAACAGGCTCCAGGCTCTGAGCTGTCAGCACAGAGCCCGACGCGGGGCTTGAACTCACGGACCGCAAGATCATGACCTGAGCCGAAGCCGGCGGCTTAACCGACTGAGCCACCCAGGCGCCCCTCAGATGCTCTAATTCATATCAGGTGAATTTTGGTAATTTACAGTTTTTGAGATATTGGCCCATGTGATTTGTTAAATTCATATGCCTGGATAATTTCTATCTTCCAGTTCACTAATTCTCCCTGAAGCTTCTGTTAAAGCCATCCACTGATGGGTTTCCAGATTGTATTTCTCATTTCTAAAAGTTTTGGTTGGTCTTTCAAAAATTTTCCACTTCACTTTTTGCCATTTCTTATTCCCTGAATTTGCAAGTTACCATTTTTTTCTTTGAAAACAGTAACCATGAACATTTTATAGTATCTTAAATCAAGTATCTAAAATCTTTTGAGAATCAGTTTGTTATTCCTGTTGGTTCTCACCTATAGTACCTTTTCTTTTATGCTTTAAAAAAGTAATTCTATCTCCGCAGGAAAAGAGTGTGGAAAGAACGGGAGGGGAGATAAAGAAAAAAATCCCTTCCTCTAAAAAGTAATTTCATTTCTTCTATCATACACCGGAAGGCATCAATAGTACAGGGTCATCTTAAACCAAGTTCAAGGCTTGAATTTTTCTGAGCTCTCAGGCTGCAAGTCCCTGGGAGGATTTGATTTCTGATCACCTCTTTTACTGTGACAAGGATAGCCCTTTGGCATGCCAGCTTTTTGGGGGAAACATCTTCTAACAGTCTATCCATTGTATGTGGGCTCTGGATTTTGATTCTGTCCCATTCAACCTAGGGTAAGGTCTGATTTGCTGAAATCAAATGTGGTTTGCCTTTAGATCAAATGTGGTTTCCAGGCACCTGTGCTCCATTTCTCCCTGGATTCTTGTTTTTCTTCACTTTTGGCCTGAAAACATTTTTACTAATTTGTCCGTTCCTGGATGCTTTCAGAAATGTTTTTGCTTATATTTTATCCAGAGGTTTCGGCTTCTTGCAGCAGGAGAGTTAAAAAACAAACAACTTAGTTCATCATGAACAGACACCAGAAATCTGTTTCCCCTATTGAACTTCGAATGCTTCCAAAACCTCATTAGTTTATCACCTCAGGCAGTTCTAAGTGCCAGTCTGTCTGCCTAGAAATATTCCTTTCTCTCCTCAACCCCACTGACCTCTTCTGGCTAACTGCTCATACCTCCCTGACTCCCAGGGCTTTGTTAAATCCCATTCCACTATGCTTCCACAATCCCCAATTTTCTCCTATCTAGTAGCCTGTAGCTGCTGGTTATGTTGCTCTGCAATGGCCAGACTTTATACATTTCACAACTATTCAAAAGGCAGTGTATCACAGTGGCTAAGAGTGTGGCATCTGGAACCAGATTGGGTTTGAATCCCAGTGCGACCTTAACCTCTTTGTGCTTCAGTTTTTGCATCTGCAAAATAGGATAACACAAGCCTGCATCACAGGGTTATAGGATGTCAGTGTATGTGTTAATGCTTATGAAAATGGTTAAAATTGTGCCTTGTACATAGAAAGTGCTCTTATTGAAGTATCGGCTCATGGCACTTGTTAGGCACCTGATTATCGAATGTCTGTATATTTTTATGAATGAACATGATGATTTCCGAGCAGCTCTGACGTGGTGAGGTTAAGATTTTCCTGAGCCACTCTCTACCCCTGAAAGGCTCATCCACTGTGGTATCTTTGAACCCACTACGAATCAAGCAGCCTAATAAACCAGTTGTCTTTTCCAAATCCATCTACTAAGCACTGTTAGGGAGGCAGGAGGAACAGTCTAGAGAAAATGACCACTGAACCAGGACGGAGGTGATTTCTCATCCTAGCTCTACCCCTGCCTGCCTGGCTGTGGGACTTCAGGTAAACAGGTTCATTTTACAGGACTCCTTCTACATACTCCGCTCCAGTCCTGCTGTCCCCTGGACTGCTCAGTCTGAAACAATGCCACCTCTACTACTGGGTTCCAAATCAACCTGTGCTCTAAGGCACACCTCAAATGCCAAGTCTCGCACAAGGTACAGCCCACCTCCAAATGACTGCCGTTTCTAATTCACAATTGTAAACCAACTGTTAGCATAGTATGCTTATGCAATTGTTTGTTGAATTAACTCACTTCAACTTTGGAGTAAATGTGAGCAAATCAACGGTCTTTTTCAATTGTTTCCCATTCGATAAATGGAAACTTTACCCAAGAGACCAGATGAAGCTTTACCTTGCAAAGCTTTAATTTAAGTCAAGCAGGCTTCTCACCTGTACAAACGCACAAACGCAGGAATGTTGTGGGCTCAGAACGCCATCACACAAGCAGGCACTGCTGGCGTGCTGTATGCGTGCCCCGCTTAGGCTTTCACTAACATGCCATCATCTCATCGCATTCGCCACATCCACACCACAACTAATTTCCACAAAGGGGAGGATGTTAAAAAATACAACCATCTGTGCACCGTATCAAATAATTATCAACCTGAAATCTGTATTTCAGTTGTAAGCCTTTTAAAATCAAGCTCTATTGTATACTGGCATACTCCATACAAGAATACAACTCCAGTTATCTGAATTGATTACTCTTTTACTTATCACCAGGTTACAATCAAAGTATTTGAAAGCTACATCACCAGGTGCACTCAACGAGCGAGGGGTCCTTTGTCCATGTACTAATAGGGAACTAGGGGCCTAGGGAGAGGCTTGATGGGGAAAATCTGCAGATTCTGTCCTACACCACAGCAGAACTGTAGATCATCAGAGAGGATTTAGGGGAGGGGCTCAGAAACAAAGGGCTGTTTTGCAGATGGCTTGATTTTGACAGCGATGATTTGCAGCCAAGGTGGAGAATAGGTGGAGAATAAAGAAGTTGCAAGAAGAAAGCTTTAGGATTATGTCAACTTCAAATGAGAAGTCTGCTGGTGATATCTGGTTTTAGAGATGGGCCGGGTCTCTTGAGAGAGACAGAGAGAGAGAGAGGGAGATAAAAAATATACATGTCTATTTTTAGAGAGGGAAGAGAGCACGCTGGGGAGAGGGGCAGTGGGAGAGAGAGAGAGATTGAGAGAGAAAATCCCAGGCAGGCTCCACGCTGAGTGTGGAGCCTGATGTGGGGCTCAAGCCCATGACCCTGGGATCATGATCAGAGCCAAAATCAAGAGTCAGACAACCAACTAAGCCACCCAGGCTTAAAGGAATTAAAATTCAAAAGGATGCCCAGATATTTGGCATCAAGAATCTCTGAATGCAGAAAGTTATTCCTCTGCTAAAGCAAGTTTACTTCACAATTGGGACCCCTTCTTGAAGAACATAGGCAAAGTGGTCATCTATCATGTTGCCCAGAACAATGGTGTTTCCACCGAAGCCCAAGGCTACCTAGAAGCAGTAGTAGGAGCACAAACTGAACAGGAGGCCCTGGAAGCCAGGTTATTGCCTAATCCCAGCAAGAGAAAGCCATCAGTTTGGATCCATCAAAACAAAACCTACCTTTGAGACGGGCACACGTGCAATTAGGGGTCTGTGGCAGATAGGAAAGTTGGGAAGGTAGCAGTTACCGTGGCCAGGGGCCAGGGGCCAGGGTGGAGCACATGGCAGAGGGAATGCTAACTGCTCTTTGGTTGTTAGAGCTTCCCTACATCTAACTGACCTCCTTTCGTATTCACTCTTTAAAGGGAACATCTCCTTTCTTTTGCATGTTAGTCAGCTGTCCCTCCTCCACACTAGTCAGCACTTAGCCCCAAGTCCACATGGGTAGGTGGGACCTCAATGGAAAAACAATGGTGAAGAAGACAATCTAACGACATCATACTTTTCAAAGAGGAAGGCAGACGGCAGCACCAAGTTGCATTGCCGCTCCTTTCTCCCGCCAGGTGACCACCTGAGGGCAACAGAGCAGGGACAGGGGTCAACTGGGGCAAGGCCTGCTATGTATAACCTGCCCCAACGGACTGTTCTGGAAAGGAAAGCCCCTTCACTGCCAATTCAGAAAACACTGCTGCTTCAACAGGACTAGCACTCACTCGCTGACATGTGAGGGTCTGGCTTGCAGAGCTGCTGCTGGTCCCAAGTTCACTCTTCCTGGTGTCACCCCTGCCCCTCCCAAGTCAGCCCCTGCAACTAGCTATTTTTACCTCACAAATACTAAGATTCCCGTAGCTGCAAATGGCCCTATAAACACAAGGCCCTCTCTGCTAGGAAAGGATAACCTTTTGAAATGGGGCTGTATTTACAAATTTTATTATTATTTTTTTATCCCAAAAATACATATAAATGAAAACCTGCTCTTCAAATGCAGGAAGGCCTTTGCCTATAATGTAGTATTACATTTACGTCACAAAACATTCCCATATGAAAATCAATATGCAGCTCTTTCACACGCAATGTTATATATACACACATACGCACAAACACACGATATATGCAAGTAGTTAGGACTCTGCTACTTACACATATTCCTCTGGTGGAAAATTAGGAAACAGGGCAATTCCCTTGCTTTCTGGCCTTGGGAAGATAAATACAACCTCTCTGAACAGTTTTTGAAAAGATGAAATGTGTAAACTACACAACCTCCTTTAGACATATACATATGTTGTTAGAATAAAGCAAGGACCCTGCTACGAAACTGACACTGTTTTGCAAAGAAGGAAGGAGATAACATTTGAATGAAAATGCAAAGTTGAACAGATGATCAAAATTGTTCTGTACATGCTCTATGGAGAAATCAGAACTCTTCACAAGAAACAGATCTATGCTCCAGTTCAGCTTCTTGTGACATTACATCCGCACCCACTGGCAGAAGCCAGGACCTTCCTATACAGTCCATGCTGAAGCAGGTTCCATAAAGCATCTGTTCAAGTCCAATAATCAATAATGAGGTCATGTGGTACGTTCCCACCCCTCCCCCCCAAAATGAAGTGCAAAAATCAACCTCTGTGACTCAAGAGCTCAACCAGGTCAAAGCTTTGGTATATACTGGAGGCTGTTTTGGTGACAACCAAAGCTTAGTAAGATTCTCTGTTCAGGGGGTTGCCCCCAAAACAAAAACAAACCCAGTCCACGAAGCTTAACAGCTATATAAATAAAGTAACTGTACAAAGAGAACAAGCCACAGTTCCCCTTTATCCAAGGGTTTATAGTCTCCTAGGCAGCAGTTCTGGAAGCACCAACTAAAGCCACAATGCTTCTACTGAAACACGATGTGTTGGTGAGACTGTTCTGAAAACAAATGCCCATAGGCGAGTGGCTGATGTGCCACAGGAAAAAGTTCAACCAAACATAGGTCAGTTTTCTTATACTAGAACATACGCTGGTCAGCAACAGAGGAAAGACTTAAGGCAATAAGAGGCATTACAGAGAGCACCCTTGTACTCTCTGAGTCAATCCCAAAACCTTCAAAGAAAGAAGAGGTCTCTCCAGAGTTTGGGTTGGTTCTTAGTTTGCTAGCTGTCAGATACTTCCTCCTCCTCCTCGTCATCCTCATCTTCTTTCCTGTCTACTTCGGAGGTGTCAGAGGACTCGTGAAGCAGGACATACTCTCTGCTGCTGAACCCAAATTTAAGTACGTCCTTTTCCTTTAGTTCATAGTATCTCTGTGGCTCAATGCGCTTGTTATTCAAGAATGTTCCATTGCCTGAGCCAAGGTCAATGATGTAGGGCCTCACCCTTCGGCCAACTGTACCATCAGCACGGGTATATTCCACAAGCCTAGCAGAGATAAAAGAGAGAAACCTGTGAGCAAAATCCCGTCTCGAGGCCCTCCCGTTATTTTCCTAACACAGCCTACACACAGGATGTCAATTACCTGGCTTGAACACAGTTCGAGTCAACTCCAGGAAATCAAGGGGATGGTATGGCCCTGGATTTTGAAATTACGAGCAAGTTAATAAATATACTTAGTAGAAAAGGTGGGAACTGGTTGCTGAGGGAGTGGACCGGGAAACTCATGGCAGATCAAAAGTTTAACATCAGAATCCAAGACCTCTTGTTGTGATTACGAAAAAACACTTTTAGGGGCGCCTGGGTGGCTCAGTCGGTTGGGCATCCAACTTTGGCTCCGGTCATGATCTCATGGTCCATGGGTTCGAGCCCTGTGTCAGGCTCTGTGCCAATAGCTCAGAGCCTGGAGCCTGCTTCGGTTTCTGTGTCTCCCTCTCTGCCCCTCCCCTGCTCGTTTTCTCTCTCTCTCAAAAATAAATAAATGTTAAAAAATTAAAAAAGAACAAGAAAAAGAAGAAACACTTTTGTGCTGTTTACAATCAACACGATGCTTCTTTCACCCATGTTTCAACCTATCTTATTTCCTGTCCCAACGGGAATAAAGCAGTGCATTTTGACTCCAGCATCAAGGGCGCTAACTCTGAAGCTGACCTTCAGTCTTCACACCTTTCAAATGGGGATATTGATGTGTGACCTGTCCTCCTCACAGGATTGTCACGAGCACCAAACGGTAACAGACGCACTCCACAAACTGCCAAATACAGACGCGGCTAACACAGATGCCACACACATTCTCATAATCTAAGACAAAGATTAGATCCGAGGAGTGTGGCATTCTGCCGCAAGCACGTGTACACAAATGTTAGTAATCCTCACACTGTCGGCATCTACCCACACTCCTGGTTCTTCCTACAAACACTCACCGATACTGAAAGACCGCGTGCTGCTTTGAGCAGGAGGGATGATCAATTGGGATGTCCGCTATGCGGCGGTGCCGGCCCAGGAGGTAGGCGCTCTGCCGATGGATGTACATGACGGGAAGCACCTCATCATTTTTAAAGGGGTAGAGGCGCCACCGTTTTTTGGGGATCCGTGCTTCTGGGGGCTCACTGTATTTAATGACGACACCCCGGAAAGTGTTGGTATCCTCAAGAAGTGCCCCAGAAAGTTCAAAGCTTGGCTTTTCTTTAGCGGGCGCCTCTTTGTCCTTACTGTTGCCACCAGGTCGGGGAGCCAACTCCTGAGGCTCATTACCGCCGGCACTAACTTCGTTCTTCTGGCGATTCTCCCGTCGTCGGGCATTGTAAAACTCCCGCTCTGCGTCCTGAGCCTGGAGGTTCTGAATGTCTCGGTCCCGTCCCTGAGCCTGCCCACTCCCAGGCCTCTCATTAGAGCTTCTCCTCTGGTGGGAATGGCCCCTGTGTCTGTCACGGTCGCTATTCCTAGCTCGCCTGTGTTCCTGGCCTGATGGTTCCCTGTGCTGCCGATCTTCCCGTCCTCTCCGGGGATGATCCTCACGTTCCTGAAATTCAAAAAGATCCAGTAAATTAAAGGCAGCCCACAACCTGTGAACAAGCTGCATTCGAAAAGCCATTTGTGATTTGGACTTTGGCACTCAGAGCAAAATGTCCCACAGAAATAAGGTGGGCAGCGGTGGTTATGTTCCCTTGCAAGGCTACACAGACTATTTCCATGCTGTCACCAACTACAGCTCTAACACTGCAAGCCCAAGTTCAGAGCCCTAGAAATAAATGGAGCTATTGGCAAACTTGTAAGGAAGCACATACAGAAAATACAACTAACAGAGACAGTTAAGTAGTCACGTACAAGATAAACATGTGAAGAAAGAAAGCCAGTTTCCTCTTGTGTCAAAAATGAGAAAGAAGTAATTATAATTTTAAAAGATCTCATTTCAACAATAATAAAAAATATTCAATACTCAGGAATACATTTAAGAAATATGCAAGGCATGTAAAAAGAAACCTATAAAAATTTACTGATAGATGGTTTTTAAAAACCTGAAAAAATGAAGAAACATACCACGGTTTCTTGAAAAAGACTCAGTATTGAAAATCAGCCTGATATAAACTGTTTGAAACATATAACATCTATTAATATATCATTAAAAAAATAAATCAGTAACACAAATAATTCAACAGAAAAAAATAGGCAAAAGATATTAACACATAATTTTCATAACAAATAAGTATCTAATGAACACGTGAATATAACAAGCTTATCCTTACTAATAACCAAAGCATCAGAGTTCAAGACAGAGCCCCGCACACTGTAAGCAAGGCTACCCCACCCGGAAAGGATAAAAAGGTACACCTGAGCACTGAGTTCTCACTGCCTCCCGGGCTCCCAAGGCCTTCTCCTGGCCGCCCACTCTCAAGAGTGGGCCTGCTTACTCCGAGCAGGACTCTGGTTTTTGAGACTTTTTAGCCTCCAAGACAAGCATCAAGAGGGGGTTTCCAATGCCTATCCCTCCTACCTTAAGATATTCACAAGCTTGCCACCACCACTTACCTTGAGTACATTTGCCAGGACTAATCTCATTATGTCCTTTATCCCTGATTAAATGAGTCACAACAAGCCACAGACTCTGGGTCATCACCCCCACCTCCTGTGAATTCTAATTCCCACAAGGCTGTATACACGCACTATTCCAATGACTAATTCTCAGTCTTCATTTCAAATACGTGTGGACCAAGCAAAATTAGCAAAAACTAAAGAAAAAAATATGACAAATTACATAACCAGATAATACAAAATAACTAAAATTTCAATTATTGATAAGCAGTATAGTATATATAATATGGTTCCATTTTTTAATGAAAAATTCTACGGGGTGCCTGGGTGGCTCAGTCAGTTCATGATCCAACTTCGTCCCACTTGGGGTCAGGTCATGAACTTGCAGTCCATGGGTTTAAGCCCCGCACTGGGCTCTACGCTGAGAGCTCAGAGCTTGGAGCCTGCTTCGGGTTCTGTGTCTCCCTCTTTCTCTGCCCCTCTCCCGCTCAAACACACACACACACACACACACACACACACACACACACACTCTCTCTCTCTCTCTCTCTCTCTCTCTCTCTCTCTCTCAAAAATAAACATTAAAACAAAAAACAAAAAAACTCTATGGGAGCACCTGGGTGGCTCAGTCAGCTGAGTGTCTGACTTCAGGTTAAGTCATGATCTCGTGGTTCATGAGTTCAAGCCCCCATGTTGGGTTCTCTGCTGTCTGTACAGAGCCCACTTCGGATCCTCTATGCCCCTCCCCCAAACAACTGCATGTTAAGACACATACTAAAACATAAAAGAAAAAAGTAATGGAGTCTTGAAGAATAAATATCAAACTATTAAAACGGTTGCCTCTGGGGCACCTGGGTAGCTCAGTCAGTTAACATCCAACTTTGGCTCAGGTCATGATCTCACAGTTCGGGAGTTTGAGCCCCATGTCAGGCTCTGTGCTAACAGCTCACAGCCTTGAATCTGCTTCCAATTCTGTGTGTCCCCTCCCCCCCAACTCTCTGCCCCTCCCCAGCTCACGCTCTGTCTCTCTCTCTCAAAACTAAATAAACATTTAAAAACTTAAAAAATGAAAATAAAATAAGTAAGAAATAAAATGGTTGCCTCTGGGGACTCACGTGATTTTTCTGTTGGGGGCTGCAATTGGGGATAACAGAAGTAACCACACATTACGTATGCCATACTCTCACCTTTCATTTTACATACTTGGGTGTTCTTACAATGAGCACGCAATCGATAAATTTATTTATTAAATGGTTGTTCAGTGGTGGAGAAAAGAATACCTGCAAGCACAAGTCATGCCTAAGTCACAGGCTGTGTGCATTCCTCCTTAGGATTAACCCATGTGAAAGTCACTTAGTTTCAACTGTCAAGCCCTTTTGCTTGAAAGTCACTTCCAAGTTTCCAGCTGGTTAATACACAGAAATTAGCTTTTAAAGAGATAATTTAAGGTCAGGAGGGAAGTTAGCACAGATAAGCAAATAAAGATACTTCAAAAACAATAAGCACAGAAAAGTTCCATTCTAAATGTTTTTATGTATTTTTGAGAGGGAGGGAGAGAGAGAGAGAGAGAATGAGCAGGGGAGGGGCAGAGAGAGATGGAGACACAGAATCAGAAGCAGGCTCCAGCTCTGAGCTGTCAGCACAGAGCCCTACACGAGCCCAAACTCATGAGCTGTGAGATCATGACAGGAGCCAAAGCCGGACGCTTAACTGGCTGAGCCACCCAGGTGCCCCAGCAAAGTTCCATTCTAAAAGTCTCAGGATTTGGGGAACCTGGGTGGCTCAGTCGGTTGAGTGTCCTACTTCAGCTCAGGTCATGATCTCACGGTTCATGGGTTCAAGCCCCACGTCAGGATCTGTGCTGACAGCTCAGAGCCTGGAGCCTGCTTCAGATTCTGTCTCCCTCTCTCTCTCCACCCCTTCCCCCCTCACGTTCTTTCTCTCAAAAATAAATAAAAAACATTAAAACAATAAAAAATAAATAAAAGTCTCAGGATTTATTGTAAAATGTTCATTTAGAAACCACAGGTAAAAGGCTGCCAGTTGTGCACTGAAAAAAACAAAAACCTGAAAAAGTACAAGCGGTTTGACAGACCTAGTATGGGTGGTGTGGTTCTCGTGGCTGTATCCTGAGACAGCTAGGGCAGGGCCTGATCAATTTATATGCAGACCATCAAGGCTGCCTGGCTTTATATCTTTAAGGTAGCAGAAAGCTGACCCATAGCCTGTCAAATTAACACGAAAATACATTTTCTTAATGCCTATTAGCATGCTGTTAACAGAATTTCTTTAAAAAGACTGAATGCTTGTCTCTCAAGATTGAGGGCAAAGCAAGGGTGTCTGCTCTCACTACTCTCATTCGACATAGTGCTGGAAGTCCTAGCTAATGCAACAAGGCAAGACAAGGAAATAAAACACATACAGATTGTAAAGGAACAAATAAAACTGCCTCTATATGAAGATATGATGGTCTATATAAAAAAAAAAAACCCAAGAATCTACAAAAAAGTCCTCCTGGAATAAAGAAGTTGAGTTCAATGAGGTCACAGGATATAACAAAAACACTAAAATCAATTATACATACATGTTTTTCAAGTTTATTTTGAGAAAGAGAGAGAACGCTAGAGCACAACGTGAGCAGGGGGAGGGGCAGAGAGAATCCCAAACAGGCACCCCAAAAACTCATTATACTTCTACATATTAGCAACGAACAGAACATGTGGACTGCAGTTTAAAGTATCACTCACCATCACTCCACCAAAGAAAAAACTTTGTGTAATCTAACAAAATTTACGTAGAACTTGAATGCTGAAAATTATAAACGTGGAAGAAATAAATCAAAGATCTAAATAGGGGCACCTGGGTGGCTCAGTCCATTGAGCACATGACTCTTGGTTTCGGCCCAGGTCACGATCTCACAGTTTGTGAGATTGAGCCCTGAGTCGGGCTCCGTACTGAGCGTGGGGCCTGCTTGGGATTCTCTCCCCTACCCTCTCTCCCCTACCCCCACTCGTGCATGTGCACGTGCATGCATGCGCTCTCTCTCAAAATAAATACATACATACATACTTTAAAAGAATTAAAAAAAAAAAATCCAAACAAATGACACGTACAGTGTTCATGGATTGGAAGAGCCAATCTAGTAAAAAGCCAATTCTTCCCAAAATACAGCTTCATGTGATTTCTATCCAAATCCTAGCAAGATTTTTTTTTTTAGACACAGACAAGATTGTTCTAAAATTTATACGGAAAGACAAAGGAACTAGTAAAGCTAAGCCATTTTTAAGAAGAAACAAAGAGGAATCCATCTACCCAATTTCAAAACTTACTATATAGTGACAATAATCAAGACTGTGTGGTATTGGCAGAATGAGAGAGATCAGTGGAACAGAACAAAGAATCAGAAATAAACCCATGCACATACCCCCAACTGATTAAGGAACAAAAGCAATTCAAGGAAGGCAAGACAAAAAATGAACCTCAACCCAGGCCTTGCACCTTATATCGAAACAAACTCAAATCATGAACTTAAATGTAAAACTTGTAGGGAAAAAAACACGTCTTCGGGATCCAGAGCGAGGCATAAAGTTCTTAGACATGACGCCAAAAGCAGGATCCATAAAACATAAAAAGTAAATGCTGACAAGCTGAACTTCATGACAATTTAACATTTTTTGCTGAGAAAAACCCTGCTGTGTGAAGAAAAAGACAAGATACAAGACTGAAGGGAAGTATTTGCCAATCACATACCCAAAAAGGCCTAGTATCTAGAATATACAAAGAAGTCTACAAACTCACCAGTAAGGAAGCAAATATACCAACTAGAAAACAGGCAAAAGCCACGAAGGGACATTTCACCAGACAGGATATACAGATGACAAATGAACACATGAAACGATGTTCAGCATCGTTAGCCATCAAGGAAATGCAAATTAAAATCGCAATGAGATATCGTTTATACGGCTGCTGGAATGGCTGAAACAAAAACACCGTCAATACCACGTGCTGAGAATGCAGTAGGGAGGATACAGAGAAAGTGGGTCACGCACAGTACCGGTGGGACGTGAAGCAGCACGGCCACGGTCATGGACTGAATCGTGTACCCCCAAGATGCATCATGTCGAGTCCCAACCCCATCCTCTGAATGTAACCATTTTTGTGGAATTTCTTGTATTCTTTCTTTCTTTCTTTCCTTCTTTCTTTCTTTTCTTTCTTCTTTCTTTCTCTCTCTCTCTCTCTCTTTCTTTCTTTCTTTTTTTGAGATAAGGTCTTTAAAGACATGGTTAAGTTAAAATGCCAGCAAAGCCCTAATCCAATATGACTGCTATGCTTACACGAAGAGAAGACACCAGGGATGAGCCGACGGCGGAAAGCCCATGTGAGGACACAGCCAAGAAGGCAGCCATTTGCAAGCCAAGGAAAGAGGCCTCCGGAGAAAGCAAACCTGCTGACACCTTGAACTTGGACTTTTAGCCTCCAGAGCTATGAGAAAATTCACTTCTGTTGCTTCAAGCATCCAGTCCGCGGTGTTTTGTTATGGGAGCCCCAGCAAACTAATGCAGCCAGACACTCCGGAACACGGTCTGGCAACGACCTTACAATCTAACAACTGCACTCGTGGGCATTGATCCCAGAGAAATGAAGACATGTCCACACAAAAACCCGTACACAAATGTGCCATCACAACCTTCTATGTAATAGCCCCAAACTGCAAACAACCCCGACGTTCTTTAGTGGGCAAATGGTTAAACCCACACCACTGAGTGTCACTCAGCAATAAAGAGGAACGAACTACCAACAGATACAACAACCTGAACGGATCTCCGAAGAAGAAGAAGAATCGTGCTGAGTGAAAAGAGCCAATCCCGAAAGGTGATGCGTATGACTCCATTTACATAACGCTCTTGAAGTGACAACACTGGAGAACAGATGAGAAGTTGCCAGGACTTGAGGGCTAAGGGTGGGAAGGATGTGGGCGGGACTATAAAAGGACAACAGGATGGGTCGTTGTGGCGACGGAAATGTTTCGCGTCTGCACCACAGCGACGTCACATCTCCTTGTGATACTGTACCAGAATTCCGTAAGACGGGGCCAGCGGGAGTAACAAGGTAAAGACAGCACCTCTGCGTTTCCTTTTTTACAACTGAATGTGAATCAACAAGGATCTTAAAACAAAAAAGTTTAGCTTCATAAACAAGCAGAAAACAAGCACAAGAACCCAGTTTCTAGAAAAGCCCATCACAGGTACAGGTAAAACACACACAAAGCACTCTGTAGTTATGATGGGAAGAGGCTCTAGATTTGCACCTAGTAGCAAAACATCTCAGCGCACTTACCTGCTTCACTTTGACTGTCGAGTGGTGAGGGCTTCGGCTTCTCTTACTTCGTGGAGACTTGCTTCTTCTCCCTGAGGACTTGTTTTTCTTTTTGGCTGGGGACCTTTTCAGAGCATGGCACACACAGGGTTTTATCTCAATTTCCCTTCCCCCATGTAAATTCACTTCAAGTATCAAGCTTACCTACTAACACAAACAGCACATTTGTGAACGCCTCTGCTTTTCACGCTAAAGGAGGCAGGGGCTCCACTCTCCAAGCCTTGACGTCTTCCTGGCGTTCCAGACCCACATACACAGCTGCCTGCTGAACGTCCTCACAGAGCATAATCCTTGCATCCCAACCCCTCGACACCCTTTCCTCCCTCGGTCTCTGCCATCTCAGTAACTGGCACCACCATGCACCCTGCTCCTCAAGCCAAACACCCAGAAGACACCCTTGACTCTCCTTACTGTCACCACCAGCGGTCCCTACCCACCCCCCCACCCCCAACAATCACCTCCACCCGTCAGCAAGTCCCTGGCTCTATCTCCTCCCTCTCCCACCTCACTCCTACCACACTCTCCTTGATCACTAGACGGTCTGTGCTTTTTTTTTTCTATTTCTAGAACAATCACGTTCATTCTGCTTCAGGTTCTTGGCACGTAGGGTCTCCTCAGCCTGGATCTTTACAAGGCTAGATTATTCTTATTTGGGTCTCAACTCAAATGGCACCTTTTCAGAGAGGCCTTCTCTCACTTGCCTTCAAGCTCTATCCCATTCCTGTTTTAACCTCTTCCTAACACTGGTTACTAACTGACACTATTTTCTGTTACTTTGTCTCAATTTCGCGAGGGCAGACACGGCCCATCTCCTTCACCTTTGAGGCCCCAGTACCCAGGGCAGTCTTTAACAGGCAGTAAAAACTATGTTGAAGGAATAAATCAACGGGTCTATCAAGAGACCATTTTTCTTCTAAACCTCTACCAGGTAGGTCGCTTAGGCTCTCGACGGGAAACATCTGGAGGCAGATCAGTGGGAAGCCAACGACAGCACTCCATTTGTAGACAGATGGGGCAAATCTTTTATTTCAACTTGATCAATGCTATCTGCTGGGCCGTACTCGGACACGTGCTGGGCACAGGGATGAAGGACGGGGCGGGGATCCTGCCCATTAGGCATCAGGCGCTTAACGCAAGTGACACGTACCGGAGTAAACATTCTTTAGCACAAGCACGACCGGGTCACTTCCACCACCTTAGGATTAAATCCAAGCTGCTGCGCTCAGCATTCAAGGTGTGTTTCTCACGCTAGCCCTGTCCTTTCTCAATGAGCCCGACCCAAGTCCGTCCCGGGCGCCTTCCCACTTACCGGCTACCTCCTCGGGCTCGGTTCCCTCGGTGACCAGGGCGGCCCGGCTCGCCGGCCGGCGGGGACGCGCTACCGCCAGAGGAATCTGGGCGGCGGTGGGCGGGAGGCGCGGCTTCCGGGCTGAGGCGCTCCTGCTTCACCTTCACCACCACCGCCGCCGCCGCCACCATGTCCCCGTCGCGGTGCCTCCGTCGGCTCCCTCGCTCCCGCTCGCTCTTTACCTCCTTCATGCTGAGATATCAGCCGAGCCAAGGAAAAAGAGAGCCGTTGCGCTCCTCTCACTAAAGGAAATGACGGGTGACCCCTGGACTTCCGCTTCCGGGTCCGTGTTCTCCCAGAAACCCTCGCGGCGGAGAGTTAAGCACGTGATCGCGACTCTTCGGCGGGGGGGTGGGACTGTACGGGCCCGGTCCGGTTGGCGGGAGTTTTAAGGTGTCAAAAGCAAACTTCTGGAGAAAAACTACTCTCGAAGCTGTTTGTGGCGGCATTATTAGTAATTACTAAACACGGAGGCAATCTGAATGCCCACCAGGAGGAAACTGTTTAGCCAGCCGATCGGTGGTCTGTCGCCATTCGCAATGCTATTTACACACTGTGACAGAGGAATCCCTGACTTGTTCAACGAATGAAGCGGGATAAAAAATTGTGCGCAAACTGTGATTGCGTTTATCTTTGGAAACACGAACTTAAAAAGAGACGGAAATGCAGTCGCAGCTGGCAGCCAGTGGGCAAGTCATTAGTATTTACCCCTCTGTTCTTGAACTTTCTGTTATGTTGTCATTTCTCCATTTAGTTAAAAACAAATACTTAAAAAAAATTTTTTTTCAAGTAATCTCTACACTCAATGGTGGGGCTCGAACTCAACCCCGCGATCGGAAGTCACACGCTCCACCCCACTCACTGAGCCATCCAGGCGTCCCCGCAAAAGAAATACTTTTTTATTTATTTTTTTATTATTATTTTTTAGTTTTTTTAATATGAAATTTATTGTCAAATTGGTTTCCATCCAACACCCAGAGCTCATCCCAAAAGATGCCCTCCTCAATACCCATCACCCACCCCCCATCAATCCCCAGTTTGTTCTGTTTTTAAGAGTCTCTTAAACTTGGCCCCACTAGGGGCGCCTGGGTGGCTCAGGTCATGATCTCACGGTTTGTGAGTTCGAGCCCTGCGTGGGGCTCTGTGCTGACAGCTCAGAGCCTGGAGCCTCCTTCTGATTCTGTGTCTCCCTCTCTCTCTGCCCCTTCCCCACTCATGCTCTCTCTCTCTGTCTCAGAAATAAATAAACATTAAAAAAATAAATAAATAAATAAATAAAACTTGGGCCCACTAGATGGCTTCCTCTGGAAATCTCCTGAACCCTTCACTCAGGAGTCACATGACTCCCGTTTTGCAGGTGACAAAATTGGGGGGCTGAGAGGGTGACCTGCCACCTCATTCAACTTGCGAGCAAGATGAAGCGCAGGAACTTGAACTCCTGTTTTGCCTGCTTCCAAGAGTATCAAGGCGACTCGCTGAACAGGAGGCCTGACAAACTAAGCGCAAGGAGAATTCTTCCGTAAGGCTGCTTGGAAACTCGCGCGCTGCTGGCCCCGCCCCACTCCGAGGCCCCGCCCAGGCGATGAGGCCGGGAGAGGAGGTTTCCATGGAGACGGCAAACAAGGCGCATATTTGAGGGGCTGCCGCTGGACTACTACCCCCGTCGCTGCCATGATCCCCCCTGCGGACTCTCTGCTCAAGTATGACACCCCGGTGTTGGTGAGCCGAAACACGGAGAAGCGGAGCCCCAAAGTAAGGAGGGGTCTCAGGGGGCGTCTCAGGGGGCGGGGGAGCCTGGAAGCTCGGATACAGAAAGGTCCCGGCGTTGAAGAGGGGGAATCCCGAGGGATAAGGTTTGCAGCAACTGGAAGAGAAGGGAATTGGGATGGGGGAAGGAGGATGGGAGAGCGGAACAAGAAACCCAGATGGGGGACCCCAGAGGGCAGATTTAGGATGAGAAAGGAAGTCAAAGAGATGGATGGAGCTCACCCTTTTTCATAAGTAGCCTGGTCCAAGAACGGATCTGGTGGTGACTACTCCATCACTAGAGGCGTGAAAGCAGAGGGCTGAGCACCCTTGCCAGAAACGTCGTTCCAGGAGATACAAGCCTTGGGTCAGGGTGGGACCAAAGACTCTTCGTGGCTTCCTTCAGCTAAGACACAACTTCTGACCAGAGGAGAGATGGGGGAAGTGAGCTGGGAAGAGGGGAGGGGTGTTGAGTAGACCTGGAGCAACCCCAAGGCCTTGGATGTGTGGATTTCAGTGCCTGAATGACCTCCTGCCCTATCTTGTCTCTTCTCAGGCACGGCCGCTGAAAGTCAGCCCCCAGCAGCCTGGACCCTCGGGTCCGGTCCCACAGCCACCAAAGACCAAGCTTCCCTCAACATCCTGTGTCCCAGATCCTACGAAGCAGGCAGAAGAAATCTTGAATGCCATTCTGCCCCCAAGGTAAAAAAAAAAAAAACAAAAAAACAAAAAAACAAAAAAAATGGGAGCGGTGGCTGACAGAAAGCCCAGGTTTTGCATTCCAGTGCTCCGCAACTTAGGAAGAGGCACCCTGTCTCTGTTCCTGGCCAGGATTTCCTCCCAGCATCCCAGAACTCCTAGAGCCTGCAGATGGCTGGATCCTGGGAGGGTGGGGGGGACCTCTTCTCTGCCATCGTCATTTCCCAAGTGCTCTAACCCAAGCCTGCGGCTTTAAATACCATCTATATGCTGATGGCTCCCAAATGTGTTATCCCCAGCCCTGTCCTTTCCTCGAAACTCCAGACCCATATGTTCTACTGCTTTCTCATGATCTTCATGAAGGTGCCTCATAGACATCTCACCCTTCAGCATGTCCAAACGAAATCACAAGGCGTCCCTCTCCCCACCTACTTGTCCCCAGTCTTCTCCTTTCTACTAGTAGCTCAGGCCACCCTGCGTTCCTTTTGGTCTCTCACATCACATTTCCTATCCTTCATCAACTTGTTTTGGTTCCGCCTTCAAATGGACATCCCCAATCCAACCACTTCCCACCGCCTCTGCTTCCACCATCTTGTTCCTCGTCACTGTTTGTCACCTACAGTGGCCTCCTGTCTGAAAACCTTGCTTCTGCTCTTTGCCCCTACGATGTATCCTCCAAACAGCCCCGAAATCACAAGCCAGATCATGCCAGTCTTCTACCAGGAACTCTTTACTGGTTTCCCATGTGATTCAGGCTAAAATCCAAAGTCTTTAGAATGACCCGGAAGCCCTGGCATGATCTCGTCCCCTGTTATTCTCCTTCTTGTTCAGTGTACGAATGCCATAGGGGTATCTTCTCACTGCTTCTGAAACACCTTCCATCACCCTCAGGGCCTTGACGGTTGCTGTTCTTACTGCTAAGGATACTCTTCCCCTGACGTCCACCTCATTCCCTTTGTCTCTTTCCTCGGGTCTTGCTCAAATGTGATTTCCTCAAGGGGGCCTTCCTTGCGGATCCTTGTAAAAGAGCACCTTCTGCCTTCTTCACCATCCCCTTACCCTGCTTCTTCCTCCTGCAGCCGCATTGATCACTATCTGACATGCTTTGTTGATGATTCTTATGGAATCGGTTGACAGTACGGTTTCGAAGGCTGTGATGTAAAGACAGACTGCAGTCTCGTCTGAGATGGAAGTCAAAGAAGGGAGGGGTGATTTTTCAGGTGGTTCTTTCCCATCAATAAAATGGAAATCCTCGGGGTGCCTGGGTGGCTCAGTCGGTTAAGTGTCCGACTTCGGCCCGGGTCATGGTCTCACGGTTCATGAGTTCGAGCCCCACGTCAGGCTCTGTGCCGCCAGCTCAGAGCCTGGAGCCTGCTTCGGATTCTGTGTCTCCCTCTCTCTCTGCCCCTCCCCTGTGCGCGTGCGCTCTCTCTCTCTCTCTCTCTCTCTCTCTCTCTCTCCAAAAATAAACATTTAAAAACATTTTTTAAATAAGTAAATGGAAATCCTCCCCCCCACAGTGATTCTACCCTCAGGCTCCCTCCTCGTGGTTCTGGAACCTGGCCATGCCTCTGACACGAGGTCTACTATAGTGGGGGCTGGGGGCGGGGGACACATAGGCACACACCTTCAGGCACACACCTCCCCACTGCACACATCTGCCCCATTCTGGCTGGCAAGGTTCATGGTGCCCTGTGCCTCCCACCCCACAAGTCAGTGGGGGAATTCTCACTGGGCCTTCTGTTCCAACCAAGCAACAATGCCCATGAATCTGTCCTCAACCCGCTAGATTAAGATCTGGAACACAGGTGATGTTTTCACGGGGACACGTAGGAAGGTGGAGTTGGCCCACAGCTAGGGGCCCCGTGGAGGTGCCTTAGTGGGTGTGGCTCTGGAGCCATACGCTCCTCAAGGAAGAGAGGGGGGTAGAGGATTGCGACGGGCTGGGGACCGAGCTGCCCCCTCGCTCCCACTCAGCCAGAGAGCTCAAAGGGCCGCCTCTGCTCGGGTCCCGAAGACCCCGTGGTCGATGGGCCTGCTCAGCCTCGCTGTGTCTGTGCCACAGGGAGTGGGTGGAAGACACGCAGCTATGGATCCAGCAGGTGTCCAGCGCTCCCAGCACCAGGATGGATGTAGTGCACCTGCAGGAGCAGCTGGACCGGAAGCTGCAGCAGCGACAGGCCAGGGAGACGGGCATCTGCCCCGTGCGCAGGGAGCTGTACTCGCAGTGCTTCGGTGAGTGGCGCGGCGTGCGCGGTGGAGGTCGGGGTGGGGGGGATCCGACGCACATCTGCCGCCCCCTCCCCTTCCCTTCGAGCACAGTCCCCAACCCTGAGTGTCCCTGAGCTGCAAGCCCACCCCATCCTGGAGTCGTCTTGTGTCCCCCTACCTGCCCCACACCCAGGAACTGCCAAACGCGCCTCCTTCCCGCTCTTTGCCCGCCGACCTGACAACCCGGTTCCTAACCTCTCGGCAAATGTTCGGAGGTAAGATGAGAACTTCCGTTCTAAGTTTTTTTCTTTTCAAAGATTTTTATAATAAGCATGTGCTGATTTTTTAAAATCGGAACAATTAACGTGCTAGATTCGTATCCATCGACCAATATTCCAGCCCTTGGGCCGGGGAAATATTTCAGGGCAACTTACTGTTAACTGACAGTCACGAGCGATTTAAGTGATCGTGTCAAATGGCTGTCCCCCAACCAAACTCACTGGCCCCTGTGGACTCTGACGTTCAGACTGCCTCCAAACCCTGAGGCAGCTGCAGGGGCTGGCAGGCTCCCTTCAGTGTGAGTATGATTAGGGTCTGCTCTCCAGGTCAGCATTTATGAAGAGATGGGTGGGCAGGCTCTAAATCCTACTGTTTCCAGCCCCAAGCCCGTCCAGCTAGAGGGCACACAGGATTTCCCTGCTGCTTTAACGCAGACGTCACGGGGCGCCTGGGTGATTCAGTCATTTGAGTGCCCGAGTCTTGAGGTCCAACTCATGACGTCATGATCTCACAGGTCGTGGGATCAAGCCCCATGGCAGGCTCCGCGCGGTCAGTGTGGGATCCTCTCTGCCTCTCTCTGTCCCCCTCCCAAAATAAACATTAAAAAAAATAAATAAAAATAAAGCAGTCATCACCTTCAAACTGAAAAGTCCAATTTCTATGACTAGTACCCTGGAGGTTTTGCCTGAGGGTGGAAGAGAGGGGCCTCAGGGCCGCAAACAAACCTGGGGGCGCCTGTCTCCCTCTGTCCCGGGCCCCCAAGTGCCAAGTTCAGAGCAGTGGCTGTATGGCAGGGCTCCTGGGGCCTCTGTCTCCAGGTGAGGAGGACACACGCTAGCACCCTCCCCAGGAGGGAGGGTGGTTAGCCGGAGACGTGGTGCACTTCCCTCCTGCCTGCCCTCCTGACCTCGGTGTGTGTGTGCTTTGGAAGATGAGCTGATCCGGGAGGTGACCATCAACTGTGCGGAGAGGGGACTGCTGTTGCTACGAGTCCGGGACGAGATCCGCATGACCATCGCCGCCTACCAGACCTTGTACGAGAGCAGCGTGGCCTTTGGCATGAGGAAGGCGCTACAGGCCGAACAGGGGAAGTCAGACATGGAGAGGAAAGTGAGTGGGGTTGACCCTGGAGCTTCAGCCCTCTGTGACTCTTCTGTCAACCTCAGGGTCACATGCTTGTCGTTCCAGACGACATTCTGACGACTGAGGGTGCCATCCCCTCAGAGGGCACCCCCCCCCTGCCCCCTGGGGTTCAGCCTGGTCCTGGCAGAGCTGGCTCCTCTTGGCTGTGCCGTGCCAGTCACTGACCTCCCACTGGGTGGCAGTACAGACCCGGGCCACGTCTCAGGTTGGACAGCTGTGTCCCAGGTCCCCTCTGAGGCCCAGGCACTCACACCGCCCCATCCTCTTGGCAACGTCCCAGGATGACGGGAGGTTCTGTCCTCAGATTGCAGAATTGGAAACGGAAAAGAAAGATCTGGAGAGGCAAGTGAACGAGCAGAAGGCCAAATGCGAGGCCACCGAGAAGCGGGAGAGCGAGAGGAGACAGGTGGAGGAGAAGAAGCACAATGAGGAGATTCAGTTCCTCAAGCGGACGAATCAGCAGCTGAAGGTGAGCCCCGTGCAGGCCCGGGGGGAGGGGCTCCTGCCGCCCCCTCCCCCAAACTCCCCCCACCCCCCACCCCCCACGCCGGCCCCACCGCTCCGTTTCCTGCAGGGGACTCCGAATACTTGTCCACATGTACTGCCAAGGACTAAAGGAAGCTGGGGGGGGGGGGTGCGGGGGGATGCAGGGTGAGGGGTCATTACACAGATTCTCCACCCTTCTGTCTCTGGAGGGGGGCTCTGAATTTCCACGACCCCTCAGCCTGGCTCTTCAGCCCCTCCAAGTGGATGGTTTTGTTGCCCTTGGAAAAGTTGCCCAGCGTCCAGGAGAGGTGGATATGGCAGAGTGGAACTTCTCTCCCGTTACGGCTGGCATTCTGGAGCCTTCCTGGAGTGGGCGGGATGTCTTCGGCAGGCTTTCGTGGGGGTGCCGTCCCGCCTGCAGCCCCCTCTGAGGCACAGCATTTGGGGCCAGCAGGGAAGGAGAAGAACCATTTGAAGTCAGAAACCCTGCCCGGGTGTGTGGTCAGAGGAACTCAACTGTAGGTATTTTTCCTCCAAGCCCCTTTGCCGGTGGTTTACTTTTATCCAGCTGAGCTGAGATGGGGGCCAGGCTTCCCAAACTCCAGGCTCTCCGTGGGATCTAAAGGTTCTCAAAGGCTGTGCCCCCAGAGGAGCAGCAGCATCACCCGGCAACTTGGAGAAATACCAACTATTGGGCCCATTCCGGATCTACTGAATGAGAAACTTTGGGGTTCGGGCCCAACAACCTAGCCAGGTCTGCAGGTGATTCTGGTGCTTGCCTAAGTTTGCGAACCACTGTTCTAGATAGGAGACCTGTTGTTGAGTGGCCGTCTCCCACGGCCCTGGCCACAGGGGCCCCTGGGTGGATCTCCCTCCCCTCCCTAGTCTCATGGAAAGCTTACATTCTTGGATTGGCAGGCCTCTTGGGGCTACACCAAGGACAGGCATTTGAGATAAAGGGGGCTTGTCTTAACTGCTAGTGCAGGATGACAGATTGTCTCGTTGCTGAGTTTCACGAAGAAAAGCTAGACACTTCACAGCCGGCCACGAATCTGTTGACTTAGCAGCCTCTGAAGCTGCGTGCCTTATCTGCCATGTTCCTTGATCACCAGCCCGAGTTCTTCAGTTCCCCCTACGGTACCCGCAGCCAGAGCAGAGCAGAGCAGAATATCTTGGCATCTTTCTAACATTTACAAGCAACCTTGTCATCCCCTGGGTGAAGGACTCTTTAGAAGTGAGTTATTTTTATTGGCTCCAAGCTGCACTGCAAATAAAGCAGTGTTTGCAGTCCCCAGGATAGACCTACTTAAAGATCTGTCCACACACCATGATAGTAAATTATGTTACCGGCTGCTGGAGGAGCAGAGTATATAACTCCCAAGGGCCTTGAGCTTTACATACAAGATGGACAGCTCCCTACTTACTGGTAGCAATTCTCTCTAATTGGGTGTCAAGTTGTCTCGGTGGCTGAAAAATTGCTGTTTCCCAAACCTCTTGTCCCAGCACAAGAGCTCCCAGGATCCCAAACCAGAGAGCCAAATGTTTAACTTAGCATTTCAGGCCTGAAATCTGAGCCACGAGAAACCACTATTTCAACAACTTTTATTCAATTTCCTTTTCAATGCTTTATGTTCTACACTGAGCCATTATTGTATGGAAACCAGGACAGCTCCGGTTTCTCCTAATGTAGCAACACCGTATGCCAAGCCAGACATCAGCTAATCTAGAAAACATGGAATTGGGAATGAAGGGAAAAACACTTGGAGGGGCAGCGTCGGATTCTTCTTCCCAGAGCCTTTTATCACCTCTCAGCTATTTGTTAGGCTGCAAACTTCAAATAATTAACGGAGTTTGTTTTTGTTTTTCAGGCCCAACTGGAAGGCATTATTGCACCAAAGAAGTGATAATTTCCATATGGGTCTCAGCAAGCACTGCTACCCCATCATAAGCCCGTTGTAATAAAAAAAAAAGCTAGTCTCCTGAGTGAACAAGCCATACCCTCCCCTGATCACCACCCACACGTTTGTCAGAAGTCACACGTGGCCCCAGTGTCATGAACACCTAGGTCTGGCAGCCAGGCTCTCGGCCAGGCAGTGGAAGGTGGCACAGTCTCTGTATGTGGCCAACCTTGGGATTCGCCAACCCGAGCAGTCAGGCTTTCTGCCCCGTCCCTCGCAGGTGAGGCAACGGCCCTCCCGCCACTGCTCCACGCTGGCACTTATTTCTAGCCCAATGAAGCTGCCTCCCTGCCCTGGTCCATGATTCATCTTAGACCTGAACTTGGGCTTCTGGGGCCTGTCTTTCCCTTACTTGGTGCCTTTCACCATCCCTACCCCAGTGCAGTTCTAGTGGCTCATTTTGGAGATTTGGGTTTGTATGATGTTGTTTTATCCCTGCCCACCTAGCCCACCACACCCACCTCCCCAGTTTGCCCAGTTGAGGAGGCGCCAAAGGCGGAGTCAAATCCGCCTTGAGAAAGTAAATGTTTGCTGGGAAGAAATACAAATCACAAGGTCCCCAGTGAGCTGCCTGCACCTCGGCCCCTGCCCGCCGATCTGGTTTGTTCATCTTATTCTGCAGAAAACCAACCCCTGACCCTACACCCCTAACTGGCTGGGGTTTAACAACTGGAGAGGTACCCAGACCTCACATGCAGTTCTAATTATTAATGGTTACGCTACGGCCTGTAGACTGCACTTTAGTATTCCTTGTAAGTTAAATCCAAAGTTTGGAGGCCCGTAAACCCAGAAGAGGAAGTTAGCGAAACAAAGCTTTAATTTAGGGCAATCCGGGTGGGCCAGTGCAGCAAGAGGACTCCATCATTCATTTAAATTTCACAAGGAACACACCTAAGGAGGCACTGACGTGTCCACTCGGTTGGAATGCCTCAAGCTACATTCCCAGGGAGCCAAGAAGGACTCTCCTTAGTGGAGCTTTGACCCGACATCATCCCAGTGAAGGCTCCAAGGCTCCCTGGAAGAATCGCATTCCTACAGGAAGAGCTGTGTTCCCAAACATGCCCCACGCAGCTCTAATCTCAGATCTGAAGTCACAGCTTTCACCCTCCTCCGGGTGCCCTGAGGGGACTCTAAGACCCCACCATAAGAGCCTGGCTGGGCTGTCACCGTCGCGAGACAGAACTCTGCTGAGGTGTGCTGGTTCCAGGACTCCTTGGACGTCAAGCACCTACGTCCTGTGGCCAGCTAACAGACACAGCAACAGACAACTGAAGATGCTGTCACTTCTTCCTATTTTAAAGCTTAGGCCGTGTACATTACATCCTTGAGATTTTCTCATTTTTACGCTTCTGTTTCAAACTGCTAATTGCCAGTGTAAGAGAAATGCCGCTCTCCGTTCTGTAGACCTCATCTGTTTCCGTCAGACGCGCAGGACATGGCTATGCTCTGGAGGAACCAAGAAGTGCCAGTGGACCCCATCACGGAAAGCCCTGGGGGCGGACAGACTGTTTTCACCAGCACTGGTGAATGGTTTCAACTGTCAAACCTCAGAACAAAAGCATCATGGCCTTAGAAATGCCAACCGGGCATGAAGAAAATGAACACAGTTTCTAATTGCCTATTTCTGTATAATTTAATAAACTTTTAAAATGTTACTGCTTATGTTTGAATTTTTTGTGTCTGTGTTTCTGTCCCTCTGAGTCATTGGTCTTCTTTTTGTTCCTGTTCCTGTTTTTCACGTTGTGTGTTTCATAGTAGCGGACGCCAACTTTCCTGGATTGCTGCTGCCTCGCTGCTCGCCTCCGCTGTAAGAAAAAAAAAAAAAAATGGCAAAGAAGACAAACCGATCAATCGCGGAAGTCACAGAACAGGCCCCTCTGTTCCTCTGTGCCCCATTCCTGTGCTGCTCTCCCAACCAGTGGAAGCAGCGCTCACAAGGGAGGGCTCCCCTCCCAGACCCAAGTGTGCCCTCCCACTGCAACCCGCGACAGCTCTACAGACTGTCGTCGGGTCATCCGTGCTGGAATCTTTCCTACTGTGCTCCCGACCAGGGGCCCTCTGGTCTAAGGGTAAACAGTTCCAGGAACAAGCTCTTCCCTTCCCAAGAAGGCCCACTCCAGCTCTGAAGAGCCAGTTACTACACTGAACTTCACAGAGGGCAGGGATCTGTCGGCCTGAACGGCTCTGCTCATCACAGAAAACCAAGGGGCCACATAAAACCAGCGGACTTTCTAGAGGACAGTCTACATGTTTGAGGGCAGCGATGAGAACTCCTAAAGCGTAAGACATGAACTCAAGGACCTTCATCCAGTGAGCCAACTCTTGATCCTAACTAACCTCAACTAGGTCACTTAGGACTGGGGTTCCTAGAATTCAACTCCAGACCATCACTTTTAGAGAGCATCGTCTCTTAGGAAATGGATTTCTCCTCTCTACTTTCTAGACCTGGGTGAAGTTTAAGACCAAAACCAAGACCAAGACCACGTACTTCCTTAGATGTAAGCATCCTGCGAGTTTTATTTGAACGGTCCTCTTCCCTCTGTGCCTTCCGCTTCCTTCCCTTTTTGGTAGGTGCTGGAAACAATACATGAGCGCAAAGAAAACAAACAGGAATTCTCTATTCAAAATGTGTCTGTGAATCCTAGGGTGGGAATGAGCTTGACGTGCTGGAAGACCAGTGTGCATGGAGCGTGGGTGGGCACAGCACAAAGCGGGGTGAGACAGGGTGCCTGGGTGGTTCAGTCAGTTGAGCGTCCGACTTCGGCTCAGGTCATGATCTCGCGGCCCATGAGTTCGAGCCCCGCATCGGGCTCTGTGCTGACGGCTCAGAGCCTGGAGCCTGCTTTGGATTCTGTATCTCTCCCTCTCTCTCTCTGCCCCTCATTTGCATTCTGTCTCTGTCTCTCTCAAAAATAAATAAATATTGAAAAAGAAAAAAAAAAAACTATTCTGGAAAAAAAACACAAAAAGAACAAAGTGGGGTGAGGCCGGGAGGGTGCCAGGCTAGGAGGGTCCTGGTGGGCCATGGCAGGATTGGCATTTATGTCAAAGAAACGCACTCCTGATGTAGAAGCTGTGAGTCCCAACGGAGTAAAGAATAAATACCTGATCCACCCTCCTTCCCCCCAGAAAATATGCTGACCCACCCCTAGATAAGGTTACTAAAGTACTCTTCTTACAGGAAGCTTCCTGAATTAATCCCAAGAAATGTGCAGAATAAAAAGTGAATAATCCAACCTGTATCATAAACAGTACATGGTGCCAGTTACGATGAATATCTGTGTGGATGAGCACGAGAGAGGACAGAGAGAGTAAAGTTCGATTCCCCATAGTTCTGAAGACGCAAATCCCATGCCAGTGGTTGCAGTATTTTACCTGTATCTTCCACTTCTTCAGCTGCTCCTTGCTCTTCAGATTTTGCAAAAACCTTCTCACTTAGTCCCTTGGATATTCTGAAACAGAAAAGCCAGGTAACAAAGCTGCCCGCCAGCCCCCTCGACTGCCCAAATCACGTGCCCACCAGGGGGCTGTGACCACCTGGCGGACCACCTTCTGCGCACGGTTGCCACCCCCAGCCCGCCCAAAGCCGCTGGGCCTCTGCCGAAGCCTGAACTAAAGCTTCTCACACTTCATGGAGCTGCACCTTAAAAACCTACAGATCACTTTTTAAAAATGGCAATAACTCCCTTTCACGCCCCATAGAGCCGTGGCTCCAGTACGCATGGCAAGTGTGTGAGAAAAGAACGAGCAAACCGCAATTGGTGAGATGAGGCTGCTACCTGACTGCTGAAAACTTCTTAGCTTTGGCTTTGTTTAAAAATCTCTGATATTTAGCGATCTTCTCATCCAGGGCTTTAATAACCGCCTTGGTGTCATTCTCCGTGTGTTCTTCCTGGGACTCCGGGCAAGACTCCTCCTCTTCGTCTCCTGGTAGCTCCTGTGCCTCCTCCTCCCCTTCGGAAAAGCTCTCAAGCTCTTCGTCAATATCCGACATCTCCAAAGGGACCAGGTCATCCCCCGAAAACTGAGGCACGACATTGATTTTGCCAAAGTTCTGCCGAACTCGTGCCAGGATCTGCTGCATTTCCGAGTCCGCGTCACAGGGACTGTTCTCTTTTTCCTTCTCAGTGACGGGCTCCGATGCTTCGCCTACAGCTGCCGTGATTTCCTCTTCTGGGTTCTTCTGGCTTGTTTCTGTGGGGACTTCCAACGACAAGGAGGATGGGAGCTGTTGAGGCCAAACAACGGGGTGCAGGTGGGGGAGAGAGACGGGATCAGAAAATGCCAACCATTTCTGGCCTCACACCTGGCTCTCAAACGAGGGAGTCCTCCCCCCGGGACTAAGGAAAGTACTGAAAACCTCACACTGGAGTCGTGTCGTTCATCTCCCGGGAGCCATGGTGCGTCAAGCCCAGAAGCCGGCACTAAAGGATCAGAGGGACTCGGCTGGGGGGCCCAAGGAAGAGCCAACTGTGGGTGTTTAACCAGTCACACTATCAGCCATTCCCCACGGTGTGCGATTCCCTCCGCCCCACCTGAGGAGGGCAAGGGATGGGGGTGCTGAGGTAAGCACGCACAAGAGGGGCGCACACAACCGCCCGAGAGCGAAAGCAGAGCGCTGCTCGGGGCGCCGGGACAGGCCCCGGGAGGAAAGGTGTGACCGGGAGGGGCCGAGCCGGGGGACACGCCTGTCTGAGGTAATTAAAGGTGAAGGAGAAGCTCGTGCCAGGCTTTATCCTGGCGCTTTGTGCTTGTAAGCACTGTTTTAACCTTGCGACGGAGACTCCTGGAACTTTAGTGATTTTTCCGAAGGCAAGGGTGGCTACACAAAGCGCTAAATAAGTCAGGAATTCAGAAAATTCAGGAAGTTGCATACAAAATTCGCAGGTACGTTTTTATACCTTTATCCTCAGCTAAGCGTATAGCGTTTGCGTTCTGAAGGAGTGTCAGCCACTACCAAGAAGAATAAAAGAAGAAAATCGCACACTGGGGGAACTAATGATCTGACACACTCAACGACCAGACACGAAGAGTCCAATATCGCCCCACCGTGTGCACACAGGGTCACGGCAGACCCTGCCGACTTCTTCCTCCCTCACGTCCAGCAGCTGGCAAACTCACGACCGTCCAGCGGCTTCCCACCACGTCGCCCTGCCCTCGCCCATGTGGGTCCGGGTCCAGCCCCACGATCTCTCCACACCGCGACCGCAGCACACTTGCTCCCACTCAGGTGCTCCGGGTGGGGGGCAGCCTCTGCCCGCACCCCTCTCCCCTCAAGATACCCGCAGGGCTCCTGCCTCCTACCGTTAAGGGCTCCACCAAAACGCCACTTCCTCAGAGGCCACCCCCAGCCACCCCACGTACAAGAACACTCTCCCATCTCCCAAACCCACTTCCCTGGTCCTGTCCTAGTCACAGTCACCGGTACCTCCCGACGGAACGTATTTATCTCTTTACTATCTGTCCCTGTAGCATAATAACGTATGTTTGGTCTTCGCACCAGAACTGTAAAACCCTCTGCATCTCCTGGGTACAGAAAGGTGTCTTTTGTTATTCATAACGAGTCCCTCTCCACCACCCCAGAGTTTATCTGATGAGATGCTCATGGTGGGGCCTTGCTTCAGAATGGGGGCTGGTCACCAGACGGACCAAGCACTTGATGAGAGGACTAGAGACGGAGTTTGATCACCGATGGCCAATAAATACTTTAGTTAATCAGGCCTACGTAGGGGTGCCAGGGTGGTTCGGTCAGTTGAGCGTCCGACTTCGGCTCAGGTCACGATCTCACAGCTTGTGAGTTCGAGCCCCACATCGGGCTCTGTGCCGAGAGCTCGGAGTCTGGAGCCTGCTTCGGATACTGTGTCTCCCTCTCTCTCTGCCCCTCTCCTGCTCATGCTCTGTCTCAAAAATAAAACATTTAAAAAAAAAAAAAATCAGGCCTACGTAATAGAACCTCCACAAAACACCCTGAAGGATGGGGTCTGGGGAGCTTCTGGGCTGAATGGATTGATATGCTGGGAGGGCACCATGCCCAGAAAGGCCACAGGAACTCCATGCCACCCACAACCCCACTCCTGGCCCTACACATCTCTTCCATTTGCCTGTTCCTGAGCTGTGTCCTCTACAATAAACTGGCTATCGTAAGCAAACCCTTTTCTGAGTTCTGTGAGTTGTTTCAGCACATTACCAAACCTGAGAACCCCTGAATTTGTAGCTGGCTGGACAGAAGTGTGGGTGGCTGGGGAAGCCCATCCGCAGCTGGCCTCTGAAGCGTGGACCATCCTGTGGGGCCGGACCCTAGACCTGTGGGCCTGTGCTAACTCTCGGAGATAGTGCCAGAACTGAATTACTGGACACCCAGCGGTGTCAGAGCATTGCAGAATTGGTGCGGACAAACGAAATGCATCTGGTATCAGAAAAAACCACAAGCTCCTCTGCCGGCATCTGTATACACAGAAGTGCGATAGGCAGGGACTCCTCTAGTTTCACTGCAATACTGCCAGTGCCCAGCACACGGGAGATCCTCAGGACGCTTTTGCTGAATGAACCAATCAATGAGTGAACCAGGAACTGGGTATTTTTGGCTGTTTGGTGGCTTTAGGGGGAGAGGAAGAAAGTTAACACCAGTTTCAGGTATGGTGATGCTGAAATGCTGGAGAAAGTATTCAACTGGAAGTTTCTAGCTAATAACTGAAACACAGAATGGATTTCAGGTAAGAGGGAATGAACCAAAGCTACACAAACCCGAAAGATCAGCATGGAAGTGAAACTTAAAGCCCCCTCTTCAAAAGACTCGGCAGAGCTCTGAAAAAGAGCCTAGAAACAGAAAAGCAAAGGGCCACGGTTGGAGCCTTGTGGTGGTCACTGCCAGGGGGAGGGAAATCCAACAGGAAGGAAGCTTCTCAATTCAGCCCAGAGGCCCCAAATCTAAGACTTCTTTCCCGGACTATAAACTGTACCACTCTCCTTTTCCCCCTAATTACCAGCTTCTTGAGGACAAAAAAGTTATTTATTCCTATATTCCCTGGGCCTGGCATATTGTTGGGCCTCACAAATGTTGAGTCAATCTTGGAAATGTTCCTGTTCCTCAAGCATAAGGACAGACCCAGTATTGGAAAAGCACTTATAGTTACAGCCCTCTTTGTTCGAGGCCCCAAAGGCTGGTATTCAACCTCGGACTTCCACCACACATCTGCTTCCTGGTCTCCAAATGCCATCCCCACCCCCACCCCCACCCCCCACAAGGTCATAGCCACGGCTCTATGGAAGGGGAGACACTGGCACGGACAGACCACACAGGAAAAAGGCGCTCCACAAAGGGAGGCAATCAAGGCACCACGCCTAGGGCAGGAAGTGTGCTCTCCAAAAGGCAGGTCTGCCCCGTTCTTACCTGGGAGGCTGCAGGGGGCTCTGCGTTGGGCGGCTTGACAAAGAAAGGAATCCGGCCCCTCTGCCAGTCATTGAGAACCATCTTACCCACAGTCTGCAAGTCTGGCTCTCCACCCTGAAATGCCACAGAAAGACTCCCCATTAAATTCACAGGCCAAAGCACCTGCTAGTGTGGGGGCACGTCAGCCGCCCCAGGTGCTCGTCACCACCGGCCTGCCAAGTTTCGGACCGCTCCCACCACACATACCCACAAAAAAGGTCCTCGCCACATACACACGTCTGCCGTGTGACCTGCCCTGGTCTCAAGTCTCACAAACCCTCTCTCACCTTCAGTAACTTCCCAGTCCGGAAAGCTAGCTTCTCGAGAAAGTCCTCAGCATTCTCCCAAGAATCAATCTTGTATGTCTTGCTGATATATTCTGGCTTTGCCCGTTCAAGTACAGCACCAATGTGGTCTTCGGGAGTCTTAATTTTTTCAACTTGAACCTAGATGTTCAGAGGAAATTTCTGGCTTACGAGCTTTATATGGAAGCAGTGAAGTTCACATCTGTAACAGTATCTGAAAATAGATTTCAACACCACGATGCAAGGGGAGCCTGGCAGGGGCCGGTCTCCGAGGTGGCCAGACGTGGTCAGGGGAAAGGAACACCACCACACAGCGTCCAGCCAGGGAGCCCGGCACTCAGCTGTAATCCCAGCTCACCACAAACTAACTGTGTGGTTCCTTCCGCAAGCAGTTCAAAGTTGGACTGTTTCATGCCAGTCGCGTACAGAAATGGTTAAAAGCCTGCCAATCCCAGGACACAAAGAGAATTCGATAGTTTAAGCAAAGAGGGGAGGAATGCGCGCAGGACGTATAGCCAGCAGCACTGGTTAAGGTCAAGTGGAACCATTTAAAGTTTTTGGTCATATTCAGAAACAAGTGAGGAAATGCCTGCCTGAGTTCCAAAATGACTCAACCCATAAACCCTCGAAGATGAATTATCACTAAACATAAACAGGCCCTGCTTCCCTTTGGATCCTGTGTGTAAACTACAAACTCTTTTGTGGGATGACATTGACCAGATATGCCCGTGGCTCCACTGACTCCTCAAACAGGCTTTAGCGGAATGGAGAGGCTGCCCTGCAGAGCATCACGTTCCTCAAGTTTGGTCAGACAGGCTGACCCCAAACCGCCTTCCAAATGAGTGAAACGCGAAGGTATCCAGTGTTCCCCACAGAATGCTTCCCCCAAAAGGCAAACAAAGAGCCCGTCAGGACCAAAATACTCACCACTCCTTTTAGCACAATGTCTGTCTCTGAGTCTTCGGAGGGATAAACCACACCCGGGCAGTCGATAAGGAATATCCGACGCATCAAGGTGATATACTGCCAGACCTGAAGTCAGTAAAAAGCCAGAGACTTCCCTGGGTCAAAACTTAAGAGCCCGATTTCACAAATCTCTGATGCTCACCAAGCTAGAAAGGGGTGGGGTCAGGGCTCAAAGAGAAGCAATCTGCTGAGTGATGAAGCAATAAAGCGTCTCCTCTACTTGGGCCACGCACAAGGTGCTTCCTCTAAGTACAGACTACAGCTTCCACCAGCCAAGAGTCTAAAATGAAGGCAGAGGCGGGAGCTCCGTGTGGTATCGCATGGTAATAATCCAGTAAACCTTCTCTGGTTTTTCAAGGTACTCTTGGGAGTCTAATACTGTCCGGCCCCTCCTCCTTTCGGGAGAACCACGTTGATCCTCACTCTGTATCTCAGGGTATGTCCCCCCAACTGCCAGAATCTACCATAACACCTGAGTTTTCTTTCATAACGCTTGCACCAAATACTCTTGGGTTAGTTTTGTTTATGAAAGAAAAAGGCTGGAGTGACCATTTAAAAGAGACTTAAATGTGAACGGCACTTCCCACATCGTGCCAAAGGCACACAGTGCCATACGAACCAGAAACTACTCTCAGTCTTACCAAAATGGGCAGAGACAACTCTGGTAACACTCCAAACTATTATATGGAGACCAAACTCCCATTGGTAGCCTTCACTCAAGAGAAGTAGGTAGAAATCTCCATGCTCTAAACAATCACCCTCTAGGGAAATACAATATGGAGAAGTAAATAAGGCACTTAAAGCCGGACGTACCTTTGTTTCGCCTGCAATGGGGGCCACACTGCAGACTTTCTTGGAGCGCAATGTGTTTATCACGGAGCTCTTGCCAACATTTGGGTAGCCAATGAACCCGACACTGATCTGCTTCTTGTCAGTATGCAACTGTTCAAAAAGAGAATACACACCACACACACACACACACACGGTCATGAACATCCCTTGTGAAAAACAGGTTGTGTTACTTGGCTAATATAAAGAAAATAAGGCAGAAGGGTTACTAGAACTTGATCTAAAACCTAGACACATGCCACCTACATTGCCTGAGTGGGCTGCACACATACACTTATTAATAAATCAGACATGACTCATTTCCTCAAGTTGTCCATGTGCAATTGTTCTTGAATGTTTTAAGGTTAAAAGTATGTAGGTCGAGAAGCAAAGGAAGAAAGAACTTGTTAGTCATCAATTTAGAACATCATCCACGGATAAAATATCTTAAGGGAAGAGAACCTCGGCAGATGGCACCAACTGGCAATCCCATGACCCACCCCTCCTTTGCTCTGCACATTTTGCATCTGCATTGCCAAAAATAAATGACAGAAGTTAAAAAAAAAAACAAAACAAAAAACCAACCTCAGAAGTTAGACCACTGGGTGAAAGTCTCAAGGAGACAGACAGAACTCAACAACTGCCTAAGGCTAGTTGAGGACTTCTAATTCAAGATGGCGGACCCAACGTCCACACTGGCCTCGCTCCTGCCACAACCTCCACTAGGATGACAGCAGTGGGAATGAGCACATACAGGAACTTACAGAACCAGGCATATAAAACAAAAGAATGAGCTGGAGATGAGACAATAAAAACAAACCTACAGGGGCACCCGGGTGGCTCAGTCAGTTGAGCGTCCGACTTCGGCTCAGGTCGTGATCTCGCAGTTCGTGAGTTCAAGCCCCGCATCAGGCTCTGTGCTGACTGCTCAGAGCCTGGAGCCTGCTTCAGATTCTGTCTCCCTCTCTCTGCCCCTTCCCCACTCACGTCCTGTCTCTATCTCTCAAAAATGAATAAACGTTAAAAAAAAATAAAAAAATAAATAAGTAAATAAATAAAAACCTACAACGTTAATAAATCCCTACCAGCTAAGTAGTACCCAACCTGGCTCACTACAAAGATGAAAGCTAAGTGACAAAGTTAGGAAAATTTACAACCCAGCAAAAATATTGCCAAAGAATCACAAAATGGGGAATGGGCAGGACAGCTACCACTGAGGGGGTCTGAAATCAAGACTACTGAGAAGTCTGCAGAGCAGTGACACCACCCCACCCCGGCCTCCCCCACCAGGGGCACGTAGGTTCTCTGCCCCAGAACCTTACCAGATACTGATTTTTTGGAAATCCTACATCTCTGAAAACATTGCATTCTTAGACCTAAAAGGGAACCTGGACTTGTGGATAACAGTAGCTGAAGGCAAGTGATCCCAATGTGATTAAATGAAAGTCTAAATAAATAAATATATGTTTTTAATATTTATTTTTGGGAGAGACAACATGAGCGAGGGAGGGGCACAGAGAGAGGGGGGAACAGAGACTCTGAAGCGGGCTCTGTGCTGACAGCACAAGCTTGGGGCTCAAACCCACAAACTGAGAGATCACAAATTGAGCTGAAGTCGACACTCAACTGACTGAGTCACCAAGGCACCCCATGAAAGTCTAAATATTGACGAGACCCCCAGGTCCCTACTCCCACTGAGCTCCCGAACCCTGCAGCCAAGGGATTATATACATCCCCGGGCTGGAGACTGGAAGATTCCTTTACGGGGAAACTTACACTGACATCTAGAGTGCCCTCCGACAAAATATTGGCTTTTAACCTAGTCACCTGACAGGGAAGTCCAGTATTCAATAGTCTACCCCCCGCATAAAACTTCTACTGGTTGTTTTTTTTTTGGTTTTTTTTTTTTTGAGAGCGAGAGAGAGCAGGCGAGCAAGCAGGGGAGGGGCAGATGGAAAGGAAGAGAATCCCAAGCAGGCTCTGCGCTGTCAGCACAGAGTCCGACACAGGGCTAGACTGCACGAACCGTGAGATCATGACTTGAGCCGAGATCAAGAGTCAGATACTAACTAACTGAACCATCCAGGAACCCCTACGAGACTTTTCTTCAGTGGTTCACCCTTAGATATGAAAACAGGCGAAAATAACTAGACATTTGAAGTGTGACTCTAGTACTACAGACAGAAAAACACAAACTGGCAGGAAACAGAGTTAATATAGGGAGAGAGGAAAATTTCAAAATACCACCATCGTTACCATTCTCAGAAACAGAAAACAGTTCATCTGTGAAACAAAAATGGGGCAGGGCAATTCTTAAAAGTGACAGGCAAAATAAATTTTGCGATAGAACAGCTAGATAATCAAGTCAGAGAAACTTCCCATAAAATAGAGCAAAACATCACAAAGGCACTGAAATAAAGAAAAGAAGATTCAAGAATTAAACCAAGAGAGCACACCCAATTCCTGAACCAGAGAAGAGCTGATGGGGTAGAGGGCGGGAGAATTTCCAAGAAATAATACCGGACAACATCAGGCAAAGTCCCATCCAATGCCTAACTCACTGAACAGTAAAAGACCCACCTTAAAACACATCAATGTGCAATTTTAAAACAGGAGTTTCTTTTTTAAGAGCTCCCAGCCACAAAGGACCAAGAGTTGGAATGGTCCCATTACTCAACAGCACAACAGAAACAGCACAACAGAAGCCACCAGAAGACGATGCGCTGGTGCCCTCGGCATTCTGAGGAGAAACAGTGTGAGGACAGAATAAAGGTATTTCTGAAATGCAAGGTCTCAAAAAATGTTCCTTCTTAAGCACTCCTCCGGAAGCTTTTGGAAAATATGTTCTATTTAAAGGAAAGAGTAAACCAGGAAAGACGAAAAACCAAGAACAAAGATCCTGTGTGGGATCCCTTGATCCCAACGAAATGCTCAGGGTGGCAGTGAAAGGGAACTCCAGGAAGAAGGTTCCGTAGCCGGTCCCGATGGGAAGGGAGGGGCCGAACACTCTCCAAGTTCCCACTCTAGCAGAGGATCTGGTGACGCATTAGTGACAAATGACACAGAGCTAATTAACGCCAGAGAACACAGAAGGTTGCATCAGAGAGGAATTACATTCAGAGTGCTGTGTGGATCAGTGGCAACTGATATCGTACAGTCATGACCACGTAAACGCTGAAGGAAAGAACAATCTGGCCAGATGATGTAGAGCGATGCAGGGAGAATGGAGAGAGGGGAGTACGTGTGGGGACAGAACAGCCATAAGAAACTGAGTCCTCATTTTCCACAGCAGAGACTTAACATATAAATATCTAAAACGGCAGGTGGAAGGGCAGGAGGAGATGAGAAATAGAATCACAATAAGCATGTATAAAAAATATAGAGGAAAATACTAAAGGTAACTAACAGTCACGGGCCGGACATGTTCACTCCTGGGAAGCAGGGAAGGGTGGGACAAAGGACACATGTACTTTGTCAGAAGCCAAGACAGAATGAACTAAACACACAAACACCAAATTGAAGGTACAGAACGTGAAGCTTTGAGAATACCTACTAGGGCGACCTGGCTGCGGGGCTTCCCAGAGAACGACACGGGAGCAGGGACGGGCAGGATGCCCCGCAGGCAGAGGGGACAGAAACTGCACAGGCCTGAGGGCAGAGGTGGCATGGTAGGCTCACAAACCCAGGATGGGGAACACAGCATGGGGAGGGGGTCTGTTCTCAAGCAGAAGACGGACCGTCAGGTGCCAGGGACACGGCAGAAAGGGAGGCAATGCCGGTCAAAGATAGGGGCGATGGTTGAGCCAGAAAACATTTTCCAAAATCCCTTATAACCCCGAGGCTCTAGGAATTTTTACGTTGGAACACACACATTAGGAACACATACGTCTAGGAACACACACTTCTCATGGGCATGATGGGGGAGGTGAGGTGGGTACCCCTCTGCCACATGCTGGCAAGACAAATGCTTTAACAGCCCCGCAGCTGCATGTTCCCGGAGATGGGTCAGGTCCCAGTACCTTTCCAAACTGCCGGAGAAGCTGAATGAATGCTCCTTTGCCGAAGGGGTTGGTAAGACTTGCATGGAAGGCAAGTGTCGGATAATCCTGGGAGAGGACAGCAACCCAACGTTTCTAAAGTGGGGAGAGAAGATGCTGGTGAGTTGTAACCTGTTTATTCACAATACAGGAAGAGTCGGAGCTGGAGTAACAGACTGCATTTCAAATACACAGCTATCCTAGGAAATGGTAGCTGTAATTCTTTAAAATGTGTGGTTTTTTTTTTTAATGTTTATATTAGAGACAGAGTGTGAGCAGAGGAGGGGCTGAGCGAGAGAGGGAGACATGGAATCAGAAGCAGGTTCCAGGCTCTGAGCTGTCAGCACAGAGCCCGATGCGGGACTGGAACTCGCGAACCACCAGATCATGACCTGAGCCGAAATCGAAGGCTTAACCGACAGAGCCACCCAGGTGCCTCAAATGTTTTTTGTTTTGTTTTTTTTTAAATGAAACTTAACACTTTGTCTTTTGTCTACGAACACGGACAGAACAATTACAAAAATGCCTTCGTTGCGACTAAATGCAATTGATGTGACATAATATGGGACAGGCCAGCGGCTGTGGCAGCTGTCTCCACGCAAAGGGGCCTCATCATCCGTCCAGGGGATACTGGCAATTGTGCCTTCACCAACCATCAGGGGATAAGAGATAACTCTGCCCCCTGTCAGTGAAGCACATTTTGCTTCTGTTTTCAGTGAAAACACTTCCGTGGCTACTATGTGAGAAGTGTGATACTTTACTGTCTCAAATCCTAAAAACCGTGAAACTGACTCATCTACAGAGAACACAGCCTACGAGGAGCTGAGCGGCCTGGCAGTCTGGCAGTGGATAAGCAGCCGTACTTACTGTTGCCCAGGTTGGAACAAGGTCACATTTGTTAAGAACAAAAATAAGGTGCTTCCAGGGTTTTTCCTTCTTCAAGTAAGTCTCAATGTGAGGGGAACGGGTACCCATCGGATCTCTGGCATCAAGAACTTGAACTACAACATCTGAGGAATCTATCACCTGCAATTCAAAGAGGCAAAAGTGATTTGCTTTAGTGAAATGAGAAATGGGAGAGGGATGACATCTAAGGGAACCCAGGGAAAAGAAAGCAATAGTGAGGACTTCAAAACAGGAGTAGCCAATCCTGATGCCCAGTGATCAGAATTCAAAACTTTCTCCATCCTGTGAGTGTCAGAAACTTGTTGAATTTCAAACAGGAAAACTGACTTAGGTGAAACCCACCTTACTTCGTGACTACTATCGATTATTGAATGGAACCATTCACTTCTTAGATTTCTAAAAGTTTCTGCTGCCACAGCTTTTGTGTATTGTACAAAAACCTAAAAAATTTAGTTTGCCTTCAGGGTGCTGCTTTCCGGTTATGTTACTGTTGGATTATGGGACTGTGCTTGAAAGCCTCTGTCACCAAGGTTGATCTCTAGCATGTGGACATAAAACTCAGCCAGCTGAAGAGTGCTGGACCAGGAATCAGGACACAGAATCTCCCACTAACCAGCTGAGTGAGTTGGGTGAGGAATTCAATCTTTCTAGACCTGTGTTCTCGCCTGTAAACGAGACGGCTGGACTACGAAACTTAAAAATCCCCACACGGCTCCACCACATACGATAAATGTAAGGTCTGTGTATGGCAGCTGTTACTATTACGTGAGCAATAAAAAGAAATCAAATGCAGTTATCGAGAACAATGGCAGTACATACGTGGGCACACCTATTCCGTTTTTGTGAGGGAATGAGGACAGAATGGGCAGCGGAGTCTGGGCTTTATTTGACAGATCTTCGATACGTCAAGATTACTTCTCTCATAGAAAATCACGAAAGCCAAGGGGAACGCTCAACGAGAAAGAACTGCAAGTCTTACCTTATAGAGCTCACCCCATATTCTCTTGGACTGTCCCTTTTTATAGATCTCTTCTTGGGCTTCGTTTCTAAGTAAGAAAACACTCAAAGTGAGCAAGTGAAGCCCTACAAAGGGGAAGAGGATGTTTAGGGAAGAGCCGGCCATGTGCCACGGGAAAAGGGCACTAAAACTACTTGGAGACGGACCAAGAGCAAATTTAATTTAAAAAGTGACTATATCCAATCCAAATGTCCATCGATGGATGAATGGACTTAAAAATGTGTTGCAAACATAATGGAGTATTATTCAGGAACGAAAAAGAATAAAGTACTAACACAGGCTACAACATGAATGACCCTGGAGACATTCTGGTAATGAAACAAGCCAGACACGAAAGGACACACACTGTAGGACTGCACTTACTATCAAGTACCTCTCACAAGGGTAGTCAGACTCCTAAGAGACAGAGGTAGAATGGTGGCCACCAAGCACTGGGGAGAGCAGGGGAGGGGACGTTACTGTTTAATGGGGAAAGACTTTCAGTTTGGGATAATGTAAAGGATTCTGGCAGTAGACCCGGAGCAGGGACGGCTGCATAACCACGTGAACGTACTTAATGCCACTGACTTGCAGGCTTAAAGATGCCTGAAAAGATAAAATTGTATGTCCAGTTTACCACAGTAAAAAATGTAAAATTTAAAATAAAGTGACTCAAGAAATAACGGGTGTTGGCAGGGATGCGGATAAAAAGGAACCTTCACGTACTGCTGGAGGGAATGCAAACTGGTGCAGCCACTTGGAAAACACTATGGAGGGGGCGCCCGGGTGGCTCAGTCGGTTAAGCATCTGACTGATTTCAGCTCAGGTCACGTTCTCATGGTTCGTGAGTCTGAGCCCTGGTCAGTCTCCGTACCAACAATGCAGAGTCTGCTTGGGATTCTCTCGCTTTCCCGCTCTCTCTGCCCTCCCATAACTGCGCTCTCTTTGCTCTCAAAATAAACGTAAAACCAAAAAAACAGTATGGAGTTTCCTCAAAAAATTAAAAATGGAGCTAGAGAGTGTAATGCTAAGTGAAATGAGTTGGTCAGAGAAAGACAAATACCATGTGATCTCACTCATATGTGGAATTTAAGAAACAAAACAAACTAGCAAAAAAAAAAAAAAAAAAAAAAAGAGAGAGAAACAAACCAACCAACAGACTTTTAACTAAAGAGAACCGATGGTTACCCAAAGGGGAGGTGGGGGGGCGGGGGATGGGAAAAATAGGTGAAGGGGATTAAAGAGTACACTTACCATGATAAATAAATTTAAAACATTTAAAAATTTATGGGGCGCCTGGGTGGCTCAGTCAGTTGAGCATCTGATTTCAGCTCAGGTCATGATCTCACCACTCATGAGTTCGAGCCCCGCGTCAGGCTCTCTGTGCTGACAGCTCCGAGCCTGGAGCCTGCTTCAGATTTTATGTCTCCCTCTCTCTGCCCCTCTCCCTCTCATGCTCTCTCAAAAATAAACATTAAAAAATTTTTTTTAAAGAGAATGGTATATCAATTAAAAAATTTTAAACCATACATCATACATAAAAAATATGGAAAAATTAAAACAAATATTTTAAAAGGCAACTGTAATTAGGCAACATGTCATAGAAGATTATGAAAAGGATTTGGCAAGACCTGAACCATAATCTACACTCCCATATGAAGTGAAATTTTTCTGATAAGGCTGAGAATCTGTTTATCCACTAACCTCACAGATATTTACCCAGTGTCTTGGAAACAAAACCAGTTTTCTTCTCTCCCCCCCCCCCCCCCATTATATACTGCACCTTTGGGAGGGGGAAAAATTCACATCAGCAGAGGCACACAAAGTCCAAATACTTATTTTTAATTTAATGTTTGTTTATTTTTGAGAGAGAGACAGCACCAGTGGGGGAGGGCAGGGGGAGGGGGGAGACACAGAATCCGAAGCAGGCTCCAGGCGCTGAGCTGTCAGCACAGAGCCCGACGTGGAGCTCGAACTCACGAACCGGGAGATCACGACCTGAGCCAAAGTTGGATGCTTAACCTAAGGAGCCACCTAGGCGCCCTCCAAATACGTCTAAGAAGAAATGAACTTGCTACCGCTTTTGCTTGGCCTCAGATGGCCTGACTTACTCTCCAGGAGACGCACAGTTAGAAAACAGGCCGCCGACAGCACTGGGGCAGCCCTAGTGCAGGTGAGCAACAGCACCTCTTTGCTGAGGCATCTGGGACACTCACGAGCGGTGAAGAGGGGACACGGCAACGCTTTCTGGAGGGCACCGGGCAGCTGTCTGTCAAAAACACGCATGCTGGGGCGCCTGGGTGGCTTGGTCGGTTAAGCGTCCGACTTCGGCTCAGGTCATGATCTCACGGTCCGGGAGTTCGAGCCCCGCGTCGGGCTCTGTGCTGACCGCTCAGAGCCTGGAGCCTGTTTCAGATTCTGTGTCTCCCTCTCTCTCTGCCCCTCCCCTGTTCATGCTCTGTCTCTCTCTGTCTCAAAAATAAATAAACGTTAAAAAAAAATTAAAAAAAAAAAAAAAAAACACGCATGCTCTCTGACACAGCCATTTCCCCCATAAGAATGTATCTTAGGGGAATAATTAAGGAGAAAGATTTAGTCACACGGATGCTTTACCCTAGCCTTATTTACCACAGGGCAAAACTACAAACGGCATAAATGTCCCACAGCGGGACTGTCGATGAGTACTACCATGGAAATCTATTTTTTTAATGGAAATTTATTCTTAATAATTTAGAAAAATATATTAAAATAAAAAGTAAGTTCAGGGCACCTGGGTGGCTCAGTCAGTTGAGTGTCTGACTTTGGCTCGGATCATGATCCCACCGTTCGTGAGTTCGAGCCTCGTGTCGGGCTCTGTGCTGACAGCTCAGAGCCTGGAGCCTGCTTCAGATTCTGTGTCTCCCTCTCTCTCTGCCCCTCCCCTGCTTGCACTCCGTCTCTCTCTCAGAAGTAAAAAAACATTTAAACATTAAGGAAAAAAAGGGGGGGGGGTAAGTTAAAATACACTCTTAAGGGGGTGCCTGGGTGGCTCAGTCAGTTAAGTGCCCAACGTCGGCTCAGGTCATGATCTCACGGTCCATGCGTTCGAGCCCCAAGTTGGGCTCTGTGTCGACGGCTCTGAGCCTGGAGCCCGCTTCAGATCTGTGTCTTCCTCTCTCTCTCTGCCCCTCCCCCGCTCACACTCTGTCTCCCCCCGCAAAAATAAACATTAAAAATTAAAAAAAAACAACAACACTCTTAAGGTATTATAAATGAAAACTGAGTGTAAAAAAGATCCAAAATAATACATCTAACAGTGACTAATTCTTGATACTTTTTGGGCATGAACTCTATGAGAATATGATATGACAAAAGGTATCAATCCTTCTCCTCCCCCTCCGCAGCAAACATAAAAATGACAAAACACTGCCACCTCTACACATGTACATACATTTCCCACATTATCTTCAGAAGGTCACAGGAAATTCAAAGACCATCCATGAACCCCCAGTGGTCCAGAGTCTCTGATTAAGGAAGCCCTGACATTGATGATTTTAACAATTTAATAACATGGTCGGTGGGACTAGGAGTTCTTAGTTTTTGTTGCATTTCTAATTTAACTATATATTCTAAATTGTCTACGACAGAATCTACTGCTATTATTATGAAGAAAAAAACAATCATGAAAAAAAGAGACCCAGAGAAAACAAGCCACCTCAGAAATTATTTTCCATCTGGCCCCAACGTCACAAATTTTTCTAGCGTAAGGGAAGAAGATCACTATCTAGAAGGTAAGCACCAAGCTTCATATAGGTAAAATAAAGGTACAAAAATATTTTGTTGCAGGGCACCTGGGTGGTCTGTTGAGTGTCCAACTCTTGATTTTGGCTCAGGCCATATCTCAGTTTGTGAGTTGGAGCCCTAGTCCGCCTCTGCGCTGACAACGCGGAGCCTGCTAGGGATTCTCTCCCTCCCTCCCTCTCTCTGCCCCTCCCCTGGCGCATCTTCTGTCTCCAAATAAAGTCAAAAAAAAGTTTTGTTGCACAAGAGCAAATGATGAGAGCAGATGACACCCAAACCGTACCTCACCCCAGGGTCTTCGGTGACCAGGTCACGATCCTTGCCCTGGTCGTAGCTCTCGCTGGACATTTCTGCATTTTCTAGAAGAGACTGCATATCACTCGCAAATAAGTTTGGTCGCTTCCTCTGTGACTTAGGGCCGAATGTAGTTTCAAAGCTTTCGGTGTCAAGAATGTGCACCTTGGAGTTCTAAAGAGAAAACAGAGTTTCACGTAAAGCTAAGGAAAGCACTGAGCAAAAACAGACAGTTTAAAACCTACCCAGGAAAGGCTTCCCGCTTTTGTTTTTTCAAAGCTCAACCCATACCAAAAACTACAACAGGGATGCAGCCTGGTTTCAAATTTGAAATGCTTAAATAGCAAAAGCACTTGTTCCCCAATCCTAAAGTTCTATAAGCCTCCTTGGAGAAATACAAAAGTAATACAAAGAGTCAAAGCAAATATGAATAGTTGTGTAAGACTTGCCAAAAACTCTGCTTTATTTCATTTATCATAAACTTTAGTCATATGTAATTACGGCCACAATGATAAAAATTAACTTATCTTTTCTTTTCTTTTTTGAGTTTTCAAACAAGTGCATAAAATTCGCCAAATTCACAGATTTTGTCAAGGACAATTATACTCAAATTTGTGTTCTTTTTTAAACCAACTGTAAATGCCAACTTTTTCTTGGAAGTTCACTTCTTTCATGGCCAAAAGGAATTGCTTGTTTTGTAAGATGCATTTTAGTTTCAGATAACATTTTTCCTAATTTAGGTAACGTTTTTATTAAATGCACATGGAAAGCCTTCAGATGAAAAACATCTAGCAGAAGTCCAAAGTAATAGTTTAGATGTGATAAAAGGAACCTGATACTAACTAGAACTTGATGTGCCTGTAAAGGAGTTACGGGCATAGGAATTTTTGAAGCAGGATAAAAGTCGAAGTCTGAGTTAGGATCTAACACGTAACAGAACGTTAACAGACGGCAGAGTATAGCCTCAAAAAAAAAAATCACCCTCTGCCCCTCAGTACAAAGCTCCTCTGTGAGCACCAGCCACTAAACACGGATGATGGACCGGCCCCTATGGCTTCTGACCTTGATCGCCCCCTCCAATTCCTAAAGATCCTTAAGCTGTTGTCATTTTTTTTAGATTCTCTAACCCCTCTCTTAGTTCGGTTTTACAGGGGAACCAGGTACTGATGTCAGCGGGAAAACTGTGACCAAAGTTATTCTCGGAAAGCTCATAAATAACCTATCAAGTACAGTACACACACAGATGTGTGTGTGTGTGTGTGAGTCCATACGTTAACGAGCATCACGCAGCTATAGCAGTATTTAACAAAGCACACAAATAAGTGACAGTATTTTTGCTGGACTGCTACAGAATTATAGTAATTATAACGCACATGTAGCTGACGACAGTGTAAAAGTTAAAGCATATCTGACTGGACTCCCCTGTGCAGGGATCTAGGATTAAACTTTATAAGGAGCAGTAGATACCACACTAAAATAAAACAGGGAAGGTTTTTCAAGGCCAAAGCAGTAAAGGCATCCCGTACTCTTGAGTATTATCTGCATCAAAATACCAGCTGACTGGTGCAGCTGTCCATCCTTCACTCTATAGATCAGATACTTGGCACGGAGTTTTAGAAGCACTGAACAACTAGAATGAGCAACAAAGCAATAAATCCATAATAAGCCCTCTCTGTTCTCCTCGTAAACAAGATTCAATAGTTTGTGAAAAGATGGCTTTAGGGAGAACAGACCAAGAGAACAAGGGAAATGAGCAACTTGTCTGTGGTTCGTGAATTACACTCATGTGTTTCCCTGAAAGAAAACAGTCATTCCACTAATAGGTGCCATTCTTCTAGTCCGTCATAAAACAAAGCATAATTGACAAAACCTGAGGCAATAACCAGGCCTTGGTTTTTATTTTGTTCTGCGAGTAAACAATTTGCTTTGAACTGTTTAATCCATGCATGCATGTCAATGTTTCCTTCCCCTCCTTACATTTGAACTGAGGCTTACGTACTGGCTACATTTCTGAGAATTAATATTCGATGCAAGTAAAAGCGAGCAAACATGAGGCCATTTCTTTGGTTCCGTGTGAAACTCGTTCCACTCAAGCAGGATTCAGTCCTCACTGTCCTTCAACCACAGTGGTTAAGAACCAATCTGCCCAGCACCCTTTCCTTCACTAGAAAGAATTCCAAGGGTCTCACAGAAGCCCAAAGTACATAGCACCAAAGGCCTCCCTCCTACCAACCCAGTCCTAACTCTACATTTCCCCGAAGTCTGAAGGAGTTACCACTTAAACCAGTTTGCCTACCCCAAAAAACCCAAAATACAACTAGTATTAGTAATAGCCATGATCTAGTCAGCTCTAATTAACGGCAGTGGGCTATGACCTCACTGTATGCCAAATGCTTCATCTGGTCACCCAAGGAAGTCGGTTTTCTTGACTTTATGGCCGGGAAGTGAAAGCCCATGGAGATACCTAAGGCTCTAGGAAGGGGGAGAGCAAAGGCTAAGTGGGACCTGACTCCCAAGCCTGCGCTCTGATCCACTAGGTAATGCGCCCTCCTGACACAACGCAATTCATACTAGGGTAAGGCCCTAACACAGATGAAAGGAGAAGTCTCAGAAAGTTCATCAGTACTGCATTAAAGCCACTCTTCCCTATGGAAAAACACAAAAGACAAACATGTTAGAGCTGGATCGGTGTGGAGTGTGCCCACGAAATTCCATTGCCAGGGATATCCTCCAACTTACGTGAGGCTGGATCCGATCGTGGAGAAGAGACATGGGTAGCTTGCTTTGCTTCATGACAACTTTGTATGGATCCTTCATAACTGTGCCCATTTCCTCTTGAAATTTTTGTAACGACGACTGTTTAATCACACGTGTGTTTCCTGTTTTATGGAAGAATGTTGTCATTTATAAACAACTCCTTTTTGATTCTGCATCCTTCTTCCCAAAGACACAGGGAAAGGCAAGAAAGACTCTGTTACCCTGGCTTGCCCAAACATCCAATACATCTGTCCCATGTAGCCATTTTGAAATTTAAAGGGGGGGGGGGGGGAATAAAACAAAAAAACTGCCTCTCCTGCACTCATACACTATGAACTAATCCACCAACCACACACACAAAGGGTTTCAAGAGTTTTCCAAGCCCAGTTTCCTGACTGGATGAAACTGAAAAATCAACATCACTGAATGGAACTGAGATTTGACAACTATCCTATACTTCCTGCGAGATCTGGCAAAGAAATCTGGAGCCAATCACAGCTGAAGTACTCATATACAAAGGGAATCTTGAAGCACAGAACCTGAGTCACAATTACTGCCTTTAGGGTTATGAGGGTTTGAAGGGACTATTGAGTTCACCAATAAATCCATGCAAGGGAACAAAATAAAGCTACATAACACTAGCTGGGGAACTCCTTGTAAGTGAGGGAGCCTGAAACACATATTCAACAAAACAGCATGGGCAGCACAAATACAGAACTCAAGATGGTGAGGGCCAAGGGGCCACTGGCTGCTACACTGCCCACGTCTTCCCCCACCTAATCCCCACTGCAGCCCTAGGAAAATAGGGACTATTTTTATCCCCATTTTAGAGACAAGGAAGTCAACCAACAGAGAAGCCTAATAACTTGCCCACGGTCACAGAAATGGCAGAATTAGGATTCACACCCAGATGGTCTGGACCTAGAGTCACAGTCTCCAGAGAGGCTAAAACACCTCTCTAAAACGTTTTCTTGGACACCTTCCCGTGTTGCCGCTTCCTAGAGGGTATCCCCTCAAAAGATGTGAGAGACACTCAAAGGTAGTTGTCACCTGCCTCCACGCACAGAGATCAAACACCAAGCAAACCATGGGGTGTGACCTGACGTGCCCACGCACCTAGCAGGGACTGAGAGAAAGCCCGGCCTCAACTGGAGGCCGACTTTCCAAAGCAAGAAGCCCTGACTCCGCTCTCTTTGCTCCTGGGAAAAGGCCAACAAGAGACCCTTGCACGGCCAGTGTAGGTGCCCATGAAGAACTGTTTCAAAGGAGCTTCCAGCCAATGCACTTGTGCTTCGAGTTAAAGGCACAGGCGTTACCTGCAAGGCACCCTCCAGGCCACCGGAAAGGACGAGATGACAGCTCTCAGGTTCTGTGAAAGCAGGTCACCAAGGACGGACTTATCTGTTTAAGAGGGTTCACTTACAATGAACAATGAGCTCTTTACACAAAGAACTTGTTGAGGGGCCGCCTGGGTGGCTAGGCCGGTGAAGCGTCTGACTTCAGCTCAGGTCATGATCTCGTGGTTCGTGGGTTCAAGCCCCACAGTGGGCTCTGTGCTAGCAGGGCGGAGCCTGCTTGGGATTCTCTCTCCCTCTCTCTCTCTCTGGCCCTCCCCCACTGGAGCTTTCTCTCTCTCAAAAAAAAAAAAAAAAAAAAAAAAGGAAAAAAAAGAAGAACTTGTTTCTGGAATCCAACACCGCCACCACTACTTTTCTTAGCACTTTTCCCACTACGGGTACTTCTCATCCCTTTCTCCTATAACCCCCGACAGTACTACTCGCCCAAAAGCTTCTGCCTTTTAGACCCCTTTTAGGCCTACTTTTTTCCATACAGCGCACATTCGGTAGAACAAAGTGACAGGGGACAGTGACAGTACTCACCAAACCATTTAATATTTGGCTCCACTCTTGCCACCGTGCCAGAAGCCACGGTTGACTGATATTGCAGAGGCTTAATCACTTTACCACGACTGTTCCTAAATGGAGGAAATAACAGATTTTGGTTGATGACAGAAGAAAGGCAACAGAAAAGCTTGGTTTACAGAATACCCTTTCCATCAAAAGGACCTTTTTTTCTTTTTCTGGTTTTAAATGATCATGAAATACAGATTTCAGTAAACAAAAAGTACTTCTACATTTGAAACAGATTGTCCAAAAGCCATTTAAACCTCTTGCAACAGAGCACGTAATGATTTCTGCTGGATGAATAACAAATAACGCTGATGTCTGAAAATCTGTTTACTGTTTGTTTGCTTTTTTTTAAAAAGGAAAAAAAAAAACCGCCACATACTTGAGTTTCTGCGGTAATTATTTGAAGGCCGGTTTAAACGAGTTTTAAGTAGAGGGTGATTTATGCTGGAACTCAAAATTTTAAAACAAACAGCAGAGTAGGTGACTAAGGAAGATTAAGTTCATTGACATTTGTGCTTTAAACACATCTTTCAGAATGGATGAAGAATCTAATTACCAAACAAATTAAGACCAGCTAGCAAAATGCCATGGTCAGCAAGTCCCTGTGGTAGAGGCTGCCTCAGCAGAACTCCCAGTTGTGATGAGTTTCCAAGTGCCACAATGTTGTGATCTAAAGTTTCGCATTAAAAAACAAGTTTTCTGGCTGCTTTCATAACTACAGTCCTATATGCTTTGTGAAAGAAAACCAGATTTCTAGCTGAGGGATATGTAACTTGAGATTTCATGTGCCATTCGTGGAGGGCGAGGCTGTGAGGAATAAAACCTCGATTTGTCCTACAGTCTTGTGACACAATCACTGTTTCACCACCCACTACCCACGCCTTTAACCGGAACCTTACAGTTTATCATAACAACACCCATATAAGATGACATCTGAAAATACACTACTGGTATTTGGGGAAAGCGGGTGTGGGAAGGTCATAGGTTATGAGGTCTCAGCTACAAGTCCAGGGCACGAAGGGAAAGGGGGCATGGCAGTGTGCAATGCTCACCTGCGTTCCTTCTGCCTGTACATATTCAGGCGCCGGATTGTGGCCCGGTCCCTCATGTTCTGGCCTCCTGCTCCCTGTACTCGATCTAGGAAAGACAGAAGTCGACCGCAAGCTATTTGATAACCAAGTTTCAATATGCTCATTGCCTCAAACATACCAACTAGCTCAAAGTAGGCAAGCTGCTGCCCTGCCTCACTGCAAAATATCTACTCTCCCCTACGTCGTCCCGACAAAATTATGATCACCGGAAGCTACATGGTATGACAAAGGTGACCTAACCTCTGACCCTCAATATGACTGCGTTTGATAAGCGTTAATAATTGTGAGCATTAATCATGGCACTGTGTGATCCACAGTGCAGGCATCATCTCATGTAATCCATGCAATAACCCTATCAGGAGAGACACGTTATCCTCATTCTGCAAGCTGAGAAACTGAGGCACAGGTGGCCAGACGCCTTGCCGAAGATCACACAGCTACTAAACGGCAGAGCCAGAATTTAAACAAAAGCATTCGACCACTGTCTGTGCTCTCTACCTCTGTGGAACCAATACGGAGTGCCTGCTGTATGCAAGGCACCACGGAGACTACATATTTTGATACCTAAGTATTCCTTATGTACCAGTTTCTTAATTTCCTAATGTTTGAGTTTAGTTTCATCAACAGCAACATAGGTAGCAAATCTTGCCTTACATCTGAGAGAGAGGACAAATAAGCATGTTAATACTGGCCTAGCTCTTCCCGTTGGGGATGTCTTCAAGTCACCTGCCTACTCCTGAAGCGATGCAGTAGAAAACAGGCTGAAATCCCAGTGCTGACGGCTCTACTCACCAACTTTGCCAACCGTGATGAGCCACTTCCCCAATTTTGGCCCTGGCTCCTCACCTACAACATTGTAACCCCTAAGGGCCTTTTTGGGTCTGACATTCTGAGATCCCAGGGTACAGAAATTGCATAATTTATCAGCAATCCAGGGAAAGCATTCAACATCAACTGAAGTCATCAAAAACTTTAGGCCACATTTTCAAAAAAGGATTATTACGGGCACCTGGGTGGCTCAGTCGGTTGGGTGTCCGAGTTCGGCTCAGGTCATGATCTCACAGCTGGTGAGTTCGAGCCCCGTCTCTGGCTCTGTGTTGACAGCTCGGAGCCTGGGGAGCCTGCCTTGGATTCTGTGTCTCCCTCTCTCTCTCTACCCCTCCTCTGCTCATGCTCTGTCTCTCTCCAATGGAAGAGACTCCCCCAAAGATTATCTTGTTCATCCCGCAAGTGGAAGCTCAGCAAAGCGCACAAACATCTCCAAAAACATCTTTATTGAAATGATCATTATCCGTCCACCTGCAGTGTTTCCGTGCGCTTTACCAGGCAGGATGACTCCAACAGCCAAATGTACAATCCCTTTCTCATTTAAATGGTCAAAGCTAGAGTGGCAGGCAAGTGTGGTCAAGTGTAAAATGCCAGCTGGGTCGGCCTACACCACTTTTAATCTGACTATCCAATTAACTCCTAATCATACAAGTCTGAAACATATATATTGGGAGAGAGGCTGATCCACCTAGGAACACAAGAGGAGGTCGAGATAACTTCCCTCTCCAACTCAGAGCTTCCCAGTCTCTGCATTTCACAACTGGAGATGCCCCATGGCTGTCAGGCCCAAGGGTTCACTTTCCCCGACTTTAGAAACTGGTGCGTGGCACCTGGCCCTGAGAGGCGTGCAAGATGTCAGCCCTCCTCAGTGCCTGCGAATGAAAAAACCACCTTCTGCCTTCTCGTACCCAATAGCCACTCGGCTCGAGGCCACTCCAAGTTATTTGCCACCCGGGTATCCCTCCTCCCCCTCGATCCCCTCGGAGCCCTCCCTACCAAGCTTCCTCCAAGCTCCACCCTCCGCGAGCCCCGCCGCCCGTACCAGGGTTTGTGCTGGCCTTGGAGGGGTTGATGGTGCTCCGTCCTTTGTACTTGGGCTTCACCATCTTGCCGACGGGACCGGCACCGGAGCGCTAGGTCCGGCCTCTGTCGAGTAAACGAGCTCGTAACTTTCCAGGTCCGGCCGAAACGACCCGCGGGAACCACGCTGGACCACGTGGGCACGGGCGACGTCACTTCCGCTCGCGCCCTTCGCTTTCCCGGCACGACTTCCTGCGAACGCACGGCGCGCGCCGCCGCTCCCCTGGCTCCGCCCCCGTCCCGGCCGCTTAGCCTTCGCGGTGCGTAGAGCCCCGCCCCTCTCGCTCCCTAGCAACCGCCAAGCTGCTCCTCCCTGGCGGCCTCCTAGGTACCCTCGCTTCCCAGGCCAATGGCACAAGCTTAAGTTCAATTATCTTCTGAGGTTGCCCTCTAACCCTTCCAAAGGTGGCTGACCAAATAGCAGTCAGACTTTGTCGCCCTTCTTAAAATTCCAATAGCGCATCACACTTACAGAGAGAAAGAAATTCAAGACTCCTTGCCATCCCTACAGAATTCTGCAGGATCTGGCCCCCGCCTATTTATCTAGCCTCACTTGTACCTCCCTCCCAGTGGTTATTCTGACATTCACTCTGGATCCCTCCGCCTGAATCACTCTTTCCTGGAAACTTTGAACAGCTAGTTCCTTCAGGTCATTCCGTTCTTAGCTCAGATATCACCTACTGGTAAGCTTGCAAGATTTCCGCACATAAAAATACAGGATACCCAGTTAAATTAGGATTTCAGATAAACAGTAATTCCTAGTGTATGTGCCATGCAATATTTGGGACATGCTTTCACTAAAAAAAATAAATTCATTGTCTATCTGAAATTCTAATTTAACTGGGCATCTGGGATTTTATCTGGCAATCCTTTCTACTGAGAGAAAACTTTCCTGTCTGATCTTTCCAAATCAGCTGCCTCCCTCCCTTCTGCAGTTATTCTGTGTTACTTGTTTCATGACATTTATCACTAGCTGAAATTATGATATTTACAGGTCTATCAGAGCTTCCCTAAAACTAGAATGTAATTTTCTCGAGAGCAGGGACTTTGTAGGTTTGTTCACTACTGTAATTCCAAGACTTTGAATAGCACTTGATACACAGTAAGGAGTCAATAAGTATTCACTGAGTGAAGGGATAGAGAAATGGTATTTTAGCTCAGCCTGTTGTAAAAAAAAAAAAAAAATACCATGGACCGGGTGCCTTAAACAGCAAACATTTCTCACAGTTCTGGAGGCTGGGAAGTCCAAAGTCAGAGTGTCAGCAGAGTCGTATTCCTAGAACTCTCTCCCCAGCCTGCAGACAGCTAATTACCTCCCACAGGCCCCACCTCCAAACACCATCACGTTGGAAATTACAGCTTCAATGGATGAATTTTAGGGGGACACAAACATTTAGTTAATAGCAGATGGGAATGCCTCTTGCCCTGAGGGTAAAGTAAAACCCAGCAGTTGCTGTTTCTACCGCCGAAATATGGAAACATCTGTAGATGCCCTTGTTTCAACCAAGAAGCCCTCCCTCTGTTCTTGGCACCTCAAGTTGTCAGGAAGTGCCCATCTATCACTGTGCCTTGAGGAGAAGCCAGAGAAGAGGTGGCCAGGCAGGAGGAAGGTGGGTTCCCACCTGTGGTGTAGCTTACTTGGTAAAAACAACTTGGTACTAAGTGAATACTCTTTGGGTAGGATGATTGAGTCTTTATTTCTCTGAGTCTGAAACAAACAAGCCACAAAAAACATTCGTGCTAGAGGAAAAACAGCGCATGTCCTGGACTACAGCGGGGAAATACCTTCTCTTCCTTGACATTCACTTTTATTGCCCCAAGGACATGTATCATGAGATTAAACACAATTTTGCTACAAAGGCCCTGACCCGGACGTGGCGTCCCGGAGGAGTCTCTGAGAGCCAGTCAGAAACAACTTCATGCCCAGTGAGGACCCAAAGATGTCCCCTTCCTCCTCACACTGTCCCTTTGTTCCCCCAAACGCCAGTGCAATAGCCCACTCCTGGAGTACAGACTAGCATAATGTGTTTCTGATGCCTCAATTTGGTTCAAACCAGAATAAACACGAATGGCAAAAATCAGCCCATGAGCTCATTCAGGCTTTGATCAGAGACATAATTTCATTATGAAATTTTGAATCAGGCTGTTGTGAAGTCTTGCCAAGGAGTTTCATTTTCCCAGATGATATGGTGGGTTGTTTCTCTCCTGTTCCCATAGTCAGCTGCGTTTATCGTCGGAACTTTCCATCTATTTTTATAATCTGATCCATCAATCCTTTCACAAGTATTTGCCGGTCCCAACAACCAACCTCAGTTCGACCAGCTGATAAGACGTTTGATCTAGGAAGGTCAGGCCAAAGTTATTGGTCTGGTTTGCCCGCCCTGCTCACTGCAAATTGTAGTACAGCGACTATTTTTCACCCCCCCTTCCTCATGTCATGGTGACCAAAGGAGGCAAGATGCACCTCCAGGCCTATCAGTCCTCAGCTTTTAAGCAGATGTATTTATTTAACGACTCTGAAAGGTTACAGTACGAGCATATGAATTCCAGTGTATGAAAGCATCGCAGACATCGTACAGAAGATGCACATGGGTGCTTTCTCTTTTCCTCCAGACCCATGGTTAGCTCCTCACTCCCTGGAATCTTGCTCCCAGTGACCACAGGTTGGTCTGAATAAGAAGATCCCTACAGGAGCCTGCTGGAGACACGCCAGCTCTCTGAAACAGTCTTGTGCCACGTTCTGATAGGAAAGATTGGCTTGGTGTGTTCACAGGAGGCCGAGAATCTTGCTCGACCACACGTCCTTCTTCATTCTGTGAAAACCTTCTCTTTGGGATCTAATGAGCCAGTAGTGGCAGCTTCTAAAGTAGCATTTTTCAGAGTGTGGTCGGAGGATCACCGTGGGGGAAACTGATTGCAAATGCGGACTCCCGGGCTTCACCTGGGAGCTACTGCAACCAAACCCCCTGGGGGTGGGGATACCCCCAGGATATACATTTTAACGAGCTCCGCTGGTAATTCTGGAACACACAAAAGTTGGAGATCAAAAAAGCAAATTCTTTCCTAAAAGCTTCCCCCCCCCACCCCCCCCACCCCCCCACCCCCCCCACCCCCGGGCTTTCTGACCAGCTGACCAGAAGGCAGCTCCAGTTCAACCCCACTCCTTTCCCACCTACCTTAAATCCTCTTTTTTTTTTTTTTTTCTTGCAGAGCCAGGGCAAGGAAGGCTGCAGCGGTGTCTAATGTACTCTGAAAATATATGTCTTGGCTCTGTCCCAAATGCCTTGATATTTATGCTGTAGCCTGAGGGTCGTTATCCTTTGGCAACGCTCCACTGTAAGGCCATTAGCTCTTAATTAGTGCCAGCTTGTTGGTTTATCCTTCCCAGTTGAACTGAGAGAGGAGGCTTCTCTGTTCAGTCTCCTGTGTCTCTCTCCTCTGGCAAGGCGGTGATGAATTGACCCCCCGCCCGCTGAGGCCAAGGGTTGGGCCCCTGGGTGGCGGCTGCTGGATGTGAGACAGTTAACTAACCCCCACGCAGAGGCTCTGGGACCCTGGAAGAACAGAGAAGCACCCGGAAGAGAGTCTCAGACTTTGGTTGTATTGTTTCTTTTGTACGAAACAACAGGAGAGAGTCCTTGGTCACCTAAGCTCAACCGTTTATAAGGGAATAGTGGAAAACTAAGGTGTATTAACTGGGAGTTTGATGGGCCAAATTGCCCTTGGTTTTCAGTCGAAGATGCCTGGGAAGTTTGGAGACCAGGGTATGGCAAGCCGGTGGGCTGAATGGCTATGAAACGTGGCCGAGAAACTCAAGAAATTTCTCCACGTGAATGATGTATCTCATCACCACGTCTAAGTGGGAAAAACACGGTCTATATTGGTCTTGGCATTCATCTTATTGCCAGACAAGGAGCTCTTCAAAAAGATCCCTCGATTAGGCTTCAGAAAAATAACTAGCGGCAGTTTGCTCCTTCCTATCACGGAATCCTTGTGGCCCTCAGTGTATCCCACTTAGGAAAAATCTGAGACGCAATTTCGTGAAAGGCTATTAATGACTTGTAATTTTCAGCCTGGTTTAGATAACTCAAGATTGCTGGCTGCGTCCCGAAAAATGCATCCAGAACACACACCGATGTGGGAATTTAAAGCATAATTCCAAATCGTAGATAATTGTTTAAGCCCCAGAGAGACTGAAGGGCCCGTATTAAGTCATCTCCCCAGGATCAGTGTGTTTCCTATTACACTTGATATCTTATCTGTCCAGTGATCCTTTTGATTTTTAAGCCGTTAGACTAAATCTTTGTGTAATTCTTTACCTCCTCTCCTCCTGCCGGCCTCCCCGCTTTTCCTTAGGAAAACAGTTTTTAGAAATGTTAACCGGGTCCCTTGGATTGTTTGCAGAAGAACAATGTCACGTTAAAGAATCCGAAAAGTCAACTCCTGAAACCGGTGGGGGGTGGGGGGGCTCTCTGTCAGAAGGTCAGTCTTGCCCAGAGGCAAGCGTCTGCCCAGCAAGACACTAAGGTTTCCCTTGGCCTCCCGCATCCCTCTTGTCCCCTTGTCTGGTCTAGTCTAGACTGGAAACAAAATCTGACCCCCAACGTGGAGACTCAGGCTGAGGTGTAGGAGAAAGTTAGGATGAATACCGTTTCAAGTAGCAGAGGAAGAACAGATCAAAATCTTGATTTAGGTAACTTTGGGGTCTGGATGAAAAAATGACAAGTCTACCACCCCCTCATCTCAGGGGAAAAGCAATCCTTCTGACTACGCAGTGTGCAACCAGGTTGGAGGAATCTTCTAAATTCCTCTCATTGAGAGATTTTATTTATTTATTTATTTTTTCAATATATGAAATTTATTGTCAGATTGGTTTCCATACAACACCCAGTGCTCATCCCAAAAGGTGCCCTCCTCAATACCCATCACCCACCCTCCCTTCCCTCCCACCCCCCCATCAACCCTCATTGAGAGATTTTAGAGTTGTGTTTGGCTTCCAGCCAGAGCTGGGCAAGTCCCCAGGATGTCTGGACCCTGTGCCCAGGACCTGGGGATTCAGGTTTCTGCTCTCCCTATCCTGTCCCACCTCATTGGCGCACCGGGCATAAACCAAGTAGCCCTGGACACCTGGGTGGTTCAGCCGGTTGAGTGTCCCACTCTTGATTTTGGCTCAGGTCATGATCCCAGTCAAGGGATCCTTCGGGTCATGAGATGGAACCTCCTGTGGGGTTCCGTGCTGAGCGTGGAGCCTGCTTAAGAGTCTCTCTCTCTCTCTCTCTCTCTCTCTCTCTCTGCCCCTCTCCCCGCTCCTGCCCTCTGTCTCTCGTAAATGAAATAAAATAAAATAAACAACAACAGCAACAAACCCAAGCAGCTCATGTCCAAGGGCAGGGGTAGGCAAACTGTTATAGCCTGCCCACCAAATCCTGCCAGCCGCCTGTTTTTCTATGGCCCATGAGCTAGGAGTTTGCATTTTTAAATGGTGGGAAATGGGGCGCCTGGGTGGCGCAGTCGGTTAAGCGTCCGACTTCAGCCAGGTCACGATCTCGCGGTCTGTGAGTTCGAGCCCCGCGTCGGGCTCTGGGCTGATGGCTCAGAGCCTGGAACCTGCTTCTGATTCTGTGTCTCCCTCTCTCTCTGCCCCTCCCCCGTTCATGCTCTGTCTCTCTCTGTCCCAAAAAATAAATAAATGTTGAAAAAAAAAATTTTTAAAAATAAATAAATAAATGGTGGGAAAAAAATCAAAGTAAGAATAATGTTTTGTGACATCTGAGGAATACATGAAATGTAAATTTCAGCTCCGGCCTTGGCTTACACATGATCTACAACCACATTTATTTATTTATTTATTTATTTATTTGAGAGTGTAAGTGGGGGAGGAGCAGAGAGAGAGGAGGACAGAGGATCTGAAGCAGGCTCTGCGCTGACAGGCTGACGGCAGTGAGCCCGATGCAGAGCTTGAACTCACGAGGTGCGAGATCATGACCTGAGCTGAAGTCAGACGCACCGACGGAGCCACCCAGGTGCCCCTACGTCTGCTTTTGCACTGCAATGGCAGAGATGAGTAGCTACATGGATCTTTATAGAGAGAGCTCGCCCACACCCCGTCCTAGGGTTCTGGTGCGTGTTCTGTGCGTTGAATAAGCATGTAATGGACTACAACTGGCTGTCAGTTGCCATTGTCCTCTGAGAGTGAACGTTGCCTGTCCCAATATGGAGGTACATTTGGTTTTTTTCTGCCTGGGGGATTCAAATGAGGGGGTCAGATGCACACCTGAGTATAGCTGATGCTTTAGTGGACTAGGAGGGAGCTTCTATAGAGGTTTAACCTTCCTGGCGAAGGAGCAGAGGGAGGCTTGCATAGGAGAAAGGAGATCTGAGGGGAGCAGCACTGGTCTGTCAGTCCCCTGGCAGAGTCCTGGGATTTTTTGTTTTTGTTTTTGTTTTTTCTGGGTCCTGAGGAGAATGAAGCTTCCGGCAGAAATCCAAAGAGCTCCTCTGCCCAGGGTCTTTATGAGACTACCTTCGATGACCTTGAGACAAAGCACAGCACAGGTAGAGAAGTGACTCTCAGCTTTGCCCAAAGTGGTCCTGGTGCATTGGAATCTTCAGGAGCTGATCTCGGGGTGCGCAGCTGTAGGAGCAGAGCATCCCAAGGCAGTCCCCGCACCCGACGCTGGCACGCTTGGTGGCAGCCATGCGGTCATAAGGCAGTTGTGACCAGCTTCATGAGCAACGGACACCAGTGAGGGGCTGGAGTGGAGAGCCCGTGAGGACCCTCCGGCATTATTTGGGAGCTCATGTGATCTAGCCCCTGGATCCCATCCCTCTTCCTACTAAACAGATGAGACCTGGACAGCCTGGGCGTCCTGGCCCACAGGTGAGGAAGAGCACGTGCAAAAATGTGAGTTTTCACACAGCGGGGCCGCAGTGCAGCCAAACTTCCTGAGTTCCAATCCTGGCTCCACCATTTATTAACTGTGTGCCTTGGGTCACACACCTTCCCCAATTCCTGTCTCGGTGTCATCGTCTGCAGGATGGGCATTATAACAGTGTCCACCTCTCAGGACTGCGTTGAGGATTAAGGGAGGCAATGCAAGTAAAGGCCTGAGAGTAGTGTCAGGGCTCCATAAATGTTTGCCATGGGCGATTACGAGTATGCTTCCAGCAGCATCCACACCTTAGTGGGAGGTGGGTGGGGACAGGGAATTGCAACAATGAATCCCGCAGCCCCTGCTCTCAGGGGCTGGTGTATGGCTGGGGGCATAGACACCAGTGTGATACGGCACACAGACGTAGACATACGGAGAGGGGAATAACTCGCAGTAAGGGGAGCTTCTTCACACAATAATCTGGTCTCACCATGAAATGTAAGTAGAAAATCCACAGATGAGAGCATGGGGGAAGTGCATTTTAGGGGGGAAGAATGGCGCACACAAAGGCACCCCAGTTGGAAAGATTGTTTCTATCAGGCATCACTGAGTAGATGAGTAGACAGGAGGGGGGCATGGGAGTGGCCAGAGATGACTGGAAAGCTGGGTTGTCCCAACCAGTCGTGGCCACACGACAAAAAGATCAAGGTCAGGTTGCTTTCGGTTCGGTGTCCTGACGAACTTTGATGCTGGTCTCATTTTTCATCCCAGATGGAAAAAAGAGCATAGTCACTATCAATAATTATGATCTCCAGGAATAATGTGAGAACAAACCCATTCAAGCGGGACCTTCGCATTCATTCACTTTTTTTTGCATTCGTTCAACAAACGTCTAGGCTGTCATAACAAAACACAAATGCAAGTGGTCAAATATACAGGGGAAATATAGACCGGGCGAGCCACGGCTGGGAAGAAACTGTGGCTGCATATCAAAAAAAAAAAAAAAAAAAAAAGAGAAAAGAAAGAAAGAAAAGGTAGGAAGGGCCCAAAAAGCTCTTGGGAGAGTCAAAATATCCAAATCGGCCAACGTGGAAAGGAATCAGTAGGACCAGAAGGATGAAGCAGGTTGGTTTTTGGTTTTGGGGTTTTTTAAGAAGGAAATAGGAGAAGGGCAAGCCACGGGAATGTTGATGAGAATGTGTTTGTGAGAAATCGAGATGCAGTGTCTGTGGACATTCTGTTGGTTTGGTGGCAGGAAAAGAATTATAAATATGCGTGATAGGCAAATACCTCGTACAATAAAGTACCTTGTAGAACAAATGTGAGGGCAGATGTCGAACAGTCTATCGCTGGCGATGGTCCTGCCCCCGGGAGAAAGACCAAGTATATATTCGAGGCAGGTGTTGCTGGTCTCCCAGCCCCCAGGGCGGATTTGGAGTCTGAACCAGATGGGTTCTGTGTATCTCAGCAAGCAGCTGCTGGGCCGTCATCAGGCTTTTGGAAGCCCAGCCCTTGAGGTGGCCAGGGAGGCCGCAACTCCACTCAGTGCCCAAAGGGAGGTGGCTCCGGCCTCAGCCCAGTCCCAGAGCGCGGCTCACTTCGGGCTTTACTCTGCCGCTGGCTCCCCAGTCCCACAGCGCGTTGGATCAAGTGAGTCCAGGGCAGCCGGATTGAGGGTGCGGTTTCAGCATGCCCCCCGGCGGTAAGGAACACAGAAGGGAGACACTGGCTCAAATCAGGCACCACTGGCCCGATGCAAAGCCCTCAGAGATCAATGTAGTGATTGAGATGCCCAGATGAAGCGGCCGGCTTCTGCGATCTGAGCCTGCTCTTTGCTTGGCCTTGACACCTACGTCTTCCTGCTTGGATCCTCCAAGGCGAGACAGTGGAGTTCAACTGCCCAAGCGTCCATCCTCATGTGGCCACAGGGCAGGCCCGGGGCCAGGAGAGCCAGAGCTCACGGATGCGCTCACCCCACCGCCACCAGCCTCTTTCCACGCCAGTGTCTTGCCCCAGCTCCCAATCCTTGAGAGGACGCTTCCCCTGGCCCCCGGGATTGTGACACCCTTATTGGGACCACCTTTTGCCAAGTGAGCTTTCCAGGGCTGGCCTGGGAAAGCACTCTTCTTTGTTCCTTGAGCTGCCAGCTTGTTTGACAGGCTTGGATCTGGTCTGGCTGTTCCAGCATCACGGAACCCCCTCCGCTGCCCCCAAATCCCTGTCCCCCCTCCCTCCTCCTGCTCCCCTGCCCTGAAGGCTGCCGGCTTATTCCTTTTGGAGATGAACTCATTGTTGACTTTAACTCACTTCGATGTTTCCCAGGGAAGCATGCTGGCGGGAAGCCCACCCCAGCTCCTTGAAGAAGACAGCCGGGCTAGTGCCAAGACTGGGTGCCAGGGGCCTTGGAACTGCCAAAATGCCTCCCATTTTATGGATAGGCCTCGCTCAACCTGAAGACATTCCAAGTATTTAATCAGCAGCCCATGGTACGTATTGGGTTGCAGAGGGAGCCCTCAGAAGCCAGCCTTTTCGGCCAGAGCAAGGAGCCGGCCTTCTCCACGGGCCAGGCTGATGCTCCACAGATGGCAAAAGTACATCCCGATCACAATAATCAATAATCAAAGGCTGGCAGCTGGGGTGGCCTGGCCTGAGGGGCCCTTGGGGGTTTGGCTGTGCCCTCTTTCCCGCAGCCGGCTGCGTCTAGCCAGGAATCCATTTCACCCACCTCCCTGCACCAAGCTCCGGGAGAGCGAACAGGCGAGGGAGGAACCATATTTCACATACTTTCTCTTTCAAAATGTAGCTCTGTTTCGCAATTTCCTACTTAAGTTCTGGAAGGGCTCTAGGGTAGGACCCAAGCCACCTTCTCTAGCCACAGGCCTGGGTCTCTTATCCACACCACCAACCTGGCAGGCTCGAGGTGCCGGAGAAACGGGGGCACCAGAGTTTTGTAGCTCTGCCCCCAGCCCCTTCAGTGGCTGCTCACCCGGGGTCTATGCGATGCTGAAGGAGCCTCAAGCAAGCCTCCAGCCAAAACCTGTTTATTCTTCACCCTGTGTCGGTTCTTTCCCTCGGGAGAGCCAGGAGGCACACCACACCAAAGCAGGTGCACCCAGCTCTGGTATGCTTGGCCTCAGCAACCCTGGAGGCATCTCACCTTCAGATCTTCCCTACTCCCCTATAACGAGGCTTTTGTTCTGGCTTTTACCAGCCAGACTGTACTCCAACCCCCTTCTCGACGAATCTCTTTAATCCTCCAAAATGGAAGCTGTCCTTGCTGGCTTTTTTCTCCTTCCTTTGACACCTTTCGCTGGGGTTTCCACCTGTCATCCGTTTAAGTCTGGTCTGGACTACAGCTATGGGAAGCCAGGGAACAAGATCAAGCACCTAAATGCCTGGGCCCGGGTCAAGGGCTTGAATCAAGGCCCAGGAAATTGACCCTTTTCCTAAATTCCCTCACCGCCCTTCTAAACAAAACAAAACCAACCAGAGAGGGGGAAAAACCACTTTAAAAAAATCCAGAAAACAACTCCATCACTCAACATCCTGAAGTGGAAAACAAATCCATTCTCTAGAGACTTGGTCTGAAACATACCCACGCTGGCACTGGGTAAGGTGACAGAGATGCATTAGTCTGGGCAGATCTGCGACCTTGTGGAGGAAAAAACTAACCTTTCCCAAATGACAATGTGGGCACATAATGGCCACATAAAAATCATGTGCTGTGTTTGCCTAAACGGGGGGGTGGGGGGGGGGTAGGGTTAGGAATCTCAACCACACTCCCTCTTTCCGGTGTGCCTGAAAATCACCAGGTGTGCCTTTTGGTCAAGCCTTGTGGTCCACAGCCTCAGGTGGGCTCCATCTAGGGCCATGCACAGGTCGCTGCCCCCTCCCCAACCGTGTGGAACCCACACCCCGCCACCAGCAAAAAACCACATTCTTAGTCTTTAAAGGATAGAGTGAGACAGACAGGGGTAGGTCCAGGCGGGGCTAACTTTTCAAGAAGAGGTCATATCTAGAAGCGCCCGGCATATTGGCATCAGGAGAATTCCCTCCCACCCGTAATTCTGCAGGTGTGGAAACTCAGGCCCCGCTGAACCCCGCGTCACGGTCCTTTCCTCATTGGCCTAGAGCTTCAGGAGCAGCCTAAGGAGTGGATGCGGAGAAGCTGAAGGTCTCAGAGTAACATCAAGGTGACACGGGAGATGCAGGGGAGGATTCAGATCGTTCCATCTTGCTAAGATTCTGATTTTTTGCTTGGGTGTTTAGAGGCGCGCTGCAGGCAACGCGCATGCCCGTGAGTTAACATGCACGTGAATTACTCGGGGCTCTACGGCAGATTCAGGGTCTCTAGGTGTGGGAGGGGCGTGAGATTCCGCGTTTCTAACAAGCTCCGAGGCTGCTGATCCATGGCTACGCTTTGCATATTGGGGGCCCAGGGGATCTGGGAGATCAGGACCAATCAGAGCCAGAGGCAGCCAAGACGTGGCGGGGCTGAGGGTTGGTGCCCAGAAGGGAGACAGAAGAACAGAGAGAAACAACAGCGTGCACAACTAGAATCAGGGGCTGAGGTGGGAACAGAGAAAGATAGGGGGCCAAAAAGAGGGAAAGAGGAGGACTGTCAGAGAAACAGGGAGGGGCAGAGGCAGAGAGACGATCCCACAGGGTGTCAGGTGCACACACCGGAGATTCCCCCACCTTCCAGACCTCTAGCCTTCCCTCCCCTGCACACACCTCTCCTGGCTGTTGAGCTGGCTCTCCTCGTTTCCCTTTGCTCTCCTGTGGATTCGACCTCTTTCTCAACTGGACACTTCCCAGTGGGTTTTAAACATGTTCAAGTCTTTCCCACCTTTAAAAAAAAAAAAAAAAAAAAGGACTCTCTCCACCCCCATCTCTCCTTCCAGCCCCTGTCCTGCTTCTCCCCTTTTCTGGGCTAAACTTCCTGGAGGAACCGTCTCTACCGATTTCTGCCCCCATGACCCCTCCAAATGGCTCTCGCTGAGGTGACTATTGGCACACGTGTTGAAAGTCCGACGGTTGATTTCCAGTCCTCCTTTACGTGGTCCCTGAGCACTTTAGGTCCCCGTGATCTCTCTCCTGCTCGCTGGCTCCCTGGGTCCTTCTCATCTGCTTCTGCTGTGCGTCCTCCGAGATTGATTCCCCACTATCTGATCTTTGTGAGGGCCACACCGCTGAGTCCTGAGCGCGCTCCTCCCCCGGCTCTCTTTCTATTCGACCTCTTCCAAACCCATGGCCTCAATTATCTGCTCTATACTAGTTTATGCTCCAGCTCAGGCTTGCCCCGGACACGCTAGACCTGCATCTGCATTTACACACCATCTACTCGCCATGGTCACCGGGATGTCTCAGAGGCACCTGACATTCACCACGGTCCAAACCCTCTCCTCCCAAACTGGTCTTCCTCATGGGTTCCCCGTCTCACCTGTGAGTGTTCCAGACAGAAATGGGAACTTCGTCCTTGAAGCCTCCTCTCCCTTTCGTCTCTCTTCCACATCCAGTTTATCACCGAACTCTGCCAACTTTATTCTCCAAATGCCTTTTGACTTTATCCACATGTCTCCCTTTCCTCTAGTCCGTGTCTCCAACACCTCTCACCTGGATGACAGCAACAGCCCCCTAGGCAGCTTCCCTCCAATCTGTCTTGTACACGACAGCCTCCAGGATCTTTGCAAAATGCAAATCTGGGCATGTTGGCCTGCTGCTTAAAATCCTTTAGCAGCTTCCCCTGGCTCTCAGAATAAAGACCCAACTCTGGGAGATCTTTCTGGAATCCTCTCACCTCACTTGCCCTCCAGGCCTTCCAGCTACGTTGGCTTTTTTTTTTTTAGTCCCTTGAACACCACGCTCCTTTCTGCCACAGGACATTTGCATGTACAGTGCCCCCTATACATAATTCTGCTGTCCAACACAGTAGCATGTAGCTAGTGAGCCCTCGAAACATGGCTGGTACAACTGAAGACCTGAATCGTTACTGTTATCTAATTTTAATTATTCAATTTAAAATTTAAAACATATTCAATTCAATAGTTGGAAAACCGTTAACTATTCCTGAACCAGGAATTCAGTATGCGAATCTACTTTTCAATTTTTCTGAAATCTAAATACAAATCAAGTATTTCCGGTGAGAATTCCGTGTCCAAATTAAGATACGCTGTGCAGTGTAAACATACACAGAGTGGTGAAGACTTAGTTTGAAAAAGAAAATGTAAAAGATGTTGTTAATCATTTTTATGCTGATTACATGTTAAAGAGGTAACATTTTAGCATCTATTTGGTTAAATAAAAGACATGATAAAAATTAACTTCGCCTGTTTCTTTTTACTCGTTAAGCGTGGTCACTAGAAAACTTTTTAATGACATCAGTGGCTCATATGATATTTCTATCGTACAGCACTGGTCTAGAACGCCATTCCTTCTCTGTCTTAACTCCTACTTGTCAGAGCTTGACTCAAATACCACCTTCTCTGAAAAGCTTCCCTGAGATAAAGTCTTATTTCGATTCACCTTAATTCACTTTCATAGCTATGTGTACGTGCCAGGGGTTGACTGGCCTCAACTCCACCCATTTGTGATTACACACTTATCGGAAGGATCCCTTGGTCCGTGACTGTCACCCCTACCAACCTCTCCTTCTGTGAGGGCAAGGTCCCTGCCTGGTTCCCCCTGGAAACCAAACACTGAGTCCGGGGCCCGGGGCCCACTAGGCTGACAGTGGACACTTGGGGATGCCACAAGAGGTCATTCTACCCACCGTTCTGTCTTTGGGATCCAAGGGTTTCCAACCATCCCAGAGAACCTGGGCATCCCTGCCCCCTAGGGTGCCACTAACCCCCCCAGGATGCAGTCTACCTCTCCCAGATGGCAAGTCTTCCTGCACGGCCGACCAGAACCCTTCCCGCGGCCAGGTGGCCAGGACCTTGGTTCCGTCCGCAGAGGTAATCAGAGCAGTACTTCTTAAACTTGAATGTGCACGCCAGGGACCTGGAACCTTGTTACACCGCAGATTCTGGTTCGTCAGGTCTGGGATGTGACCCGAGACTCCCACTTCTAACGGGCCGCCCGGTGATGACGTTGATGCTGGTCCGCAGACCACACTCTGAGTAATAAGGATGTAGAGAAGCTGGTTATCACCCTCAGAGTATCCCCAAAGTTTTCTTCCTGCTCTGGACCCTCCATCCAGAAGGCCATTAGGGGATCTCTTCAAAACTCAGCCCTGTTCCTTCCTGCTCCCGTGTACCCCACCAACCCCTGGACCCTGAAAAGGAACGTGCTGCCTGTGGCTACTGTTGTCATTTGGTTTTGTTTTTAATTTGAAATAAACTTTTAAGCAGTTTTCAGAGTCGGGGCAGCCCTGACACGGATCATGGGTGTGTAACAATACTCTCCAATGATAAAGTCACACAGCTGGAGATGCTGAACAGGCCTTGAGCTTTGGTTCCTGTCTGCCACCCTGGACTGATCCTATCAGCTCCTCCAGAAGGCTCCACTCTGTTTGGGCTTGCACGCGGGGAAATAGTCTCTCTGACATGTCCCTTGGGAGCATCGCAAACCAAGTCTGTGACGCTGGGCCCTCTGCCAGGCAGAGGTGACCCCTCCACCTCCCCACCCTGTTCACACGGTGATGTCCGGGAGATAAAAGTGTCATCCGGTGGCCTCGATTGTGTGTGTGTGTGTGTGTGTGTGTGTGCGCGCGCGCGCACGGATGCACACATGTACGCTGGTTGCATGTTTGGCCATGGACCCTTGTGTGTGTGTGTGTGTGTGTGTGTTTGTGTGTCCGTATACGTATGGAGAGCGTGTGAACGCTGTGCCCCCAGCGCTCCAGTTCAGTAAAGCTTTCATCACACAGAGCAGCGCTGGACTCTTTCTGCACGGGCCTGGAGGCTGAAGAATGTCCCTAGGCCCCTAGGTGAGCCCTGCAGGCGTGACCGGCCCCGCTGTCCCCTGGTGCTGCGGCTGCTGCTGGCCCTTGCGTCTCCGGGAGCCGGCGCCCGCCTCCTTGCTCTCCTTCCTGCTCAGGTTCCTGTTGGCGTTCTCCCGCCGGCCCTGGCCACCTTTCCTCCTCTTCTGCCCTGCAACCCCAACAGCAGGAAGAGTCAACAAAGGATGTCCCACAGCAAGCGAGGCGGCCCTGGGCATGGCCGAGGGCTCTTGGGGGGGGGGGGTGGTGAGGAAGCAGGGCGGGGGAAGCAGGGGGGCTGGAGTCGCTGCCTTTAGGCAGCTGGGGACCTCAAGGCTTCCTCTGACTGGCGGCTACTTCCGAGGACCCTGCAACATGGGCACAGAGACGGGGGTCTGGGAGCCTCTCACCCTCCACCCCTCGACGAACCAGACGCCCTCCTCATCCTTGTGACCTCCTCAGACCTCGGGCCCCAGTGGGCCAAGATGTTCGGTGCAGCTCTCAGGACAAGCAGGACAGCCCCCGACTCCCCTGCCCCCAGGGCCAGCTGCCCCATCATTGCCGCCTACTGCCTGTGTGACCTTGGTCACATCACCGCACCTCTCTGGGTCTTAGCATCCCCTTCTGTGCCCCCATCTGACCTCCGAGGGTCCTTCCGGTGCCAAACCTCTGCTGGCTCCCAAGAGATGGGGAAACTGGAGGGATGTGGACACTGAAGGTCCCAGCTCCCACCACACAGAGTCCTGGGGACTGCTCTCTGCCGGGACCTGGCACCCGGAGTTGGGGTTCCCATCTGGCCCTGGGCGACGGGCAGGAGGCGGAAGCGGCCGCACCTCCGTGGCGGTCCCTGACTCCCAGCCCTGGGGAGGCCGAGGCCGCAGCTCACCCTCAGGACAGGGTGTCCTCCGCACTGTGCACCTGCGGGTCTCCTTGGTGTCGGAGCAGGCAGCGTGGTCTCCCCCGGGGGCGTGGAGCACCCTCCGTGTCCGCTCCTCAGAGCCCCTCCGGAAGCCGCACAGCCTCTTCTTCTTGGAGCACGGCCCCCACAGGGACCACTCACTCATTTCACATTGTGCTGGCAGGAAGCGAGGGAAGAGGGAGAGAAGGGGGGGGAGGGTCACACCTCCTCCCCCCCCCAACCCAGAATTCTCCACGGGAGTCTCCCCCACCTGCTCTGTGCCTGGAGGCATCTTCAGTGCAGAGGGCAGAGAAACCCCACAGGGTCGTGGGTGTGTGTGTGTGTGGGGGGGTAAGCTTTGCTGCATGCCCCCCCCAAGCCCAGGCTTGCCCTGCCCCCCACACCACCCTGCGCGCCCCTCCCCTGGGGTCCCGCACCCTCTGCCCGCAGCTCCCAGCAAACTCACCAGGACTACTGCACTCCATGGTGCTGTTGGCAGCCGCCGAGCCCTCGGGACAGGCTGGATAGCAGCGGCCCTTGTGCAGGTATAAGCTCTCCTTACACTTGGTGCAGAAGTTGTGGCTGAAGCAGGCCTCGCAGTGCTCAATCTTGCACTCTGAGGAGAGGACCAGATGGGGGCCCTCTGATTCATCTCCCATCCCCAAAGCCCCCCCTCCAGGGCAGACACCCCCCCCCCCACTTCCCCGAGGGCAGGACTCTGGCCTAGAGCTGCCATGACTGTGGGAGGGAAGGCAAGGGCGGGGTGGGGAGAGCAAGCCGAAGTGGCCACTCTTCGGGTCTGCCAGGGACAGTCAGCTAACTCCACCCCAAACCCCACACCAGGCCCTGGAACCAAGGTGAGGCCCCAGACAGCTGTTTTCAGAGGAGGAGGGCAGGACACCTTGTGGGATCAGTGGGGACGAGAGAGAAGGGTCCCAGCGTGTCGTGGCACCCTAGAGGGCCACCCGGTCAGAGGGTCAGAGTCGAACGGAGGGATACAACGGTTTCCTCTCTCCGTTGCCCCCACAACATCCCACGCTCTGGTTCCCCTCCTGCCCTGCGAAAGGACTCTGCTTGGAGGGGGGCGGGGAGAGGAGAGATCCCAGGGCAAATTCCTCTCCCCCTGTAAGGCCTGGTTCCAAGAACCACCCCGGCTGGACTCCTGGGTCCCTCCCCATCCCCTCCTGCCAGCTCTCCCTCCTCTGGGGAAGTGGGGGGTGGGGGGGCTGCAGGGCTGAAAGTAGGCAGGGCCTTTCACAATCTCTCCCTTCCCAGATGGTGGGCAGGACTAACTTCCTCCCAGTCTCTGGCACCTGAAGCTGGGGCTGCCAGTTTCCCAGGAGCTGGCACAGCCAGGAACTCCTACCCCAAATACCCCAAGGACCAAGAGGGCAGCCCCAGGGCCCCACCTCTAGCCTCACAAGCTCCCCACCCCACCCCACCCCACCCCACCCTTCCTCTGTGCCGCCTGGGCTCTTGGCTTTATCTCTGTTTCTTCCGCTAGCCTCCCTCCTCTCTTGCTGATTCCTGGGTTTGGTCGCAGGTGAAATACAGTAAAGACAACAGCAGGTACCACTTACAGAGCGCCAGACATCTAGGGCTTTCTATATGCCTCTGATGACAACCCTAGGGGGGTAAAAACTACCACTCCCATTTGAAAGATGAGGATTTGAGAGGCTGCAAAATCCCGATGTTGCACAACGAGTGAGAAGCAGAGTTGAGATTAGAACCCAGGGCCGATCTCGGGGCCGTCATTTCCCCCTCCAGGCCTCACCGTTGTCATCCAAAAGAAGGACCCCTGTCACTTAGGTCCCACCTCCCTCCAAAGGCTGTTGTGAGGCTCGACTGATAGGAGGTCCGGAAATGCGTTCTAAACTCCGAGGCACTGACCAACTGGGAGGCGCACTGGCATTGGTCACCAGAGTGTGTTCCCTGCCTGTCCCCCAGGGTGCCACCGTGAGCCTGAACAGAGGTGGGCCGGGCTGTGCCTTAGAGCACGCGGAGCTGCAGCTGATAGAGCGGACCCCAGCCAGAGAGAAGACCTGGGCGGAGGCAGGGGAGGCTTGAATTTCCCCGCAGTCAGGGGAGCCCGGGGCGGGGGTTCAAGCAGGAGTGTCCTGGGAAAGGACATACGTCTCAGAAGCACCCGGCTTTCTGGCTGTGGTGTGGAGGGAGGGTGGGGTTGGAGGACAGATAAACAAGCTCCTGCAATATTCCAGAGGAGACGTGCCAGGAGGAGCCTGGGTGAGACCATGGAAGTGAGGATGGAGAGAGAGGGGAGGTGGCGGGCACCATGTGGTTATGGGATGGACCGGAGGCGTCACAGCGAGAGGCCGAGAGGCCGGCTCTCCGGTCGGTGGTGTGAGTGGCTCAGGACCCTGCGGGAGTGCAGGTGGGTGCACGTCTGGAGGCAGGAGATGTGGTTCTGAGGTGGACCCCCTGAGCCGGAGAGGAGAATGGACCCTCTGAGATGTCTGGCTGGCAGCTGGATACTTGAATCAGGAGCCTCATCCCTGCCCCCCACCCCTCGGTGTCCCCTCTACTCCTCCTGCCGGCCACCAACGGTCCGAAGCACCCTCCCCCCGGGGGCCAGAGCCTTCTCCAGCCCTCCCCACACTCACTGATGCACTTGTTCATGTCGGGGTTGCGGGCGTCGAAGTAGCCAGGAGGGCAGGAGGGCAAGCACACGCCCACCTGGCGGATGTCGTTCCTCTCCAGCAGGATGAACAGCTTGGGCGAGCACTTGAGGCAGCCGTTGACTTCCGAGCAGAGCTCACAACCTTTGGCACAGGCCTGGCTCCCCTCGGCACTGACTGCAAGGGTGGGACAGGGGGAAGGAGGGGCTGTAGGCGAGGCCACCGTCTTTCCCAGGCCCCTACACGGTTGGGAAGTGAGTAGACTGGGGTTTCTTCCCGCGCAATGACTGTGCTTCTCAGGAGGCACATGCCAGGATGGCACCTCTTTAAGACGGTGTCATGGGGGCGCCTGGGTGGCTCAGTCGGGTAAGCGTCCGACTTCGGCTCAGGTCATGAGCTCACGGGTCGTGGGTTCGAGCCCCACGTCGGGCTCTGTGCTGACAGCTCAGGGCTTCCGATTCTGTGTCTCCCCCTCTCTCCGCCCCTCCCCCGCTCACGCTCTGTCTCTCTTTCTCGAAAATGAATAAACATTTTAAGACTGCTTTGTAAACCTCCCCAGCGTCATCTCTCAAGGGAACTAGCACAGATGCCTGAAGCAAGCGCCCTCGTCCACCCTAAGTGTCTCTCTAGCTCCAGGCACAACACAGGCTCGCTCTCCGGGCTTGCTCTACCCTTCCGGGAGAAGCTGCTGAAGCCGCGCGCTTCCCAGAACCTACCCCTCCCCTCCCCAGAGGAAGCAAGGTTCAGCCTCAGGTACGAAGGCTCAGGTATGGAAGGCGGGTATTTTTGAGCCTTGAGAAAGGTTTAAGGTCAAGAAGGACAATGGGTTAAGCCATCTGAGCAAAGGATCATCTGGTCAGAGACAGGAAAACAACTAGAATAACTATGTCCAGAACAGTGGCCTCAACCAGAGACGATTTTGCTCCCCAGGGGATATGTAGCAACGTCTAGGGACCTGTCACTCCGGGGAGGGGCGTTGTTACCGGTATGGAGAGAGGCCAGGGATGCCACGAAACATCCTATAATGCACGGAGTGGCCCCCGCAAGAAATTGGTTCAAAATGGCACTGATGCTGAGGTTGAGAAACCCTGGCCATCCTTTGAGGCAGTGTGATCTCCAGCCCCCGCACGGGGGTCTCAAACCTTCGATGTCATTCCTTTATGGACTTGTTTAACCAACACTCCCCGAGCCCCTCCCAAGTACCCTGTGCAGTGTGAGCCTCAGGGGCCTGGACACGAGGTCGCCTGACCCTCCAAACTCATCTTTCGGTAGTGCCGACAGACCTGCAGACGGGCAAATGCTGACAGCCGCAGGCCTGGCGATAGTGACCCCAAAAAGAAGAGAGGGAAGGAGTCACAAAGGAGGCGCCATTTGGGCCGACTCTTGAAGAATCCGTAGAGATTTGTCCATTAGGAAGTAGAGATCACGGCCTTCTAGGAACAGGACCACAGAGGTGTAAAACAGCCAGGGGAATTGCAGATAATTTGGGGTGCAGGAGGGGTAGGGAGGGGGATGGCGAAAGATAAGAGCTTTCGATATCACGGTAAGGAATTTGAACTTGATCCTGCCAGGCAGCGTTTCCCAAAGAGCATTCCTGGGACCATGTTCTCCCCTAGATGTTCGTCAAAGGCTGTGGAGAAAAGGCCACTACGTCAGGTAAGACCGAGAACTGCTGGGTCCCACGGGTCTAAACAGGATTCTTTACTGTAGGGCGTCTTCAACCCTTTTATTCAAACTGTGCAGTGGCTCCCTAGGAGGGGGACAGAGGAAACTTTGTTTCCCAAACATTTTGGCCACAGAACCCTTGTTTTGCAGAGTTTTTCCTGGGACATTTCTCCGAGCTGATTAGACAGGAGGAAGCTATCGGCAAGGTGCAGGACCCGGGCTGATTTGTACGTTGGAAGGTTCCTCCGGCAGCGTGGGTGGAGACCAGAGACTGAAGGGCCATTTGGAAGGAAGTGGACCAGCTCATCCAGGTGAGGAAGATGAGAATGTCTGAAAGAAAATTCTGCCCAGTTGGAGATGGAGAGAAACAGATTTGAGAGAAGCTTAGGGACTATAACATGTAGGCGGAAGTGACCAACAGGGGGGAGGAGTCTGGGGTAAGCGCTAGGGTAGGTGGCAGAACAGTGTGGCTGGTCACTAAAGGAGGCTCACTCCATGGGAAGGCACGCAGGTGGAGAAGGGGACAGGGAGAGAGGTTATGAGCCACTTAGGACCCAGCCTGCAGCGAGGGGCTGGAGACACGGGCTGCAGACGGAGGGCCGGGAGGATCAGAACAGATGGCGGGACCACTGCCACTACACACAGCATAGTGGACCCCCAGCTCAGGCTTCCGAGTCGCCTAGAGCTGGAGCCAAGTCCCCAGCCTGTGACCCGGGGCGAAACACAGTGTCTAGTGTGCCTCCCTTGCCACCACCGGAGAGGGACGTGAGGACGTCCACTCTGGAGGGCTGCTGGGAAGAGCGATCCCTGATTTCAGAACAGGAGAATGAGTTGGAGTTAAGAAGGCGAGCAGAAGGAGCCAAAAAGACCATGACGAACACAGCCATGTAACAACGCCGTAACCACGGCAACGGCCGCTAACTACCAAGCGTCCAGAACTGAATCTGTCCTCAGAGGTCATCGAGTGTTCACTCACTTAAGTCGCACAATCCATGAAGCAGGTGCTGTTATTATGTTATCATCCTCGTTTTTACGGGGGAGGACCTGGAGAAGTGACGGGACTTGGCCAAGGCTTCGCGGCCCGCACGTGCTCCAGGCAGAGGGAACGAAGTTTAGGAAGGCCAAGGGCAGGACCACGCCGGGTGACGTGGGGACCAGAAGTAGGAGTCGATTGTTGTTGTTTTTTTTTAAGTATAGAATTTAGTTGCATAGAGTCAGTGTTAATCGACCAGTGCACTTAACAATTAATATTGTTCTTGGTTTAGTTCTTCTAAGAGCAAAAATACTCACATGTTGCATTGGCGTTACGCGGGAGCCCTGGGGACTACTCTTCCACTTTGAGTCTTTATTCGGCTGTGTTACAAATTAATAAGGTACTGCAGATTTTAGGTACTGCTTCTACCCCCAAGACATTACATCCTCTGTTATGCAAGATTCTTACTGAATACATTGCTGAAATGAATGTTCCCTCTACTCTTGCCTGGGTTTCTTTTTTGTTGTTGTTTAATTTTTTAATGTTTATTTATTTTTGAGAAAGAGAGAGACAGAGCATGAGCGGGGGAGGGGCAGAGAGCGAGGGAGACACAGAATCCGAAGCAGGCTCCAGGCTCTGAGCTGTCGGCACAGAGCCTGACGCGGGGCTCGAACTTGTGAACCACGAGATTATGACCTGAGCCGAAGTCGGAGGCTTAACCGACTGAGCCACCCAGGCACCCCATCTTGCCTGGGTTTCAATAACTGAACTGATCCAGGTGTCCCATTTGCCGGCCACTATAGCTATGTCCCCATGCTCATTCATTCCGTCCTTGTCACTTTTGTTAAGGACAGATTTGCAAAAGGCCCCTCAGAATACTGCGATCCTCCTTGCATTCAACCAACAACAAACCTCTGTGTGCATGTCTCTTCGGATCTCTCAATGACACAGCAAGAGAAAGCGTGGAGCACTCGGGGTCTGAAATCAGCATCGGGGGGGGGGGGTGGTGGACCATGGAGGGAGGAGTAAGACAGAAAGTTGGAGAGGGAAGCAGGCCCAGATGAGGAAGGGTCTTAAACCTGTACGCAGGAGTTTGGACACTGCCCTACAGGCAGTGAGGAATTACTGGGGGCTTTAAAATCGGAGACGTGGTCAGGATCACTGTGCGGTATGGAGGCAGGGTTGCGGGGACGGCAATCTGGAGGCAGGAAGACTCCTCAGCTCCAAGAGACACAGCTGAACCAAGAAGATGCAAAGGAGCAGACATAGGTAAGATATTCAGGTGGGAGAAGCAACCAGACCAGGTGATGGGCTGGACGTGGGGCCGAGAGGCTGGGGAAAGTGCAAGCCGAGGGTGACTCCCAGGTGTTGGGCTTGCGTGACAGGGTGGCTGTTGGCCCTTCACCGAGAGAGGGACCGCAGGAAGAGGAGCAGGTTTGGGTGGGGGAGATGATGCATAGTCGGGTTTTGGATGGGTTGCGGTTGTGGTTCCCGTGGGGCATCCGGGGGAAGGTGTCTATGAGGGAGTCGAGCCCGTAGCTCTGGAGCTCGAGAGAAAAAACACCTTGGCTGGAGACCTCGATGCGGAGTCCTTGGCACGAAAACAGTCCCGAAGGCATGGGGGCCCATGAGGCAGCGGACAGTGGGCACAGAGGGTGAGAGGAGGAATTAGGAAGTTAAGGGAGGGACAGAAGAAAAGAAGGGCGGCTAGGAGGCTGCGAAGGGGCAACCGGACAGGTAGGGACCTAACTCAGTGGAAGCCAAGAGGAGAGCACCCTGGGCAGGACCCTGGCTGCTGAGGTGTCAGATAACGAGGCAGCAGAGGACAGGGGTTGGCGCCCCTGGTGGGGGCGAGGGCAGAGGGCAGCGGTGGAGGAGCAGAGGAAGGAGAGCCATCTCCTTCAAGAAATCAGCTGCGGAGCGGGGAAGAGAACCCGGGGATCTGTCCGTGGAAGCCGTGGGCATCCGTGGTTCCACCGTGGAAGTAGAGGCATTCCCGGGCAGAGGCTGAGCAGCCTGGCCTCGCTTGCTTCACAGGCCAGCAGAGGAGGAGGGGCTCAGAGAGAAGCTGGGAAGTTCAACGAGGAAAGGGATGCTGGTCAGGAAGGATAGGAACCCAACGCTGTTCTCGGCTCAGTGAGACAAATGCACGGGCAGTGGGGCAATGGACAGCCATAGGGAGGGGGGTCTGTGTAGGGGAGAGGGGGGGTCCCCGGAAGACGGTGGGTGTTGGGGGGCACGTAATGATTCAAAGGGAAAAACCGAGGCTCGTTCATTCCCCAGACGTTTATGGCACACCTAACACGTGCCCAGAAGTGCTAGGAGCTGGGGACCTGGAGATATAAACAAAGGCCCACCCAGGGATGCGGCAGGCAGGGCTGGCTAGCACCGTGTAAGTGGATGAGTAATGAAAGGCACTCCCTTACCCAGCCGGCTAGGTGAAGAGGGTGTGCCAGACAGGAGGAACGGCCTGTGCAAAGGCTCTGAGGCACCGAACATCCTAGTGCATTCACAGAATGGAACATAGGGCTTTTTCCTATTGGCAGGGAAGGTGACCGAAGAAGGGCATGGCCAGATTCACCATACGAAAGGACCCTTTGCCTACGATGGAGGGAGGCATACGGGGGAGGCAGCCTTGGAGGGCCGCAGCCTGGCTGAGGAGGCTGGGTGGGCTGGATGAAGTGGAGGGCACTCGGAGTAGGGATGGAGCCTGCTTCCCAACCTCTTCACAAAACCCTCTCCCACGGCTCTGCCTGCCCTCCCCCAAGTCCTCAGTGAAGCCCGCTTCCCCAGGCCAGGAAGGCAAGGCTGTGCCCTCCCCCCGCCATTCCCCTGCGGCCTGTGTGGCTCTTTCATCCTTGTGTAAAACCCCTGCAAGTTGATATTCCTAAAGCCAAAACACCCCTGCCCAACATCCCTCAATGGCTCCCTATTACCAGCAGAATTGAGACCCATCTGGCCTTATTAATTTCTCCACTTGGCCTGGAAAGCTTCCCTGAGCTGATCCTACCCTCCTCATTTCTCAACACTACCCCTCAGCCATCCACAACTATTTTTTTGGGGGGGGGGGGTCTGGCCACATCACACTATTTCACACCTGCGTGTCTTTGCTCAAATCGGTCCTTCTTCCTGGAACATTCTCTGCCACTTCCTGAGCCTGAGTAACTCTTTCAAGCCTCAGAACGAAAGTCGTCTCCTCCGGGAAGTCTCCCCTGATCTCACTTCCCCACAAAGTCTGGATGGGGTTGGATGGGGGAGTCAGGATTCAGTGAAGGAATGGGGGCTTCATGGGAGCAGGACTAAGCAAGGGGCCCAGGAATCAGTTAGGAGAAGGGTCTCAGTAAGGGGAAGGAGCCCTCAATGCCAGGAGTAGTGAGGACATGAGGGCAGGGTGAGGGGCACAAAATCCAGGCGGGAAGGCATTCCGGAGAGGGCGAGAAGACAAGAGGCGGAGTGAGTGAAGACGGGGTTCAGGGAGGGGATGCGTCCTCGGCGAACAGGAGAGGAGGAAGTTGATCTGCCAGGGTTCGTAACTCACAACTGAAGAGCACTTTGCTCAGTTTCTCCCCCTCCAGGCAGGGAGACCATCAGACATGCGACCAGCCATTTCTGGACCCAAAACTGGTGTGTGCCTCCAGATCAGAGCCGCATGGGGTGGCTTCTAACAGCCCTACTGACACGCAGTTACAGATGATGGCAGAGTCGACAGACCAGAGGCTCACAGCACAGCCAGCCAGCCTCCTCTGCCGTCCAGTGGTTAGGAGGCCAGGGTAGCCACACACCACATCTTGGGCCTCTTTCTTCCCTCCCCTCAACCCTGAAAACCCGAGCGCAAGATGGCCCACACGTTGTTTACATAACAGTGACGTGCATCCCAAAGTCTATACAGAGCTTGGTGTTTTACAAAGAGCTCACGACACATAAATAGATATGAATAAAATCTCACATAGACTAGGGGCGCCTGGGTGGCTCAGTCAGTTGAGCGTCTGACCTCGGCTCAGGTCACGATCTCACAGTTTGTGAGTTCGAGCCCCGTGTCGGGCTGTGTGCTGACAGCTCGGAGCCTGGACTCTGCTTGGGATTCCGTGTCTCCGTCTCTCTCTGCCCTGCCCCCACTCACGCTTTCTCTCTCAAAAATAAATAAACATTTAAAAAAAAAAAAAGTAGACCCACCCAAATTGCTGCATTTGATGGCCCTTTGCAGGGACCGAGCCCTTTCTGCAGGCTCAGGCCAGTGCTTTTTATTCACTTATTTTTTTTCTGTACAAAAGTCTTGAACCCAGCTCTTCGACCCCTGGCTTCGACCCCCCCTGGAGGTGGGGGATGCGTGGCTCTGCTTGTGAGCGGGAAGCGTGACCGCCAGTGTGCGTCGCGGGAGCACGAGTCGTCCCTCCCTCCCGTTTGCTCTCTCTCTCTCTCTCTCTCTCTGTCTCTCCCATCTTGGAAACAGAGGAGACTGGTTATGAACCGCTAAACCGCATCTGGCCCATGGAGTCCAAAACGCTGGCCGCAACAGAGAGGAAGGGAGGAAAATCAAGGCCTCGCTGCTGATTAAACCTAACCGTCTCTAATTGTTTGTTAAGCTGGGGATTTTCAGCTTCACCAATTCTCTGAGCTTCTCTCCCTGGGCTGGGTTCTGGCCTTGGCCGCTCCCGCAGAGGCCCGACAAATCTCCACTGCCTTTCCACCTTTACTCGTGGGCCTCCGTCTGGTTGTGCCACATTTCTGTGGAGCCTCCGGCCTGGGGGCGTGGCATCTTTTATGAGGGACAGGCCTTGGGGTCTGTAACATCGGCCTCCTCCTTCTCCCTGGCACGGTCCCATACACACAGTGGCCACTCCCACTACATACTGGGCAGGTACGGGTCCCCCGTTGCTGGAGCCAGGCTGAAGCCCGAGGGCTCTCAGGACTGCCCAGTCAGTCGCGATTTCCATCAAGCTCTGTTTTTAGGAAGACTGGGCTCATGGGAACTAATTACGTTCCAATACCGACCCTGTGTCTTTAGGCCTATTATCTCCTCCCGTGTCCTAGCCTCGGTTTCCCCATCTGTACAATAATAGAATTTAGTTCGGTTTAGTTTTTAAACTGGGAGGACCCTTCTTTCCAGTGACATCTTACGTGGAATCTTACCGAAAGCAGGGAAGAGTGAGGCACTCTGGTTGGGTGGGCAGTGGGGCCAGACGCCTTCCCACTGTCTCCCTTTCAGCCCCCCGTGCGGCTCCCTGAATCCCACCGGGCAGAGTTAAAAACCACGGGAGTGGATAGTCTCACGAGCCTCCGTGCTCCACTGTCTCTGCCCGGTGATCTGGGCAGGGAAAGCCGTTGCCCAAGCTGAGCAGAGTTCCTGGCCCCAAGGGGTTGAGGGCTGCACTCCAGCCAAGACTCAAAGAAAAGAGCCCTGAACTCCTGTCGGTGAGGAGAGGACCATGAACCCCAGGCCACAGCGGTAGGGGACACATCTCCATGGATACCACACAAAGCTGGTGGTATGTCAAAGGGGCATAATCCACAAACTGGATCCTCACAAGAGAGAGGTTAATCTAGAAAGCAGAGTCTACAAAGGGGAAAACAGACAACATGGGTAATCTGCAGAGTGGGTAATCTCCCCCAAATCAATCCACAAGCTGGATAATCCACAAGCAGGATAATCTACTGAGAAAAGTACGAAGTGGCGACAGACAAGTAGAATCTGCAATGGTCATCAGAGAAGGAAACCACCGATGGCCCTCTAGTCCCCAGGCGGCCCCCGCCCGCTCCCAAGGCCAGCGGTGGTCCGGCCCCGCTCCATTACTCACTCCGCCTCTGCCTCTTCCCCTTGATCCCCCGGCTGCCGGCAGCGAGATGCATCCAGCTCAGAAACAGGGCCACCACACACAGCCCAAGCCGCATAGTCACTCGCCAACTCCAGGCCCCTGGTAGGAGGGGTGGTCTCTGGGGAGGGGGGGTGGACAGTGCAGGGCTCTTGCTAACGCCTGCGAGGTTGGGTCAGCAGCAGGAGGCCCAGGCCTGGGCCGTATCCCAAATCCACCATAATCTCAGCTGGGGACAGAGAGGGCGTGGGGAGGCAACTTCTTCATCAGCCCATAGGGAGGTCCAGAGAGTGTTCCTCAAAGGCACCTTGGGGTGTCACGTGGGAGAACTCTTTGTCACTTCAGCAGGGACGCCTCCAAAAACCAACCTGGTAGGGGAGGAGAAAGAAAGGTTAATTCTGGGGAACCACGCGGTCCCCCCCAGTTTATACCTCCTACCCTCCCCTGTGGCTCTCCTTAGCCAGGAGACTGTGAGAACTCAGAATGGTTGAATGTTACAAGCTACCCACCTGGCACCCCTGTAGAAGGAATCTGCCCCTTCTCCCAGGAAGTTTGCAGAGTCCCCTAACCTGGGACTGGAGCCGGCTACCCAAGCAGCTGGAATATGGTAGACAGATCAAATCTGTGGATCACTGGGAACTAGCTGGCCCCACCCCTGCCCAATGTTGGCCCGGCTCTAACTGGAAGTCCTTCTTTAGGTCTATCCTACAGACGTCATGCTGCAGCCATCGCCTCTCTCTAGAAGAGGAGCTCTCTCTGTCCTTCTGTAAGGGACCCCTCAGCCCTCTCTTCCCAGTGCTGAGTCACCCCTGTGCCTTTCACCTGTGGGGCTAGAGCAGTGGCCCCCGACAAGCTGGCAGACTCTGCGTGGCCCTCTGGGCTTGGCGGGAGAAAAGGAAGTAAGGCTTCCCCCGGCCACAGAAACTCTGACACAGCAGGCCCTGCGGGCCTGGCCTTTGTGAGAGGATAAAAGAGGCAGCGATGCCCGCCCTGGCCAGAGACACAGAGAATGGGGATAATCCCCCAGCCCAGCGAGAGCCAGGTCTCTGGACCCGCTGGCCGGGTGATGGGGGCAGGGGGAGCTGGTCCCTCCCCAGTGAAATGTGTCTGGAGCCCGACCGGGGAGTCCGAGGCCGAAAACCCCGCTTCACGCTCAGGATCGCGCGCTCCCACACATTCTCCCAGCAGAGAGGTCTGCCCGAGCACTGCCCTGAACACTTTGGTGCGGACCCACCCACGCTCACCCAGGGATAGAAGGAAACAGCGAGCCTTCAGGAAGCTTTGGAGATGCCAGGGAAGCACTGCCCTCCCGTCTGCTGGTTGGATGCCTCTGAACGAGTCACTGAGCCTCCCTGAACCTCAGTTTCCTCATCTATAGAATGGGGACAAAGATGCCTATTTCACAGGCTTGCCCTGAGAGTTGGCTGAGTTTTTGGCTTACGAATGAGAAATCTGAAATGCTAGAGTGGCAGTGCCCCGCCCACCCCATCCCAGTCCCTTTCCCCTTCGCCTCTCAGGGAGGCCCCAGTGAGCCCACCTGCATGGGAGATAAATCATTATCCCACGAGGGAGTTCAGCACCTCCCTCCTCGGCCTCTCCCGCCCGGCTTTGAAGGCCAGTCACACTCAAGTGGTTAAGCTGCCCGGAGAAGTGTTTACACGAGGCTGACGGGTCCCACCTGGCGCTGCAGCCGGAGCCAGGGGAGACGCCCCCAGCCACCCCCAAATGCCAGCCCCTACATGCCCCTCCAGTACTCCCTGCGTGAACTGCCAGAGCCTCCCATGCTCCCCAGCCCCCACCACACACTTCCATCGCCTACAAATCACCGTCATCCGGCTGAGCTTATCGAACTGGGGTCTTCAGCCAGAGGTTGGCCCGTAGAACATACGATGGTTAAGGGCGGAAGTCAGATCACCGTATTGGCCACGCTATGTGTTAGCGGTTACCGCAGGTGGGACTGGGCGGTCGCCTCAGTGTCCTTATCTGCAAGAGGGTGGTTGTTTTTCATGGCTTAAACGAGTTAATGCACGCCGCTGCTCAGAACGGCTCGCTCAGAGCTGTTGTATTTTCTGTGACCAAGAAGACACAATTTTGTGTCGACACGCCAATGGTCATCTAAAGAGCGAGACGGGCGTTTCATTTTGTTTTGGTATCATCTGGATCCCAACCACGATGCTGAGCACTGTTACGCAATCTCCATTTTTGGATCTTTATGGTCAGTTGCCTTGGCCCCAATGCGATCACTCAGCATGGCAGGGTTAACTTTTAATTGAGGCATGTGTGGAAGTGAGGTCCTGGGACCCCTGGCAGATACATGCTCGGGGTGCCGTGGGTCCTTACGCCGGACAAACACTGCAGGAGAAGGCCACGCAGATCAACTGGTGTTAAATCCTGGGTCTCACTCTGCGATCAGTATCGATGGGGTCCTACGAGCAGGAAAGGTCTCCTATGCATCTCCTGTGTCTGCCTGGCTCGGTGCCTGGCACATCGGGCTTGGTGCTCGGCAAAGGTCAGCTCCCTTCCTTGCCCTGCCTCTACTTTCCTTCTATTCCCTTCAATCCTCCCCGCCCCCACCCCCCACCCCCACTCTGGCTTAGCTTTCAGCCTGGCTCTTGCCATGCTCACCCTGGCCCTCTCCCACCTGAATCACTATGGAACCACGATCTCAGCTGGAAAACGGGCAGGACGATCCACATCGGAATTTCACTGGAGCAAAGGACACTGGCCTCCCTCACCTATCACTGGATGGGAAAAAGTTCAAGCACTTTCAGTTGATTGATTGTCGATGGGCAGAAATAATGGTTTCATATGGTCAGACCTTCTGATGTTTTTAAAAAGAGAAGCTGAAAATTCAGAATCGTATGTGAAATGCAATTTTTAAAGCTGGACAGGTCTCAGACTGAAAACACGGTAGAACCCAGCCCCAGAAGATCACAGGTGGGTGCATCCAGCTAGCTCCAGCCAGCCCCTGCCCATCCTACCCCCCTACCCTCAAGGGCAGTGGACACACACAGACTACCCTGGATGGGCAGAGCCAGCGATGGGAACTGCTGGCAGTAATCAAGGTCTCAGGCACCCCGGGGGGGGGGGGGGAGGGGGGGAAGGAAGGGCATTTTGTCTCAGCCAGGGTCAGGGTGAAAGGCTCACATTCATCAGGTACCTGCACCACCTGCCATGCGCTAGGCCCTCATTCACTGAGCACAACTCTAGGAAGGAAGTAGAATTACTCCCATTTTTTTTTCTGGTCCAGACAGGTTACGGGTCTCAGGGCTACCAACCTTAGGACTGGGTGTCTGGAGGGCGAGGCAAGGGACAGGGAGCTGACCCCGGAGGTGGGGAAGGAACTGGCGGCAGAGGCAGAGCTGGGGCGGGAGACCCAGGAGAGAGGCGGTGCCCTCCCTGTTAGGTGGTCTCGCCAGAGAAGGGCACAGGCTGCGGAGGGGAACACAGCCGGGGATGGAGCTGAGGGCGGGGACTCGGTGCCCCCATAAGGTTGGAGTCACATTCACCTTCTTGCCTGTAACACTATCAGGATAAATTGGTACTCCGTCCGGGGCCGGATACAGACCCAAAAATGTAAACCATCCCGATAATTTCTCATTAACCCTCCCCGGGACCGGCTACGGGTGGAGAGTTTCGCGGCTGGCGGGCGGGGGCAGAAGCATTGCTGGGCGGGGGGCGGGACCAAGTACGTGCCTGCCCGACCTGTCGGGATTAGCGTGTCGGCCGGAGCCAAGCCAGGTGCTGGGGCCGCCCCCCACCCCCCAACACCGAGGGCATTGGGGAAAGGCTCCTTCACGTCCCTCCATCTGCGCCCCACGCGCGCAAATTCTTCTTCCCTCCCCACTATCCGGGAGAGGCCCAGCAGGTGCAGGGGGAGGGGAGGCGGACCTCTGGCTGTCCCCCCAAATCCAAGAGGACTCTCCAAGTCCAAGGGGCCAGTTTCACAAGAAAAGCCCTGCCCCCAAGCGCCCGCGCCCAGAATCCGTCTTTGCCCTCCTTTGAACCCCGGGCGAACACAGCCCCCACCTCTCCCCGACCAAGCAGTACCCCCGTCCCTCAGCGCCCGACCCGCGTGGGTCAGGGAGTCGCGCCACCTCGCAGGGCACTGGCGGAGGCCGTGCTAGCTGCCTGCCACGTCGGACCCGGACCCGGGCTGCGGGACTGGGGGGGGGGGGGGGAACCGGGGGCCATGGGATTCAGGGGGATCCGAGGCGATGACACCAGGGGATCGAGAACTTCTGGCTTGGGGAGGAGGGGTGAATAGGGCGAATGGGTTTGGGGAATCCAGAACGATCAGCTTCGGTCAGTTTCAGAGTCAGAGTCAGATGGGATGAGATTCGAGTGAAGACGGTCACCGGGGGCTGCGGGGTTGAGGGGAACCCCGGGCAGCAACCGGGAGGGGGCTGCGCGTTGGCTTGAGGGATGACGGAGGTGGCGGGACAAGCAGGAGCGGCTCCAGGAGGTGCCCTCTCCCGCCCTCCGACCCGACAGCAGTCAGAAGTCCCCTTCCCTTCGCTGTCGCCCCCCGCCCCCACCCCCCGCACTCAGCTCGGCGGAGCCCCGACGGCACGGCCCGCGGCGCCCCGGGTCCCGGGAAAGGGGGCGCCAGGGAGAAGGACGGGGCAGCTCCGGGGGCACTCACCTCCGCGCTGCCAGCCGCGGCGGGGGCAGGCCCGGGAGGGGCGAGGGCGCGGCCGGCTCACCCGCCCGCCCGCCGCAGGACTGTCCTGGGCGCCCGGCTCGCCCGCGCTCCGCCCGCGCGTTCCCAAGTTGCTCAATCTGCGGGCGGCTCACGCCCTCCGGGGCCAGCGCCCCACCCGGCGCATCGGTCCTTTGGGGAGGCTCGGTCCGGCCCTCGCTCTCCGCAAAGCCCCACTCTGGCGGTCCGCTCCCTGCTCTCCGTCCGGCGCTGGGTGCTCTCCGTCGCGCCTCCGCTAGGCCGGAGCTCCCAGCCCGGAGAGGGGCCAGTCCTCCGCTCGCACGAGGGAGGGAATCCCCCCCCCTTTGCAGTCCCACCCCCCGAGCCGGCCCCCCTTGCCGGGATCCGCAGCAAAAAACGGACTGGAGTGCCAGGCCCGGGAGTCCGTAGCCCCCTCCCGCAAGCGCTTGCCCGCAGCCGGGGCGCTGCGCGTGGAGCGCGGGGCTGGCCGCGGCACACGTCCTCTGGGGCCTGGCGCAGACCCTCTGCCCTTGCCTCCTCCCCTCCCCACGCCCCGCACCCTGGGGATTCCACGCAGCCGCAGCACCCGCCGCAGCTCCAGGCATCGTGGGGGTCAGAACTGGGTCTGAGAGCCTCTCGAAACCTCAGTTTCCCTATCAGGAATCTAGAAAGTGACAAGGAACAGGCTCGACAGGGCCCGTGGTCCTGGCCACGCCCTCCTCCTCTCAGGGTAGAGTCTTCAGAGCATCTTCCCAGTTCAGAGGAAATGTGAGGCTGTGAGATTCTGGTAAATCCGGGCGAGGACGCCTCCACACGGACATGCTGCCGAAGAGTGGGGGGGAATTCTGAAATAAAACCCAGAGTCAACCCCCTGCTCCATCACTTACCAGCTGTGTGGCCCTACCTAAGTGACTTAACCTCTCTGAGCCTCATCTGTTTTGAGGGTTCAGTGAAACGAAAGCTACAACAGCCTGGTAAGTGGCGGGGGAGCTGTGAATGCCTGTGGAGTGTCTTGAAGGGCTGCGGACACCCGCAGGGACCCACATGATGTTGAAGTCAAGCCTGATGAAGGGAGGGAGGGAGACTCACGTCTTGGGGCGGCAAACAGCTGTTCTCCAGCTTCATTTCAGACTGGTTAAAGGAAAATGGGCTAAAACTGTAGTTAGCAGGAGTTAAGTTAGAGCAGAAAAGCTATACTGATGGCGGGGGGGGGGGGGAGGTTGGGGACACGGATAGGGGTGGTGAGTAATCAAGACAGGCTGTGGGATCTCCTCAGGACGGGAGGCGGGAGCCCTAACTATTGACACAAGGGTGCAGGGTCTTTTACAGTGACAGGGGAATAGATGGAATGACCCCTGGAGTGTCCTGGTGGCCAGGGAACAGGGATGGTGAATGGCCAAAGAATGTGGAGCAGTTGGGTCCCAAATGCCCAGTGGCTGGGCTCATTCAGCCACAGCCTTGCCAAGTTTGCAAGAGGCAAACAGCCATTTCCAAGTTCCTCCTGCCCCCACCCCCAGCTCCCTCTCAAAGCCGCTCCCCTGTCCACTCTGCCCTGAGCTTTCCCTATGTCTCACCGGCCCTTGGCTCTGCTCCGTGCCTAATCAAACAGCCCCAAATGCCGAAAACGCAGTGTTTATTTTATTTTATTTTTTTACACACTTGCATAACTCCCTGACAAGCCACGCCAGGCGTTGGGCTTTTTGTTTGGTTTTATTTTGTTGCATTTAGGGGAAAAAAGAGAGAGAAGAGAAGGAATCACACAAACCATCCAGCCCTAGAAGATGTCTTAGGCCAGGCCGTGGGCTCGGGTTTCCTGCCTGAGGAAAAGTCTGCGGGAGTTGGGGGGCCTCACTACTAGGCTCAGGAATGAGTGAGAAAGGGAAGAAAACCACCTGGGTCAGGGAAGATAATGAATTAGAACCATGTGACGAAAATAAAGAGCATTTCTTGTGCACCTAATATATGCCAAGCCCTGTGCTTTGCATATATATTCTGTTGCCTAATTTTGCAGCCATTTGCTTTTCCTTTTTTTTTTTTTTCTTTTTCTCTTATAAATGTGAGTTCTGAGCCTCAGAAACATCAAGTAATTTGCCCAGAGACATATGGCCTGTAGGTGGCCAGCCCGGTTGCCATTACGCTAAATGACTTATAATTTTCCCCGAGGGAGCCAGGTTGTCCCGAATTTGCATATGTTGTCCATTCTTCCAAGAAATGCTTTTTTTCTCTCTGACGTTTTCTCTTGTTGTCTTTCAAAATGCCCTCATGAAGTTTTACCCAGCCACCTTGCACGTCAGGCTCTGGACCTTGTGTAGACCTATACATCACTCATCACTGGCCTGTGATTGTCTCTCCCACTGCACTGTGAGCCTCTTATGGGCAAAACCTGTGTCTGATTCATCCTGAGGCCCCCAGCACCACGGACATACCTAACTGATGTTTGGTGAACTGAACCTCCGGACAGCTAGGATTGTGCCTTTTGTAGATCCTGCCAGCTGATTCAGATGACATCTCAGGTCATTATCATTCCTTACCCAAACCAAGATCACCCTTCTCATTAGAAGACCAAAGGTCAGTGGATCCAGGCCTGGGCTGTAGCTCCTAGAGATCAGCAAAGTTCCTTATAGTTTACGTCATCCTTTACCAGGTGAGAACTGTTCTCCCAGCGGGGTTGTCACCTTACCAGTATACCTTCAGCTACAAGTAACAGAAGACCAGCTCAAAAAAGCTTAGACAGCAGGGTGGTTTATTATCTCATCTATCAAGAAGGGCAGAGGTAGGAATGATCCAGCAGCTCAGCAACCACATCGAGAATCAGATTCTTTCCTATATTCTCATTCTGTCATCCTCAGCACCACAGCTACTGCCCTCCTGATCACAAGATGGCTGCAAGAGCTCCAGGCACCACATCTTTCCCCACTAAGTCCAGCAACAAGTCCAGCAGTCTGTTTTTAAAGAGTTAACTGGCATTTTAAAATGCTTAAAATGGTATATTCTGTGTTACATATATTGACCACAATTTTCTTTAATTAAGCGAACCGGATCACATGTCCACCAGTGAACCAATTGCAGACAAGAAGGATGATGCTATCAGCTTAGACCAATCAGGACTATGTGGGGAAGAGTGTTCATGGACAAAAGCAGAACTCTGTTGCACTGAAGAAGGGACAATGGGCTTCTGGGCAGGCAACCAACAGTGACCGTGGCCATCCGTGTTACACACACACACAAAACTGACTTTGTTAATATCAATTTATCACAGACTCCCCCACAAGCCTTAGTCTCCCCGACCCTGTTAATCTCTGCGATCTTGTTATTCTCTCTTTCATGGGGGCAATATAGGATAATGCTTGATCGCATTAGCGATTAGCTCGGTTAGCCCTGAGTTCAAAGCCCATTTCTACCACCAACTAGCTCAACGTTCTTGGCGCAAGTCACTTCGCCTCCCTGAGGCTCAGTCCCTTCATCTATAAAATGGGTATAAGGACAGTATCTACACTACCCTTCTCGTGGGGCTAATATAAAGTGATGGATTTATTTTATTTTATTTTTAACATTTATTCATTTTTGAGAGACAGAGTGTGAGCGGGGAGAGGGGCAGAGAGAGAGGGAGACACAGAACTCGAAGGAGGCTCCAGGCTCTGAGCTATCAGCACAGAGCCCGTTGTGGGGCTTGAACTCCCAAGTCCCGAGATCATGACCTGAGCTGAAGTCAGATGCTCAACCGACTGAGCCACCCAGGCGCCCCAAAAGTGATGGATTTAAAGAGCTTAGCACAGTGCTAGGAATTATAGCAAGTACTTAGTACACGCTGGCTCTTGTAATGAGCTATGAGTTTGTCCTCTAGTGCATTAAATATTAACTGAGTGTGATTGTATCCCAGGCACCAGGCTGGTGATGGAGGGTGGAGACACGAACGTCACAGTGTCTGTCTTCCTGAGGGGCTCCGGGACTAGTGGGACAGACCGATTTATAAGACAAGGAAGACTGGGAAAAATGACAGCACAAAATAAGGGGTGATCACCACTCCTGGAGGGAGTCAGAGAAGCTTCTCCAGAGAAGCTTGAAAGACTTGTTGGCATTTTCTAGGCACATGAGATGGAAAAGGTGTTCCGGGCAGAGGGCGCGGTGCGTGTGGGGGTCCAGAGGCCTGATGCACAGTGGCGCCCTTGGAGACCTAAGGAGTTCTGCTGTGCGGAGATTTAGGACGAGAGTGAGGTGGCGGGAGGGCGGTAGACGATAATTTTCCAAGGGGGGCTTGGGTACCAGGCTAAAGAGCAGGGACTTTACCTTGAGAGCAGTGGGCCACCCCCAGCATTGACGAGGTGGGTGAGAGGCAGGTTGGGGGAGACATGGCAGGGGGTGAGGAGCCCCCGCGAGAGAGGATAAGGGGGTCATCCCAAAGAGCACAGCTCTGTTTTTCCCCTTCCCCCCTCCACATCCCTTCCAGAGGGCCGGCTGTGTCCGGGACACCAGAAACACAGCCTCCCAGGTTCTCCATCTTGTCGTAACGGAGACGGGGTTCCCCTAACGCACACCTGGGACACACAGCTCTCACCCTGCGGGGTCCGGAAAACCATTGGCTCTCCCTCACGAGGAGTGAGGAGCCAGCCTGTGCCAGCGGCCTCCTCTCCCCCTGACCCTCCCTTCATGGCCCTCCCTCCACCATCCTTCGAATGCCCCCAATCCTTTCGATTCCTGCTGCTCTCCCTCCCCGCCCCTCCTCACCCACGTTACCTGCCACAGGCCCCGTGGTGCCTTCTTTGCTCACACAGGACTTTGACAACGGTCTCAAGGTCCTCTTCTCCACAGCAGCCTCAAGCATCACCCTGGGGACCTTCTCCACGCCAGCGCCACTGTCACCTCCTGGACCTCCCAGACGGTGCCGATATTCTCGTCCACTTCACTGCAGGCTCCTGCTCACGTGGCCGTGCCCTCTTGGCCCCCAAACTGTTCCATCACTGACATCACAGGCTCTAAGACCCACCTCCCAGAGCCCCCAGGCCCCCCACCATAACCTCCTTCTGCTCCAGACCCCTTGCTCCCTTCCTCCTAACTCAGGTTCTTGACATATTGACGACTCAGTGATGATTTCGGTGCTGGCCTTCCCCGGGCAAACCCTCTGCCTCTCTTCCTGCTGAGCTCCGCAGGACAATCCCCCAGCTACCTGGGACGGGGGCTGCTGCAAATCCACAGCCAGGCTCAACTGGGCCCTCGGCCACCAGCGTTGACCCCTCAAGCCACCCGGGCCCCACCCTCGTCAAGACAGCTGAGACAGCCAGGGGACGCCTTCAGTTTCCTTCTGCTAACACTAAACTCGTGATCCCTACCCAGAACCTCTTTCTCCCCAGATGCCCCCTTCTTGGTAAACAGCAGTGAACCTGATAAACAGGAAACTGGGAGTTGTTTTCATTCTCACCCCTCTCCCCTCCCACATCCACTCCATCTGCAAATCCTGTTGGGTCTACCTCCAGACCCGGCCCAAACGCACGGACTCCTCACCTACTGCTGCTTACCTGGCCGATTGTGAGCGTCCCCTACTATCCCCCCTGCTTCCGCTCTATCCCCCCACCGGCACAGGCTTCGCACGGTAGCCGGAGAAAAACCTGAAAAATTATAAGGCAGATCCCATCACTCACTACCCTGTTTAAACCTCCCAGTGATTTTCCATTGTACTTGGAATCAAATCCAAACACCATCCCTTATAAGGCCGCATCCCTCTGGCTTCAGCTGTCTGCTCTCTCAGCCTCTGCCTCGCTGGGCTTCTTCGACCACTGCAAGCCCTTCCTCGCCTCAGGGCCTTTGCACAGTCCTTCAGATGGACAGCTTCCTTGCTTCCTTCCACTCTCAGCTTCCCACCCCTGTGTCAGAAGGGCCACCCTGACCTCTCTGTCTCAGTAGCTCCCCCATCACCCCTTACCACGGCCTCCTTTCTATTGGACGTTGTGTTTGCTCATCATTTCCCTGTTTGCTCCCCTTCCAGCCTCCACTTCCCGGTGCCTGTGTGTGAAAGAGCCCTTCTCTCTTTCACAGCCCTCTCATGCCCTGCAAGGTCCATTGCCAAGGTCACGGACAACCTCCAAATCGTCCTACTCTGCAACTCCTTTGTCTTCCTCCTTCTCTCGCTCTCTGCAACTCTTGACGCCCCCTCCTTCTTGGAATGCTTCCCTCCACCCTCCTGGTCCCAGTTCCTTGTCCTTCTGCCTACTCTCCTCCAAGCCCTAACTGTAGGCAGGCCCAAGGTTATTGCTGGCTCTCTGCCCTTCCCTTCAACCATGAACTAATCATACAGATAGAAAACACAATATCCAATAGTAAGGAAAGTAAATGTGATGGTTAATTTTATATGTCAACTTGGCCAGGCCATGGTACAAACATTATTCTAGATGTTTTTACATGGGATTAACATTTAAGCCAGTGGAGTCTGAGGAAAGCAGATCACCCTTCATGGTGTGGGTGGGCCACATCCAATCAGTTGAAGGCCTTAATAGAACCAAGACTGACATCCACTGAGCAAGAAAGAATCCTGCCAACAGTCAGCCTTGGCACTCAAACTGCAACACCAACTCTTCCCCAGGTCGCCAGCCTCCTGGCTTACCTTGCAGATTTTGGACTTGCTAAGCCTCCACAATTGTGTGAGACAATTCCTTAAAATACACACGCGCGCACACACACACACACATTATCGGTTCTGTTCCTCTGGAGAACTCTAATACACTAAGTGATAACTGAAAGTTAACCAAAAGAATCCGAAACTCTTTTCCTTTTTTTTTTTTAAGTTTATTTGTTTGTGTGTGAGAGAGAGAGAGAGAGAGAGAGAGCATGCACGTGCCCGAGTAGGCAGAGAGAGAGGGGAGAGAGAGAATCCCAAGCAGGCTTTGCACTGTGGGCGTGCGGGGGCCAACGTGGGGCTCGAGTTCATGAACCCGTGAGATCATGACCTGAGCCGAAATCAAGAACAGGACGCTTAACTGTGCCATCCAGCGCCCCCCGCCGCCCGGCCCCAAACTCCTTTCCTTAATAAGATTATTCTCACAGATCCAAGTCTGTTGGGCCTGAGAGTCCGGATATCTAGGCGTCAGTCCCAAGTCTGCCACAGGCTGGATGGATGATCTCATCTAAGCTCCAGTCTTGCTCATATCAATAAAAAGCACCTCTAGTCACCTGACCGCTTGAGGTAAAACCTGAGAGATTTGGTTGGCAGCTTTCCTCCGATCCCCAGGCCTGGTCCACCAGCAAGTTGTCTCCCTTCCACCTCCAGAGGGTCTCCTGGCTCCAAACACTGGCTTCCATCGGCTCTGCCGTCATCCTGGTCCCCGCAACGCCGGCACCTGCCTGCCGGAGCTGTCTGCCCCCTTCCCTCCTGCTTTATAGTCCACGGCAGCCAGAGCGAGTTTTAAAATCGCTCTGATTTCTAAAAAACATAAATCCTACCGTACTGCTTGTATTAGTTTCCTGTGGCCGCTGTAACAAATCACCCCAAACTCAGTGGCTTAAGACACCCAAATGTATCATCTTACAGTTCTAGAAGTGAGAAGTCTGAGATGGGTTGCTGGGGCTGCGTGCCTTTTCCACCTTCCAGAGGCCACCCACACCCTTAGCTCATGCCCCCTCCTTGGATCACTTTGACCTTTGCTCCTCTGACTCTGACCCTCCCCGCGTCCTTTTAATAAGGATGCTGTGATTAGAGGGGCCCACCTGGATGACCCAGGATAATGTCCCCATCTCAAGATCCTTAACATAGGCACAGGTTTTGGGGATTCAGATACAGACATCTTCGGGGGGTGTCTAGCTCAGCTCTTTAATCCTCCCAACGGGTCCCCACTGCACTTAGAATTAAAAGCAAACATTTCCCCTGCTTTACAACACCTGCCCCCTCCCTGGGAGCCGGCCCGTATTCACCTACTCTGCCCATGGAGGCAATGTTGGTGTCCCCTGCATGCACCAAACACAGTCCTGCCATAAAGCCTTTCTCTTGCTTTCCTTTCTGACTCCAAAGTTCTTCGGCCCCGTCTTGTCTTTTAGGCCTCAGCCCTCCTCAGAGAGGCTTTCTCTGGTCCAAAGTGCCTCTCATGGGCCATTTGAAATTGTTTTCTTCGTTGGACTTAATCTGTGCCTGATGTTTTCTTGCTGATTATTTATTTGTTGGTTGTTCCTCTCCCCCATTAGAACGCAGATGTCTTCAAAGCTAGGACCCTGTCGCTCCAGTATGCCGGCAGTGGAACTCAAGTAGTATTTGTTGGATACATCAGTGAGCCTTGGTTTCCTCATTTTTCTTTTCTTCTTCTTCTTCTTCTTCTTCTTCTTTTTAATGTTTATTTTTGAGAAAGACAGAGTGTGAACAGGGGAGGGGCAGAGAGAGAGGAAGACACAGAATCCCAAGCAGGCTCCAGGCTCTGAGCTGTCAGCACAGAGCCCGACGCGGGGCTTGAACCCACAAACTGTGAGATCATGACCTGAACCGAAGTTGGATGCTCAATCGACTGAGCCACCAAGGTGCCCCTCCTCATCTTCCCAATAATCTTACTTTCTGTCTTATCAGCTTCTTTTGAGGAGTAAATGAGGTAATGATAGCTACCACGTTTTGTTGCCAATAATGAGTCAAGCAATGCACTAGGAACTTTACATCTAACATAGAATGTTCATGTCTTACGGGCACCTGGGTGCCCCTTAGGGTGCCCCTAAGACAATGTTCATGTCTTAGGAGCCTGCTTCAGATGCTGTGTCTCCCTCTCGCTCTCTGCCCCTTCCCCACTCATGCTCTGTCTCTCAAAAATAAATAAAGGTTAAAAAAAAAAAGAATGTTCACGTCTTGGTTCAAGGTCATCAGTGACAAGAGAAAAAGAAAGAAAGAAAGAAAGAAAGAAAGAAAGAAAGAAAGAAAAGAAGCCCTCTCAAGCCAGCTCAAGGAAAAGGGGGTTTATTGGAAGGCTGTAACCCATGATCTTCAAGCATCCAAGGAGAAGAAACAAAAACGAGAGACGGGCTGCTTCCTGAGGACCCAGAGGTGATAGCTGTCACCCTCCATCCCTCCCACTATGAGGCTGCCTGCTCCTTCATCACCACTTCTGTCTGCACTCACTGGGCCTTTTCTCTGAAGACCAGCTTCTTCTGCGTAGACATGGCCACCCATGGCTCATCACAGCCTCAACTCTCTACTACCTTACGGCGTAGCTGCCCAGGATGAATTTCTGTCCCCCGGGGTCCCCAGCCTCTTCCAGAAAAAGAGCATCCAATTGCCCTGAATAGAGTCCGCGGTACAATCACCTGTAGGCGGGATGTGGAGGTCATGAGGCACATGTGGCTGCCTGGGCACGTGCCTTCAGGAGAGGTTGTGGATGGGGGCTGATTCCAAAGAAAGGAGCCTGACCAGGTAGTGACCCCCCAAACACATCTGCTATAATGCAGAGCACTTGGCACAGCCCGGCACATAGTGTGTCCTCATCAAACATTCTCCCCTTCCCACCTCCCTTCCGTTTTACTGGCCCATAGTTCTCTGGCTTCCCAATACCTCTGTCTCCAGCGTGGCTCTCTTATCTTTACACCTGTCAATACTACAGGCTGCCCTCCATGTCTTCAAATTCAGCTCAGAAAAAGCCAGATTCTTCTTCCCCCCCCCAAATTGGCTCGTGTCCCTAGTTCTCCTGGCTCTGCCCCAGCCCAGCTCCAAACCCTGCATCTCCCTTCACCCATCCGAGAGCCTCGGACAGAGTGTCTGCTTTCCTGTCCCCACCCAGCCTGTATGGTTGTCTCCTCCTGACCCCTGCCCGGTCCCCATCCCCAGAGAATGAGTGTGCACACGCACGTGGGGCAGAGTGGTGAAGCCCCACGCTTTGGAGCCAGACAAACCCGGGTCCAAATGCCAGCGCTGCTCATTTTGTGTCTTGAACTTGACAAGTTTGGTCTCCTTGTGAGTGAAATAATAATAATATGACACAGGGGCGCCTGGATGGCTCGGTCGGTTGGGCGTCTGACTTCGGCTCAGGTCACGATCTCACTGTTCGTGAGTTCGAGCCCCACGTCGGGCTCTGTGCTGACAGCTCGGAGCCTGGAGCCTGCTTCGGGTTCTGTGTCTCCCTCTCTCTCTGTTCCCCCCTGCTTGCGCTCTGTCTCTCAAAAATAAATGAAGATTTGGGGCGCCTGGGTGGCGCAGTCGGTTGAGCGTCCGACTTCAGCCAGGTCACGATCTCGCGGTCCAGGAGTTCAAGCCCCGCATTGGGCTCTGGGCTGACGGCTCGGAGCCTGGAGCCTGTTTCTGATTCTGTGTCTCCCTCTCTCTCTGCCCCTCCCCCATTCATGCTCTGTCTCTCTCTGTCCCCAAAATAAATAAACATTGAAAAAAATTTAAAAAAAAATAAATGAAGATTAAAAAAACATTTAAAATAATATAATAATATAATAATAATAATATAATAATTATTATTAGAGTTCCTGCCTTACAGGGTCCTTGTGAGAACTGATGTCGTTCATGTGAAGCAGGCCTATGTACATTTTCTCAGCGACTGATTAGTTTCCCAGCAGTGTGCCAGGAAAACAAAGATAAGTGAGAAATAGTCCCTTTAAGAAACCTGAAGTTTCCTGACAGGTCTGCGTCACTCACTTGCAATAGCTTTTTGACTTCCTGCCTGGCAAGGCCCTCCTGGCAATACATGAACCATTAATTATAGTATATAGCTTTAATTATATATAACTGGCTCCCAGTTATGAGAGCAATTATAATGATTTAGAAAACATACAGGAGGATTAGAATGACCCTTAATCCCCCCTTTTGCGGTAGAATCCACTCCTTCTGGGTACGCTGTTTTGCAACCATTATATCGCTCGTCGTGTGCAGTGTGTATCAATGATCATTTTACAAGCATTGGGCTATGTCACGAAAGGGCTTTGAAGGGCCCCTGTAAGCAGCTTCTGTAGGTGAAGTGGCGAATGTAACAACACACATTTGCCCCCTTTGGTTGTCGGGACGCCGTGGGCGGGCTTCTCCCCCACCACCAGTGATGCCCAATGGGTAGCAGGCCTTCACAGTCTCTGCCACTTGAGGCCTGGCGTTTTATGCCGGCGGTTCGTTTCGTGCTCAGGACAATGCTGTGGGCGGATCTCATTATCCTCATCTTACAGGATGAGGAAATAGGCCTTGACCATTCGGGCAGCTCCCCTGCGGTGCCGCGGCCACGAATGACACACTCCGGGTTTGGATCCACATCCGTGTGAACCACCGCCAGGCTCAGTCGTGTCAGTCAGTGTCATAGGCACGACTCCTTTTTGCATGGCTGGTGTGAGTCCTTTCCAGGCCCTTCGTCCATACTGCCAATGTGCTTACCAGAACCCAGACGGTGCCGGGCACACGGTAGAGGCCTGAGAAGTACTGAATTGACACGTGAAAAGGGGGACAGTGTTTGTCTTTCTCATTATGGCTTCGCGACACTGGGTATTCTCTTTAAAGGAAAAAAGGGGCGCCTGGGTGGCTCAGCCAGCGAAGCATCTGACTTCGGCTCAGGTCATAACGTCATGGTTCGTGAGATCGAGCCCCACGTTGGGCTCTGTGCTGACAGCTCAGAGCCTGGAGCCTGCTTTTTGGATTCTTCGTCTCCCTCTCTCTCTCTCTGCCCCTCCCCCGCTCACTCGCTGTCTCTTTCTCAAAAATAAACATTAAAAAAATTTTTTTTTTAAACAAAATAAAGAAAAAATGCTTTGCTAATCTGACAGGCAGAAATGTTATCATTGCTTTCCCTTGCCTTTCTTCGATGCTTGAGAAGACATTTTACAAATGTCTATGATTTCTCTCCTCTGAATTTTGTATCTGTATCGTTTGCCCGTTAATCTTCTGGGGACTTTGTGGGGCTGTTTGCCCCCTTAAGTTGTATAAGATTGTCATATGGTCAGAATATTAGTTATCTGCTTATCATGTTCATTGCAACTGTATTCGTCAGCCTCTCATGGGCCCTTCGCCTCAGATTACATTATTTTGTCTCCCAGGGTTCCTGAGCATGCATCCATTTGCTTGGTTAGACCATCAGTTTCAAAAAGCAGGCAGCACGTGCACCTCAGACCTTTCCCGTATCTCTCAAATCCTTGTCAGGAGCCTAAGCACAAAGCAGATTTCTAATAAATCGTTCTTCTGGATCACATGACGTTTCGTGTGCTTTGTGGACACTCTCCCTCCTTTTGATCAAAGGCTCCCCCACAGGGAAGGGATTACCATTTCCATTTTGCTGACGGGGCACAGAGAGGCTGAGCGACCCACCTGTGGGCAGCACTGATTGTCGGCGGCCAAGCCTGGATCCGAATTCATACCGCCTGACCCTCCGTCCGTGCTCCCTCCGTCACTTGGAGATGCTGGGGAAAGTCCAAATCAACAACGGGCAGCTGGCGTAGGCCCCCAACCCCTTCTTCTTGCAAGCTGGACTCACGGGCTCAGGCTGAGCTGTGGTTTTGCCCACTGTCCATGACCGTGTGTGAGTGTGTGTGTGTGTGTGTGTGTGTGTGTGTTGCATGAGATGAGTGGAGGGAATGAAATAAAGAAGAGAACGGGGCTGAGAACGGATTGTGGAAGGCCCCAAATGCCAAACCAGAGTCAGACTTTATGGAGTGAAGGATGCTCAGATTGACCACTCACATCCTCGCCCCTCCCAGAAAACAAGACCCAGCCCCACCCAGACCGCAGGGCCCACAGTAGGGAAGCCCGAGACCTTGGGGGCACGTGAAGTGGCACGGCTAGAAGGAACTTAGGAAGCACGTGGCATGGCCATCGGCGTCCCTCCACCTCACAGAGAGGGAGCCAGGCCCAGCAAGGGAGGTGCCTTGCCCAAGGTCACACCGCAACTTAGAGACTGGAAGCCAGGTGTCCCCACTCCTCGCTGAAGCCCCCATCTCCTAATCCCCCAGCCGCTCCAAGCAAAACCAGGGACGCAGACATTTCATTTACTCAGTTCATATGTGTGAAGCGTCTGCTGTATACCAACTTCTCAGCTAAGACCAAACAGAACTAGAAATAAAATGGCAACACGACAGTCTTCATCTCTGCCCGTGAGGGCAGCCCAGAGGAGGAGAGGGACAAGGAAGGTAGCTATTACAATTCAGAGGGGTGGTGCTTCCTTTGGGATGAATTGGAGGTAGTGGGACCACTGAGCAGAGGTGGACAAGCCATAAAGATTCCTGAAGACAGTGACTCTCAAGCTGGCACCAGAGAGAGAGCGCACGTTGGTTAGGCCAAGAGTGGGGAGGAGAGGTCTCTCTCTCTCTATTTTTAGTGTTTTATTTACTTTTGAGAGAGAGAGAGCATAAGAGGAGGAGGGGCAGAGAAAGAGGGAGACAGAGAATCCGAAGCGGGCTCTGCACGGACAGCAGCGAGCCCGAGCGGGGCTCGAACCCACGAACCGGGAGATCATGAGCTGAGCCAAAGCCAGACGCCTACACGACTGGGCTACCTACTCAGGTGCCCTAGGAAAGGTCTATGAGGGCAAGAGCACATGGGAAGTCCTGGAGGCTGAAGGTAGATTATCATCAGAGACCCAGGAAGTAGGAGATGACCGAGTGCACACTGTGAAGTTGGAGTGACAAGAGATGATGCTACCTGAGCAGGGCTGGTGGGGGCTGCCTGAGTCTGGGTGCACAAAGGCTGTGCCTGCCCCTCCTCCGGCCAGCCTGCCCCAGACAGGAGTGACCCAGAGTGGCCACACAGCCTGTTAGGTTCAGGCGCGGCGGCCCCTGGACTCTGGGGAGGGGACAGCAGACGGCCCCTCACCCATCCTTTAGAACGAACCCTCAGTTCCGTTCGGTCTAGCAGTTCAGGGCCTGGGAGAGCTCAGGTTTGGGGAAAGAGCGTATCGGTGGAGGGGCAGGGTGGATGGGGCAGGTGCAGGGGCAGGAGCTCCTCCCAGGATCATGAATCTGTCTGAGGACCTGCATACATGTGGCCGCCTGCTATGTGCAACATGAACCTGCGTCCCTGAGGATGGGAGCCCGTGTCCGTGTGTGCGTCCATGCACGTTTGCACACGCGAACACGTGTGTGTGTTTGTATGTGTGGGAATCAACGGTCATAGACACGTGCTTGCACCCGTGTGTGTGCTTGTGTGACCGTGTGTACTTGCGTGTGTATGTGTTCTCACTTAACTCTAGATCTGATGCGCCCCGCTTTTTCTGGGAGTGGGGAGGAGGGTGAGCATTTGCCAACCCCGGCCCAAGCATTACTCTGCACCCCCGGTGTCCACCCCCGGCTGCCTGCTCTCTGATACACTCCTACCCGGTGGCACCAAGCCAAAAGCTGACTTCTTCTGCCTTCTTCGTGCAGCCTTCCCAGGACCCTGTTTTGTCTGTGAAGAGTTGAACCCCCAGGGCGAGGTGGGCCAGGGTCCCCGAGGCAGAGAAGCAACTCACGGCCACATGCACACGCGTGCCTACCCAACACGCCCACACGTGCAGACATGTGTACACCATGTATGAGGACAAAGATGCACACACATTCACACTCTTTGGGCACTGGTTCAAGAGACGGAAAGAACTGACCAGGTTGCGGTGTGCCCCAAGCGGCCTGGGTGCCCTGTCCTTGTCCTGCGTCCTACATCCCACGTCCAGTCCATAGTCAGTGGGTGCCCAGGTCACATGAAGCTGGGGTTGGTGCATGCCCAGGTTTCTGGAAGCCCTTACGGGCATGCTGAGACACAAGAACGTGTAAGGACTTCTGTGTGTGTCTATGAGACTGTGGGGGCCAATGTACCCCTTTATAGGACACTCTCATGCCAGGGCACCTACCCACACAGAAGAGCTGTGGTCCTCTGGGCCTGTTTAACAGTGAAGGGGACAGAGCAAGGGCTTTATAGCCAGACAGGCCCAGCTCTGCTGTTTTTTTTTTTTTAAGTTTATTTATTCATTTGAGAGAGAGGGCATGAGCAGGGGAGGGCAGAGAGAGAGAATACCAAGCAGGCTCTGCACTGTCAGCGTGGAGCCCCACGCCGGGCTCAAACCACAAGATCACGACCTGAGCCAAAACCAAGAGTCGGACGCTCAACTGACTAAGCCACCCAGGTGCCCCCCCGCCCCCCCGGCTCTGCTATTCACTTGGCTGTGTGACCTTGAGAGAGTCACTTAACCTCTCTGAGCTTCAGGTGAAGATAATAACGGCACCTACCTCACAGAGTTATGAGAGCATGACGGGTACAAATTCCTTTGTTCAACACGTATTTACATGCCAGTCACTGTGCTTTAGGCACTGCGCTTACAACACTGACCAAAACGGAGAAAAGTCTCAGCCGTCCTGCAGCTACATTCTGGTAAGTGCATACTAACATGCGCATTGTCCTGAAGCAATGCCTGGCGCACAGTAGGTACTCAGTAAACGTTTACTTGTTACCCTTTCCTCCCATCTGGTATCATTTCCCCGGCAAGGAGCCCCTCTCACTCCCCCTCCTCCCTCAGCAGTTCTTGACTCCAGCCCAGATTCCTGCAGAAGCCTTCTTCAAGGGCAGGAATGGGGTGGGTAGAGCTGTGAACCCTTCAGGAGTGCAACAGTGAAAAGCACAGCAGCAGCCAGTGCTGCCCTTGGCCTTGGGGCAGGGAGGGGAAGAAGGGCTTCTGTCCTGACTGCCCTCCTTGCACCTGCAAGGAGAGGTCCCCATCGGGGGTCACTAGGCAGCTCCAAACATCACCAGCACCACCTGCCACCCAGCAAGCACCCCTCCTTTCCCAATGGCATATGGTCCTTAGGATTCCGGGGACCGACAGGAGAACCGTAAGAGCCAGAAGAGTCTCCTTGAGGGACACGCTGCCCCTGCTCATCCAGGCAGGATGCTCTCCGACCGAGGTGGATGCCCACATGGGGGTGCTTGCCAAAGGATGGGATTCCCGAGGGTACAGCCTGCCCTGGACTGGAGACAGGTCTCGCTTCAGGATTGAGTCAACAAGCTTTTACTGAGCACCTACTCAGGGCCAGGTGCTTTGGTGACCTCAGAGGGTCCTCGCTTGCAGGGAAGTAAACCAAATCTCGGAGGGGTGAAATGCTTTGCCCCAGATCACAGAGCAAGTCGATGGCAGAGAGGATCTGAACTTGAGTCTGTTCTGACTCTAAGAACAGAAGGAGGAGGCCCTGGTTTGCCTCAGAGCCCAGAGTGTGAGCAGGGAGGGGAGGGGCACCAGGGCACTGGCGGGGGCTGGGGGGGGTGGTCTCTGGCAGCGGGGCTCACACGTGTGCCGAGTTCTGCTGGGGAAGGGGCTGCTCTGGGCTCACCGAGATCTAACGAAGAAAATCCTCCCACCTGCTTTGGCGATCTGGGCTGGGGGAGCAGGGGCTGTGACTCATAGGAGGGTGAGCTTGGGGGAAGCGGAGGGAGGAAGGGTGGGCCCTGGGGGCCTCAGCTCCTTGCTCTCCGGTTCTCAGAGCTCCTCAGTCCCACAGCAGCCCAGCACTGTGCCCGCCCTCTTAGGGGTTCAGAGAGTCTGCCTGGAGTGCCCCAGGCAGGAGCTATCTGATTTGGTCTGACCGAGCCATGATGGAAGCCACCTGTGGTTGGCGGGAATGCGGAGGGGGGTGGAAACTCTTGTTTCCAAGTTCATGGCTCAGATCTGGGAACTAGTGTTGGTGGACAGGAGGTGCCAACCCATGGACTATTTGGGCAGGGGAACCATCACCTTGACCCTTCACCCTCCTGATTCGCCCCTCCTCCCACAGAGCCTCCCTTTCACCTGGAGCTTCTGGAGAGTTCTCCTGGGGTGTGTGTGATGGGGGTGAGGCCTGCCACTCTGGGTGTTTATCATCTCCCACCCTACCCACCCCGGGCCCCCAGAGTCAGGGGGGCTCGTCCCCCTGTCGTAACGTCCCCAGCCTGCCCAAGAAGCAGGAGAGCGGTTGACTCCCTCCCTCAGCCCAGTAACCGCCCCCCTCATCTAATCCCCAGCCCCTCCCACCCCCCCCAAAACCTCCCAACTGGGTGGGAATGTGTGAATGGGCTGAGAGGAGAGTGTGAGTGTGCACTATGGTGTGGGTGAGTGTGTAGGTAAGTGCGGGTGTGTTAAGGAGTGTGGATGTGGGAGGTTTCACTTCTGAGTACAGGTCGACTCGTTCACGTGCGTGTGTATGCGTTGGGGAGAGTCTGGGCTGCCGAGCACGTGCGTATGCACAGCTGTGCTCCTCTGGGGTTCCAGAATCACGGAACCCCAGTGTTCCCAGGGACCCTAGAAACCTTTCAGTCCCACCCTGTGCCCTTGCATTTAGTGGAGGAGCCAATATGCATGTGGGGTGCATGTGCGCAGGAGAAGATAGAACGAGGAACAGTTAACAATAACCAGGGTTCTCTTCTAGGAGCAGCAGCTGGCCTGCTAGGCACCAGGCCAGGTGCTTGCACACAAGATTTTAAACAGCACAATAGTCCCATGAGGTAAAGAAGGTGATGACCACATTTAAAAAAAAACTTCTTTCTTATTTATTTTGAGAGAGAGAGAGAGAGAGAGAGAGCGAGCAGGGGAGGGGCAGGGAGAGAGGGAGAGAATCCCAAGCAGGCTCCACACTGTCAGCACAGAGCCCGATTCAGGGCTCAATCTCATGAACCATGAGATCATGACCTGAGCCCAAACCAAGAGTCAGACACTTAACCAACTGAGCCACCCAGGTACCCGGGTGACGACCCCGCTTTAAAAAAAATTTTTTTTTAAGTTTATTCATTATTGAGAGACAGAGGGAGACAGAGCATGAGTGGGGGAGGGGCAGAGAGAGAGGGAGACACAGAATCCGAGGCAGTCTCCAGGCTCCTAGCTGTCAGCACAGAGCCCGACGCGGGGCTCGAACTCAAGAGCTGTGAGATCACGACCTGAGCCGAAGTCGGACGCTTAACTGGCTGAGCCACCCAGGCACCCAGGTGACAACCCCCATTTTATAAACCGGGGAACTGAGAGGCTCAGAGGGCTAGAGCAAGGTCACAGGACTCAGAGGGTCAGCGTCCAGACTGGAGCCTAAGGCTTGATCCCGGCCACCCTCTGGTGTGCGAGGCTCACCTGGGACTCGTGAGTATTCAGATGGTGGAGGACCTGGGGGGGGGCGGTGCGTGCGAGGCCCCAAGAGGGGACAAGTGCCCAAGATGTGTAGGCGTGAGGCTGTGCACGCTGGGCGGTGTGTGTCGACTTGTGCACATCTGCGGAAGCTGGGGCTCAAGGGTGGTGTGCGTACCCACGTGAGGTGGGGTGGAAGTGAAGGAGACCTGAGAGTGGACAGGGCAAGGGAGCGGACCCTGAAGGTCTAGGGTGGTGGGGAGGGGGGTGCTAATGCATGTGCTTTTGAGTGAGGCTGTGTGAAGCGTGAGTTTTCCTTTCTTCTCTCTCTTCTCTGACTTCAACCAGGAACAGATGTCTGAGAGGCTAACGAATTGGAAACATCTGAAACAACTGTCCGAGCCGAAGTATAATAAATAGACCTTTCATCGCATTCCCTGCAAGGGGGTTGCTGGGGACGGGCTCCAGGGAGGATCCAGAGGGGCTGGGAATTGCCAGTGGCCTGAGGATGTGTGGGTGGAAGGACAGACAGACTGGCCTCCCCTCTCCCGGGAAGGAATGGCTGCCCCAGAAGGACAGGAAGGCCGACCTGCCCCCAGCTGCCCTCTTAGCAACCACAGGGCTTGGTACTTCTATCTGGGTAGTGGGCTTGGCGTTAGTTCTGGGGTCTGAAACATGGCACCCTAAGGGAGAAGCATTTTGAACTTGGAGACAGGGTAGCAGTTGACCAGACATGGTGCTGAAGGCTATAAGCCAGGACTGAGCAACGCAGCAGACAGATCGATGTCCTCACCACCCACCCCCTCCACCCCCCCCCCCACCCCCCGGCCCTGAGCTCCTTGGGCCTGGCTTCTGCACCCTCCGCAATGCACACCAATGCCTCCTCCTGGACTTCAGCTTTCCAAAGGAAGATGCATCCCTGGATATATTAGTTTGAAGGGTCTCGTAAGAAAAGCACAGAGGCTGGGGCTGGTGAGGGAAGGCAGGGGGCCTGGAGGCCAGCATCAAACAGGGGGTATCCTGGCAGGCCTCACCCCAGGCTCACATCTGCCACAGCAGATACACGCTCCTGAGAACTGCCCTCAACCTGACAGGGGCCGGATGCAGCACCCAACAACTCCAGGGAAGAAGACATGGGCAGAGGCGGGCCCAGTAAGCGGGAGAGTCCGGTCCAGGCCATCGAGCGGCTGGGTGTGGGAAGAGGTCAGACCACAGGCTTAAGGATGGACAAAGGTCCCCTAGAAATTGGGGCTCTGGGGATTTGGGCCAGGTTCTGGGCTAGACTGTGTGGAATTTGTAGCCATGACCTATTGGGTCTCTGGGCCTCTGCACATGCTGTTCCTTCTGCCTGGAACACCCTTCTTCCCACTCTTCAGCCGGCTGCTCCTACCCACGCTTCGGGTCTCACCTTGAAAGTCCCTGCCCCAGGAGGCCCTTCCCCCAATCCAATACCCAGGTTAGGATCCCCTGCTTTGCGTTCCCTAAAGTCCTGCCTTCACCCACCTCAACACTCCTTGCACATTATTGTGACTACTTGATCAAGGATGGCACCCCATTCTGTTCTCTAGCCTCCAAAACTTTGAGCTCATTGAGGGCAGGCACTATGTTCACCTTACTCATTGCTGTATCCCCGGCACCTGTCAGTGTTTGGCGTATAGCTGTAAGTTTTTTTAATGTTTCTTCAGTTTTTAGAGAGAGAGACAGAGACAGAGACAGAGTATGAATGGGGGAGGGCCAGAGAGAGAGGGGACACAGAACTCAAAGCAGGCTCCAGGCTCCACGCTGTCAGCACAGAGCCCAACCCGGGGGCTCGAACTCACCAACCGTGGGATCATGACCTGAGCTGAAGTCAGATGCTTAACCGACTGAGCCACCCAGGCAACCCCAGTTATAAGTTTTTTTTTTAAGTTTATTTATTTATTTTTAGAGAGGGGGGAGGGGGGAGGGGGGAGGGGGGAAGGGCAGAGAGAGAGGGAGAGAGAGAATCCCAAGCAGGTTCTGTGCTCTCAGTGCAGAGCCCAACATGTGGCTCAATTTCAAGAACCATGAGATCATGAACTGAGCAGATATCAAGAGTTGGATGGGACGCTAACCTAACCAACTGAGCCACCCAGGCTCCCCCGAAGTTGTAAATTTCTTTAAGCTAACATTTACCCGGCACTTACTTTGTGCCAGTTGGTGTGCTGTGAGTTTACAAGCCACAACTCATTCAATCTTAACAATCCTTGAGGAGGATACTATTACCACCTATCTTTTAGAGAAGATAGTCAATGGCTGCAGGTGGGGCAGCTGGTAAGGGAGGCTGAGTAAATAAATGAATGAGCCCCAGAAGCCACGCCCTGGGTTAGAGGAAGGCTCTAACCCAGGAATGAATGAGTGGAATAAATTAGTGGAGCCAGGGTCACCTGGAGCTCGGGCCTTAGGCCCAATGGAGGCGAGTTTTGTTCTAGCTCATTCTCGAAGTGTTCATTCTGATCTCTTTAGCCCTAGACGGGGCGGGGAGGGTGTCTCCTCCTTCAAATGACCCTCATCCCCTTCCTCTCCCCCACCTCAGAGCCCAGGATCCTGTCCCTCCCTGCTAAGTCCCTGCCCAGACGAGGGGGTCCAAATCAGCTATCCTGCCCAGGTTTCCTGACCTTCCCCGCCTTGTCCCCGCCCCCACATTTTCCCTGTCGGCCAAGGGCATCCGGCATCATAGGGACAGGGGCCTGAGCTTCTTACTTCTCCTCCTTTGTTTAAGCAAACAAGCCAAACGTTCTCAGCTTGGACCGGACAAGGTGTCCTCCCTAATCCAAACCAATGCTTCCCTTTGGCAAGGGCTCCCTGTGAATCCTCCTCCCCACCCTCCCCTCCCCAGAGCCCCGTCTCTTTGAAAGCCAGCCTCGGGCTCTAGCACCTGAGGCTTTGAGTCACTGGAGGTGGATCCCAAAGGACCAGAACAGTAAGATCCATCTGACCAAAATCGGATGTCGTGAGAGCTCCTTGACCTTGGAGCCAGGACCAAGAGCTGGTCTCCCCCCGGGGTGATATTGCAGCAGCTGGGGAGGGCTGGGGAGAGCCTGCCAGGCATAGGCATTTTCAAGGTCCATACACTTTCAAGGTCCCTTCTAGCGCTGGAGCCAAGGGTTCCTTGCATATAACCCTGCCCTAAGAATGAGGACACGCCTGAGTGTGTCTGCGACAGGCGTTAGCGTGTGCGTCGTTGAGTGTTCCTGTGTGTGCATGCCTGAGCACGTGCCCCCAGAAGCGTGTTCGAGTGTGTAAGTGACCCTTAAGTGTCTACCTAGGGTGGCTGTCTGTGTGTGTTCACGTGTTAGTACCTGGCATTGCGTGCGTGTGACTGGAAGTACAGGCAGCTGTGAGTGCCTGTGTGTGTGCGCACGCGCGCGTGTACGGGTACACGTGACTGACCAGGAGTGAGGGTCTCACGTGTGTCTCCATGTGCCCGTGCGGCCGGGACAGGGCGTGTTCGTGTGGATTGGGAAGGGATGAGGGGCTCCAGCAGCTTGACTTTCACACCCTGCCCTGTCGGGGTGGCCTCTGCACTGCCGGGAACCTGGCTCGGACTCAGAGGATTTCAGACCGTTGGAGAAGGCGGCATCCTGGCCCCTTGTAGTCACCCAGACAAACCGCTGGGTGGGGAAGAAACCGGAGCCTTTGGAGGCTCCCGTGGGCCTAACTCAGTTATACGCTCATTACACAGCTTCTCCACTGTGAACCCAACGTGCCCCCATCCCTAGCAGCTCTGCAGCCACTGCCCCCCACCCCCCACCCCCATGTCTCCTTCAGGGTATGGGGAAAGGCTGAGGGAGAGAGCGTTGGTTCTGGAAGGGTGTGAGGGGCCCCAGCCCTGCCTTCAGGGAGCCCTAATCAGAGAGATGGTATAAAGATGCCTTTGGCTGGATGTTTCTTCCATGTCCCTAAAGGATACAGATGAAGGCAGTGTGGCCTGGTCTCAGCGCCCCCGCTCCCTCCCCCCCACCCCAGCTCCATGCTTTAAAGGACCCCCCTCAAAAAGCCTGTTTGTTCCCTGCCTCTCTGGACAGCTCGCGAGGGCTGGGGGCACAGCTCCGAGTCACTCTGGGAAGTGGGAGAGGCCTGACGGCTCTCCCCTCACACGAGATGCACAGTTACTCACACCCCCAAACCTTCACAATTAGACGTGCGGTTTGCAAAACCCAACGCCGGCCTAATGAGAAGCACATTGTCTCCCAGAAGAAGCTGGGAGGAGAGGAGAGGGCAGCTCAGCGCCCTGCCGCCCTGGGGAGGGCCTCCAAGCCCGAGGGAAGGAGGCCAGCCAGGCCCTCTGCCCATCTCCTCCAGCCCCCCACCTCTCCCCTCCTTCTCTTGCAACAGGGTCCCCAGGCCTTCGCCTTCCCTCCTGGGGGGTCATTTGGGAGCCAGATGTGGAGTTCCAGCCTCTGTGAGGGAGGGGGGAGCAGAAGGAGAGAGAGGGAGAATGGCCTTTGGAGTCAAACAGATGTATACACTGGAATTCGGGTTCCACCACTTGCACATGAGCTGTGTGATCCCGGGCATGTTTCCGGACCTTTCTGAGCCTTCGTGCCAACACCTCCACGCCCAGGGGTTGCCCGGGGATTAAAGTAGATCATTAACTCAACAACTGTGAAGCAGTGCCTGACACGGTAGGTGCTGGGCACTTGGAGACTCCGGGGGGGGGGGGGCGGGGGGGGAATGCAGGGAAGGGGGTCTTTTTTTAGCTAATGTGGGCGGAGGCCAGTCTCGGGTGTTCAGATGCGAGGCCTATGGGAAATCCTGCTCTGCCCCTCAGACTCCCCCAGGGTGGTGCGCAGGTCCCAGCACCTGTACCATAGGGTGTGCAGGACAGAGCGCAGGGCTGGGGCCAGGTGCCAGGCTCGGTCCCTGCTCCACGATTACCAGGTGTGACCAGGGACAAGCCAGTCCCCTCTGGAGGCCGGGATTTCCTCTGCTGTAAAGCAGAGAGGATCACAGTACTACCTACACCAGAGTGGCGACGGGAGAACTAAATTACCGTAAAGGGCTCCTGATGGTGCCTGGCGCTGGGTCAGCCTGCAGAGAAAGTTCTCTCTCTCTCTCTCTTAATCTATTTAAAATTCTCTGCGATTTACTGATCCAATCACTTGATAGACAGGATCTTATTTAACCCTTGAAACACCGTACAAACAACCCGAATGTCCATCAACTGGTGAATGGACAGACAACACGTGGCCCGCCTGGAAACAATAGGACTCAGCAATAAAAAGCCATTACGTGCTGCTACGTCTCCAACATGGGTGAGCCTCAAAACGTGATGCCAAGTGAGAGAAGTCAGACGCCAAATCCCACATATTGTGTGACTCCGTTGATAGGAAATGTCCAGAAAAGGCAAACCCATAGAGACAGAACCCGGGGTGCAGGGTGGGAACAGGGAGTGGCCTCAAATGGGCACAGGGGACATTTGGGGGGTGATGGGAATGCTCTAAAATTGGACAGGGGTGATGAGCACAGCTCTGTATGTTCACTAAAGATCACTGGATTATACACTCCAGGTGAGTGGGTTTTATGAGTGAGGGTTATACCTCGAGAAAGCTATTTAAAAAAACATACAAAACAAACACTATTAGTCTTTTTGTGCTTAAGAAAATTCATAGGAAATTTCTGGAATTCAATGCCAGAGTTGTTTGCTTCCAAAGCCCAGTATTGCAGTCCTTCAATCTGGGAGATAAAAACCAAACGAACAGGGGCGCCTGGGTAGCTCAGTCGGTTGAGCGTCCGACTTCAGCTCAGGTCATGATCTCGAGGTTTGTGGGTTCGAGCCCTGCATCAGGCTCTGTGCTGACAGCTTGGAGCCTGGAGCCTGCTTTGCATTCTGTCTCTCTCTCTGTCTCTGCCCCTCCCCTGCTCACACTCTGTCTGTCTGTCTGTCTCTCTCTCTCTCAAAAATTAAAAACGAAAACAAAAAATGAACAAACAATCAGAGGTGGACATCCCGAGTCCAGTTTACTCTTTCCACTCAGTAGCCAAGAACTGACTCACAGAAGTGAGGTGAGGAGCAAGGAGCGGGTACCGAGCCCCCAAAACAGGCCTTCCCCAGGGAGGGGCTTCTGCCCTCGCCTTCCCAAGGCACCGCTGAGTGCCTGCTGCCACGGCCCCCACGCCCTATATACACAGGTAGCATATACCGTGCATTTAAAGCCATATTTTGAGCGCCTCTTAACTTCCAGGCTTTGCACTCAGTACAGATGTGTTTCTGTACTTCACAGTGATGCTACAAAGAATTATCCTTTCCATTTTGCAGATGAGGAAACTGAGACTCAAGTAGACGAAGGAGCTTGGCCAGTGCTCGCTTCGGCAGCACATATACTAAACAAAGCAAGGCCACACGACTGCATACCAGGTGGGCCTTTTAAAAGAGGTTGAAAGTGCAAAGCCTCCATTTTTGCCAGTTCACCAAGGTGCCCCGGATGAATCGTCGGCCATCTATTTCTCTCTGTCTCTCAGAGTCTCTGTGTCTACCTCTCTCCGTCTCTGTCTTCCCAGCTCCCTCCTCTATCTGCCGGCCTTTCTTTGTCTCTCTTTGCTTGCCTCTGTCTCTGTCTCTGTCTCTGTGTGTGTGTGTCTCTGGCTCATTTACTTTTTAATAACCACAATAATGAGAAAAGCTCCTTTCCGACCCTCCTGGGGAGGGAGACAAAAGGAGGGGAGTTCAGGGAAGAAGGGGAGGGATAACCTCCCCTCTTGCTCCTGAGAAATTTAATAAAGGGCCTGAGAAAGTGCTGGGCTCCCCCGGCCAGTACCCTGGGAAAGGGGGCGGCCCCCTCCCCCACCACAGACATCAGCTCTGCACGGGCCTGGGGTCAGGGGAGGGAATGTCTCCGGGCTGGGCCCCCTTCTCCAGCTCACAGGCTTTATCTCTCCCCTCCCTGCTGGTGGGAGCAGTTCCCCCAGCTAATCCGCCCCTGAATATGGTCCATACCAGACTCCCTCCCCTTGACCCAGACCTGCCTGCTTTCCCAGGAGAGCTGCTCAGAGGGGAGAATCACTCATGAATTGTAGCCTCTGGACGCACAGGAGGTCAGGCGGTCCAGCCCCCCCTGCCGTGTCCAGGCCAGCTCCCCACAAGGCCGTGCCCAGCCCCCCACCAATGTCTGGCAAGAGGGGGCTGGGCCTGCCCACCCCCACCCCAGCCTATGAGGAACCTGATGCCCAAGTGTTCAGCTGACTCCAAGACCCTCCCTGGACTCTCTAGCCCCCAGCGGGAGAGAGCCCAAGATCCTAGGAGAGAGAAGGCTCAGCCCTCCCTTCTGCCCCCTTGAGGACCAACAATGCCTACGATGGGTTACAGGCGTCCGCCAGCCTCCCCGCACCCTCCAAGGGTCACCGGTGGAAGACTGTCCTGGTCCAATCTCAGGGAAAGGAAGGCCAGACGCTGCCATGCAGCTGACATGGACCCACAGTGAGCAGTGGGATTAGTAAGATGAGGCCAACTCATCAGACGGAGCACTGAAGCCAAGGGCGGTGGTACAGGTGGGCAAGTTCGGCTAGTCAGCCAGGAATGTGCTCCAGGGTCCTGTCTGCCCAGGGAGGCTGTCCGGGCATACTCATCCTGCTGCTCCCAGGTGTCTGGACAGCCTTTCCCGTCCGCCAGGAAACCACACTTTGGCAAAGCTGACAGGGTCTCCCACCTGGCCAGGAACTAGAAGGGGGGGAGCTGGGGCGTGGGGCCGAGGACTGAGCATGCCTTCACACACTCATTGGCTTGCTCTACTGTTCCTGGTGCTGATTCCCAGGGATGGAGGGAGAGAACTGACAACGGCTTGCTCTCCAGGCGGCTTGCAAAGCACCAGGTACCGCGTTAACGCCTGATCTCACCAGACTGTCGCGGCGATGTCACATGCCATCTGCCCTTTAAAGCTGAGAGAGTCAGGGGTGCGGAGAAGTTAGGCCGCTTGTCTAACGTCACGCAGCCGATCAAGACGAGTCACATTTCAAACTTGGCATTGAATGGCATTGATTGGAGCATGGCTGCCTCGGAGGCCTGGGCATGCTGAAAGAAAGTCCCGCACAGAAATGAAGCAGGACTGGGTTCTGGGAGGCACTGGGAGGGGCAGGAGGATGGGAGCCAAGAGACAAGAGGGTTTTGGAGATGGCTTCAGCTGGGACTTAGTCCTACTTCATTAGGAACAGGGAGGCAGAGCAGTGACCTCACAGGCACTGTTGACAGATCCTGGCTGCTGACAGGCTCTGCTCAGACTAATAGAACTGCCTGCCTGCCTGCCTGCTCGCGTCTCCGGTGCCCAGTGGGCAGCCAGAAGCAGCCCACACCCCTGCACACCTGGACCAAAGGGCTGGCCTTGCCTTTCCCTGGGCCCCTTGCCTGGGGCCATGGGCAGAAGAAGGGAGAAAGGGCCAAGAGATGGATGGAGTGGGGAAACAAACACATCCCCAGCTCCCAGCCTGATTCTGCGCTGTGCTGGGGCCTGCAATGTGTATTGATGAGGCCCCTGGGCAGCTCCCTGCCCCACCTCGAGGAACCAACAGTCTGGCATTCTAGAACCTTCCAGAGAGCTGTGGCCGTGATAAGTGGAGTTTGGTGGGCACCGAGTGGAAGGCAGAGAGGCCAACTCACAGAGTGTCTGAGCTCCCAAAGGCCCCTCTCTTGGGCTGTCAGACAGCATGGTGAGGGAAGGCCTGGCTGATTGCTTTTCTAAATCTGCAGAAGCAAAAGCCAGAAAAGTAAAATATTTCCCAGCTACCCTGCCCCCACTGGCAAAGCACTTTGTGCCTTTTAAGACCCTTCCTTGTTCTCTCAGATTATTTTGGTCCTCCAATCCTTCAAGATAGGAGTTACAATCTCCATTTTAAGAAAGAACCTAAGGCCCAGAGAGGTAAAGAGCTTTGCCTGAAGATACACAGCCAATAAGGAGCCGTGTGCGGAAGCTGCATCTTCCAGCTCCTTGTGTCTGGAGTGGGGAGGCCTCCAGTAGATGCTGGGGTTGGCCCAGCTTGAGGGAAGCTGAACTGGTTCTGAAGCCTTCTCTCCTGGGGAGGAGGGGGGGGGGCGCGCAGCTGCAGGTGGACCGGCCCAACTCCTGCCTGGAGTTTAGCATCTGCCCGCCCCACCCCCGTGGCCGGTGGGCGAGCAGAGGTTTTTCAGGACACGTGTTTCCACTTTCACTGGAGTTGGGAACTAATATCAGAAAAACCTGTGAAGCTGCTAATGGGATAATGGAGAGAGTATTTATTTATTTTTCGAAGGAGGCCTGTGAAGACTGGGGCAGGCTCAATGTGAGGCCGCAGAGGTGGGAGGTCAGCCTGCTGTTAACAGGGATTAAGCAGATAGCGTGGAATGAGGGGGTTTCCGGGGCAGAAGCTGGAGGCAAGGGCTGGCCCGGTGCTCTCAAAGTTAGCTCCCCCAGGAGAGAGCAAGTCTGGACACAAGGACTCAAGTCACTTCTGGACGGGGTCGGGGTTCATGCTCGGAGCTTTCCTCCACGCCTGCTTCCTGCTGTCCCTGCCCAAGGCGCAGGCCCCCAGAGGTCATCAGATCAGTCTCCTCTAGGCAGTGTGTCCCCAATGGCATCCCGAGGAAAGTCCGGGTCTGCCTCCGTGCACAGCTTCAGGAGGGAGGCAGTTCATTTTGGTCCTTCAGGTGGAGCAGGACATCCCCAGGAACCTAGTTCTGTTTGAGAAATGTCCTCTTCACAAGCATGCCACAGCGGGCCTAGCATCCCCTGTCCCCACTACTAAACTGGGCTCTAGCATTGCCCTTGAACCTCCCAGTCCTAACCTGCTTAGGAGCCCCAGTGAGCTTGAGAACAAGTGTCTTAGAGACCATGCAGTCCCATGGCTTCTAGCCATGAATTTGGCAGAGATGCTCAGAGGCACAAGGGCATGGTGGGACCCCAGGCCCTCCCCCACCCCAACCAGAGCAGCCCCACTTTTATTTGTTTTCCTTCTGGGCATTCTACCTCGGATTTCTCTCCAAATGCTAAAGTGTCTACTCCTGTAAAAAGCAAGAAGCACTTCATCGTCTCGCCCCTCACCCACTCCGTATGGCAGAAATAACTCAGGGCTCAGAGAGAAGAGACTTGCCCAAGGTTACACACACTGGGGCCTGACTTCAAGTTCCTTGCCTCCTGGTCCAGGGCTGTCCCACCACGACCCTGCTGGAATCACCAGCATGAATTTGGGAGACTGAAAACATCACTTTAAGGAGCGAGGAAGTGGGGAGGAGAGTGTGGGTTGCGGTTTCCTGGGCCCCTGTAAATCTGTTTCATCATCTCTCTGGGCCAGCACAGGGCCTGCCCTTCTTGCTGGGCTGCCGGGGGGTGAGTAGTCCTGGCCCGGGTTCTGGGGTCCTCTGTCCAGGTCAGGCTGCATTTCTCTTTTCGACGCCAGCCTGGGAGGCGAAGGTTCTGGAGACTTCCACCCCACTGCTTCCTCCACTACCACCTGGTAGGCATTCCAGGATTCCCGCTGCCTCAGGACATGCACTTAGCAAGCACTTGCCATGCTTCGGGGAGGCCTGGCTGCCCATGGCTTGAGAGATCACCCCCCTCCATCATGGGTGCCTCTCCACCGGGGAAGCTCTTAAGGTTCTGGTCATACACAGCTCTGCTTTTCCAAGCCCTACGTACCACAACTACATTCTATTTCCTCGGGAACATGGGCTTGACATTTGAAAGTTCCACTTCCAACCTGTTCCTCACCCCCACTCGCTTTCCTGTTCTGGTCCCTGGTGCAGTCTTTCCCTCAGGGAAGCAAGGTGAGGTGTTCAGGGAGGACACCCATCTGCCCCCATGCTGCCTGGCTGTGGGACAACAGGCTTAAGTTATTCCTGGAGATTTAGGCAGACATCGGGAAGAGCTTCCTGACCAATAGGGACTTCGAAACTAGAACAGAAACCAGAGGAAGATGGTGAGATCATTGGCCCTGGAGATAGTCCATACTGGCTGGGTGTGGGGGAAGCCTGAGGGACTGTCCAAGGTGGAGGTTGGTTACCTCTCAAGGGCCCCAGTCCTACACCTGGTCACAGGCCCAAAGTCCGTGTTTCACTCCTTTGTTTGACAAATATTTGTGGAGCACCTACTCTGTGCTGGACATCTACTGGGTTCTGGACAAGAGTAGACAACAAGAGACACGGTGCCGACCCATCCGAGGTCATGGACAAGGAACTGGGCAACGTCAAGGTATACGTTGTTAGTGATAGAGAATGGGGAGCTGATGACAGGACACGTGAGCCAGTCAAGAGGGGAACTCGGAGGACTTCCTGGAGGAAGAGGGCTTGGACCAGAAAAAGAAGGAAAGCCCCGAACAGAGGAAGATCCTAGAACTATGTGGGCCTGGGACCTGCGCCCCAGTGAGATGCACCCAGAACCTCAGCTGGGCTCGTGTCAGGGAGCCTTTCCCTTTCATGGGTGATTTGCAGAAAATGGATAGCCCAGCAAAGAGGAAAATGAAATCACCAGATCACATGAGTAACAGTATCCTGGATAGACATCCCTATCAACTGTACATTTCGAGCCTCACGCTTGGCACACACTAGGACCTCAATCAATTTTTGTTAAATGAATAAGACATTTGGTCAGTCTGGAACTCAGTCCTCCCCTCCCACTGGCCTCCTTTCTCCTCCAAACCTGCAACTCGTCTTAGCTCAGGATCCCACCAGGAGAGAATTAACCTCCAAGACATCCCAAGAAATGTGTTTACCAGGTCTTTCTCCTATAACTGTGTCCTACAAAGGAGTAAAACCAAAGACAGCTGTGCTAAGTGTATAGTGACGTGTGCTGAGTGCTTTCTATGTGCCAGGCACCGTTCTGATCACACCCCATTCACGCTCACATCCAGCCTCACAACCGCCGTGGATGATGCACTCCATCACGGTCTCATTTTTGCAAATGAGGCCACTGAAGCGCAGAGAAGCTGTGTATCTCACCCAAGGTCATGCAGCCAGTACATGTGGAAAGAAGCACTTTCTGTGTTCTGCAGGGTGTCAGGCAGAGTTGGGGCCTTTAGTTGTTAGACCAATTAAGAGAAGCAGGTATCATCTAAAGCTCGGAGAGTGAAGTGGCTTACCCAGCCTGGAATGATGCTCCTTGCCTCGCAGTACAGTGCTCTCTCCTCTGCACCCCATCAGTTCCCTGGGGTCTTTCTCAAACCAGGGTGCGAAGAGCTGCCCCTGGCCAGCTTTGGGAATGAAGCAGCTCCAGGAGGAGAACTGGCCCAGTGACTCGCCAGCAGGATTTATGTCCCGTCTAGGGCGGACAGTTTGGCTGCTGTATGAAAGGCTGCGCAGAGCTCAAAGATGGAACTTGTTCCCATTAAACGATTGCAAATGTCAGGCAGCACGGCCTGGGAGCTCCTTGCGCACGCACCCAGGCGGCTGGGGGCCAGGCCGACCGGAACGAGCATGCCGGCTGACCTCATGGTTCCCCCTAATGCAATTAGAGCCCACTAGGAGACAGTGGGTTCCAACACAGAGCCTGAGCAACGTGCTCTCCAGGGGACACGGGGCACCCCGCCCCCCTCCTGAGAGATGGCGCTGGGACAGAGGGTGTTGTTCTAATTAATTGACTGAGATCCATTCCAGTGCAGATGGATGCAGAAATTACCTGCAGATGTGACTGTGCACAACCATTTTAACTGTCTGGGCTGTCACGCAGGCTCGGGGAGCCAAGGCTTCTCGGAGCCGGGTTCATTCCATGCAGCCCCCTGCCGCCGGACAGGGCAGACTTGTGCCAGCCTGAACTGATGAGTGATTGCTACCTCGTTCGGGCCTCCTGGCCATCAGCGCTTCTAGGGTCTGTGTTGTCCAGAGGCCCAGCCGGCAGGGGGTGACTCCCCCGTGGTGCTGACTAATGGCTTCATGGAGGGCTTCTGCAGGGGCACCTGGAAGCAAGGTGCCATGGTCCTCTGTACACGCTCTTGCTCCCGGGGGGCCTGAGTCCTCCTCCACGCGCTGCAAAGCCCCTTCCCTGGGTCTTCGAGTCCCTATGCACTTTTGGATTGTACAAAACCAGATAACAAGCTATAGCAGTGCTTCCCACACTGATGACACAAGATCCATGAGAACACTGATTGATTCTTCCTCCATTTTCAGCACCCATGAGGCTCCCGATTCTGTTCCTTGCTGGGACATAACAGAGGACCGGGCCTGGCCCCTGCTCTGGAGGAGCTCACAGTCCAGGGGAAGGAGATCGATGTATAAATAGCTGGTCACCATAGAACGGGATGGGCTGTTCTCCCGGAGTATGAGGTACTGGGAAGCCTCAGATGAGGGAGGCGACTCGGCCTGGGTAATCAAGGCAGACTTCACAAAGGAGGTGATGTTTCAACCGCAAGCAAAAAGAACGTCCCTGGGTGGATACAGGGAGAAGGACTTCCGGGCAGAAGCCTGCGGACAAAGGGATGGGGGCAGGGGAGACCTGAGCAGTATGCTGGGAGATGAAGAGAGGGGTCAGCAGGCTAAGGAGAGGCTGTGAATATCCTGCTCGTTTCATGAAGAGTTTGGGTCTCTACCTGGACACTCTGGGAATCTTTGAAAGACTTCAGAAGTAAGAGGACCACATAGTTAGAGCTCTACTTTGCAGCAACCCTCTTGGCAGAGGGTGGACTGGAAGGGGGGAGACTGGGGGCAGAGGCAGCAACAGTCCCGGCAGCAGGAAAAGGGAAGGACAGATTTGTGAGAGGGGTGGACAGGGCCACCTCCCCGGGACCATACGCTGGAGTGGGATGGGGGAGGGGAACGAGGAGGCAGGAAAGAAGAGGAGTCAAGGTGGATAAGCCTGGGAGGGAGCCCTGGCAGGGAGGAGGAGGGTTCTGCTGAAGGCACGACCCCGTGGGTCCCAACTCAGGGAAACGACAGCTGCATTATGGTCCTGGCTGCTTTCAGTTTTGTGAAGCCTTCCCTTCCCTCAGCCTCTATTTCCCCATATCAAGTGAGATGTTAATTCCTACCTCTCTTCCGTCCATTTCCTCCCAATATGGAGAGGGTAAGTGGGAAATACTAGGGGAAGGTATGAGGAGCTCTTTGAAGGGAAGTCCTTCTTCAAGCCAGTCTGTGGTGTCCTCTGAGCCCCTGGGTCCACTGTGGGTGGAGGGGGGTGGGGGGGGGGCAGAAGAATCCCAAGCCAGGCTTTCTGTGAGCCCTGAAACTTCCTCACATAGCCTCCTTGGCAGCCGTCCAAACCTTCCCTCTCTCTTCAAGCCCCCGCTGGCTGGTGCCCCATAGCAAACCACCTTGCCTCCTACCTGCCACCCAGATGATGCTCCTTCCCTTTCCTCCCTCCCCCCACACCCATTGGGACTGCTTGTGTCCTTCCCTGCCCGGGCCTGAGCCAGCCTCTCCACCTGTGCCCTGGGACTCGGTGCCACCAACCATCCCCTCTCACCTACACAAACAGTTCCTGTCCCCTCCATCCTAACAGAGCCTCTCCATCTCCTTCAAGCTACTGTCTTCCTTTCCCTCTTGAAAGTCTGCACTCTTCACTCCGTGGCCTCATCCCTTGTTACCCCTCAGTCCATGCAAGCTAGCTCCCCTACAACCCAAGAAACTCATCTTTTTTATTAATGTTTTATTTATTTTTGAGACAGAGACAGAGCATGAGCGGGGGGAGGGGCAGAGAGAGAGGGAGACACAGAATCGGAAGCAGGCTCCAGGCTCTGAGCTGTCAGCCCAGAGCCCGACTCAGGGCTCGAACTCACAAACCGTGAGATCATGACCTGAGCCGAAGTTGGACGCTTAACTGACTGAGCCACCCAGGCACTCCAAGAAACTCGTCTTAAAAAAAAATTGTTTTTAATGTTTTTTTATTTTTAAGAGAGAGAGAGAGAGAGACAGAGAGACAGAGAGATCATGAAAAGGGAGGGCAGAGAGCAAGGGAGACGCAGAATCCGAAGCAGGCTCCAGGTTCTGAGCTGTCAGCACAGAGCTCAATGAGGGGCTGGAACTCACAAGCTGTGAGGTCATGACCTGAGCCAGTCAGATGCCCAACCAACTGAGCCACTCAGGCACCCCTCTCCCCACCAAGAAATTCTTCTTACAGAGATCACAGCCTGCGTGGTTCTGTCCTTACCCTACAGAACCCCTCCGCACTCTTACCAGCCTAGACCTTCCTCTCTTCTTGGAACGCTCCTTCCTTGGCTCCTGGCCCCCAGGACCTTCTGGTTCTCCTATGACCCTCTCTGACATCAACTTGGGCCATGTAGTCCAGGGTGAGATTCCCTAACAAGGTCCCTCGGATGCCTCTTCTTCTCTCTGCACACATTCTCCCAAAGCTTTATCACTCTAGTGCTGACTCCTCTGATGATGTCCAAACCTATCTGTCCAGAAATGGGCTGGGCATCCCCCCACCCCTGACACTACTCATATGCTGTCTCCCACCACCCACGCCAAAACTCATTCAGCTCCTGTGTCCCCGACCTTGGTGTATGGCTAACAACTTGAAGCTATTGTCCCTCATTCCCTACATTTATTACCAGCTTGGTTGACCCCACCCTCCAAACCTCTCTGGAACGGGCTTCTCTTCATCTCCACTGCTGGAGCCCTGGTTTGATCTTCTATCTCACATCTGGACAGCCTCTCTGTCCTCCTCCGCCTGGGGTGACCCTTCTTCCAGGTCCCCATATGCCTGGCCTTGGGCTTCCCCTCCCACCTCATCTGCCACTGACACCTCTCTCCACTCTGCCCCCCTTGCCTTCCTGCTCCTTTCTGAACATACCAAGCTGGCTTCCACCGCAGGACCCTCTGGAAGACTTTTCCATCAGATCAGCAGTTTTCAAACTTTTTGGTCTCATGACCCCATTACATTTTTTTAAATGTTTATTTTATTCTGAAGGATGGGCAGAGAGAGAGAGGGAGAGAGAGAAAATCCCAAGCGGGCTCCGCACTGTCAGCACAGAGCCTTCATGGGGCTCAATCTCATGAACCATGAGATCATGGCCTGAGCCGGAATCAAGAATCGGACGCTTCACTGCCTGAGCCACCCAGGCGCCTCGGCACCATTACATTCTTAAAATTGAAGACCCCAAGAAATACAAATCAAAACCACAATGAGATACCACCTTACACCTGTCAGAATGGCTAACGTGAACAACTCAGGCGACAACAGACGTTGGCGAGGATGTGGAGAAAGAGGATCTCTTTTGCATTGTTGGTGGGAATGCAAGCTGGTGCAGCCACTCTGGAAAACAGTATGAACGTTCCTCAAAAAATTAAAAATAGAACTACCCTACGACCCAGCGATTGCACTACTAGGTATTTATCGAAGGGATACAGGTGTGCTGTTTCAAAGGGACACATGCACCTCAATGTTTATAGCAACACTATCAACAATAGCCAAAGTATGGAAGGAGCCCAAATATCCACCGACGGATGAATGGATAAAGAAGATGTGGTATATATATACAATGGAGTATTACTCGGCAATCACAAAGAATATGAAATCTTGTCATTTGCAACTACGTGGATGGAACTAGAGAGTATTACGCTAAGCAAAATTAGTCAGAGAAAGACAAATATCATATGACTTCACTCACATGAGGACGTTAAGACACAAAACAGATGAACACAAGGGAAGGGAAGCAAAAATAATATAAAAACAGAGAGGGGGACAAAACAGAAGAGACTCGTAAATATGGAGAACAAACAGAAGGTTACTGGAGGGGTTGGGGGAGGGGGGACGGGCTAAGTGGGTATGGGGCATTAAGGACTCTACTTCTGAAATCATTGTTGCACTATATGCTAACTAATTTGAATGTAAGTTTAAAAAAAAAGAAAATTAAAAGAAAAACGGAGTAATTTACTTGTTAAATCAAAAGGATTAAGACATAAAAAAAAATTGAGGCCCCCAAAGAGCTTCTGTTTGTGTTTATGAGGGTTACGTGGGTTATTAGAAATTAAATCTAAGAATGTTTTGAAACAGTCGAGCGCACAAGCACGTGTCCTGTTAGCTGTCAGAGCAATGATGTCATTACATATCATGGGGCATTGCAAAGCCCCCTTGTACACTCATGAGAGAACGTGAGTAGAAATAACATACAGTGTCTCAGTGTTATGTCACGTTTTCACCAGCGGATCCCCTGAAAGGGGCCCGAGTCCCCAGACAACACTCTGAGAACCGTTGCACCAGATAACGCATCTCTGTTTCTTTCACTTCATTTGCGCACACGTTACCTTCTCAGAAAGCCTTCTCTGCCCCTCTTGGCCCCTCCCCGAGTCAGTCTATCCCATTACTCTTACCATCAAAATTATCCATTTTCTTGCCTCCTTTGTCACTCCCCACCAGGATGCAAGCTCCATGCAGGTGGAGGTCCAGACTCTAGTTCAGCTTGGAGCCCAGCATAGCACCTGGCACATAGTAGACACTCAAAGACAGATTTTTAAATGAATGAGTTGTTCTCAAGCCTTTGCCGCGTATTAAAGTCATGGGGGAGAGGGCTGTGCTTTTAAAATGACTGCATTCCCGCCAATTAAACCAGAATTGTGGGGGTGGATGCAGGCATTGGCGCCTCTTAAAGTGCCCCAAGTGACTCCAATGTGCAGCCAAGAATAAGAACCACTGGTCTAAATTTTTTTTTAATGTTTGTTTATTGGGGGGGGGGGAGGGGCAGAGAGAGAGGGAGACACAGAATCCGAAGCAGGCTCCAGGCTCCGAGCTGTCAGCACAGAGCCCGATGTGGGGCCCGAACCCACGGGCTGCGAGATCATGACCTGAGCCGAAGTCGGACGCTTAACCGACTGAGCCACCCAGGCTCCCCTGGTCTAAATTCTTAAATCCTCGCCGATGGAGAGGCTGTTTTCCCTGACTCGGTCAGAGTTACACACAGAGTATAAATGATGGCAGCTCCAGGGCTTGCCAGTCTCCTGCTGGCCCCCGCGGCCAGACCTAGGGGTGGTGAGTTGGAGGAAGCTATTAGGTTAGAGTCCTCCACGGGGGAGGAGTGCCCTCGGATCCCACATCTTGGACCAAAGCGGTGGGTCCACAGCGTGCGGCACTGGCACTGGTTATGCTCACGCACATCCACAGGGCTCTCTGCACCGGGTGCACTTGCCCCCATGCAGTGGCGTGGAATCCTCATGCTTTGGTAACTCACGGAGAATGACGGTGACTTCAGCGGATAGACACAGAAATGAGGCAGGTCCCCAGATCGCCCTGGGCTGGGGGAAGTCTCAACATCCACCGCCCTTGCCTCTGAAGTGTAGCCAAGTGCAGCCAGGAAATGACACACCTTCCTCTCCTATGTGAGCAACGCTTCCCTCACCGAGCAGTCACCAGAACCCCTGCCTGCTTCAGGGACTCTCAGGCCCGTGCTGGGAACTTCTGCTCAGGGCTGGTGTCAGCCACCATGCGGCCCGGAGCAGCTCCTGAGGCGAGAGTTGCTAGGGAGAGACGATGTACCCAGCACCATGTTGGGTGTGCTCCACACGTGGGCTTGTTTTGTTCTGGTGGTTGTCAGAGGGAGGTAATGGTCTCCATTGCCCAGGGGAGGAAACTGAGGCACGGAGAGGTTTAGATGACTTGACCAGGGACACCCCGCCAGGTCTGTCTCAGATGACTATGCAGTAGATTGAATACTGGGGCTCGTCAAGGATGAAAATCGCAGATCGGCAGTGTGACCTTGGAGAAATCACACGACCCTCCTAAATCGGGCTCCTTAGGGAAACAGTGCCTACGCCACGGGGTTGTTATAATGGATACAAAGCTCTCGATATAAGCATGAAGCAGAGAGATTGCTCAGTAAATAGTAATTACAGGATTATTCTTGTTGGTTCCCCAATCCTTTCCATTACACCCCGGCACTTCTCAGAGGAAAATGACTTGTATTTGTATACAATTTAAAGTTCTTTCTCATGTATCAGCCCATTTACTTTTTTTGCAGTGGCCCTACGAAGTTGAAACTTTTGTCCACCCCACCGTGTTTTTGGTCTTTTGATCAAGACAGTGGGGTCCAGAGAGGTCAAGTTACCTGCTCAGGTCCCACAGGGGTGAGCGGCAGACGTCCCCACTCCCGGTCCAGAACCTTCTCCCCCACACTGCAGCAGCAGCTGCAGAGGCCCATGACCGACCCTGATCCCAAGCAGAGGTTACGCCCTGGGTTCCTGGGAAGGAGAGAGGCGGGGAAGCCTGAGGTGGGAGGGGGTGCAGAGAGGAGGGTGGAGCTGTGTCCTTGATGTGGTGGCTGGGCCCATTCGGGGTTGTCGCCACAGTCCTAGGGCTTGGCTGGGGCAGCAACCGCCGTTTCCGCTGGTGTGGCAATGCCGGGTGGATCTGGAAACCCACGCCAGGCGGGGTTGGGGGAGGGAGGATGCTCTGCCTGGCCTGGTCTGTGGCTCTTTGTCGGGGTGGGGGTCCACTCCTGGCCTGTTTGATTTCCATCATCTGGCCCTAGGGTGCTCCTAGACCCCTACTTCCTCCTGCTGGAGTGCATTAGCCAGAAATCATTTCTGAAAGGTGACAATGGGCCAGGAGCAGCTGAGTGGGACTGGGAAGCACCTCTTCAGGGCCTTTGAAGACATGGTCGAATGGTGGGGATGGCCTGTAACCAGAAGGTCGGGTAATAGGAGCCTTTGGGAGCGGAGCAAGGCCAGATTCCTCACTGATGGATAAGTCATCTGCTCTGTGCAGGCTCAGACTTGGGAGGAGAGGGGGTCTGTCCACAGGTCTGAGGGAGCTACTACTAGGAGGAAGCAGGGCAGGACCAGCAACATACTTTGCAGGGCCCAGTGCCAAATGAAAATCCCCCCTTCTTGTCCACAAGCTATTAAGAATGTCCAGCAGGTGATGGCAGAGCATTTAGCCAAGGCGGGTGACCCTTAGATGCACAGGTCACATGTCCATGAAGCCACCCTGAAGTGGGATCGAGGGAAAGTGAGCCAAGGAGGAAGTCGCACGAAGGGCAGCCACAGGGGTCTTCTTTTGGCCCTGATGACCTCCTGACCAAAACAAAGAGAAGCTGCAAACATAAAGACGAACAGGTCTGGAGCCACACTCAATGTTTCCTAGACGGACAGCACGCTCCGCTGGGGCATTTGTAGCTCTCCCGAGTAACCCGGTCCACCTCGGCCAACCAGCGTCCTCAGAGCGTCCAGGTCTTGCCTTATTTGGAGGAGGGAGGGCATTCAACTTGTATCTCTGTCTTGGGGGAGTTCGAAGTGCTGGGAAAAGATGTCATGCCTTTTTTTTTTTTTTCCCCATTTGGGAAAAAGGCGTCTGGAGCTATTCCTTTAGTTTACGGAACTGACAACCAAGGATGGTGAGTACAAAGGGTGATGGCCCAGGAAAGAGTCAAAATATTAATAACGGGCTTGGTTGGCACTGTCCTCCAGTCCCCCGCCCTGGGGTTCGTGTGGCCGGGAAGCCTGATGTCTCTGTTTCAGCAGTGGGATCAGAACCAGCTTTCAGAGCAACATAAGCCAGGGGTAATTTTTAGCACAGACGTAACTTTCTAGTTCTTTTTCCCTACCCCTCATTTTTCAGTTGCCTTTAAAGAGGCCGCAGAGAGCTGAAAAACAAATCCAAGTTTAAAGAGACAAGTGCAAAAATGCAAACCGGGCAAGGGGACAGAGCCACCAGCTGGACAAAATGTGCCTGGAAAATAGCATCCTCTGCTTGGCAGGTGCTGGGAATTTATGGCTGAGTTTTGCAGACTTTCACCACGTTACGAGCCAGCTCAGGAGACCCTCATAAAACCCTGCTTATATGAAAGAACAAACTAGCTGATAAAAGTCAGCTGCTGCCTATAAACGCGCTGTGGGGATTGCAATTGAGTGGTGGATTTATTAGTCTGGGCTCTTTGTGCAAGTTAAGAACTACTGCCCACGGCAGAATCGGGAAGGGTTGCTCTCTGCTCACATGACGACAAGCGGGCCATGCTCACCCCTCCCCGGTTACTTTCTCCATTAGAGACCGGAGGGAAGATTCTCGCTGAGATTAGGTTGCTTGGGATGTACTCTTACACTCCCCTTTCTTCCCTCCCACAAAAACCTACCAAAAGAATCAAGTCACTCTCCATCTGCACTCCACACGTCCTTTATGACAGCAATTCTAACATGGGCTTACCTATCTGCCTGGCCCGCTGGACCATGTACTTCTGTCTCTTTGTATCCCCAGCAATCGGTTCTGTGCTGGGCACGCAGGGAGGCCTCTGAAGGAATGAATACAGATCTGGCAGACTATAAGGTGCCATACGCAGAAGTTACTCCCAGCCCTCTCTCTCTGTTGCTTTTTCTTAGGATTAAAGCCATCTTTCTCTTTTTTTTTTTCTTTTCTTTCTTTCTTTCTTTCTTCTTTCTCTCTTTCCTTCCTTCCTTTTCTTTCTCTCTCCCTTCTTTCTCTCTCCCTCTCTCTCTTTATTTTTAAATATTTACTTATTTTGAGAGGGAGAGAGAGAATCCCAAGCAGGCTCTGTTGTCAGCACAGAGCCCACCCCGAGGCTCCGGCTCACAAACTACCGGATCATGACCTGAGCTGAAAACATGAGTTGGACGCTTAACCAACTGAGCCACCCAGGCGGCCCTGGATTAAGGCTCTTTCTTTAAAAAAAAAAAAAAAGAAAAAGAAAAAATTCTTTTAATGTCTATTTTTGAGAGAGAGAGAGAGAGACAGGGAGCGAGCAGGGGAGGAGCACAGGGAGACAGAGTCCAAAGCAGGCTCCACACTCTGAGCTGTCAGCACAGCGCCCGACGTGGGACTCAAACTCACGAACTGCGAGATCATGACCTGAGCCAAAGTCAGCTGCTTGACTGACTGAGCCACCCAGGTGCCCCCCAAGGCTCTTTCTTAAAGAATGACCCTGCAACAGAATAAAGGTGCCTGATAAGAATGCAGGCATTTAGCCCCTCCTCACACAGGCCAGATCAGAATCTCTGGGGCTGGGGCCCTAATATGCTGTACCAGGTACCAGTCTCAGAAAAAAAAAAAAAAAAAAGGCTTTCTTTTGCACTCTATAGAAACCAAGCGGCGTTTCAGGAATGATGGGGAGAGAGAGTGCCTGGGAGATAAACCCATCATTCCTTAAGGACTGGCTATCTCCTCCCAGCCCTGGCATCAAGGGCAAAGGTGCAGGACTCTGGCAGACAGTCTAGGGACTCACTTCTGCCCTCCCGGCTATGGGTCCAGAAGGGGGGCTAACTGGCAAGGTCACGGCCACCCAGAGAGAACCCTGCCTGCTTTCTTGTGCCACTGCCGCACCTGATGGGGTCAGCACTGCACTCACCTCTGCGTGGAATCCTGTCCCATGCAGGACCCCCAACTCTTGTCACAGCTGAGTGGGTGGCTGGGGTGCATTTGCCCTCTGCAGCAGAGGGGAAATGGTGGTGAAGGGAAAAGACTCCTCTCATCAGAGCCCAGAAAACCCTGATTCAAAATGTGGCGATGTCACTGATAAGCCATGGGCGCTTAGGAAATGCACCAGGTCTCAGAGCCTACTTGTTTCACGGCTTGTGTTAAAGAGGATCACAGAGCTACCCGTTTAGGTGACTCAGAGTCTGTGGTAAATTTCCACCCCTTACATGTTTACAAATTTACCCAAACCCCTTACATGTCTCCTCTCACTTAGGTCCTGTAAGGACCTATACCGTCATCTCCATTACACAAACGAACAAATTGTAGAGGAGAGAGGATTTCCCCAAGACTAGCTGGTGAGAGGCTGAGCTGAGACTTGAACCCAGGTCTGGGTCACTCACGATTCAGCACACTTTCCCAAGTGTATTATCTTCCTCTCCTCCCTGAGCTTGTTCCTCTAGATGCACGCCCTCCCAGGCGAATGTGCACAGAGAGAAGGGACCGACAACTCAGCACTCGGACAGCTGGGGATGGTACCTGGCTCCTATCATCCACATTAAAGTCAGACAATGAAGTCACCATGCAATCTGGACACTCTTTGGGCAGGGCAGAAGTCCTCTTCAGAGCCTAGGATGATCCCACCGGCTTTGAAAAACCCCTTCTCCACCATGAGAATTTTGAGGTCAAATTCTAAACGTGGATGCGGTAGAGACAAGAAAGAAAGAATCCTAAATTCTTCATTTCATCCCAACAGATTGTCTCATTGACAGGGAAGGGGTTCTGACCCCCAAGAGTCTATTTCCCCAACTAAAGGAAACAGAAAAGAGCTCCCATCTAATATCTCAACCCCTATGCTATGGCATGCTTAAGGAGGGATCACTGGAAGCATTCCTGCTATGAGTCTGCTTAGTTTAGAAGTTAAATAGGAGTCCAGTAAAAAATACCAACAGACTTCTTTCTTTATTGGGGGTGAGCCGGTGCAGTGGGATTGGCTAGTTGAAAAATTCCAGGGAAAACAGACATAATGAACGGGGGTGGGAGTACAGGAAGGTGGTGGAAACCCATAAGACACTAAGACTTTGAAAACAACCTAAATGTCCGTCGGTAAGGGGCTACTTAAATAAACTATGGTATACCCAAACAACAGAAAAATATGCAACTATTCTAGAAAAAATTAAGGAAGCTCTTTATTCACATAGAATGATCTTCGAGATACAGTAATTGGGGGAGGGGGGAGAGGTGCAAAGCTGAGTACACAGTATGCTACAGTTTGTACAAAATTTGGGAGAAAACAAAAAAACCCATTTGCTCGTTATATTAGTTATCTATTGCTATGCGACAAATTACCCCAAAACTTAATGGTTTAAAACGAACGTTTATTATGTTTCCATGGGTCAGGAATCTGGCCACAGCTCAGCTGGTTGCCTTTGTCTTAGGTCCTCATGAAGTTGTAGTCGAGCTGTTAGCTGGGGCTGTGGTCTCACCAGAAGGCTTAAGTCACAGGGGTGCAGGGGTTCTGCTTCCAAGCTCAGTCACGCGATTGCTGGCAGGCATCGGTCTCTCACACAAGCTCTCCACAGGGCTGACTTGGAACACTGCAGCTGACTTCTCCCAGCGTGAGGGATCCAAGAGGGAGTGATGGACCAAGATGGAGGCTGCAGTCTTAACAGCTAGTTTCAGAACGAACACCCCGCCGCTCCCATAGAATCTAGGGCGCTGCCCCCCTCCCAGACCTACAAAATTAGGGTCTAAATTTTAACAAGAGCCCAGTGATTTCTATACACGTTAAAGCTTGAGAAACACTGGTTTAAATCTTTCCCTGGTTGAACCGTAAACCTTTCTAGGGATCTCTTTCATCTGTCTCCAGAGCACATCATAAGGCCTGACACCCAAATGTCTTTTAAGTTTTATTTATGATTATTAACGTATGTGATAGATTTTTTAAATTCCTGGGAGAACGTCTACCATATTGTTAAAAACAGTAGACAGTGTGCATTTTCACTTTCTGTAATACTTCAATCTTCTACAACGAGAATGTACAATCTTTATAAGTAGAAATACATGAAGATTTGGAAAAACAAAAGATATAATACATTCCTAAAATTGTATATGAGATGTACACTGGTGTATATTGTGTTGAGCTATTTTTAGAGATACGAAAGTGAAAAGATGGCTAAAAAAGTTTTTTTTGAGTTTATCTAGGGACATCTGGGTGGCTCAGTCAGTTAAGCATCTGACTTCAGCTCAGGTCATGATCTCGTAGTCTATGAGTTCAAGCCCTACATCGGGCTCTATGCTGCAAGCTCAGAGCCTGGAGCCTGCTTCAGATTCTGTGTCTCCCTCTCTCTGTGCCTCTCCCCAGCTCATGCTCTTTCTCTCAAAAATAAATAAAAATTTAAAAATTTTAAAAATAATAAAAAAGTTTATCTAAAAAAATAATAATTAAAAAAATAAAAAGTTTACTTAACAGTATATACCAATGATGCCACATTTGTGGGGTTTTTTTAAATTTGTGGATATGGACACAGAAAGAGCCATATATCAAAATATCTCTGATGGAGTTTGTGTTTCATAACTTTTCTACATTTAAAATTTTTCCTACAATTTTCCTCTGATTTTTTAAAAAGCATATAGATCACTTTTGTAGTAAAGAAAAAAAAAGTCATCTTCATTTTAAAAATATCTACACTCTTTATTAAGCCTCTCTACATCCAGTGACCCAGATTTTCCCACAGCCTAGGAAGCTGACAGGTCTGGAAGTACCCAACCATTTCACAGATGAAGGCACTGGGCTTCAGAAATAACGCTGATGGCCTGATTCTGGGCGCTCTTCTCCCACCGTGCAGCTACTCCAAGATCAGAGGGATGTGGAAAATCAGGTGCCAGCTTTGGTCAGAAAAAAACCCCCATCATTTTAGCAGTCTTACTATGCCCAGTTACTTAACTCTCAGACAGGGAACAGAGGAACACCATCGAAGACAAACCACCGAGAATGATTCACGCTGCGCCACCTCCCCCTGGTGGCGGACTCCGGAAACTGAATGACGACGAGGAGCTAAAGCAGCTGGACAATGATAGACGACTCTGACTTACGAGTTTTCAAACTTTACGATGGTGCAAAAGCAATACGTGTCCACTGGAAACCGTACTTCAGATTTTGAATTTGGATCTTTTCTCGGACTGGCAATACGCGGTCCGATCCTCTCTTGTGACACCGGGTGACAGCAGCGAGCCCCAGCTTATGGTCAGCCCCAAGTTCACAAGGGTACACAACTTATACAGCCACTCCTTGCCCATACCACCCTTCTGTTTTGCAATCAATCACACGAGATATTCAACACTTTATGGTACAACAGGCTTGGTATTCAATGATTTTACCCAACTGTAGGCTAATGTGAGTGTTCAGGGCACATTTAAGGCAGGCTAGGCTGAGCTATGACATTTGGTAGGGTAGGTGTATTAAATGCATTTTTGACTCACGATATTTTCAACTTACATGATGACATTATCAAGATGTAACACCATTATAGGTCGAGGAAGATCTGTACTGTCTTCCATCAATATCACCCTTATTTCTTTAAATCATCAAGAAGAATCATCTTGCGTCAGGGAATCAGGTACTGATACAAATACACATAACAGGGCCGGGTGTCAACCAAGCTCAGAGCTTTGGATGATGCTCAGAGGGATGCCACGTTCTCCCCCATCCTTTCCTTCCCTACCACATCTGTGGCTGTGGCTCCTGCCCCCAGTGTTCTCTTGCACTGCCTTTCCTGCATTCTCTCTGCCTCCATCATCCATTCCCGAGCCTAGAAAAGGGCAAGGGGCGTCCACGTACTTTCAACCATGACAGAGCAGAGGGAGGCCGCAACATTAGAAACATCTAACACAACCCTCCCAAGGGCCACTCCTCCGGCCCCAGGCACTAATCTTTTTTTTTTTTTAATTTTTTTTTTTTTAACGTTTATATATTTTTGAGACAGAGAGAGACAGAGCATGAACGGGGGAGGGTCAGAGAGAGAGAGGGAGACACAGAATCTGAAACAGGCTCCAGGCTCTGAGCAGTCAGCACAGAGCCCAACGCGGGGCTCGAACTCACAGACCGCAAGATCATGACCTGAGCCAAGGTCGGCCGCTTAACTGACTGAGCCACCCAGGCGCCCCCCCAGGCACTAATCTTTCAAGTATGTTAGGTTACAATACTGACATTTCTTTAGAAATACCAGAATGCACCAGTATCAGCCTTCAACCGTGTCTCACTAGTATGCTGATAAACACACCACTTCCTTACTCTTCCAAGAAGAAGGAAACATTCAATAGGGTATCTGGAATAGGAAGAGAGAAAAACTGTGGCATATCACCTCTCCAGGGAACGTAAAACATCAGATTTATAAAAAATATGGAGGCACTGCAAGGGCATCTCTGTAAGACAGAGAGACACAGAGAAAGAAAGCAGACATGAAGGCATAAATGAAAACCAGTACCTTGTACAAGGGTTTGGTGTTCATCTTCTGAAATCCGGTCCCAGGCCTTGGGCAAAGATTGGATGTTGGCCAAGTCTCCCCACTGGATGGAGGACAGGAGGCACTTTCTCTTCAGGTAACTTCCGGGAAGTTAAGGACTGCTCAAAAAGACAACGAAATATGCTGAAGGGAAAAATACCCTGGGGAGAGCTACGAGAAGCTAGAAGGGTAAGGGGTAGCTCTCTCGCACTCACCTGTGTCACACATCTTTGCTGAGCACCTCTTCACTCACAGTGCTACAGGGCCAGAGGGATGAAACATCACCCCAACAATCTAGGATCTCACCACGCTGAGCAGAAAAACCAGAAAGTAGAAAGGGAGAATCTCAGGGACACAAAAGAGGAAACTCTGTGGCGGTTCAGAAGTTGAGTGACGAGTCCCTCCCATTTGGAGGGCCTCAGGAAGATTCCATCTGGCAAGAAAAGCATAAGGTGCAGAAGTGAGGAAGCATGGAATGGTTTCAGGGCCGAGTAAATCCTCCAATCTGGCCGGCTGGAACACGCACAGCAGTCAGAAAGGTGGCCGAGAAGGCAGGCTGAGCCAGAACACAAAGAGCACCGAAGACCCACATGGGGATTCTGGAAGCTGTCGAAAACTCCTCTATAAGCAACAGGCAGAACAAAGATGTCTTCAGGCTACCGTTGAGGTCCCTAGCCGGAGCCAGCTTAGAGGGAAAGAAGGCAGAGACAGAGAAACCTGTCAAGAGGCTGCACAGATCAAGGGGCCTCATGAGAGGCAAGAGACTATGGAAGAGGCAGTGCAGATAGAGAAATAAAATACAAGAAGCGCCAAGGAAACGGATTCAAAACACCTGACAGGCGGCCGTGTGGACGTTGGGAGAAGAGTACCTGGCACATAGTCAGCGCTCAGTAACACTGGCTGCGGCTACTGCTCCCCCGCCTAGGCTGTCCCACTGCCTCCACAGCTGCCACCGCCACAGCTGCCACCAATGCAGTGAAAAAGGAAAGAGAGAGGGAGAGGGGGAAGGGGCTGCTGGAGTTCCCACACAATGATCACACAGGGTTGATCCTACACCTGGAGAGAAAGGGGACTGAGTGTGGCGGCGGGACCGAGGAGCTTGTGCTCCCAGGAGCGACCCGGCTGGAGGCAGCTGCGGGAAGCTGAACATCAAGGCTAGAAACGAGAATGAAGGGCGGATTGGGGAGTTACTCAAATGAAGGCAGAAACTGAAGCCAGAGCGGAGATGTGTGATTCAGGCAAGACTTATGAGAGGGGCGCCTGAGTGGCTCAGTCAGTGAAGCGGCCAACTTCAGCTCAGGTCGTGAACTCATGGTTCAGGAGTTCGAGCCCCGCATTGGGCTCTGTGCTGACAGCAAGGAGCCTGGGGCCTCCTTTCGGGTTCTGTGTCTCCCTCTCTCTCTGCCCCTCCTCTGCTCACACTCCGTCTCTCAAAAATAAATAAACATTAGGAAAAAAAAAAAAAAAAAAAGAATTGAGAGAAAAGGGCCAGAACTCCAATGAACTGGTTAGGTATTCCTGCAGCTCCCCTGGCTCCACACCACCCCAAGTCTTTCCTCCGAACTCAGCCAGGTGATACTGTGAGAAAACACAGGCTGATTATGTTATCCTTCTTCTCAAAACCTTCTAACAGCTTTCCACCTCACTCTGAGCAAAAGCCAAAATCCTTTCAAAGACCTCCAGGGCCCTAGAAGGTCCAGCCCCATCTCTCTGACGTGTCACCTGTTAGGCTCCCCGTCCTCATCCGCTCTAGCCCTGCTGGCTTCCGCACTATTTCATGAACATGTCAGGCATGCTCTCCCCCACAGGGCCTTTGCACTTGCGATTTCTTCTACCTGGGACACGCTTCCCCCAAATATCACGTGGCTCTCTCCTTCGCTCTCGTTAGGTCTTTTCTCAAATGCCACTAACCCAGTGAGCCCTCTCCTGCCCACCCTATTTCAAGTCAGGACTCAATGCTCATCCCTCACTTGCCCTGCTTTATTCTTCTCTAAGTTCAGAGATCAAAGAGAACTGACTGACCCATACTACGTAGTGGTATAATCTCACGAAAACTGAAAGACTTCCTGAAGCAGCTCTGGACGCTGCCTGAAACATGTGCAAAGGATACGAATTTCGATAATGTCTCTCAATATCTTGCAACCATTCCAACATGTCAGCCACCGAAGGGCTCACAACCGAAGCCTGGAGGACACCATCCATGCCAATCGTGTCTGCATGCTGCTCATAGGTCTGAAGCACTCGCTCCACGTGGCTGCTGACGGTGTCACGCACCTTGAGGAGGGCGGTTCTGGGGGAAAAGAAGTCTCGTATTAGGAAATATCATGCGAAAGGCCTAAGGCAGGGTTCCTCAACCTCAGCACACTCACATTTTGGCCTGGATGGTTCTTTGTGGTGGGGAGGTTGCCCTATGTATTTTAGGACGTCGGGCAGCATCTTTGGCCTGCACCCACTGGATGACAGGAGCAAACCATGCCCCCACCCTCCCTGAGCTATGACGATCAGTAATGTCTCCAGGTATTGCCAAATGTCCCAATGGGAAAAATTGCTCCGGAGGCACAGACTACTGTGGATCCTCGGAAAGTTACTTATTCTCAATCACGTATAAAAATGGTCTGTCTTGCTCACTGCACACCCTAAGTACCTAGAACACGGACACTGGTGCACACAATGACAAACACTTGTTCAATGGATGAATGAACAGAACGGGTTCTTATGAGGACTAAGTGCAATAACGCATATAAAATGCCCAGTAGGAAAGTGCCCACCTTATGGTAAATATTTTTATCATTCCACTGGTGACTCCAAGGGACCAGCCACCAAGAAGAAGGCTACAACTTCCAAAAGGACAAAGAATTCCCTAACCTAGAACTGGGGCTTTCAAAACGTGTGGCCTTGACTCACAATTAAAAAACAGACTTAGGGGCGCCTGGGTGGCTTAGTTGGTTAAGTGTCCGACTTCAGCTCAGGTCATGAACCATGGGTTCCAGCCCTGCGTCAGGCTCTGTGCTCACACCTCAGAGCCTGGAGCCTGCTTCAGATTCTGTGCCTCCCTCTCCCTCTGCCCCTCACCTGCTTGCTCACTCGCTCTTTCTCTCTCTCAAAAATAAATAAAACATTTAAAAATTAAAAAAAAAAAGAATGCCAAAAAAAAAATAGACTTAAAGTAACAGCCCAATCTTCACAAATATGTCAACAACTGAAATAAAAGTACCTTAGAATATACCACAACATAATTTAATTGACTGATGGTCTATCTCTTCTAATCAACTAAGAAACTAGGTCTGGTTCGTTGCTGTATTCTGAGCACCTTGCACTTGGCATCCCGTAAAGGCTTCATGAATGTATTTTGTACAAATGAATACAAAGAAGGGCCCCATCTTTGACCATTTCCAAGTAGTCTATGGCACAGACTGTATACACTAGAACCTTCTCTTGCTCTAGTCAAGGAATGGCCTACGTGCCCTGCCTCTTGTCTATCCTCAATACTTAGAACTCTTAGAGGGTCTCCCGTTCGGCATACTAAGAGTTTAGAGATGTGCTATGCTTGGCACAGAGACATCAACGTATAGCAGAACAGAGTGGCAGCGGACCACTCTGGCCTTGACGTCAGGTAAACTTGAGTTAGATCCCAGCTTTACCATTTACAAGTTGTGTGACCACAGGCAATCTGATGGAGCCTCGATTTCCTCACCAGCAAAATGGGATGAAGTGAGGTTAAGTTAGAGATGCTGATGGGGCGCCTGGGTGGCGCAGTCGGTTAAGCGTCCGACTTCAGCCAGGTCACGATCTCGCGGTCCGTGAGTTCGAGCCCCGCATCAGGCTCTGGGCTGATGGCTCAGAGCCTGGAGCCTGTTTCCGATTCTGTGTCTCCCTCTCTCTCTGCCCCTCCCCCGTTCATGTTCTGTCTCTCTCTGTCCCAAAAATAAATAAACGTGGAGATGCTGAAAAGATTTTATGAGATAATACCAGGGTAAAACCCTTGCCTCTTAGCACCTCTGAAGTTTAAAGTACACTTCCTCACTGCTTTTTACAAAAGAACCGTAGAGGGCAGCTAATAAGCTTTCTCCATGGCTTTTCTCTTCTCCTTTTGTAACTTCTCCTAAGGCCACCACTGCCATGCCTTACGGGGCAATGGAAATGCCATAAAATGACTTTCTGACAAGAGGTCCCATTGTGCAACAAATGGGGCGGAGGGTTGGAAGGAGAGAAAGGTTGAACAGAGGAGGGAAGGTTGGGACACCTCCAAATATGCTCTCAAGTAAGGGAGAAAACTCTCTTCTGACTGATACTGGCTACTTATTAAAGACCAAGTTTTCCCATTTTTCCGCCAAGAAGGAGCGGCACTGAACTCTTACAGCCTCTCCTCTAACTTGTCCAAGACAGTGTCGCCAGCCCACAGCTGCTTGCGCCTCAGCCGCTCCTTTAAGTCTGGGAAGGCCCGAAGTGGTGGCACGTCCTCAAACCGCAGATTCTGGGCCGCCTGCAGCTGCTCTGCCAGGTTGCTGAGGGACAGCAGGAGGGGCTGGCAGTCGCTTAGGGCACTCTGCCACAGGCCCTGCTGCTCCTCCACCACCGGGAAGCACTGCTTCAGGGCCTCCTGCACCGCAAGCAGAGGTTGGTCTTGGGTCATCTTCTGCCGAGAACAAAAACAGAAAGAAAAGAAAAGAAAAAAACCAACAACAGCATTAGGGCCGCAAGTGGGCGGGGGAAGTACCGGGTCCAGGAGTGATTCTCGTGTTCAAGTGAGGTTCAGCTAAGCCAGGGTCTCCTCGCGGGGGGCTGTCCATCCCTTCCGACAGGAAGTCCTGGCGCGCGGCGCTGTCTTACCTTCAGAGGGGCTCTCGGAGGCCGGGCCCTCGTCTCCCACCTCCGGAAGGGTGTCCGCTCTACCCGTCGGAGGAGGTGCGTCCGCGGCTAAGGCAGTCTCCGCGGTTTCAGACCGCGGATTCCGCAGGCCGGAGGGCTCTCTCCAAACGCGCGCTTCCCGAGCCAGAATCTTGTCTCCTTTCCTTGAAGCTGCCTTTCCGTAAACCAGCGAGAAAACTGAAAGCTAACACCGTCAAACTTTGAGGACCCGCCAGGGCTGCCCCCAAGCGCCCGCAGTCTCGCTGCGCATGCCCCTGCGAGGCTGCTTAGACGCGAACCTATGTCGTCACCGCAATGCCTTCTGGGTGTTGTAGTCCTACATGTGGACGGGCGGCCTGGTCGCGGAGCTTCCTTGTGATTGGATGTTGTGGGACCCACCTAAGACGGCGGCTTCTCATTCGTCAGTCTGTGGCAGTTTGAATTTGGTGGCGGCGGTCGCACGTCCGGATAGCCACGGAGCCGCTCCCTCCTCTCAGCTGCAGCAGCGAGGTTTTTCTCAGCCCATATCGCGACCCGCAGGTACGTGCCTCGCGACTCCTTTATGCTCGGGCCTCCAAGGACAGGGCCTCCTACCAGCCCTACCTGTAGGGCGCCCTCCCGCCTTCTCCCGCTCCTCCGCGGCCCCCGTACTTTCCCTCCCCGATCTCGGCCGCTGACCCCCTGTGGCTGCGTCCCCAGCTCCCCGCAGCCTCCACCCGAGCGCCATGGCTCCCGCTAGGAAGGGCGGCAGTCGGGTCGCCAAGACCAACTCGTTACGGAGCCGGAAGCTCGCCTCCTTTCTTAGGGACTTCGACCGTGAAGGTAAGGGGCGGCGCCCGGGTCGTTGCCGCTACCCCGGGGCGATCGCGGGGGCCCGGCGGGCTTGGGGTGCGGGCAGCACGGGTTCCGGGCCGCGTTCGTGACCCGTGTTCTGTCGGCTCTGCCCTCTCGCAGTGCAAATCCGATCCAAGCAAATTCAGTCAGACAGGCAGAACCTCCTCAAGGAGATGGATAACCTGTACAACATCGAGATCCTGAGGCTCCCCAAGGTGCTGCGCGAGATGAACTGGCTCGACTACTTTGGTAAGAGCTGCTGGTTTCCCCCGGCCTCGGCCCGGGGCGCCTCTGTGGTCACCTGAGTGAAGTCTTCCCCGATCGCTTTCGGAAATTGCAGTCCTACCGCTCCCCCCGCCCTCTTATCTCCCTTCCCTGCTTTATTTTCCTGCGTAGTACTTAATTAACATCGTCAACCCCCGCAGGTACGCGGACGTCCTTTCTAGGAGACCGGATAGTAAATATTTTAGGCTTTCTGGGCCAGAGGGTTCTCTATGGCAGCTACTCAACGCAAGCTGTTAACAGTTACGAAACAGCTGTAATGAATGGGCATGTATGTGTTCCAGGAAAATGTACTTATGAACACACCAAAATGTGAATTTTGCACGATTTTCACGTGTCACAGAACACTCTCTTTCCTAAAATATTTTATCCCGTCATCTAAAAATGAATAAATGAGTAACTCGGTTTGTTACCAGAGCTCCGAGGGGAGGATAACCCCAAGCAGTGCGTTCCGTATCTTGTGGAAACTGTCAGTTTAAAAACTGAGCAAATCGGGGCGCCTGGGTGGCTCAGTCGGTTAAGCGTCCGACTTCGGCATGGGTCACGATCTCACGGTATGTGAGTTCGAGCCCCGCGTCGGGCTCTGTGCTGACCGCTGGGAGCCTGGAGCCTGTTTCACATTCTGTGTCTCCCTCTCTCTCTGACCCTCCCCCGTTCATGCTCTGTCTCTCTCTGTCTCAAAAATAAGTAAACGTTAAAAAAAAAAAAAATTAAAAAAAAAAACAACTGAGCAAATCAAATTGGGAAGTGCACGCACTAGAGGTTTTTTCTGCCCAGAGAAAAATCGCAGCCTGTTCACTCCCTTGTTAAGTGTCCAAGGAAATGCAAGAGGCTGTCCTTTCTGCTGGGACACCCTTACTTTTCCTATTATCCTTATTATCACGCATTGTGTAGCCTCCTTCCTGACTAGAAATGCATGTTCTGTTCAAATAGTAGATATTTAATGATCCTTTGGCTTGCCCTTTGTTTGCACATGTCTACAAATATTCACTGAGCATGTCTCTGTCACGATGCTAGGTGCTGAAAATGCTTTGGGAAATAAAACAGACTTTGTCCCTACCCTCAGGAGCTTACAAGTTAGCAGAGGAGGATCATTTTTTAAAATGCACATGTGATTGTATAATTAAAATTATAAGTATCACAAAAGAGAGTAGTGGTCAGTAGGCACATTTAGAGAGGGCTTCCTGTGCCAGACAGGCATTGTACTGAGTGTTTTACGTATGTTAACTAATTTTATCTTCATAACAAATGTGTTACTTGTTAATATTGCCTCTGTTTTATAGGTGACAAAATAAAGTGCAGAGATGTTCGTTACTTTGCTCAAGGGCTCATAAACTAGTTAGTAGCAGAGTGCAGTTAAACCCAGGCATTCTGGTTCAAAGCGTGAATCCTTTTCTTTTTTCTGTTAAAAAAATTGGTGGCGGGGGGCACCTGGGTGGCTCAGTCTGTTAAGCGGCCCACTTCGGCTCAGGTCATGATCTCGCGGTCCGTGAGTTCGAGCCCTGCATCGGGCTCTGTGCTGACAGCTCGGAGCCTGGAGCCTGTTTCAGATTCTGTGTCTCCCTCTCTCTCTGCCCCTCCCCTGCTCACGCTCTGTCTCTCAGAAATAAATGTAAAAAAAAAATTTTTTTTTAATTTTTTTTGATGTTTATTCAGTATTTTGAGAGAGAGAGCGAGCATGAGCAGGGGAGGGACAGAGAGACAGGGAAATACAGAATCTGAAGCAGGCTCCAGGCTCTGAGCTGTCAGCACAGTGCAAGATGCAGGGTTAAAACTCACGAACCGCGAAATCATGACCTGAGCCGAAGTCCGGACGCTTAACCGACTAAGCCACACAGGGGCCCCAGGCACCTTCAAAGCTTGAATTCTTAACGGTTCTATAGGACACCATGAAAGTTTCTAGAAGGAGGATTACCTCTACTTTATTCTACATCTAAATCTTGCACAGACCTCTTCAACATACACTGGCTACGTACTTACTCTATGCCATATTTTTTGCCAGAAACTGTCCTCAAGGAATTCAGTTCAAAGCAGGGTGGACCCTTAAACAGCTCTGAGTAGTTGTTGGGTATGATGAGAATGAGCAACGAGCTCAGCACTTTGCAGCAATCTGTTGTGACAGAAAAATAAACAGAGTTTTGGATTTGAACTGAGTTTTGAAAGATGAATTAGAAATGTGTCAGGCACAGCGGAGTATTTCTGGTAGAGGAAATAGTACCAAGGCAGTGAGTCATAAGAGGCAGAGGCACATTTGGAAAATAAGAACTTTGGGGTGGTGGAACGTGGAATATGTTACGAGGGGGCCAGTCTAACGTGGAGAAAAATTAAAACTGGTTTGTGAATGTCCTTGATGTTGAACCAAGGGCTTTTAATCTGGTCCAGTTTTAGATAACTGGTTATATCAGGGAAGATGGTTTATCATTAAAATCCGATAGTAACTAAATAAAATGTTCTTTTTAAAGCCCTTGGAGGAAACAAACAGGCCCTGGAAGAGGCAGCAACAGTAAGTGTTGTCCTATTTTGGAACTGTGGTTCGTTTTTAAGTTTAATCCAGTCACAAAATCCAACCAGTGAGTGCTTACTGTGGAAGAGGTTTCATAGGGGATCTGTTTTGTTTAGGCCAACTGAAAAATTATGGTTATCCAATGTTGAGTCCAGAAGGCCCAAATAGTTTCGTGCTACAAAAGGAGGCAGTTCTTTTTTGGCAGCCCTGCCCTGACCTCCGCAGGCAAAGTAGAAGCCTCAACTCCAAGTTTCTTTAAGCCCCTGGGCCATTACCTAATGACCTGGCCTGCTAGGTGTCACGGAGACTCCTGCTCAGTATGACTCCTGTCATACTGTAGAAGCTATGCTCTTATTTGGGACTTTCAGGTTTCCTCACTCCCTCTCACCTCCTTCATCCCAGCATCACTATCAGGACTGAAGAGAGTAAGATGGGGAAGCAAAATAATTTAGATCTTAAGTCTGCACTGTTTAGTACAATAGCCACCAGCCACAGGTAGCTATTTTAATCAATTAAAATTAATAAAATTAAGACTTCAGTCCCTCAGACACACTAGTCACATTTCAGATGTTCAGTAGCCACACATGACTAGTGGCTCCGTATTGGTAGCTCAGAAATAGAGCATTTCTATCCTTGCAGAAAGTTCTGTTGTACAGTGTTGGGAACTAGTCCATAAATGGGCTTCACAGAGACCCTGAGCACTCTGAAATCATACATAAGCAATGTGTGTATATACATGCATCGGTAGTATATCTGGGGAGAATATGTATTACAACCTTTATCAGATTTACAAAGTGAACCCAAAAATCTACATCCTTCTGTGCACTGATCAGAATCCCTTGGATTAGAAAGGACCTGACTATAAAGGGTATATAGTAGCATTGAATAGCAGATCTCCACTGGCCTCAGAAGTTGAAGGTATTTCAGAGCCAGTTATCCAGTCAGGAAAAAGCTAGAGAGTTCGGGGTGAATATTGTAGGAGAGGAGTGGAGATAACTGAAAAAATCAAGAGCTAGTAAAACATCCTCAGTCCTGGTTTTTTCTTTGTGTTATGTTCCCCCCATCTGCACACCCAGATCTAATGCATCAAAAGACTTAACCTCTGAGATGAATTACACTCATTAGCTAATGCATCACTCTCTTTTTAATTAATCAGACATACAGAACTACCAATCAGAGAGCTTCTAATGTTATATGAAATAGTGTCATCATACCAAGTCAAAAGCAATTGTAGCCTTAGCTAATATGATTTGAAACTCAGGGAAGAAATGATACTTTGGTACAAAAGCTCATAATTATTAGGTATGTGGGGGGGGGGGGGGTCTCCTGAGACTATTTCCAGGAAGACCCACAGGGCTCAGCATATAGTCATTCTCATGGCTATGATTTATTATAGTGCGAGGATACAAAGGGAAATCAACAAAGGGAAAAGGTGCATGGGCCAAAGTCTGGAAGAAACCAGGCTCAAGCCCTCAGGAGTCCTCTCCCAGTGGAGTCACATGGGACACCTTAATTTAACACATGTCAAATATCTACCAGAAAAGCATATTAGAGACTCCATGCGCAGAGTTTTTACTGGGGGCTGGTCACATAGCCATCTTCTGCCTAGCACATACCAAAATTCCAGACTTCCAGAAGGAAAGCAGCTATGCAACATAAGTCATGGTGTTTGTACAAAGCTTAGGCCCAGAGGAGCCATTCTTACCAGGGATGGTGGGAACCCTGAAATCCAAGTTCTCATGCAAGCCACCAGCCAGCCATGCAAACAGGCCTTCCTATGGGTATCAGTCTTGGGCCTGTTAACTCTTCTGCATGGTAGGTGATCAGTGGCCTGCCACCACTGATACCTTCATAACATGCCAGTGGTTTCTAGGGATGGCAGATAGTTGGCCACTACTTTCTATTCCATTAGCCATTTCAGACATCACTAATCTCCTACAGTGCTGTTTCTTTTTTTTTTTTTTTTAATTTTTTTTTTCATCCTTATAGGTAGTTACCACTGGGAACAACTTAATTAGAATGACGGTGACTTTTTGAAGGGCTCAGGAGTACAACAGAAAACCTTATCAACCCTCTAGATTTTAAAAAATCAAGAGAGAGAGAAGTCTAATACAGCACCGAGTTAGAGAACGTGAATCATCAGGATCTTGTATTGTTTGCCAGTGAGACGTAATCAAGTGCGACGTCTTTGAAACATGATTTGGCATAATATCAAGGCTGAACATTTGTGTACCCACAACCCTCCAGTGCCCTATCCCTGAGGGTACAGCCAAGAGAAAATTTGAACATGTGCATCAGACACACGTAGAATATAGTTCAGAGTAGCAGTGCTGGTAATAGCAAAAGACTGTTGACAAGAGATTGGACAAATTCATTCTGGTAGAGTCACACAGTGGGCTATTACATGGCCGTGAAAACTAACTACAACTACAAACAGTGGTCAAAAATGAGACCAAGTAAAATATTATTTCAGCACATGTACATTTGTAAAAACTTACACGCGCTTTCTTTTAAGTAAATGAAAGGATAGTGGTTACCTCTGGGGAATGACAGGAAACCGGTCACCTCTGAGGGGAGACAAGGATGTAGAACAGGGCAGAATACAGAGCTGGAAGCAAGGTGCCAGCAATGTGTTAGGTCTTAGGTGGTACAGTGCATTTATGGGAATTCACCATATCTGTTATAACTAGTATGTAACAATCTTTGTATGTATCAAATAATATGTTTTTTTAATTGTTTCGAGTCTTAAAATGCTCCTCGTAGTTGATGGAATATGCCTGGTGTTTTCTGGCTGTGTTTGTCACAGGCTGACCTGGATATCACAGAAATAAACAAACTAACAGCAGAAGCTATTCAGACACCCTTGAAATCTGCCAAAAGTGAGTACTTTTCAAAACCCTTTGTTGAACTGAGAGAGTGGAGGCTCGGGTGGTTGGCTGGTTGCTCAGAGAGGCCTCGGGGGTAAAGCCTCTTCCCTCCAATGCCCAGTCTTCCGTCTTAGAAGTCTGATAACATGATTTTGGCTGCCGCATTGAGTTGATTGTAGGCAGGACTGATAGGAGCAGACTCCCAGTGATGTGGGAGTGACAGTGAGAGTGGAAGGAGCGGGAAAGCTGTGTGGGGACCTTGGCCGCCTATTGGCTCCCCCAGTTAAACAGGTTGGCGGGACTGAGAGGCCTTACGGGACAAGGTAAGGCCAGCCAAGGAGCTCCTGTGTGACCAGAAAGGTTAAGAGAATTGCAGAAGGACCGCTGTCCCATTGCATCATCCCACATTCTGGGATTCAGGGACCTGCTTCATGAAATCATCTCACACACACCTGGAGAGAGGCTGTCCTGGAGGGACAGCAGGTTGTGGTTAGTGAACATGGACACAGGACACGTTGGGCTCTGTCATGGATTTTAAGTCACTGTCATTAAGCTTTCATAGCTCAGTGCATCCAAATCTTGTGAGGATAGGCCTGACCCATGGCCTGGATTTGGGGCTGCCCACCAGCGCACTTTCCCTGCTGGGTAGGGCCAGAAACACCGTCCGGTTCTGAGTCCATCTTGCTTTCCATCTTGGCCTTGTAGGGTGTGGGGGGCAGGAGATTTTCACTTCACCGTTGTCACATTCCCGTGCTGCCTTGGTGAGATTATGACATAATTGGACTGGGGTATTCCTAGAGTTCCTCACCTGCACATTTACAATCTGTTAGGTCACTCTGGGTCATCTCTACACTTAGGTAATACTAGTTTCTCTTCTGAGTTTCACCAGTTTTGCCTATGCGGTTGGGGAGGGGAGGGGTCTTTTGATTTCACCCCTGGGAGCCAAACACACCAGGACCAATGTCATCCAACAGTAAAGATTTTTTTTTTGTGCTCCCTTGACCATTGGACTCTGACTACATTGTGCTGCTTCCAAAAAAAAAAAAAAAAAAAAAAAAAAAAAGATAAATATATTGTTTAATGTGTCAGAAAATAAAAAGCTGTCTAGTCTCATCCCCTGCCCCTCATGATTAGATGTGTGAATTTTCTCTTGGAATCCCTGCTCAAGATTGTCTGGCTCGTGGTTGTACATATTTAGCAGTGACACTACTATCACTAAGCAGCTGCAATGCTTAGAAAGTTTTTTCTAATCTATGTAAATAATATTTGATTGTAATAAACAATACTTCTGACATGGGTCCAGTACTGTCCAAAAGGCTTTTACATTGATTCATTCCACAGACACTTAGTAAACACAGGCACAATTCTAGAGTTTGGGGGTACAGGGAGTAACAAAGACCCTGCTCTTGTGGAGCACATTCCAGGTCTCATAATACCCCTAGGAAGTGACTATTCCCTTTTGTAGATGAGGAAACTGAGGCTCCACACTAAAAGCCCCATGATTTGGTTAGTGCTAAGACCAGGCCTCAAGCTCTGGTCTGGCTGACCCCAGCATCTGTGCTCTTACCAGAATGCTGGGCATCATGTGGGCTTTTTTAACCAGTCTGGTGAGTTTCCTCTGTCTAAACCTTCTTTTTAAAAAAAGTCATCTTGTATATTCAAAGTCTTTTTCTTAATTACAACCTCAGATTGCATAAGTTTCATTTCCTATAAGAAACATGAATACATGATAGGATGCTTGGGTGGCTCAGTCGGTTAAGTGTCTGACTTGAGCTCAGGTCATGATCTCGCGGTTGGTGAGTTCGAGTTCTGCATTGGGCTCTGTGCTGACAGCTCAGAGCCTGCAGCCTTTCTCGGACTCTGTGTCTCCCTCTCTCTGCCTCTCTCTCAAAAATAAACATTAAAAAAAAAAACATGAAAACATTAAAGTTTATTCCTATGAGAAATATCACTTTGTTAAAACTGTTTCTTATAGCACGAAAGATAATAAAAGTGGATGAAATGATAGTGGAAGAGGAAGAAGAAGAAAATAAAAATAAGAATCTTCAAACTGCAAGAGTAAGTAGGCACTCAGGTTTGAGGCTGGGAGAGGACAGGAGACAAATACATAATATCCTATTGCCCCACCCCTACCTGCCAGAGTTCAGTTTAGTAGAGAAGATCCCACTTAAATGGCTAAAAACAAAAGCAATCATAGATGTGTGTATAAGGTACATAGAACATAGAAGAGGAAGCTATCAAAGCTATTACCTCGCTGGTTAGGATACACCAGGCCTTTAAAGGTGAGGGAGATTTCACTAGCTGGAAAAGAAAGGGAAGGGAAATCCACAAGGAGATAGGAAAGTTCCATTTAAGGAACAGGAAGCAGTTTGGGATGGCAAGGATGTAAGCTGTGAGGGTGATCTGCACAGAGTAGGGCCAGACAACGATGGCCTTGTGTACCAGGCTTGGAAGTTTCCATTCCACCAGGTTGGTCATTTCAGATTGGTATTTCAGAACAATATGCAGGGTAAATGGGAGAGGGGAAAAACTGGAGGCAAGGAACCCAGTTGGGAGGCCATTGTAATTCTTAAACGGAGGCACCGAGCCTATAAAAAGAGAAGGACGGTTTTGACATAATGTTCTAAAAGGGAGAATGAGCTTGGTGGAGGAAGGGAGGAAGCAGGGATGATCAAATGGTTTCTAGCTCAGGCAGCCATCATGGGTGGAAGGTGGGACATGGGAGGAAGAGCGGTGAAGGGGAGCAGCCACTGTCCCAGTTTTTGTTCCACACTTATCCGAGATTTCAGCCTGGCGCTCAGGGAGCAGTAGGGGGTTGTGAGACCCACTGTCTCCCATTGTGGCTGTTAGTGAGGTTGTGCAGGGAAGGCGTGGAGAGGGGGCTGAGGATGGGCACTTGGAGGGATGCTAGAAAGAGGACCTCATGAGGCAGCCTGCACAGGGACAGCCAGAGAAATGGGGAAGGTGGGGTGGAGGACAGGGATGGACAGAATTGTCAGAAGGTAAGGAGTGATCCTTGTCAGGTGCCCCTGAGGACTTGGGAGGGGTGAGGACTGCCGAGGGTTCCTTAGATTGGGCACCTGGGACCGCCTGAGTGACCTTCATAGCAGCACTTAATGGCAGAGTGACGGGGAGGTGAGGGGATGGAGAGGGGGCAAGCCAGGCCAACTCAGTTCAAAAGAGATTTCCCTTTAATCTTGGTCAAAACCCTCTGCTTTGAAGACCCAGGCCTTAGTTGGTCAGTTTTGTTCTGTATTACCTAAGGCAACTTGATTCTGGGAGCAGACCTCATATGCGGTGTTAGTTTCCTTTTCCAGAGCTGGTTCCCCCTCCCCTACTTTTCTTACCCCTCCCTTACCTTTGCCCCTTTGGGGGCTTTTTATAATCACAGTTTCATTTGATTGTGAATCCAGGTCAAAAGGTGTCCTCCGTCCAAGAAGAGAACCCAGTCCGTACAAGGAAAAGGCAAAAGCAAAAGGTAATGGGTTTTCCAAACTTCATTGTGTGTTTTGGTTTTACTGGGGAGACCCACTCAGCGTGGCAGAAATCGGGGGTGAAAGGGCTCTCGTGGCCTGTGCTCCAGTGGAACTTGAGTCTCCAAGCTGGAGGGGCTTCTAGAAATGAACTGACCCAGCACATTTCTCCAGTTCCGCCCATGTTCTCTGTCCTCCCCCACTTTTTTGGTTCGTTTGTTTTCATGCCTCCAGCCGCCGAGCTCTAGCCAAGAGACCTACCGGGGGCTGAGAGGGTGCCTCCTTCCTCTTGTCCCGTTAGCCTGAGAAGTCGGATTCTGGAGGCTGGCCGCTCGGCTTCAGAGCGCTGGCTCCGCCCTAGTTGGCTGTGTGATCTCGGCCAAGTTGTGTGACTCAGTGTGCTGGAGTCTGCATCCGTACGCAAGGATAACAGCCGTGTTTCCCGGGTTGTTGGGGAGCTTCACGAATGAGCATGTGTGAGGTGCTCGGGACAGTACCCGACATGATCGGGGCCTTCTGCGTGTGACCTGCCACGCTGCTGCTGTCACTGCGCACCTCATGGCCACTTCTTACCTGCAGGTCCAGCCACTGTAACACTGTCACCCCAGCTGGGGGCCGGTTGGAGTTGTCTATGGTGAAACCAACTCCAGGCTTGACACCCAAGTTTGACTCAAGGTGAGTGATGGGAGCGGCGCCTGCGTCTGGGTGGGAGCCCACCAGTTAACATCAGTCAGCAAAGAAGGGTGTGCGAGAAAACACTCGACTCCTCGGCCTGGCAAAGCGCTCTTGGAGGAGGGCAGCCGTCTCGGCTTCCAAGTGTTTGCCCCTCCCCTGGGTGCAGGTTAGCTGATTTCAGCGACAGAACGACTCTTTGACGAGAGGGAGGAGGACATTCTGCCTCTGATGACTAGGAAGCCTCTGGTGATTCTTGGTCTTTTCTGATTCTGACCAGGAAACGTAGTTTTTAAAACTGGGTAGGTACTCTCCTATACCCTTGGTAAGAGTGACAGTGGACACCACGTCACATCGGGAGACCAACGTAACCCAGGCTCTAAGCCAGTGTCTTCCAGCGGGCCGGTCAACTGGACAGGAAGTGCCGTCTCACCATTAAAGTGGATGTGCGTGTGCCAGTGTGACAGCTTCGTGATCACGGGCGTCTCCAAGCACGTGGCAGAACAGCGTGTCCTAGACGATCCCATTTGTTTTTATATACATAGAACGTTTCTGGAAGACATAAGGAATTGAGAGTAGGGATCTCTGGGGTGAGGAGAGGGAGGAAGCCTTCTACTTTTAATTCCCACTCTTGAACTGGTTTTCACATGAGCGTATAGCAGAGGACATGTAGAGAAAAACAGGTAGCAGAATTTTAACTGTCTCGAGAAGGTTAGGTTGGGAATTAATATGATGTAGTCTCTGGATCCTCCTTTTTTGACCCCGGAAAACTCTTCTTGATGGAAGCACTTAGCCACTCTTGGAAATGCATTAACCATAGTTTATTTCTGGCTTTGTGGCTGGATGGATGACTGGCATCCATACAGAGCTTTGGACCTGAGATTTCCGTGGGTAAGAACTGACTTTGGCTAGATGTATGTTTGATAATTACAGCCTCCCTTCTCCAGCTGTGTTTAGTCATTACTGTTTAAAAAGACATTTTTTCCCCTAAATTTAGAACTCGCCTTCTTAGAAATGTGGGATTTGAAAACTACAGCTTCAGGCCAGATGGGGGCTGCAAGGGTTCACAGCGCCTCATGTCATTCAATCTGCCAAGCCATCTTGACGGGGATCTTCCCACTTTGTAGGGTCTTCAAGACCCCGGGCCTGCGCACTCCAGCAGCCAGAGAGCGGATCTACAATATCTCCATGAATGGCAGCCCTCTTGCCGACAGCAAAGAGATTTTCCTCACGGTGCCGGTGGGCGGTGGAGAGGTGAGTGTCTCTGAGGGATGCCGGGCCACCACGCTGCTCGCTCAGCCCTTCTGTCCTGGGCCCATCACCCACTTCTCACCCCCACAGTCCGTGGGGTGGCATGGATCCCGATCTCCACATCTCTGCAGGACTCAGAACCCAGTTTTCTCGCCCAGGTTAGAGGCCCAGGCTGGGATCCTTGCCCGGCTCCATGTTCCTATTTGTTCCTCAGCTAACATTTGCCCAGCTGCCTTGTGGCAGGCCCAAGGTGTAGAAGACACGATCCCCGCTCTCGAGAAGCTGTTCAGTAGTCAAGATAGGTTCACCGTCAAGAACAGGATTATGTGATGTGTGCAACACGGGAGGTTATTAAAGGGAACGCAGAGGAAGGCACCGTTGGGGTATGTGCCTAGTCTAGAAAGGGGACCAGGAGCTGTGTCTTCCACTCTGTATAACTCTGAGGGGTTCTGAAGCAGGCTGATGCCCGTTTCTCTGGGTTGAATAGAGGAAGTTGCTGACCTCAGCTCCTCGGAGGGAAGGAAGGTGTATCTCAGATGTGTCTGCAGGGCATTTCTAAGCTAAAGTACATGCCCTTTATTCCCCGGGTGGTCCAGCCAAGGTCCAGTGATAAGCACTGATGTCACTGACGCCTCAAGGCACTCCTTGCCACTCCCCCCACCCCCCACCAAGTGTGGAGTATCACGGGCACCCCTGGGGCACACTAAGGCACTGGGTGGAGGGCCCTGCCCTAGGGGACATGGAGGTTGAACCCATTTTGCCCTCCACACAGAGCATGCGATTATTGGCCAGTGACTTGCAGAGGATGGACATCGCACAGCTGGACCCAGAGGCCTTGGGAAACATTAAGAAACTCTCCGTGAGTCTCGTAACCCTCCGCGCACAAGATGCCGCCAACGGCGTTCTTAGTTTAGCCGTACTTGGGACTGTCTTTTGGGGGCTGGGCTTCATCTTTAGCACCGTGTTGTCCTCTTTCCCCCAGGGGATTTTTACCGTAATCCTACTTCCCTAGCTGCAATTCTGTCCCTAAATTGAGGTTGACCTTCAGTCCACCCCAGAGTGCCTGCCACAAAAGTTCCACAACAGAATCAAAATTCTGCGTCATTCAGGCAGTTGGTGTCAGTGTGTGAGGGCAGATTGACTGCCGGAACAGAAACCTCCTAGAGGGAGGGAGGGGCTTGTTCCAAGGGGTCCCACGGAGTCCAAGAAAACGCCGAACAGCCAGGCCTCCGGAGCAGTGGGACCCTCCTTGACAGGAGTTTATGGAGGTGCACCTGTTCCTGGAGCGTCTCTGTCTTTGAGGCCCACGCACCCATTTCTCTGACATTTCCTCATTCCTCCCTTGGCAGATCATCTTCTCCACAGGGCTCTCGGTTCCGGGCTGTGTCCTCCTTCAGTACTGGCTTGCGTGTGGCTTCAGGCAGCCGCAACTCTGACTTCACTAATGCCCGGCACTGACTGTCCGGCTTCTGGCCTCCGCTTACGTTCTCGGAAGGGCGTTGAATTGGCTCAACCTTGGTCAGATGGGCCTCCGTGGTCCAGTCAGCATGGTCTCCGGTGGTAGATGGGAGCACTTGGTGCGAACACGGCTGCCCTAGGCGCCCCCCTACTGGGGGGGGTCTGTGAAGGGTACCTCCAGGGAGGGGGGCAAGGGCGGAGCTGCTTTCCCAGCCCGGTCCTGTGGAACGAGGGCCCCGTGCTGGGATCCCACACGTACCCAGCTACCCGAACCTAGTGACAGCCGTCCCCTAGCTGTGCCTGCAGCACTACTGTCTCATCTGAGGTCTTGTTTTACTGCTTCGTTCAGATGAGGAATGGAGGTCCAGGACAGGTAATTCATTAGTTTGTGATATGAGTAGAGAACGGAGGGCTGAGATTCACTCAGACCTGCTGACCCCAAGTCCAGTGCACCCGAGGAGACTCTGAAGTGGCCAACAGGCAAGCGTGGCCGGTGCCGTGTTCGCTCAACGACCCGCCTCCTTTCCTTTGTAGAGCCGCCTTGCCCAGATCTGCAACAGCATACGGACTCACAAATGAGGCTGCTGTCTCAAGAAGCCAAACTTGACAGGATGGACCTTCAACAGGCACTTCTGGGACCCTGAAGAGACTTCTTCCCTTCAGGCTTATTGTTTGTTGGAGCGTGAAGTTCCAGAGCAGGGAGTGGTGTTCCTCTGGGAGAATTTGGGAAGCGGGGGAGACGCACTGCTCCCCCATCGGTTAGATAAAGCTTTGCTCTTCACACCTCCCAACCCAACTGCCTCCCGCATCCGTGCAGTCGAAACTTCCTGTCATTCTCCTGGCAGAATTCTCCTTCCTGCTCTGAGCTGCCACCTTCTGCCTCCTGTAACCCAGCATCCTCTCTGCCCCGCCCCTATCCCAGTGGAGGTGGCGTGAGAGCAGCTCATGTTCCCAGGAAGACCGCCTGCTCCCCCTCGTCGGAGAACCCTCTGCTCGAGGCTGGGAATTTTAAGCTCAGGGAAGCGTGAGCTCTGGGCCATGGGAGGACAGATCCGGAAAGCTGGGAGGAACTGTACAGATGGGAACAGGACAGCAGGACGGGATGTATCCTGGCAGTAACCACAGCAGAGCACATCTCACCCCGGCCCCCATCCCTGCTTTCTCCTGTGGTGGATACTAAATGGGCCTTCAGGATCTTCTACCCGCTGTGCCCAGTAGGCTTTTCCAAGCTGACTTGTGGAACAGTGTTTTGTATTTATCCCTTTACCGAAGACCAAAAATTGGTTTGGAGGCAGCTTCCATGTCTGGCTTCTCTACCTCCCTAGTTGGTAGGAATTTGGCTAAGACAATTCTAGGGCTTAGCTTAGTCTAGGGTTTTTATGGGACCGGCTGCAGAGGAACCGTCTCCAAGCTCTCTAGTCCAGTTGTCCCTGCCAGGTTCACAGACTTTGCAGGGACTGCTTCCTCTTACGGGGTTCATTGGGGGGCAGGTGTAACTTGCCTGGTGGCCTCACTCCCCATGTTTAGCCTGTCCTCCGGGCATTGACTAGTTAATCAGAGTCAGCACCAAGATCCCTGTGCTCCAGCCAGCACCTCCGCCCCAAAGAATCATGAGATGTGGTCCAAAACTAGGGGAGCCAAGAGTTCCCTCCCCGGGCTCGAGGGCACTGGGATCTCACATGTGGCTCTGTGTTCTACCTGGTGTTACTTTGCTGCATGGCCCTCCTAGCGATCCAGTCCTGTTGCAGCTGTATTCCTTTAAGCTGTTTTATTCTCCCTTTCCCGAGACTGTGCATATTGTGTTCCTGAGCAATGGCATCCCTAAGCTGTTCTAATTCGAGCTACTGAAAGTTACCTGTTTTCAATAAATTGTGGGTTTGTTTTTAATCAGTATTCAGCCTGCCTGTCATCTCCAAGCTGTGCTGTCTGGACTAGAGACTGTTTGGGAGCTGAAGCTATCGAGTGGGGGTCCTCGAACAGCTGCTTTCCTCAGAAGCTGCGGAAACCCATCCTTAAGGCACAATCTGACGTCTGAAGAAGGGGCCCTGACCCCAGCATCCAGGGCATAGCTGACCCACCCCGAGCAGGTTTCCCCCAACACCTTTGTTCCATGAGCAAGAAATTGACATCCGGGAGGACAGAATCCAGGGTATCTGTAGTTTGCCAGTAGTGTCAGAGCTCGTTGGCCAGGAACAAAGCAGGGGCGCGGGTAATGAATGCAGCGATCGTGCTTCTCGCTTCCCAGAATCCGAAGGCTCTGGCAGATCTGCCTTCCTAAAATTCTTTCTACACTGAAAATGACCAACACGGAACTAGTGGCAGAAGAGAAAAACGGGTCATTAGCCCCACTCACCTAGCACTGACAGTGACTGATGGGGGAAGGATCCTGTGGTCAGTGACAGCATTTGGAATAAAGGCTACTCGTTTCAAGTAGTTCAGTCACCAAACCTGAGGCTTCTGCCTCTCCCTTCATCTGCTGTGGTGTCAAGAGCCTGACATCAAGGAAACACTTAGGACCTGACGTGCCCTACCCAGAGCCACCGTCCCCGTTTTATTCCGCTTGCACCACTGCCTAAAAGAACCCAGCTGTAGGAAATGTGTAGTATGCAGCAGGTGCCTAATAGATGCCCGTCCTGTGCGGTGAAGATGGAGCAGTCGTTCATTCCATAGAAGGGCGGACTTGGAGGGTCACGAGTTCCCCCATCCCAGGATTTAAAGCATGGGCTGATGTATCACAGGGCTGGGATGTTGCAAAGGAAATTTAAATTGGAAAAAAAAAAAAATTTAAATCCTACTGCCAGTCCGCGAACCAGGGTTCACAGACACAATTTCATTGGATTTTGTTTTTTCAAGTTAGTTACTAACAATTTAAAAATGGTGAGATTTCACAAAAATGATTGCTAGCCTCCAAAAAATAAGATCTGGCAACACGGCCAGCCGGAGCTGAGAGCAGCTTTCCTTAGAGAATCCTCTCCATTCAAAGCAACCCCGGCCAGATTACTGCCCTTTGTTACAGACCTCACCCCGGTAGTTGACTCGGTACCCGCCGCTGTGGGTATCAAGCAGATGTAAGCGGAGCTGCTCTGGGTCCTCCCCTTCACCAGGGCACTGTGGCAGCTGCCAAGAGCCCTAGAGATCCAGTAGGCACTAGGTTCATTCTTTGTCCCGCAGGCCTCCTGATCTTTCCAGAAGCCCTATTTTGGGGCTTCGTACTGAAAGAATTCCAAACTTACCACCTCATATGAAGAGCTAGTTCTTGGGGTATGAATGGGTAGGACATCACCTAAGCAACTGTTATTCATGGTATCAGACACAATTTTTAGCTCAAAGGAACTAATGGGTTTGCCTGCAATGGAGAACAAAGGTACGTCTTAGCACCTACACGTGTACGAGCTCCGCTGAGTGTTTTCCTTTCTAATTTTGCACATTGACAGTTATTGACCCACACCTCAAGTTCAGGATGACACATGTGCTGAAGGTTTTAACGGTAGATCATTCATGAGGCTTCAGAAATGGGAGGTGCCGGGAGAGACTTCATTAGAACTGGGGCCCACATCGGGCTCTCCACTTAATGGGAGCCTGGAATCCAATTTGGCAAAAAGGTGCCTCCTCCCTTTACAAGATGAGGCATTCCCCGGCCTTCTCTCTCCCCCACGTGCATTGCCTCACCTACTGAACAAGTCCCTTAGCCCCTTGCCTGCTCCTTGAGAGCTGTCACCTGCACTGCCTGCCTCTACACTTTGCCATCATCTAGCATTTTCTGACAGATGATGCACACGGTGGAGGACGTAACCTATCCTTGGCACCGGGGTGCCAGGAAGACCCCAGCTCCCCATCTGCAAATTTTCAGTGCCCACAATCACACGCCGCATGCCAAGATATGCTGAGAGCCATCGGGGTGGAAACAGGACACACCGAGGATACACCCCCTCAAAGGGTCACATGTCAACCGTCCTCACCATGCCCCGGCTCACTGTCAAGGACGAGTGTGGTGGGGAAGGGAGCGGATGGGGCCAGATGCAGTCTATCTGGGAAGGGGTGTGATGTAAGGTGTCTGCAACGGGGAAACAAATTTTGGGTTTCTGGTTTTTCTCAACTTCCACAAGCAGTCTCAGTCAAAACATATTCCTTGGAGCGAGGCTCGAGATACCCATCATCTGCCCACAAGATGCAGGTCAGCATCGAGGTCATCCGTGAACTGAAAGTTTCTGGCTCTTCTCTGCTGCCCAAGACCCCAGGGGGCCCAGCTACTAAAATGGGCCCGGGAGGCACCCTGAGGAGACTAGCAAGGTTTTGCCTAGATACTGGCAGATGCTGGAGGGCTAGATGGTAAGGGTACCAAGAGATTTGCAGAGAGGGCGTCATACAGTAAGGAGTTGTACTTGCGTCCTGAGCGGTGGGAAGGGGGCAATGGGATCCGCTAACCCAGTCGTGGTTAACACGGTTAATACTAGGTTAATGTGGATGAACATGCTACATGGTTTCCCCTGGGCCCTCCTGCACCTCCCTGGGGACTGGGTCAGGTGGAAGGTCCCTAGACTCCCACAACACCTAGGATTTATCCCTAATGCTGTGTCTTTCGTGCTTTTTACTTAACCGACCCCCAACCTCCCCCCACCCCTCCATTAGGCAGCGAGGTCTTCACATCCTCATGTCTGCGACAGGGTAGGTGCTGGGTTCGCTGAATGACCAAACAGCTTGTGAAGCCACAGCAGCAGCCTTGCTGCCCAGAGATGCTCCTTACTGCCCATATACTATACATCTACCCATTGCCTTACACCTTCCTAAGAATGACATTTTGCGGGCACTTGCTGTGCGCCAGGCGCTGTGCTCAGTGTTGGTGGGGTCCTCCACTCCTTGTCTCCACGCCTCTTACTGAGGCGGACCGCCAGCAGAGCAGCACTCCCGCCGTCCCCACCCTACCCACGAACTCCTCCCCCTCGGGGAGAAGTGACTTACCCAGTGGGATAACCGGCTTGAATCGGTGCCACCTGGCTTGTCCCGCAAGTCTGCGTGCTCACGAGCCGGGGGCACGCTGGTCTGCTCCCCGTCCTGCAGGAAGTTGGGTCGGGCAAAGGTGCCCGTGCAGAGGAGGCTTGTGGCTGCCTGGCTCAGCCCGGGACTAGGAAGGTCTAATTCAGGGAAAGGCCCTTGGCCCCGATACACCACCACTCATTTATCGAAGACGTACATTTTACACATTTTAACATCTCTGAAGTTGGGATGCATCTTCCAAGCAGATGGCATGATACAGTTGAATTGGCTGTGATGTTGCTTAGTGGTACATCTCACACTCAATGGCATCTTTGATTCAAAGGAACATGGTGAGCAACAGTCTCCAGTCAGCCTTATCAAGAAGCTGGTATCTTGCTGTCCGTCTGTCCCAGTGACTAGTGCTCAACTGGTTTTGAGCACAGGAAGGGAGGAAAGGGGTGTCACGTATTGCCATCCCTGCCACCCCAGCCCCGGCCCTGAGGACTTCCCGTGGCCTGACGAAGCAAATAAAGAAGACACCTTCTCCATGCTGGGACCATGGACATCCTGGCCCAGAGAGTGCAGAAGCACTAGCAAACCGGAAAGGGCAGGGGCTCACGTGTGTGTGTGTGTATGTGTGTGTGCGCACGTGCACGCACGCGCTCAAGGGGCACTCCAGCACTCAGCCTGCATCCCCACTCCGCCCTAATCACTCTCTTATCCCACTCTCCTCCCTTTGCAGCACACCGCAGGAGATTCCCAAACCCCACTCCTCGATCCTCAAGTAAGGGTTGAATTATGTCCCCTCAAAATTCACATGTGGAAGTCCTAACCCCTGGTACCTGAGAAAGTGACTATTCGGAGACAGGGCCTTTCCAGAGGTCATCAACTTAAAATGGGGTCATTTCAGTGGGCCAGCCCAGTACTTCTGAAAGGGGGAAAATCTGGACGTGGAAGGCGATGTGATGACACGGGGAGAAGCCGGCCGTCTGCCAGTCAAGCAGAGAGGCCTGGAACAGATCCTTCCCTAAGTCCTCGGGAAGAGCCAACCAAGCCTGCCGACACCTTGACCTCGGACTTCTAGACGCCAGAACTGTGGGCGAGGAGCTCTGTCCTGCAAGCCCCCTCTTGGGGTAGGTTACGCAGCCCCCGGGGAACATCCCCCCACCCCAGCCACTCCCCCACCTTCTGCTCGCGAGACTTCTCCGTATTTCACACCCACACTCACTGCTCCTTCGCCTCGATGGCTGACTCCTTCCTGGCTTCTCCCCATTTCTCCCCTCAGGCTCTGTCTCCTGCTCTTCCTCACCAGACTTGGGCAGTGTCACACTTGCTCCAGAGCTCCCTCTCCTCCCAGTGCTCCTCAAGGAGCCTCCTCACGGAGGTGTCAACTTCGCCCCACTCCGGCCCTCAAAGCTCCGTCTGTAGCCCGCGTCTGTGCCAAGTTCCAGACCCAGCACCCACGATCTCCAGGAGGGGCATCTCCACCCGCACCTCCCGCAAGACCTCAAACACATCTAAAATCTAGTGTGTCGTTTCCCGCCTTCCTTGCACACACCTTACCCGACCTGCTCCCCTCCCCGTGACTGTCTAGCTCAGAAAATGGCACCATCACCTGAGTGTTGCCTGGTGGGGGGGGGGGGGGGGAAGGGGGATGGAAGCCTTCTTTGGTTTGCTACTTCTGAGACCAGGCTGCCCTCTCTAGACTGGGAAGCCTTCCATGGCAGGAGTCATTCAATTAATCTCACAGACCTCAGACACACACTGGAGACACCCCACGGGGAGTTGGGGGAGGGTGGAAACCCTCCCCACATAAGCTCTTAACAGTTAAGCAACTGTCACTGAAAGAGGTACCATTATCACAGACAAGTTTTTATTATTTTGTCCTGCATATAGAACCCAGGAAATATAAAAACATCTCCAGAATTAGTCAAAGGAACTGCATCCCCAGCCAGCCCCTGCCCTCCCTGGATGGGCTCAGATGGGGGAGCCGGAGGGTTGCAGGCCACTTCCCTCTGTCCAGTGAATAAATTCCATACAAAAATAGATCTGTAAGGGCTCCCAGAGAGCCATCGGCCTGCATCTGCACAGGGCAGAGGCCTGGGAGCCCTCAGGATTACGGGACCTCGCTCCTCGGTGGAGGGGAGGTCTACCCTGGACACCGAAGTCCTGTCACCACAGCCAGAGGGCCCTTTACAGAACAGCTAGGGGATGGGGAGGGGCCTGGGACCTTCAGAGCATGATTGATGTAGCTAGAGATGCGGATGAGGCACCCTCCACCCAAGAAGGGACACTGGTCCTTTCCAAGCTTGGGTGGGGGGAGGGGCGAGCCTGGAGGGCACCTGGCAAGGGGCCAGACCCTCCAGCCCCGTCAAAGGTAGAAGCAGGATCTCAAGCTCCCCACCCCCCCGCCCGCCACCCCACCACCGCTATACCCTCAAAGTCACTGACTGGGGCAGTGCTTAGGAGGTCAGGAGCGGAGGGAGGGGCTCCAAGGAGAGACGAGCAGCTTCTGGCAGGGTGAGGCCAAAGGCACTGCTGTGAGGCACCGTCCCCCACCATGGGCACTCCCCAAAAATGCGCTGCATCTTCCAGCCTCCAGCCTCCTCCTCATGCTGGCCCCTCTGCTTGGATGCCTCTTGTCCTAGGCCCTCCGCCTTGGCCTGTGCAAAACTCCACCCACGCTAAGGAAAGACAGCCCCCACACCCACCTTCCAGGCCTTATGCATCTGCTCTCAGCCAAGAGGCCCTTCCAGACATACCTCCGTGTACACAAATCATGAGTGTCCATCTGCCCTCTGGCCCAACGGCCCACAGACCCCAAGGTCTCCCGTGGGGGTATTTTTGGAAGGTGCACCTGTAGTACTTCTCGATGCCAGAGCTCATCTCCCCACTTAAACTGAGCCCTCCAAGGGCCAAGACCAGCTCTGTGTCTCATTCACACCCTCCTCCTTCCCACCCATCTCACCCCACATACAGCCAAACCCGGAGTAGGCATATGCCAGGCATGTCCTGGACAAACTCAGCCCCTGGGACCCTGTCCAGATCCAGCTGCCTTCCTGCCATCCTGTGAAAGCCCCGGCCTCACGATCACCACTGCCTCTGGCAAGCCCTTCTGGATAAGGAACTCAGGAGTTAGCTCAGTGTGGCCACTCCTGCCAGAGGGAGAAGGCGCTCTCCCACGGGAGGCTGAATGGTGGCCAGGAGACAGAATTTGCAAGAAGGGGTCACCTCAGAGCACCCCTGGGCTACCTTGGGGGGAGAGTGTTGGTGTCACAAAATAGGACCAAGGACCCTCTCTCCAGAGCCAACTTCATCCCTAGACTGGGAGCTGGGGGCATGGGTTCTAACTCCAGCCCTGGCCCTGACTCCTCAACAGGCCTCGGTTTTTCCTATCTGCACAGTGCGGCTCAGAGCCTGTCAGAGAGAGAAAGTCCACCTCTGAGGCTGGAAAGCAAAGTTCACGGGTCCTCTGAAGAGAAGATGTCTCCCCTCATGCTCTCTGCAGATGTCCGACCAGTGAATGCATAAAAGGAATGCAAAGGGGAGGCCACGATGGGCCTCAGGGGAGCACCAGGACCTTGATGGCCTAGTCAGGACCCTCACCCTCACCCTGAACTGTCAGCCCAAGGGCAGGGGAAGCAGAAATCAGCTCCTGAGTCTAGGGCCCTTGGGGTCCAGCCCCTGAGTTCAGCACCACCCCCGCTGCCTGAGCCTCAGGACCAGTGTGCAGACAGGGCCGAGCCCAAGCGCAGGCCCTTCAGGATGGGCTGCCGGGCAGTTGGGGGTCCTCGCCAGGTCTCACGGAAGCCCACTAGGGACCCGTGCCGCCAACCGGCCAATGGGTCTGTGGGGCAAAGGGGTACCCACTGGGGTAGGCCCCAGGCCCCAGTGGGTGTGGAAGACAGAAAAACATGAACCAGGGGATTTAAAGCTACATTTCCCCTCCCCGCCCTGACCACCTTGGTCTCTGGGACCAAATCTCAGGGGTTCTCCCCAGGGATTTAAACCCTTTGGCCCCGGGGGACGGAGTCAGCAGCCAAGGTGTCCAGACTGGGGAAATGGGAAGGGTAGGCGGAGGAATGGGGGGACCGCGGTCCCGAACAAGCTCTGGGCCCGAGTGCAGGGAGAGCATGCTCACTTCCACACCCGTGGAGCGCAGCTGGCCAGGGTCCTTGGCAGGGCTGGGGCCGCTCACACCTGCACCCCCTGGCCTTGCATCTGGAGCACTCGCGCCCGCAGCGCACTGATCCCGCTGAGGAGGGCCTCCCGGTGTTCGGCCGAAGAGATGCCCAGGCTCACCAGGTCCCTGAAAGAAGGGCTGGTCAGACCCAGCAGGCTCGGCCCTCTTCCACTCTCCCTCCCTCTGTGTGGACAGGGGAAGGGTCTGGAATTAGGACAGGCAGGGGGTGAGGGGGGGGGGGGTACCGGGTAGATAGGGGCAGGGCCCCTGGGGTTCCTCGGACTCACTGGGCGCCCATGGCAGCCACGGCCTCCAGGCTCCCAAAGCCACCTGCAGCAAAGCTGTCCTTGTAGCGGCCCAGGTCCAGGGCCTCCAGCCATGCGCCCACGGAGCCAAAGGAGGGAAAGGTGGAGAAGGCACGGTCTGCCAGGGGGGTGGGAGGCCTGGGGAGCAGAGGGGCTGTGGTCAGTTGACAGCAGGGATCTGGTGCCCAGACCTGGTCACTCTCCTGAGGAGAGGCCACCTGAGAGAGGACAGGAGATGGGGAAGGCGACCCAGCCCCAGGGTGGACGTGGCTGCGTGGAGCATGAGGCACCCCCAGAGCAGGTGAGGGTTTCAAGATACCAGTCAGGTAGGTAGACAGTGGATTGCACCTGAGCCAGCCAAAGGTACTGGGAGGATCTGGAACAGTCTGGGGGACAGGACACACCTCGGACAGTCTGGGAGGTGACCTATATTATATCTGGGGCAACTAATACTCGTTTCACTTATTCTATGTATTGGAACTACAAGCTTGTTAGAACTATTTCCACACACATTCACCCAGTCAGTGACCACGGTACTGGGATGTGTGAGGCAAAACCCAGGACAAGCAGAGTGACTGAGATGGATGAAAATGTACATGAGTCTGAGGCAGGCAGAGTATTAGCTCTATCTGGGGCAACTGGGTGAGCAGGCGTAGCTGGACAGGTGGGGGAGGACGGGGTGGGGTGGGGGGGGAGCAGGACAGGTGGGGCAGGTGGATATGCGCCATGTGGGGAGGCCACTCACGGAGAGTGAGAGGTCGGCCGGCCGGATCTGGCGTGGTTGGGGATAGGCGGGAATGTGCCTGTGACAAACGAGGCATCGGCTGTACCTGGGAGAAGTGGTCGCGGCACACTTTGGGGGTTCTGGGTCCTGCGCCATCTTGCTCAGGATGCTGTGGATCTGGGAGAACCTGGGTCGCTCGCCTGGGTCCTTCTGCCAGCAGTCAAGCATCAGTCGATGGAGGGGGGAGGGGCAGTTCCTGGGGGGGGGCAGCCGGAAGCCATCCTCCACTGCCTTGATCACCTGGGCCACGGAGGTGAGGGGCAGACAGGAAGTTTTAAGTCCCTCCAACGCATGCGCACGTCCCATCCCGAGGAAGACTCAGGCAGTGGCCAGGCAAGACCGGAAGCAAGCAGACAGTGAAGTGGGGTCTCAGGCTAGGAGGTCAAGGGTCACTGGGCAGGGGTCAGGAAGTTGGGGCCTGAGGTCACTCACGTCTTGGCCAGACATGTCCCAGTAGGGCCGCTCCCCAAAGGCCATCACCTCCCACATGACGACACCAAAGCTCCACACATCACTGGCAGAGCTGAAGTGTCCAAACTGAAGCGTCTCAGGGGCGGCCCACAGCGCCGGGCTCCGGCCGCTCTGTGGACGGACAAGCACGTCAGGGGCAGGAAGGGACCGGCCCAAGTACACCCGGGGCTCCCCGCCCCACACAGCCCCAGATCCAGCCCCGCCTGCCATCCTCTCAGCTGCACGTCTGGGGAAGGCACATAAGCTGACCAGAAAATGAGGCCCACGCTGGCCTTTACTCGGGACCAACTGGGGGCAGGGACGGGATTGCAGGCAGCGGCCCTGACACAGCCAGGAAGAGGGGAGAAGTGGGTGAGGGGGACTCTGGTGCAGTCTGATGGGCAGGTCTGTCTGGGAGACGGGAATCCTCACCATGGTGGTGTAGACGGCCTCCGCTCGGTCCCGGGGCCCCCGCCCAAAGCCAGAGATCTTGCAGATAAGGCCACTGCTGACCAGCACACGGCGGGCCGCCAGGCCCCGGTGAACGTAGCCCATTTCCGACAGGTACTTCATGGCTGACGCCAGCCCGGGCAGCAGCCCCATCAGCTGCCCGGCCACCAGCTGGCCTTCATGCCGCTGTGGGAGGAAGTGCTACACACTCAGTTCCCAGGTGCTGTGTGACCTCAGGGAAGTCACCTGGCCCTCTCTGGGTTTGCCCTGTGACCCACCAGGCCAGCCTGGCCAGTGGGCACCTTTTTAGGGAATGATGCCAAGTGCAAGTCCCACCAAAGAGAAAAGTGAGGGACGAAGAATAACTTGGCTATCAGTACCCTCCCCCACCCCAGCGACCCAGGCCACTCACCCTCAGGAAGCCGTCGAGGGCCCCATGGCTCATGTACTCGGTGACGATCATCAAGGTGCTTCCTGTGCCCAGGGAAGGGGAACACACCCACTGAGCTGCCTGCTCCCCTCTGCCTGCACACGTGCTCCCCCACCTGGGCCCCAGCCCGGGGCCAAGACGGCCAGAAACAAGTTTCCCCAGTCGTGCCACCCTCCTGCGGGGCCCAGGATCCTCTATGCCAAAGACCAGAAGGGGAGACCTCCGTAGGAGGACCACGGTCAGGAGCTGCAGTAAGTTTGCTAAGAAAGATCACCCAAGGTCCAGGCGATCCACCCCACAGAGTCACTGCAGGTCAGAAAGGCCTTTCAGGGTCGGAAGGGCCCCCCTGAGTCAGTGAAAGCAAGCTGAGGCCTTCTCTCCATCCTGGGCGGCCTAGGAAGGGCCTAGGCCTTCCATGGCTGAAGGAAGGGCACCCCACCTCCACCCCGTGTCCACCCCCATACTTGCGGAGCACAGGGCCTTACCTCGGGTGACGACACCCTCCAGCCGCACGACGTGGCCATGGTCGAACTGGCCCAGGGTGAGGGCCTCGGCCAGGAAGCTGAGCCTCTGAGAGTCGGAGCAGCCGTCCCTCAGCGTGTGCACGGCCACGGGGAGCTCCTGGCGGCCAGGGAGCTGCAGACAGCCGAAGGACAGCTCCCCGAACCGCCCTGTGAGGAAACAGCACCTCAGACGGTTCCCCGGAGGTCACCCGCCCCCCCGGCCAACCCAGGCAGGGTGAGCTGAGGCGAGAGCAACTTTTGGATCACAGGCTCTTCTTGACCTGGGACTCAGAGCTCCCGAGTTCAAATCATGTAAACCGAGTACCAGCAATGTGACGTGGGCTTCCTCTCTTTCCTCTCTGGGCCTCGATTTTCTTCCCTGTGAAATGGGGGTTCCTCCCGGCCCGCCTCAGCAGGAGATTTCAAAGACTCACAGAGAGGATACTGCACATGCAAGCGTATCAAAGGCTATTAAAGCCCAGGGTGACCCAGGAAGGGTGACGATGACATCTCCTCTGCCACACTACCCCTTTCTGGCTTCTATCCAGTGGGTCTGGCAACAGTGTCGGGGACAGTGTCTGGCTCCTGGTAAAGTGGCTGCCTTCTCTGAGCCCAGGGGCTGAGGGTTTGCAGATGGGAAGGAAGGAGGCCAGGAGACTGAAGAGCAGAGAGCAAAACACCTGCTATGAGCCAGGCCGGGGTGCTGAGGGCTGCAGAGTCCCCACCTCGGCTCTGCATGAGGCAGCTATTGCACCCATTTTATAGACAAGAAACAGGTTTGGAGCAGAAAGGGCACGCGCCCCTGGTCACACAACTGGGCAGAGGTAGAGCCAGGGCAAAAACTGAGGTTTGGTTGTCTGGTCCCAAGTTTGCAAAGGCCCCTCCCCACTGCCCCATGAAGGCCCGGGACTAAACCTCTGCCAGTGGCAGTCTGCAGAGGCCGGCTGGAAAAGGGCAAGAGCCGGGAGGTCTCAGTGACCTTGGGGACAGGGAGGGTAGGAAGGCAGGGTCACGGACTCCTCTGCCATCCCCTTCCCTGGAACCTGGTGGGCGGAGGTCCCGTTTGATGTGGAGCTGGGGCCTCCTGGCCAGGTGGGGACTGGGGTGAAGGCAGGGCTTCCGGAAATGGGGGAGGGCCTCGGGGCAGAGGAGGGCTTGCAGGATGGAGGTGGGATGGAGTGGAAGGGGGCGGTTCTTGGGCTGTACAAGGGTCCCTGGAAGCCCAGCTTGCCTGCTCCAAGGCTTCTCTCCAGTGTGACGGTTTTTGCATCCAGCTCCTTGGCAAACAGATGAACAGCCTGCAGCGGGTCCCCACAGCTCTGGGGGTCTAAGAACGTGCGGCGTGTCGGGACTTTGACTGCAATGCAGAGAGAGACAGAGATGGGCCCGAGGAAGGGGGCCCGTGGCCGGGGCGGGAGCAGTTACGCAAGCACAGCAAGGAAGAGGGCTAAGGGGGGGCCAGGCAACAACTCACAGTGGAAGTACAGCTCCTCCTCGTCATGGGCATCCTGACCTCCTTTGCCATAGGGGCAGGGCCTGCGGAGGTGCAGAGTCCTTCTCTGAGCTGGGCAGCATCCCCTTCCCATCTCACAGCGCCCAGGGTGGCAGCTCCTTATCCCTCCCAAACCACAAGATCTGTGCCCCAGATCTTGCTTGTCCTGCTTTGAAAGCAGTCAACCTATAACCCTAGCCCCAGACCTAACCCCTCATCCTAATTATTCCTAATAATTTTTGCTCTGAGACACAATGCACGTTCTTGCGATTCCAGAGGCACCCAAATCCATACCCCCGACTTTGAACCCAAGCTGCCTGTCTGCCTACCGGTGAGCAATTCAGGTGGCCCTTGAACTCAGGGGGGCCTTGGTCTAGCCAGGGAAACAAGCACTGAGCATCAGTCACAAGCCCGCTCACAGATACCAACAGGGGAGAAGGGCACAACGTTGTGAGAACACACCACGGAGGGACCTGACCCCCTAGACCATCAAGGGTGGCTTCCTGCAGAGGCAGTCAGGGACCAAAGTACGGCATCACCATCAAAAGCACCACAGACTGGCATTTGGGGCCCCTGAGGCAGGGCCTTGCTGGCCCAGAGGAGAGCCCCTGGGGTGCCGAGGTGTCATGACTCAATCTGTATTTTAGAAATATCATCCTGGCTGCAGCTGTGGCCCCACAGGAGTTGGCCGTGGCTCAGTCTACAGGGTGAGTGTGGACACAGATAACAAAAAGCAAGAGGACACAAGTGACATTTAGGTGACAGGGGCACAGGGCTCAGAGACTGCTAGAAGGCAGAAAGGGGGAGAGAGAAGGGAGGAATGACTCTTGGTGTTCTGGTTTGCCCACCTGTTCATGGTGGTGCCATTTACCAGGACGGGGTGGCAAAGGGGTCATGCTGAGCCGGTAGGGTCTGCTGAGCCTACACAGTAAGCAGGGAGGGGCGAGGAGTAAGGAGTTACAAAGGAGTGTGGGGGGTTTGGAGGAGGGGTCTGCTCTGGAGATACAAGTTTGGGAGCTGGGGGCATTGTCCAGGAAGACGACAGAGCCTGGGAAGGGGGACTGTGAACGAGTCTGAGGACCCCAACACTGAGAGATCGGGTAGAGAGGAAAGGAGCCGTGGAGGACATCACAAAAGAACCACCAGAGAAGCCAAAGGGTAACAGAAAGGAAATCAGGGGTGACACTGTCACAGGAACGAAGGAAAGAGAAAGTGGAGCAGAGGAGAGAGACGGCGTGAAGGCTCCAAGGAGGGGCGGTTAGGGAGACTGGAGAGAGAAGATCACCCTTCTGTACGGATGGGAAAGGGGGGAAAGGCTGCCATTTAGGATAAAATGGTCACGATGGTGGTCAGTAGTCCAGGCTCTGGAACCTCATGCACAGACTGGCTTCCCAGCCCCTCCACTTGGTAGCTGCGGGACAGGGAGGCTGGGATTTCTCTTTAATAAAATCGGGATCAAGACAACCCTACCTGATACAGCACTGTTGCACAGAGCTTGCTAAGCAGTCAATAAATGTCAGCTGTTATGTGGGGCGGGGGAGGGGGCACTAGAAATAGTACGGGTTCCTGCGATGGCGAGAAGGGGTGGGGTTCGGATCACAGTGGGAAGGAGCAGGAGGAAGGCACCTCCTCTAGAGCAAAGGGAGGGGGCGGGCGGGTGCAGAGACAGGTAGGTGTGCAGACTTGGGGGTGAGGAGCTGGGGGGGCGGCAATGATGCAGTGAAGGAGCAGGTGCAACCAATGCGGCCGAGGGGGCAAGCTGCAAGGACAGGGCACCTGCGGGGCACACGTGCAAGAGCTGGACTCCGTATCTGGGGCGATAGCCAGGTCCATGGCAGCATCTGGGAGAGGGACGTAGAGGTGGAACAGAAGAAAAGGTCCTTGGGAATGAGGAAGTTCAAGAACCAATAAGCCAAGGGCTGTCCGTTATAAGTCCCAATAAGCCACCAGTCATCCAATAGCTACTGAAGTCTCCTAGAGTGGGAACCTGCTTCCATGAATGAAGGGATCATCCAGGAGAGGTGGGTGGAACGGAAGGGGGCAAGACTGAGCGGATGGAGGAGTCGTAGAGAAATCCAGAAGCTTCCACTGGACAACACCCTCTGGCGAGAAGGGGGATGGGCCAGGATGGAGCGGGGAGAGGAAGCGGAGGCGAGGAGACCGTGCACAGAGCAAGCACTGCAGACATCAGACACCAGCCTGCAGAGGTGGCTGGACGCGCCGGACAGTTGCCACGCCCATCGGCATGAGACCGGCAGGCTCTCCCCACCTCCACTTCAGTGCCATTGGATTTTGAGCGGGTTTTGAGACCAACCGTGGCTTACTCTGCCCACCCTAGTGCATCTGTCTCCAAGGTGCTCCTGGGCAGCTACTCCTGTCCTGCACAGTCCCTGCCTGGAGGGGTGCTCCTTATGCCCCTCTCTCCCTGCTCCTCCTCCCGTCTCCCTGAGCCCTTAAGCTCCCAGCTAGGACAAGAGGCTCTTGGCTCCTGGACATTCCAGCTTTTCCAACTGGTCCAATATGGGCGTCTGAGCACTGGAAAGGGGCTCACTACTCCTGTCCTGCCTCCCTGACTGTCCTGGCCCAGGCAGAGCTGGTTCCCAGACCCACAGGTCAAGGCCCTCCCCTCCTCAGTCGCTTGCAGTGCCTCATTCAAGGCCACACAGTGCCGGGTGAATGCTCGCTGTCCCTTCAACCCCCAGGCAGTTCCGGGATGCTGAGATGTGCTGGGATGCGGCTCCCTGACCCGCCATCACTCTCCTCTGCTACCCCCGCTCCAGCCCATCACACGCAGACTTTCCAACCCTCAAGTCTGCCGACCTCAGGCCCAGCCTGGCACCTCTGCATGCAGCAGTGTAGCCGTGGGAAGAAGGGGCAAATACACGCTGTGAGGTTTCTGCTGCATGCAAAAGGACTAGAATCTTCTCTGAACCAAACTCAAGCTCCACATCCTTTCCCCTCCTCCCACCCCCCTTCTCTGCCCACTCTCCTGCAAGCTTCCTTCTGCTGAGTGTTGGGGGGGGGTTTCTGGTTTATGAGTTCCCCTCCCTGTCCTCCCCCCTCCCACACGCAATTTCTGCCTTTCTTCCCTTCGCCTGTGTTCGAGGGCCTCCGGATCCCCGGCAGGCAGGGGCTGGGGGGCCTCTGAGCGCCTCAGGAGAACCCTAATCACACTGGAGCAGCTGGCGTTTGATTCCGTCCTCAGTGATGCCTTCTGACATTTAATGAGTTAAGGAGCTAAATCCCCTTCATCCCAGAGCGGCTGAGCTAGCTGCAATGCTGGCTGCCACGGGAGCAGCGAGCGGGGGAGGGGCCGGGGCCCGTGCGAGCCAAGCCTGGATCTACACAGCAGTATGCTTGCGTGTGCAGATCTGCATGTGCGCAAACGCAGGTACAGACACAGGGGCCGTGAGCACATGTTAGTGCGCACGGGGACACGACTCACCAGGGGCCAGCCAGGCTGGGAGCGGCCACCTACCTCCTCCACATGGCCAGCACGCTCATCACAGAGCCCACGACGAGGAGGGCTGAGACGGTCACCACCGTGACGACGACCGCAGGGCTGTGGTCCCTGGACCCTGAGGCAGCTGGGGGTAAACCGCGAGGCTGAGGCAGGCAGAGGACCAGGCTCCTGGGGAGGCCCCAGTGCAGACGCCTGCCCACCCCCCACAGCACCTCTGCACTTGGCCCCGGCTCCCACAGCAGAGGGACCAAGGCAGCCCCACCAACCACACTGGCACCTGGAGCTTCCTCCTCTCTCAGCGCCGGGCACCTCCATGGCAGTCCAGTTCGGAGAGAGAGGACCAGGGGTCCAGACAGGCAGGGCTGCACCTCTCCTTCTGCCTTTCCGAAGGGCACTGACTTAACATAGCTCTGCAGGGGGCACGGCCTCTCACCTGAGCTCCCCAGCCCCATCCAGACCATCCACCGACAATTACAACGTGAGTTAACGTTTAATACACACTTACTCCATTCAGGGCACCGTGTCACGTGCCTTAACTAAATGGTCCTGTTTCATTGTCACAACAAGCAGGTAAGGCGGTGGTGTCTCCATTTTATAGCTGAGGAAACTGACATTGAGAAAAGTTGTGTGATAGGCCCAAGGTTCCACGACTAATACATGGTGAGCCGGAGGTCTGAACCTGATTCCAAAAGCCTCCACTTTGAACCATGTCCCCAAGAGAGTGGCCTAAAGGACCCCAGGCTCTCAACTCCATCTATCCATCCATCCAACATGTGTGACAGGCTGGCGCCAGCACTGGGGAGACAGTGATGAATGAGCCAGAATCCCTGCCCTGGAGGAGTGTCCAGACCAGTGGGAGAGACAGAAACAAAAATCCTAACTGCAGAATGACAACAGAAACAGACTGCTGAGCAGAGGCATGCTCGTTTCTTCCTAAAAGCCAGCGAGGAAGGCTTCACAGAAGAGACGTGACATCTGCTCTGGGCCTGGGAGATCGGAAAAGGTCTGGGTGGTGCTCAGACGCACATGCTGGGTCTGGAAAACGGCAAGCCATCCTGTGGGGCTGGGATACAGACCACACAAGGCTGAGAGCGCCAAGACGTGAAGCTGGACAGCGGGAGGAAAATGGGAACTGGGGGAGGAGAGGGCGCCCGGAGGGCCTGGGATGCCAGGCCAAGAAGTGGGAACTTCATCTGAGGGTGACAGGGAGCCAGGGAGCAATGGACACGGTTCCTGCCTGAGAGGGAAGGGCTGGAAGTATCTGCGGCCGGGAGCAGGGATGGACAGGAGGTACGCGAGAGAGGTGCAGGTTTGGGGAAACTATCGAGAATGGGGGAGATGCTATGCAGCCCTGAAGACTCCACTGAGATGAGATGAGACGTGGGAAACAGGACTTGCGCTGGCTCTGGGCTCCGGGAGGAGGAACACAAGTGCAGCACAGCGTCCGGGCAGTGAGGGCCAGCACAGCTGGGGAGCGTTTCCCCAGGGAGGATCTGTAGCGCCTGGGGTGACATGGGGCCAGAAGGGGGGTGACAGCCTGGGATATGAGGTCGGAGCCCCAGGGCTGTCGGGAAGATGTCACAGTCAAGTGACAAGGGACGGAAAAGGGAGGGAGAGTTAGGGGCCAACAAGGCCATGGTCAAAGGGGGGATTTTAGAGCCCATGTTCCCAGAGGTGGGGACATGGCCTGGGGTCTGGTCAGGCCAGAGGTGGGCGGAGTTGCCAAGAACTATGTAGAATGAGGTATCCGTGTGGACATGGAAATGGAGGCAGGGCAGTTGTGGAAGGTGGCCTCTGAGATGTCCCCGCTGGATTCTCTACCTCCTGGTATTACTTAGTCCCCTTGAGTATGGGTTTGACATAGTGACTTGTTTCTAACAAACAATGCAGCCAAAGTGATGGGATGTCACCTCCAAGATGAGGTGACAAGAGACTGCAGCTTGTCTCGGGCACCCTCTCTCTCTGTCACTGTCTCAGGAAGAATCTAGGTGCTGTGTTATGCAGAGCCCTAGGGAGAAGCCCAAGAGGCAGAGAACCACTTGCCCCCAGCGAACAGCCAGTGAGAACCTGAGTTGGGAGGCAGATTCTCTCCCCATTAGGCCTTGAGACGACCGCAGCCACGAGGGACCCTGAGCCAGTGGCACCTAGCTAAGCCGCACCCAGATGCCTGGCCCACAAAAACCACGAGAGAATAAATGTCTGCCGTTCGCGGCTACTCGCTTGGGGGTAATTTGTCACGCGGCAATGGATAACTGATACAGTGCTGAAGCCCCGTCCCTCATTGTGCTCCTGAGCTGGGATCACAGCTCACTGGAAGAAGTGCTTTGCAGACTGGGAGACCCATTCCCGCAGAACCAGGACCATAGCAAAGGAGGCTGGGGGTCCGAGCAGGGTCTACTCACTGAGAAGCACCAAATGAATGGAAACCCTCAGCCCTTTTCAGCGACCAGCCAGCCCCCAGCTCCTGCCCCCACCACGCCCACTCCGGCCCAGCCCGTGAGCCTTTGTTCAGGTGGATTCTTCTACCCGAAATGCCTCCCCTGCGCGTCTTGGCATTCAAATGCTCCCTAGCCTTGAAGACAGAGCTCTAATCTCCTCTCGCCAGCACCTGGCCGAGGTCTGGCACAGACAGGCATTCGAGCAAGAAGTACCGTCTCTTTTCCCAGAAGCCTGACTCCCTCTACATTTTATCTCCACCTCCCTTTGGGCTCAGAGCTCTTCCTATCTTGGATTAGACTCGTGTAGCAGGCTGGAAAGAATTATTATCTTGACAGCTGGTGTCAGAATGCCTCTTAGGGGGAACCGCCTTTGTCCGGGAAAATACTTTCATGAACTGCTCCGGGTAGATAGAGGTGAGATCCTGAGGGCGGGGTTAGCAGCAGGCAAAACCACCAAAGCCAGAGCTAAGCTGCTCATCGCTCACCATGAAAGGGAGTTTGGGGGTCGGGGGGTGGGGAGAAGAGGAGCCAGGGGAGGGAGGTGAAGGGAGGAAGTGGGCAGCACAATACCACGGAGAAGCCGGCACGGTTTTAGAATCAGGGGATCTGATGTCTGATGTACAGCTTTTGTTTTGTTTCGTCTTGTTTTGTCTTGATGACAGCTTTATTGGAGGAATTAGTCATGTACCACACAATTCCCCCACTGAATGGGTACAATTCTTGTTGTGTTTTGTTTATTGCTGCAGGGCAGCCCCTTTGGGGCCCCAGCCTTCACAGAAGCCTGCCTCTCGCTCCAGGGCCTGGTGGGGAAAGGAATGACATCCCGTGTGTGAGCCTGTATCATGGCAGAGGGAAAGCAGCAGAATGGGAAAGCATTTAGCCATCCGAGCAAGAAGTGACCATGAGACTGAAACTCCTCCCAAAAAAATAGTCAAGAATCTTGGAGAGGGCACAGCATGTTTCTACAAGACGTGAGAGGTCTTGAGAGGCTGGGAGACTCCAGCTGGAGACATGGGTTAGAATTGCTCGTGAGCCCCTCCCCTACGGGCTCCCCCAGGCCAGGCCTCCCCACCCCCAACTTATTCATGTCACTGAATAGGCCCCAGTCAGCGGATTCCAAGTTCGGTAACTATTTAGGTTGTAATTGAGCTGTTCTGCGGGCTCCCTTAATTGCACAGAGGACCACCCCCTCCCCAGTCTGTCCCCCTGCCCCAGCCCCATGCCTGAGTTTTCTCTGCCCGGAGCCCTTTCCACATACACTCATCACTTACCCTCCCCTGGGGTCTGCACTTCAATGGAGGGATTGAAGCTCTGAGTCTCCCAGGAGGGCCCCGGGGAAGCTGCCCGGATCTGAAAGACGTAGCGGGTAGCCGGCTTCAGGTTGGTGACAGTGACCGCGGGTGCCCCTGTCTTCACCGTGGAGTAAGTCTGCTCACTCTGACCCTGAGGAAGGACCAAGAAGTGAGGCCTGGACCCAGGGCCAGACCCACACTCCTTGAAGAATGACAGGGGAAAGGAGTGGGGAGGCGGAGAAGGGAGAAGAGCCCTCGGGTGAGCAGGGACCAGGCGGAAGAAGCTGACTCCGACAGTCTGGGGAGGGCTCCATCCGTTTCTTCCACAGCTTCTCCAAACCCTCTCTCCACGCAAGTCCCCACCCGGGCTCAGTGGTACTTGTGGCGAAGAACAGTAAGAGAAACTTTAGAGAAGACGCTAGATCCTCCTTCTTGGGGATGGACATCAGGGCCTGGAAGTCCAGAGGGTGAGCAGGGCCTGATGTCACAGAGGAAAGAAGAAGAAACTGAACCCTGACACCTGCCCGGCCCTTGCCGGCTCACAAAGATTTTCCTCCTCTTTGTCATCTGGTTTTCACGATGTCCTGCAAGGCCTGAATTTACAGATAAGGAATCAGGGGCGGAGGGGTAGACGGACTTGCCTGAGGCCCCCACTAGACAGTGGGGACAGCAACAGCTGTCATGGAGTGAGGGTCAGCTTGCTGTCAGCTGCTATGCAGACTCTTTAGAGGCCTGACTACCTAAGTCCTCACAACAGTATTTCCATCTTTTATAGGTGACAGTCACATCAAGGAAGGGGCAGGACGACACCTTCTTGATTCCTTCAGGTCCCGTGCTTTATCTCTATATCATGCTGCCCCCCAACATGTCTGAGAATGGGGTCTATTGGAGATGCTGTCATCATTTTGTCTCTGTCCCCACCCCCTGCCACCTTATTACAGCCCCTGCCACAACCACAGCCTCCCGATATCATGTGGCCCAGTTCTTTGACCATGGTATTCAGGAATGGGGCAGACGCTGACCCAAACCGGGCCAATCAGAATCTCCCTTCCAGGTATTTGAATGAGTCACTGAAAGACAGTGAGGCAAGGGCTGTGGCCCTTCTGAGCCGGGCAGGCTAGGGCCCAGGTGGAAGAAAGAGGCAAGACTGTCAACCCAGGCAGCTGTGATATGCCCTGAGCAAAGCCCCTCTGCAGAGGACGCGGGACCGGCACCCAGAGAGCAGAGTGTAGATAAGGAGCACTGTGCCTCCCAGATTTGTGGTCACTGGGTTCCAGGCGACGCCCTTGAAGCCTTTCAAACAGAGCCCCTCTTGCACAGGACCCTCTTTTCAAGGCTTTTTGTTCCCAGCAAATGCACACCCCCTAAGGGCCTGGAGCATCTGCCAGCTCAGCTTCTGGACTCTACTGCACGGCCCAGCTCCTTCCCAGTGTCCTTCTCTGCCATCTCCCAAATGTCAGGGTTCCTCAGAGCCCTGTCCTGTCCCCTCTTCTCACCCTCCCTGTCCTCCTAGGCCATCTCTTCTGGCCCCTGGCTTCATTCAGCTCCTAGTCCCGTGCAGAAAGGGCCCCAACTCTCCGTCCAGCGCCAGGCCTCTCCCTTGAGCTGCAGACCTGCAAGCCCACCTGGGTGTCCCAGAGGCCCCCTGAACACTGCATGGGCCAAATCAAACTCATCCTCTTACCTCGATTCTGCTCCCCCTTTTCAGTCCACGGCACCCCATCCCCTAGATGGCCCAGCCGTGACTCAGGAGTTCCTCCTCCTTTGTGTTCACCAACCCCCCCAACCCCAAACTCACAGCCCTCGGTAGACTTCTAGTATTCAAAAACTATTATCTGACTCAGCCAAGAAGTCCCCTGAGTCACTCAGGAGTGAGTGAAGCTCTGACACATTAAGTGCTGAAATGCAAGCAAGGTTTCGCTTGAAGGAATAAGATTTGCACCAAGGTGAGAAGCAGTTTAACAGCAGATTACGTATCACGTTTAAAGACAATACATTCAAGGAGGAAGGAGACAGTGGATCGGGATATATCTCCACTTGGCAAATCGAGGTTGAACTGCGACTATTGATTGACAACAGATACAAGAAGTTAGCAAAAATCAGCAAAAGCATCCTGTAAGAATCAATTGGCTATGCGGGGTTTACAATATGGAGAAGCTGTGTATCTTTCCTTATTCCTTGTAAACGACATATGACACATCTTTTCTATAGTAAAATTGTCAGGGTAACTCATACACTCATTGTTCCGGAGAGTGGAGCGTTAAACATTGACCAGCACATGGTCAAGCCCCAGCAGACCACCTGACCTACCAATGTAGGTCAATTTGTGAATTTTGAAAGAGTATGGTACTTCAGCCTTCTTTTTCTTAAACAGGGCTGCAAATTGCATATGGTCCGGCCACACAAGATGGGAATGAGTCCCTAGAGAAAGCTCTTAGTGAACTGCAAACACTAGGCAAAAGTGGTGACAATGGAGCTGATGACCAGTGAGGGGCAGGGAAGGGGACAGCCGACGAGCAGTGGGGTCCATGCGCAGAGTCGAGGGGGGGGATAGGAAGAAACTCAGGCCTGCCAAAAGCCACTTAAGGAGGCCGGTGGATGTGTTCACAAGGAAAGTAAGAAGGGCTTTTGCCTCGAGGAGGTTGTGAAGAAAAGGACCACAGCCCGGAATGCAGCCTCAGGTCCCGCCCAGACCTCACCTCACCTTCTCGTAGTATCGGATCTCGTACTCCGTGCCGTTAGCCCCGGGAGCTCCGGCAGGGATAGGCTCCCGCCACGACAGGGACACACTCTGGGGCTCCACTCGGTCCCTCCGGATCTCATCCTCCTCCCAGGGCGCTGAAAGTAAGGAACACTCGGTTCTCGATGGGAACCCACAGTGGGGCAGGGCGGGGGCTGGAAGGGCGGGGCATGCAGGGTGGGGGTGGGGCCAGACGGGCGGGGCGGGGCCAGAAGCTCCTGAGGGGCGGGGCCTGAGTTGTCTTAGGACCAGAGGGGAGCCCGCTCTCACCTTACAGGTCTCAGCTTCCCTGTCTCTTGGAGCGAAGCGCCAAGCCACCTGATTCTTGCCCACTCCCTGCATTCCAGCTGCACTAGTGGTGGCTGGTTCTAACACCCCAGGTTCTTTTCTACACTTTCTGTGGTTTGGAGGCATTAAAAAGCATAGGAGCAGGAAGACCACCTACTTAACTCTTCTAACGGTCTGGTTAAGAGTCAATCCGCTCGGCACACACTAGGAATCGCAGGAAACTACCTCAATATAATAAAGACCATATGTGAGAAAGCCCCAGCGAACATACTCAATGGTGGAAAACTGAAAGCTTTTCCTTGAAGATCAGGATCAAGGCAAGGATGTCCACTCTTAACACTCCTAATTAACATAGTACTGAAGTCCTAACCAGAGAGCTTAGGCAAGAGAAAGAAAGAAAAGGCATTCAGATTGGAAAGAAAGAAGTAAAATTATTTCAGTCCACAGGTGACATAACCCTCTATGTAGAAAATCCTAAAACTTCCACAAGACCCTGTTAAAATTACTAAACGAATGCAGCAAAGTTGCAGGATACACCGTCAACATGCAAAATCAGTCCTATTTCTACATGTTAACCACGAACAATCTGAACAGGAAATTAAGAAAACAATCCCATTTACAATTGCAGCAAAAAAGAATAAAATATTTAGGAATAAAGTTAACCAAAGGAGTGAAAGACTCGTACACCGAAAATCAGAAAACATCGCTAAAAGAAATTAAAGATACAAATAAATGGAAAGACATCGCATTTATGGAGTGGAAAACTTAATATTGTTAAAATGCCCAGGCTATCCAAAGCAACTTATAAATCCAATTCAATTTGCAACAAAATTGTTTTTTGCAGAAATAGAAAAGAAATCCTAAAATTCATATGGAAAATCAAAGGACCATGAATAGCAACATGATCTTAAGAAAAACAAGGCTGGAGGCCTCACACTCTGACTTCAAAACACTGCAAAGCCACCATAATCCAAACAGTTTGGTACTGGTAAAAAGACAGAAATGCGGGCCAACTGACCAGAATAGAGAGCCCAGAAATAAACCCTCACAGATATGATGAAATGATTTTCGATAGGGGTTCCAAGCCCACCCAATGGGGAAGGGACAGTCTTTGCACCCAACAGTGCTGGGAAAACTAACTGTCCACATGCGAACGAAAGAATGAGGTTGGATCCTTACCTGATACCACATACAAAATTTAACATGAAATTAATTACAGACCTAAATGTAAGACCTGAAACCATAAACTCCCAGGAGGAAACATACAGGGAAGCTTCATGCCATTAGATTTGGCAATGATTTCTCAGAGGTGACACCAAAAGCACAGGAAATGAAAGCAAAAATAGACAAATGGGATCCCACCAAACTTAAAAACATCCGCACAGTAAAGGGAACAATCACCAAAATGAAAGGCAACCTATGAAATGGAAAAAAAAGTATTTGTTAATCATATATCTGATCAGGCGTTAATATCCAGAATATATAAAGAACTCCTGCAATTCAACAACAACAGCAAACCTACAAATAACCCAATTTAAAATGGGGAGGGAATTTGGATAGACATTTCTCCGAAGAAGACAGACCAATCACCGATAAGCACATGAAAAGATGTCTAAAATCACTAATCATCAGGAAAACACCAGTCAAAACCACAATGAGATACCATCTCAGATCTGTGAGGATGGCTACTGTCAAAAACAAAACAAAACAGAAAATAACAAGTGTTGGATGTGGAGAAACTGGAATCCTGTGCATTGTTGGTGGGAATATAAATTGGTGCAGCCATTATGGAAAACAGCATGGAGGTTTTCCAAAAAATTAAGAATAGAACGACCCTATGATCCAACAATCCCACTGCTGACTATACATCCCAAGAAAATTAAATCACTGTCTCGAAGAGACATCTGCATTCTCATGTTCATTGCAACATTATTCACAATAGCCAAGATATGGAAATAACTTTAAGTGTCTGTTGATGGATGAATGAATAAAGAAAAGAAAATGATATATATAAAGGGATGTTATTCAGCCCATAAAAAAAGAAATTGTGCCATCAGCAAAAACATGGGTGAACCTTGAGGGCATTATGTTACGTGAAAGAAGGCAGACAAAGACAAATACTGCATGATCTCACTTATATGTGGAATCTAAACAACCTACATTCATAGAAACAGAGTAGATTGGTGGTTGCCAAGGGCTAGGAGCTGGGGAAATGGGAGACGTTGGTCAAAGGGTACAAACTTTCAGTGAGAAGACGAATAAGTTCTAGAGATCTAATGTACAGCATGGTGACTAGAGTCAACAGTACTGTATTGTAGGGGCACCTGGGTGGCTCAGTCCATTAAGCTTCTGACTCCTGATCTCGGCTCAGGTCATGATTTCACAGTTTGTGGGTTCGAGCCCCACATCGGGCTCTGTGCTGACAGCGCAGAGCCTGCTTGGGATTCTCTCTCTTCCTCTCTCTCTGTCCCTTCTCCGCTCACGCTCTCTGTCTCAAAATAATTAAATAATAAAAATTAAAAAATAAATCTTAGGGGCGCCTGGGTGACTCAGTCGGTTGGGCATCCGACTTCGGCTCAGGTCGTGATCTCACAGTCCGTGAGTTCGAGCCCAGTGTTGGGCTCTGTGCTGACGGCTCGGAGCCTGGGGCCTGCTTCAGATTCTGTGTCTCCCTCTCTCTCTATTCCTCCCCTGCTCATGCTCTGTCTCTCTCTGTCTCAAAAATAAATAAAAACATTTTTTAAAAAATCTTTAAAAATAACAATATCGTATTGTATACGTGGAAATTGCTAAGAGACATCTTAAGTGTTCTCACGACACACACACACTTCCGAGAGAAGATGCTGGAAAGGCAGCTATACAGGTGGTTTCAGGACTCACAAAAGGTATCTGGAAATGAGATGGAGACCCAACAGCCATCAGAAGGTGACTGGGTGAAGCTTCCCAGGAGGAGGCACAGAAAGAGAGAAAGAAAAGCTTTTAGGAAAGATACATTTAATTTAAGAGGCAGGTTAAGGAAGAGGAGCTTGAACACGACGAGCCAGAGAGAGAGCAGGAAAGCCAGGAGCAAATGAGATCACAGAAGCCCAGGGAAGAGAACATTTAAGAAGGTTCCCTCCTGAGTCTTCTGCTTATTAGCTTCCAGTCCATGAGCAAGAGACTCAGTTTCCTCATGTGTAGAATGGAAACAATTCTGACCTCATTAGGCTCGCTGTAAGAATTTTATAAAGTGATGTATATGAAGAGCTTAGCACAATATCTGACACAGAGCAAGCGCTCCATGCAAGTTTACTAACTAGAAGAGCCAGCCGTTGGCAGTATCATTTGCTGAGAAAGGACAGGGTAAGACTAGGATTCAAAGCGCCCTCTGGCTTTAACAATGTGGAGGCTCCTGGTGACTTTGGGGGATTGAGGGGAAGTAGATACCAGGTGGCTATGGGACAGGGCCCATGCAGCTCACTCTTTGAAAAGTGCATGAACATGGCTTCCGGTTTTAAATGGTAAGCACCTAGCAGCCCCCACCTGCAGTCTCTTCCCAATTCTGATGAAAACAGAAAGGTACAGAAAGAGTTGAAAACTCAGAACATCAACGTAAGCTAGTCTAGACAGCTGAATGCCAGAATGGGGGAGATATGCCACTCCACCTGTGAGAAAGCTGGTGGAACTGGACTGGAAAGTGCAATTGTCGTGAAGCCCCAGGCTATGCTGCCCACAGAGTGACACGGTCTCCCATCCTAAAAATAACCTGAAAGATTTTTGAATCCCTCCTCCCACTGTCTGACCCTTACAAAAAGGCAAGGTCTTTGTCAACAGGACAATGCACAGCCATCACTCTCCTGCATAGTTGCTTTGGAGGAAAAGTGTCCTTCCGTATCCCCCAGGAGTGCCTCTCGGCCTAAATCCACTGGGAGATGACAGCTGTCAGAAGAGACGTGGGTTCAAGGGGAGAGGAGAGAGGAAACGTCCCAGGATGGCACAGACCCTTGCAGATACAGATGGACAGCAGAGATAGGAAGAGGCCAGGAATGTCGTGTTTTGGAGCTACATTTGTTGAAAGCACTAGACGGCCATACAGAGGTAGGAGACGGTTCCATTTCAGACCCACAGAGATACGTTAGATGAAAGCCTAACAAATCCTGAGACCGGAGCTCAAAACCGAGCCCAATGCCCTCTCCTGCTGTAGGTGGATCTGTGATGAAATCCAGCCAGCGCCCACGGGGGACCGAGACCACAGCAGACACGAGTAGAAAACTATTCAACAGCCATGTCCCCCCTTCCTGGCCTGTGGAGCCCAACTTCTGATTCAGGGTCTACTGTCTCCCCCTGTAATTCCGATTGTTCTAAGACAGCTGTGTGGACTCATTTCCTGTGCCAATGACTGCGGTCGGGCTTATCATCCAGTTCTGGCTGATGTAAGGAGAAAGCAGCTAAGGGGAGGACGGACTCTGGAAAAGGTTTCTTGTTCTTTTTTTTTTTTTTTTTCAACGTTTATTTATTTTTGGGACAGAGAGAGACAGAGCATGAACGGGGGAGGGGCAGAGAGAGAGGGAGACACAGAATTGGAAACAGGCTCCAGGCTCTGAGCCATCAGCCCAGAGCCTGATGCGGGGCTCGAACCCACAGACCGCGAGATCGTGACCTGGCTGAAGTCGGACACTTAACCGACTGCGCCACCCAGGCGCCCCGGTTTCTTGTTCTTAAAATGATACCTACACGAAAGAAACAGTCCTTTTCTTCTGCTCTGGATGGTAAGGGTGTGATGTCTGGAGCTACTGCATCCAACCTGCCACCATGAGGGAGCCAGCCTATGTGACAAGGACGGCATGGCACAGTAGAAAGACACAAAGAACCTGGGTCCTTGAGGACCCCGATGAGCTGCTGAAATGACCATGCTCTGACTCCACTCTTCGGTACGCTGAGAAATCATTTTCAGCGAAACATCAGCTGGATTGAGATTTACTGTTACTTGCAGCTGAAAAGCCTTACAAACCAACCCAGAGGGCAATTCACACATGGGGTTTTTTGGCAAACACTAGCCATCTCCTCGTTCAAGAACAAGGAAAGAGAAAATGCCAAAAACATCAGGCATATGAGAAAAACATTTCAGAATAAATGAATGGTAATATTATTTCTGAAGATTCAGGAGGCGCAGCTTCTTAAGAGGGATTTAGTGTGACAGAGAAACAAGAAAGGCGACTGTCTGGCATCCTCGAGAAGATGAAAGAAAACACAGCCTCCGCAAAATGGGAGCAGAAGACCATGAAGGAACAACAGGCAGAGAAGAAAAAGAAAAAAGATGAGGCGAGGTAAAAGCGGAGGAGGTAAGCGAGGAGGCCTGTGGGGAAACTACGTGTGCATTAGGAAAACTGAAATATTAAAAAAATTTTTTTTAACATTTATTTATTTTTGAGACAGAGAGAGACAGAGCATGAACGGGGGAGGGTCAGAGAGAGAGGGAGACACAGAATCGGAAGCAGGCTCCAGGCTCTGAGCCGTCAGCCCAGAGCCCGACGCGGGGCTCGAACTCACGGACCGTGAGATCATGACCCGAGCCGAAGTCAGACGCTCAACCGACTGAGCCACCCAGGTGCCCCAGAAAACTGAAATATTTAAAACAAAATGCACTGCAGGGGCACCTGGGTGGCTCAGTGGGTTAAGCGTCTGACTTCGGCTCAGGTCATGATCTCACGGTCCGTGGGTTCGAGCCCCGCGTCGGGCTCTGGGCTGACGGCTCAGAGCCTGGAGCCTGCTTCGGATTCTGTGTCTCCCTCTCTCTCTGCCCCTACCCTGCTCACAGTCTGTCTCTCTCAAAAATAAATAAACATTAAAAAAAAAAAAAAAGAAAATGCACTGCAAATACAAGGAATTTTAACAAAATCACAAGCAGAATGGAAACACCAAGCAGACAATAAGAAGAAACAGAATTGAATAATGTGTTTCACTTATATATGGAAAAAGCGAGAGAAAAACTACGGAACAAAAATAATACACAATGCTGTACGGTAGCCAGGAAATAGTTAAAATGTTTACCATATCTTCGACAACAAAGAAAACTCAAGAACTACTTAAAAAAGGAAAAGCTGTACAAACCTCTTTCTCTAAGCAGGGAGCAGTAAAATCAGAAACAGAAGAAAAGCAAATCGTCCAGAAATGAAAACATGTTCTCTAAAATAAATCTAGGCAAAACTACAATACTAGAAGAAAACACAGGTCTAAATCTCCATGACCTTGAACCAGGCAGTGGTTTCTTAGATACGAAACCACAGGCACAGGCAACCAAAGACTTCATCAAAATTTAAAACCTGGAGCTTCAAAAGGCACGGCTCAAAGCGAAAGGTGTCTGCCGGAGGCATGACGGGGAGCTGGGCAAAACAGGGGAAGGGGGTCAAAAGACACAAACTTCCAGTTATAAAATAAGGAAGTCCTGGGAGTGTAACGTACGGCATGGTGACTATCGTTACCGATACTATGCTGTATATTTGAAATTTGCTACGAGAGTAGGCCTCAAAATGTCTCATCACAAGAAAAAAAAAATGTGTAACCACGTGTGGTGATGGAAGTTTACTAGACTTGCTGTGGTTCTCGTTTCACGATATATACAAATACGACTCATTACGTTGTACCAGAAACAGACATTAGGTTATATGTCAATTATACCTTGATTTTCTTTTTCAAAAAGTGACCGACAACCCACAGAGTAGGAGAAAATATTTGTAAATCATATATTTGATGGGGGTTGTTATGTGTTGCACTGTGTCCCCCCCCCACAAAGATGTGTTGAGGTCCTAGCCCCCAGTAACTCTACAATGTGACTCCTTTTGGAAATAGGGTCTTCACAGTGAGATTCAAGTTAAAATGGGGTCGTTCAAGTTGGCCCTAATCCAATAGGAACGATGTCCTTATGGAAATTTGGACACAGAGACAGACACTCACAGAGGGGAGACAATATGAAGACACACAGGGAGAAGAGCCATGTGCCTGGAACAGGCATCTACAAGCCAAGGAAGACCAAGGACTGCCAGCAAACAGGAGGCTAGAAGCAAGGAAGGATCCTCTTCCGGAGCAGAGAGAGCATAGCCCTGCTGACCCGTTGATTTCTGACTTGTACCTTCCAGAAGTGTGAGACAAGAAATTTGTTTTAAGTCATCTAATTTTCAGTGCTTTGTTACAAAAGTCCTAGAAAACGAATACAAAGGTCTAATACCCAGAATACATACATACATATATATACGTATATATAATTTTTTTAAGTAGCTCATAACTCATTGGCAAAAAGAAAACCCAGCATATGAAGAGATGTTCAGCATCTCTAGTCATTAAAGAAATGCAAATCCAAACCACAGGGAGATACTGCTTCACATCCCCTAGGGTGGTTGTCATCAACAAAACCAGTAACAAGTGTTGGTGAGGATGTGGAGAGACTGGAACCCTTGCACACCGCTGGCGGGAAGGTAAAATGGCGCTGCTGCTTTGGAAAACAGTTTGGCAGATCCACAAAAAGTTAATCAGTTCCAGAAGAAGATAAAAAGCCAACCGTACGTCTCAGTTCTAGAGGCTGGAAATCCCAGATCAAGATGCTTACAGATTTGTTTTTAACTATTTTTTTAAAAATTTTTAATGTTTATTTACTTTTGAGAGAGAGAGAGAGAGAGAGAGAGAGAGAGAGAGACAGAGTGTGAGCAGGGAAGGGGCAGAGAGAGGGAGACACATAATCTGAAGCAGGCTTCAGGCTCTGAGCTGTCAGCACAGAGCCCGATGCTGGGCTCAAACCCACAAACTGTGAGATCATAACTTGAGCCGAAGTCGGACGCTTAACTGACTGAGCCACCCAGGCGCCCCAAGATGCTTACAGGTTTGTGTCCATAGTACTCTGGTAGGGTTTCTCCTCCTGACCTACAGACACCATTTCTTGCTGTGTCCTCTCCTGGACTTTCTTTTGTGTGCACAGAGCAGCTCTGGTGTCCTATGGGACCAGGGCCCCGTCCTTAACATCTCGTTAAACTTACTTACTTCTTTAAAGGCCCTATCTCCAAACACAGTCACATTGGGAGTTGGGGCTTCAGCATTATGAATTTGGGGAAGACGCAATTCAGTCTATAACATCGTATGACCTAGCAATTTCACTCCTACACATACACTCAAAAAAAGCGAAAACATGTTTCTACAAAAACATGTACATGGATATGCATAGCAGCATTAGTCATGATAGCCAAAAAGCAGACACAGCCCCAAGTCCATAAACTGATGCATGGATAAACAAAATTGTGGTATACAATGGAATATTACTCAGCCATATAAAGGAATAATATACTGATACATGGACAAACCTTGAAAACATTACGCTAAACAGACAAAAAAGGCAGACACAAAAATTCACATGTTGTATAATTCCATGTATCTGAAATGCCCAGAATAATCAAATCTATAGAGACAGAAAATAGATTAGTGGTTAGAGGGTGCTAGAGAGGGCAGGAGGAATGGAGAGAGTAACTATTAATGGGTTTCTTTTGGGGGTGATGAAAATGTGGGCTGCACAACCATGTGAATATATGAAAAAGCACCGGATTGTATACTTCAAAAGGTATGTGAAATTTTAGGGCATGTAAGTATCTCCAAAAAAAGTGACAATACTAATGAGATGTATGATGTATAAAAACATACTGGATGTGACCAAAGTTATACTCAGAGGAAAATTCATAGGCTTAAAATATTAAAACTAAGCACTGAACTCATCTAAAAAAAGGCTTCAGGAAAGCAAGAGGGTGGTATTAATAAAGATAAAATCATAAAATAAATGACAAAAGTACAGAACACTGGAATCGATTAATTCAAGAACTGATTGTCATAACCAGTAAAATAAACTTCCAGCAAGGATAATTAATTAAAAAGAAATCACAAGCACATAACATGAAGAAAGAAAAAGCACAGTTACACAGATACTGAGGAAAGTTTTAAAACGTTTGTCTCTAGGCTACTGAATTAGAAAAATATCAAAATAATTGCTACGAAAACACAAATTAACAAAACTCATTCAAGAAGTATGGAAAAGATTGGGAATATCATTAAAATTTCCCCCAAAGAAAGTGCAGGCCCCCAAAAGCAGTTTTGCATGCCTTCAAAGAATGATAATTATGCTATTTAAATTGTTCCAGAGCAGAGAAAAAGAAGAGTTTTTTTCTGATGCCTTTTCCAAAGCCGGCAAAACTTGACAAATGCTAAAACTTGACAAAGAACACAATAAAAAAAGCACTAATCTCTCTTATAAATGTACACGGAAAAATATTAAAATATAAGCAAATTAATTCAGCAAAATATTAGAAGAATAATACACTCACATACAGTAGGGTATAATCTAGGAGTGCAAAAAGAGCTCACACTGAAAAATCCATGAATAGAATTCATCATGCCAACAGCTCAAAGGAGAAAAAACATTTGGTCATCTTGAAAGATGCTGAAGAAGCATTTTATAAAATTAACATTCCTGATTTTTTTTTTTAAGTTCAATAAAAAACGAAAACATTCTGGGGCACCTAAGTGGCTCAGTGGGTTAAGCGTCCAACTTCGGCTCAGGTCACGATTTTGTGGTTCCTGAGTTCAGACCCCACATCAGGCTCTGCGCTGACAGCTCGGAACCTGGTGCCTGCTTCAGATTCTGTGTCTCCCTCTCTCTCTGCCCCTCCCCCACTCACACTCGGTTTTGGCCTGTCAAAAATAGATAAACATTTAAAAAAAATTTTTTTTTAAGTGAAAACATTCTATGGCCAAGGGGCTAAAAGCATGGGGAGCTCTGGTGGTTGACAGACCTGAGTTCAAAGATGGGTGTCTACTTACTAGCTGGGTGACTTTAGACAATTCACTTGTCCTCTTAGGCCCCAGCTTCCTCATTTGAAAGATGATTAGGGGCGCCTGGCTGGTTCAGTCGGAAGAGCCAGTGACTCTTGATCTTGGGGTTGTGAGTTCGAGCCCCACACTGGGTGTAGAGATTACTTAAATATTTTAAAAACTGAAAGATGATTACCATTCCATTTAAACGAATGAATGTAGAAAATCATATTGCAAGTTCCAGCACCAAACACAGAGCAGCATTCAATCAGCGGAAGCTTAGTATTTTTATTAATAAAAGGAAACAGTATCTCAACACGATTTTTAAATCCATCTATATCAAAATAGGATGTTAATATGAGATACCAGATAAAAATCTCATATCACATATATTATACAAAAGGGATTTTATAGTAGATAGTTCTAGATATGGATAGAGAGATAAGAAAAAAATGTGGAAGGATACACTCCAAGATATTAATAGTTGTATATCTCTGGGTAATAGGATTATGGGTGCTTTTTTCTTTCTCAATATTGATTTTTTACATGTAAATGCAATAGCAAATGTTAAGTCATAATCGAGATAGTAAAAAACAGAGCAAAACTGTTATTCCAAAAAACCAGACAAATTGGAAATCTCTCCCAAAAGGCAGAGAAAATGGATTAAGAGCTAAAAATGATAAAGCGAGTGACAAGATTTGAGAATCAGAAAATGGATGTACAACCTAAGGCTTAGAGAGATTCTTAAGAGAGATATTGGAAGCTATCAGAAATTCTAGTCAAAGCAATAACTGAAAAAAAGTTTTCCCCAGGAATACCCAAAAAATGTGTGCAGATCACAAGTTTTACTATGTACCAGCCAAACTCAATGGAAAGAGTTCAATATTGGTCAAGTTTTATTTTCACTAGTAGGTGAAAGAATCACACACACACACACACACACACACACACACACACACACACGCTACTTACACAAGAATAAAAATCACCCTGGCCTCAGATTTCTCTGCAATACAACTGCCAGAAGACGGGGAAGTCGAGTCACAAAGCAATCACATCTCAGGTATGAAAAGGCTCAGAAACCACACGCACTTTCTTGAAGGATTGCGCGAAGGTGCACCCCAGCTGGGTGAAAGACAAGTAAAAGTAATTTTCGAGAGTGGGGATGGTGTAGCCTAAAAGGGGTGGAGGTCATCATTTACTCCTCTCTAGTCTAGACTCAGAAATGTGACCGCTCCGTGTTGACTAGTGACTTCTATCGTCCCTACGGTCTGACCCTAAGTGCTTCCTTGCTCTTCTCCGGGACCAGGAAACAGGGTGACCGATGCTGCAGGGATGGAGGCTGGGGGCTGGGGGCGGGGGGGGGGGGGAACAACACGACAGAACCCCTCTTTCTGAGACAGTAAAGGAGGAGAGACGACTCTGCCCTTCCTGCTGAAATTTTTAAAAAGGGACAGCAAAAGGTGGCGGGGCTCTCCGCTCTTTCCCGCGGGAGATGAGAGGCAGGGCAGCCGCGAGCTGGGTGCGGTGCCAGGCTCTCTGCGAGGTCGGGAGCAGGGGCGCCCACTGCCTCCCGCGGACTCCCGGAAACGCCCGCAACCGCTCTGGCCCGGCGGCACCGCGTCACCCGCGTCCTCAGTCCCTCCCCCGGGGCCCTCGGGCAGGGCTGGCCGTCTGCGGGGGGGTCCCCGCCGTCAGGGACGTCGGTGGGGGCCTCGCCTCCGGGGGAGACGCGGGGAGCCCGCTCTAAGCGGAGAGGGGCGCGGGCGGCCTTACCCCCGGGCCCGGTGGACACGGTGACCTGCGCGTAGGTGGCTCCCGCGGCGGCAGCCGGGCCCGACACGCCGTTGAGCGCCGCCACGCGCACGGTGTAGCGCGCCCCGGGCCGCAGGTGGAGCAGCGTGGCGGCGCGCTCCCGCAGCCCGGCCTGGCGCGGCACGAAGGCCACGCGCGGCCCGCACGGCTCGCACGCGCCCGCCGGGCCCTCGCGGCCGCAGCGCAGGCACAGCAGCGAGTACGTGACGTCCGAGCGGCCGCCCGAGTCGGCGGGCGGCAGCCAGCGCAGCCTCAGCGCCAGCGGCGAGCGGCTCAGGCTGTACTGCAGGTCCCGCGGCGCCGACGGCGGCCCTGGGGGGCGGGGCGAGCCGGGGCGGGGGGGGGGGGGAGGTTAGTGAGGGGGGGGCAGAAGGGGCGTGGAGGTGGGGGGGAGGGACTGGGGGGTAAGTGAGGCCATTGATGGGGGAGAGACGGAAGGGGGCGTGGGGGCCAGTGAGTGGGGGGAGGGCCAGGGAGGTGGGAGGAGGTTAGCGAGCGGACCGGGATGGGGTTGCGGGGCGCAGCGCTGAGTGTGAGGGGCGGGAGCCCCCCTCTGGCCGGGGCGCAGGGTGAGGTGAGTCCACTCCACGAGAAGCCGGCCTCATCCCAACGTCCTCTGGACTCTTGCCCTGGTTCTTCCCACCCAAGGCCCGGGCCCCATCCCCACCCCCGGCTCCCCTCCCTCCACCCCGCCGTCAGGGTCGTGAGCCCTTCCCACGCTCACCAGTGCGGAGCCCCCTGCCCTCAGCAACCCCTCCCCCACGCCTTTATTGACTCCCCCTCCCCCTCTGCGAACGCCTTCCGGAGGGGCACTCACGGGTGCAGGAGGCCGACGGCGGGTCGGTGGGCGAGCGCGCGTAGCTGTCCTGGCACACGCAGAACGTGGAGGCGTTTTCCAGGGCCCGGCTGTGCTCTGGGCACGGGGAGCAGAGCGGCCGGCGCGAGGACAACTTGTAAAACCCTGGGGGACAGGCTGCGGGGCGGAGCCACGTGAGGAGGGGTCTCCTCCACAGCGTGTCTCTCCCCCCACCTTCCTGCCTGCCCCATTAGGGTGACTTTAAGTCCGGGAACTGTGCCCGGAAGGGAGTCTCAGCTAGTCCAGTAACAGCCGCGTGGGATGGCAGCTCCCGACGCAACCCAGGGCTACCTAACCCTTAGCGAGCGCTTAATGTGTGCAGAACACTAACGTTTTACCTTTAGTAATTCGTTTAATCCTCCCAACAGTCTGTGAGGTGCGTCCTTTATCGTCATCTTTTTAAATGAGGGAATAAGGCTCAGAGAGGTTCAGTAACTCGCCCAATGACCCACAGCTAGTAAATGGTGGGATTCCAGCCCAAGCAGACAGCTTTCGGAGCCCGCACCATGCTGCCCTAATTAATGCCCACTGGAAGAAAATAAGCCAAACTCTCCAGTCTTGATGTGAGCCCAGAAGAGAGGTGCCTCCAAGGGGTATTTCACAGCTACCCAAGGACAGACACCCACACACTTACAGTGACACACACACTCACTGTTGTCAGAGCCCATCCTCCCACCACTACCATGGGGGGTTCGTGGCATCACAAATCCTCAACTGATGCACTTGGTTCCAGTTTGAAAGTGGAGCCAGCCAGGTGTGGGGGCTGGGGGCGGAGGGTGAGAGTAGACTGAAGGAAGGTGAAGTTTCTCTACTTTTGGTCTGGACACCCTCCCCAGTTACTTACTTTGCTTCTGTCACTTCTCCGGGCTCACCCAGAATGCAGGTTGTTAAGAGCACAGGCTCTTTATATCCGAACAACCTGGGTTTGTGCCTGGGTTGTTTACCACTTACTTGCTGTTGGCCTTGGGCAAATTGGTTGACCTCTCTGAGCCTCGGGTAGAATACCCACCTCAAAAAGGTTGTTGGAGGATTAACTGAGGTGAAGTGTAAGCCGCTTAGCCCGGCACAGACAACACGTACACAACAGTGGTAGTAATTACTGTTCTTCCGTCACAGGCCTGAAGTGGAAACGGCTGAACGCCCACTCGAAAAAATGTCTCACCAGCTGGGCCAGGTGGCAGGGAGGCAGTGGCTCCTGGCCCTCCTCTCAGCTTCTGGGTGGTTCTCACCTCCCTCCCTGCACCCACCAGGCCTTCTTGCTAGTTTAGCTGGTTCTGGAAGGCTGGCTGCTCTCCAACCCCAAGAAGACACACACAGTACAACAGAGGGGATGCAGACTAGCCCTCAGGAAGGATTTTCAGCCTGTCTGGGAGAAGAGGGGAGTAAGCTGCGGGTTTCTCGTTATCTGGAAGGCTTAGGCTTTGGAGGTTCCACCTTGCTGAGTCCTGGGCAACACAGCTTTGGGCAGGGCCTGTGAAGCTTCAGAGGCTTTGGAAATAATCTGTCTTCAGAGCAGAGCATGGCACTCACTAACATGGTGGGCTGGTGACCAACGGCAACCCCCGCTGGGACTCGGATGGCCTGGGTTCCAGTGTTAGCTCTGCCCCTTTCTATGCCTCTCTGGCCTCAAGAAACCATCAGTCAAGTGGGGATGATAACCTTGGCCTGCCCACCTCTGTTGTGAAGTCAGAGTGGAGATCTGTCGGCAGGATCTCCCAGCAGTAGGGAAAAGTACCAGAGGCTCCCTTTCTCTGCGTGTTTGGGACATCCACTGTCCCAGAGATGTGTGTCCCAATGGAGACCGAGGTGGTTATCTCTACTTTGACAGACTCTGTTTAGAGGAGGTTGGTGTGGAGGCTCAGACTCATGAGAGCCTCTTGACTGCGGGCCCCTCTCTGTCTTCATCAAGGTCAGAGGCAAATGTCAGAGATCACCTAGTTCAACTCCCGCTGGCCCGGTCCTCCCGCACCTTTCCTAGAAGTAGCCACAGTCTCTGCTCAGAAATGGGGAGCCCACCTTCTTCTGAAGCTGCCTCTGCTGAGAAAGGGCTTCCTTATATTGAGTCCATATAAGCCTCCCTGTCTGTAACCCCCCTCTCCTGCCACCCCACCACAGGGTCTCTGTGTGCCCGGGGGAGCCTTAGAGAATATTTGCTTGGGTCCCCCTGCTCCAGGGCACTCCCACAGAGATCGGAAGACTCAGGTTGTACACCCTGATCTCCCCCACCCCCCAAAACCCTAGTGACCGGGAGAGGGTAAATAAAAGAGAGAAACAAAAGGGAGAGAGAACATCTTGGTTCTATCCCCTCCACATCGGTCTACCTTTAGAGAAGGCTCTGTACTCAGCTGTAGAAGGCACTGGAAGGCCTTCACTTTCTGAACACAAACCTGAGCATTTCACTTCCCTTCTTAAAACCCGCCAGCACCTCCCCAGTGCCAACCACCCTACCCTTGCCACATTGAACTCTTCTTTTCACACCTCTGGCTCTTGTCCTGTAATGTCTCACAGCCCTTTTCCCTTGGCAAACTCCTATGTTTCTCCAGACCCCAGTTCAAAATAATAACTCCCTTAAAAAATAAAAATAAATGAAAAAATAAATAAGAAAGAGAAGAAACAGGGAAAAAAAAACACCTCGCTTATGAACCTCTCCCTGGCACCCTCCCCAGCTCCCCATTCCCCAAGGCAGAGATGATACCATTACAAGTGGCTTTTTGTCTGGTCTCAGCTTGAGTCAGAAGGAGGACTGGGTTCCTGAGCGTGTGTGTGTGTGTGTGTGTGTGTGTGTGTGTGAGATTGTGTATCCAAACCCCCTCCTCCAGACCCTGATCCATTCATTGGATGATTTTTTTTTTTTAGCATCTATGAGTCAGGTGCTCTGGAGCTAGGATCTAGAGACAGAGTGAATGAAACAGACCAGGGTCCTACTGTCCACTGGTGCAGATGCCTTCCTCCCACGTCACAAGGAGAAGAGAGGCTGTCAGTTGGTAAGTCCCTCAATGTCCGGCCGTCAAACCGGCGAACCTCCCTCCACACCCATCTTTCTTCTCCCCGTTCCTTCTAGACCTAGAGGAAAGGATGAGCCACCTCCTGTTGGAGGCCTCCAGCCCCTCCTCCTTCTCTCTGGGTCCTGCCCCCTTCTCCTCCTCCCAGACTATCTTCCATCACTCATATGGTTCCTACTTCTTACATTGCTCCTTCTCTACTGCTTCCTCCCGGTGACAGAACAGAGGAATGGAGCGGTAAAAGTGGTCCATTTGGGGTGCAGGCAGGAAGGGCACGATGTGCGGAGTATTAAAAAACAATGAAACTGACGAAAACATGGCCCGATCTTGATTAGCAACAAGTGTCAGCAATTCTAAGCCATGTCTGTAATAAAATACATCCCCCCTGGGGCAGACCACTCCCACCACCCCCTGCTTGGTGCCCCACTGGCTCCTTCCCTCAGCATATAAATAAACAAGGCTCCCATCTACAGTCAAAATCTCCTCTCAACCCAATGTCTTTCTCAAGATACCACCTCCCTCTCCTCCCCTTTCCAATCCAGCCTCCCAGAGACTTTGTGTGTGTTCCCTACTCTAGCTCCTCAACTTCCTTCATCCCCCAGCCTCCTGGCAGCCTGGTCTCTCTCTCTTTTACTCAACAGAAACTGCTTTGGCCAGGGCCACCGGGTGGACATTGTCCAAACCTCACCTTACCTGACTGCTCACCAACACTATAAGCCGTTCCCTCCTGGACCCCTCCGCCTCCCTTGGCTGCCAGAAATAACACTCTCCTAGATCTTCCCCAGCCTCTGATTCTCCCTCAAGGTCCTTTTTTATGGGCTTTGATTCTCCTACTCCCCCTTAAACCCTTAAATACCGCTGTTCTATGAGGCTTCATCATTGGCCTTCTTGCTTCTTACCTCGCCTTGGTCTGTCCCAACCGTACCCACAGCTTCAAGTAGTATCTCTCTCTCTCTCAATCTCTCTCTCTATCTCTCTGTTGCTGAGCTCCAGACTCACTTTCTAGCTACCTCCACTTGATGCATCCCAGACACCACAGATTCGGTGTCCATCGATGTCCTGTGATCTCTACCCCAGCAAATGATCCTCTGTCCATCCAATCCCCTAGAAGTAAATGAATCAAAAAGGACTCTTCTTTTCTCCTGTGTCACATGGTCACCAAGTGCTGTGGAGGCTGTCACATCCATCCTCATCTCTCAATGACCTCTGCTACCGTCTCACTTCAGACCATGCGTTCTTTCTCCTGGACTGTTGTCCCATCTTTCTTATTTTCTACCCCTTAATCCTTCCTTCCTCAATTCTTTCTTTGTAATTACGGCTTGAGTGATCTTTTGAAAATACAAATCTGAACATGTCAGACCCCTGCTTCAAAGCCTCCCCATTGGTCAACAGCATATAGTCTCAGCACTTTATCCTAAAGTTCAAGGCCCTTCATGATTTGTTCCTGCCCCTCTCCAGCCCCATCAGCCCTCACACCCCCAAATGCCCTCTGCCCCCAGCCCCAGTCATGCTACATTCCCTCCTGCCTCCATGCTTCTGCAGACAGTCTCTTAAGTCAGAATGCTTTTATTTGCCTGGAAGAAAGGCCTTCTCACTGTCTCTCTCCACGCTTAGATTTGGGTTCTCCCTTCTCCAGGCTTCCTCAATTCTCTGTTGATATGTATCACACCCTATGGTAACCACTCCTTCACTCAATACATTTCCATTGGGCACTTATCACATCCTGTTATGGATACTGGGGCTGCTAAAATGTGATACAACCATTGCCTGAAGTCAGTCACTAGTCCAGTGGTGGAAACACACACAAGTAGATCACTACATAGCATGGGGTAAGTGCAGAAACAGAGATTGCAGTCAACTGTACTTAATTTTTTTTAAGCAACAAGTAGAGATTGCAATGGGTGCTGGAGAACAGAAGTGGATCCTAACCCTACTTGGAGAGTTCAGGAAGGTTCGTGCCTCCAAGTCCCTTACTAATCCATAAGTTCCCACCAGGAAAGAGATGGTGACATTCATCTAAATGTATATAATAAACCCTCCCTACATGCGCTTGGCAAGTTCTCAACTCATATCGAATGGACAGTCGAACAAAGGAGTGACATTAAGTTGAGTCATTTCCTCCTCTGTCTTCCCACCTCTATATTAATCCCTCCATTGGATCACATATCACCTTGTGATTTTTCAATTTTTATGTTTTCCATCTATAGAGCTTCTGAAGAGTTGAGACTATCTCTGACTCATTTCTGTTGTCCTGGCACCCAGAAAAGGACGTGGCTTAGCAGAAGCCTCTCTTGATCTGTCTACACTAAGGGCACACATCCATACCCCATCTTTACCCTCAGTCCTCAGAGCCACAGATAGGGGAGAAAAGGAGAGGTCTGGCCCGGTGCCCACACAGACCTGAGAACCCAACAGAGCCCCCACATGAAGGGTCTCCCTCAGGGGGCACTTTGACTCACAGTTCTAAGAGTTGGGTGGGATCTTACTAGTCATCTAGCACAACCTCTCAGTCTTTCTCTCCAGCTCAAGAATCCCCCTGCCAGACTCTGACTTGCATATTATCAGTGACAGGGAGCTCACTATCATGTAAACAATCCCCCTAGTCCATAGCTAGTAGAGTTGGGCTGCTGTATCATTTTTCTTTATGCATACGGGAGGCAGCATGGCGTAATAGAAAGAAGTTGGCAGTTGCGCAAATCTGGTTCGAACCCTTGTTCCCCATTTACTAACTTTGCAAGCGAGGTGCTAATCTCTCTGAGCCTCCGTTTCCTCATCTGTGAAATAGGGATACTGGTGACTTACTTTATTGCCAAGAATAAATGAGACATCCTTTGCGAGGTGCTCATCATAGTGCCTGAAATATAAGCCCCTAATAACCCCTTATATGGAGTCAAATTCACCTCCTCGTAACTTCGTTCAGTGGTCCTGGCTGGACCCACTGGAAAGCTCCACAGAAGGTCAGGGCTCTGGGCTCCACAGCCCACAGCTGCTCCACTCCTCCTCCTGCCTCTTTGATCTATGGCACACTCTCTCCCAATTGCCACCTGCGCGCTACGCCCCCACGCCACGCCCCCTCGTCCGCTGAATACCTTCACAGATGTCACCACGTTCCTGGAATCCCGCACTGCAGCTGCAGCGGCCCACGGGCACCAGCCATTCACCATCAGCGCCACAGTGCATGCGCGGGGGGCTGCCGGGCTCCCCTTCTGAGTGCGCCACGCACGTTCCCGTCACCTCCACCAGCGTGGAGAAGGCACTCTCAGCTGCGGTGGCTGGGAACGCCGCCAGGCCCCGCACCGTCGCGCGGCACTGCTTGTAGTAGACGCGCACAGAGACCAGCGCAACGCATGCGCCCACGTCCTGAAAGGCCAGGTGGAAACCCCGCCGGCTGAGCGGACCGATCTCGCGCACCTCTGTGTTCAGCTTCATCTTGCGCTCTCCCAGGTCGCCCTGCGTGAAGCTCTCATCTGCAGCGATTGTATCGATCTTGCGGGGCCGGCTGCCACCTGGGCGGGGACGCCCGCGGCCCAGGTCAGCCTCTGTTTCCAGGTAGTAGACGTTGAAAGTCTCCTTGCAGGTGCCCGCGGCGCCCGGGATGCTGCTGCAGTCGCGCAGTGTGAACTGCAGCTCCACGAAGATGCGCTGCCCGCGGCCACGGCTGATCCAGCCAGTTTGCAACCAGTTGTCCTGGTTGGGCTCCAGCACGTTGCACACCTGGTATGTGCGGATCGGACGGTCATGCTCGTCCACGCCGCTGATCTCCTCCCACTGGGGAGGAGAACAAAGATGTGGGAAGCTCAGAGCCAAGGCGCCCCCAGGAGGTGAAGCCCCGGTGGTGTCTCAAGCTGAAAAACCCCTTCCCCATCATCTCGCATTCCACACACACCCCATCCCCCTGAAATTATAAGATGCAGAGCTGGGAGAAACGTTGGAGACAAAGAGTCCAACCCTTAATTTTATAGGTCGGGAAACTGAGGCTCCAGAAAGAGTGATTTGACTGGATATGAACATCGAATTAACAGCAGAGCTGGGAATGGTGTCTGAAGTCTCCCGGCTCTCCACCAGGTGCCCACACGGGGACCAGGCTGCAGTCATACAGCCACATCTGCCCACCCCCACCAAGTTTCTAAGCCACTTTCAGGATTTTAAATCTTGCTCCTTCTGTCAATCCATCAATCAGCAACACTGCTTGGAGGACCTGCTATGCGCAAGACACTGTCCAGCATTGGCTCAGCTAGATGACACATTTCTGTTGCTAGACACAGTCGGTTTTCCCCTCACTATCTCTCTTTTTTTTTTCTTTTCTTCTTAGACTGACTGAAGACTCAACGTTTTCTAATAGGCCACTCTGGCTTGAAGCCAGTGCCGCTGGAGATCACGTGCTCTGAGGAGCATTTTGATCTGCTGTAACCACAAAGAGCTAAAGGAATTGAGTCTCAGACCACCAGAAGATTCCTGGGAGAGGGAGAGAAAGGTTACACTTACCCCATTACTTGGCAGTGCAGTCCAGCCCAACTCAGCCTGGGAGGCTTTAGAATCCAGGAGGATGACTAGGGAGAGGAAGAACAGAGATGTCAGAAAGTCAGAAGGTCAGGAAGGTGGGAGGGACCCTTTTGTGAGTTCGTTGTAAACTTGCTGAGGGAGCAGAGACAAATTTTTCCCACCCCGTACCTTCCCATGAAGGCGTGGGGTGTGAGTAGCTTGAGTCCAGAAAGAGGTAGCCACAACAATTAGGCAAGGAGCCTGTAGCAGTTTCCTGTGGTTGCTGTAACAAATCATCACAAACTCTGTGGCTTCGAGTATCAATTACTTATTTATTCTCTTATAGTTCTGGAGGTCAGAAGTTGAAAATCAATTTCATTGGTCTAAAGTTGGGCTGTCAGCAGGACTGGTTCCATCTGTAGGTTCAGAGGGGAGAATCCATTTCCTTGAGGTTTTTCAGCTTCTAGTGGCCACCTGGATTCCTTGGCTTGTGGCATCCTCCTCCATCTTCAAAGTGCTTCACTCCAGTCCTTCTGTGATCAAGTTGCCTTCTCTCACTGACTCCTTCTGCTTCCCTCTTGTAAGGACCCTTGTGATTACATTGGGGGCCATCCAAATAATCCAGGATAATCTCCCCATCTCAGGATCCCTAACCACATCTGCAAAGTCTTTTGCATTTAGAATAAGATTGATTGGTTTTGGGGATGAATTAGGATGTGGACATATTTGGGGAGTCATTATTCAGCCTGCCAGAGTTCATGGAAGTACTCTTAAGATTGGCTCTAAGAAAGGAGTGGTGGTGTCAGTGAGCCCCCCTTTCCGCCTTCTAGGCTCCCTAAATTATGACTGCATGTCAAGAAGAGACAGAAAGTGAGCATATTAGAGGATTTCTGCATACATCCTGAATTCATTCATACTCAGGGGCTCATCTGAGGTCTGAAGCCACCAGGGATGGAAGAGACTAGAACCTTTTTAGTTTGACTCTTAGGGGCTCTGGGAAAAATGAGTGGACTCTGCCAGCAGCAGGTGAAATGAAAATTTCTTCTCTCCTGCTCTCCGTATCGGTCCCAAAGAAGCATTGGTCTGGATAGCACAGCAGCAGCTCAGAGACAGGAGCCCAGGCCATCTTGAAGTCTTGGAAGATTACAAATCTAGAGCTTAAGCAAGGGGGTGGGGCTCCAAGGTGAGGGTCTCTAAGAGGGTTGGCTCCAGAGGCATCAGCGACAGTAAGCAGGACCACCGACAGCTTCCTGATTTTGTTGTAACTGACAGCACATCGGAATTGCATATTGGCGTCAGAGATCCAGCGCCCCAACCCCCCGGTCAGCGCTTTAGATTCCAGCTCCTCAGGATTCTACACCTGGATATGACGCCTCTGGATTCAGTTGAGTGTACGGCTCCCCCAAATCCAGAGGCAAGGCGCGAGCCCTAGTACCGCAGGCAGCTCCAAGCCCAACAGCGCAGACCGCTTCGGGTAGTCTGCGCTCCAAATTCAGCACTGCGGACAGCTCCCTCGCCAGCACGTCGGGCTACTCCCGGACCCAGCCATCCCTCCCCTACCAGCGCTCCACCTCCTGCCTCGCGGTTCGGGCTCCATCCCGTCGTCCCGTACTTCGATCTCACCTCCACACCTCCCTGTCTCCTCTGCTCTCTTCATCTCCCTGCCCCCACACCTCCCACCTCCAATCGCTCAGCCTGTCCGTCTCACCGGCACCTGAACCGCCGCCTCTGGCTCTCACGATTCCTGGTCTCTTTCCTTCCCAGCCTTCCAGGTCTCCAGCCCGATCTCCTTAGCTACCTTTGCTTAGCTACCTTTTTCTCTGCCTCTTTAGTTCTTTGCTTCCCGCTGCCCGCTTGCCTCAAACCCCAATACAGACTCCAGTCTCTCTATACGATTCCTTCCCTCAGACCCCCAGTTCTCCAGCCTCCTATCTTTTGGCACTCCAAGCTCCAAGAACAGCCACCAGTTTGCTCACCTTCCTCGGCGATCCCGGGCCTCCCTGGTCCCAAAAGCAACGCCAGACAGAGCGGCATCAGGCAGACGAACAGGCGCAACGGATGTGGGCCCGCACCAGTCTCCATGGTCCGCAGACCGAGCTGTCAGTGCGGCGGCGGCTCAAGCCGCGCCAGCCCCAGCACCGCTGAGCAGTGCCCCCAGACCCTAGCTCCTTCTGGGGGCGGGATCTCGCTGGTTACCGTCATCAATGGGGACCAATCACTAGGCACCGCCGGGGGAAGTCCACCAATCCCCGCCAGCAGAGGGTGGAGGGGTGGAGTTTCATTGGCCAGGGGCGGAACGGCGAAATGGAGGGGGGAAGGAAGGGGTCCCGCCAATCTCCAAACGTGGGGGTGGGTAGCGCTGAACGCTGGTCTGGCTCCTGGGGAGGAGGATGAGCCGGCGACGAAGGTCCAGAGCGCAAAACCTTAGCCTCTCATTCCCGAGAAGTAGACAATGTGGGCGTGGCTTAAAGAGGGGCGAACCTCGGGGAGGCCGCGACACTTGCAGCCTCTGAGCTAGGCTGGAAGCTCCCTTGTTCCCAGGACTTTCAAGGGGTTTTGAAGCCTGATGTCCCGACCCCAAGCTCTAGGGAGCTCCTCTATCTACAAGCCCTTGGCTTCTTCCTGTGTCTGAGGCTCCTGGTGTCTTATGGCTCAATCCTGCCCTCTTCTCTCCCCGCCCTCCTCACACAACACACACACACACACACACACACACACACACACACACACACACCGGCAGGAGGAAGGGACTAAGGCTGACCCTGGGAGCTACTCTAGAAAGGAGAGCAAAGTGGGAGACGGAGTCCCACCCTACCAGCAGCGCTTCCGAGGTTGGGAAACCATGTGGACGCCAGGATGGGGCGGTGGTAAATTTTGCATGAACGATCGGTTCCTCAGGTTCCTGCTCTTGCTGCCAGGACACAGGCAGCACTCTGCACAACTACCCTTTTCCCCAGTCTGCTCAGAGCCTGGAGTCTCCCCCCGCCCCCCCCCCCCCCCCCCCGGCCTTGATAATCCCTCTCCGCCCATCCCAGGGGACTGGGAAGGAGCTCAGCGGCAGGGACTCCCAGGGGTCTGCGAAAGAGACGGAGCAATCCTCGCGGAGTTCAGCCAGCCCTGGGGAAGCTGCAAGGAAACGTGGAACACGACCTCTATCTAGTGAAGGTCATTTATGTGCAAGCTGAGGGTTTAAGGCGTTGGTGGTGGGAAGGGCTGGAGCCCTCCAGGACGAGGGAGGCGGCTATTGAGCGCCACCATCTGGGCTGAACTTGAGCAGAGAAAGCTCCACCCACCCTGTGGCTTTTCAAAGCTCTTTTCTTGGGGGACCCAACACCGCTCCTTTATGGTGGCTAAAGCAGCCTGAAGAACCCTTGAAAATGAATGAGTCGTGTATCCCCATGACCTGCCTGGCCTGAGTGTACATTTTGTGTGTGTGTATGTATATGCTCCTTACCTTTCAACCAACACTCCCTGAGTGCCATGCTCTGTGCTGAAAATATCTGGGTGAATCTCTGTCTCTGCTACAATCCATACCTCCTTGGGGGTAATGGATAATGAATAATGAAAATTGCTGGCATCGTAGACAACTGGCCACTTACAAGCCTCTGAGCTAGCCTGGAAGCTCCCTTCCTGTGTCGTGTGTGTGTGTGTGTGTGTGTGTGTGTGTGTGTGTGTGTGTATGTGTGTGCGCGCGCGCATGCGCATCTAGTATGTGTGTGTTTATGCACCCTTGCTCACAGACATACTTGCTGGACAGCAAGAAGGAGGAGTGGCTGGGAAGAGTTGGGATCCTTTGCCGGTAAAAAGAAAGGTCATCAGGAGGGGCTGAGGCTCAGACACCACAGGACACCGAAGCCCGCTGAGAAAGCAGAAGGAGGTGTGGCATCCAGCTGTTCTTAGATGCAGGTAGGGTCTTTGAAATCAGATCTCCCTGAAGAAGCGCTCTTACACCCCTACCTCCTTCCATCTTCATTCTTCTCACGCTCAATTTTCCCCTCCCCCTCCACCCCCAGCGTTGGGAGTTGGTATTTTTAGAAGCTGCTTAGAGACCCAGGACTCCTTTCATTTCAGAATGAGTCCTCACTCCACTACCCCTCACCCTTCTCTTCAAAACCGGGTCCCATCCCTTATGCAGTCTCTAAGGCGCCAGTCACAGCTTCTTACCTGCGCTCCAGGGACTTCAGCCCAGAGGTTCTGGCCCTGTATGCTAACACAAAATGCAGACTCCTTAGGAGCCTGGAAGGATCATTCAGGAGCCAAGCATATGGAGGAAATTATCTGGGGAAAGCCATACAGGATGCCCCAACAAACCCCTGGCTGTCCGGAGTCTGGTTCTCATCCTATCCCACCACATGCATCTGTAGCCTCCTTGGGGAAATTGCCAGATTGAGACCCTAGCAATGGGGGAAAGAAGAGGAAAAGAAGATTTGGAACAATCCTTCAGTCCTTTTCTTTCTTCCTCGGAACACTTCATTTATAATAAAACCAGGACGGAGATGCCTCAGTGTATAAGGATATATGCAAATCAGCAAGATCTTAAGAGTTCCTCCAAAGCGGACTCCACTCAACCAGGTGACTGCTGAATAGACACCTAAGTGAAGATATTCAAAAGGGCCTTAGAAGGAAACTAAGCTGTTTTACTGTGAACTTAAAGTGCTGGGGTCCAGTCAACCAAGGGCCAGGTTAGATTCTTCCCTGGAATAGCCAGTACAGGAGTGGGGTGGGGGTGGGGTTCTGGCATAGTGCTGAACTGTGAGCCCACCTGCCAGCTTCAGCCTGTAGAAAATTTTCTGTCCGTGGTGCTGAACCTACCAAAGTCTGGACCCTCCATTTTCAACTGGACCTGGGGCCTCTCTGCTGCCCTGCTCTAATCATCAGCCCAGGGCTCTCTGCCTTGTTCCTCCAGCCTATAACCCAGACCTAGCTATTTGCACCTCCAGAAGGTAAGCAGCCTTACTTCATGGAGTAAGAGTGGAGGAACCTGGCACCCATCTGGAAACTCCTGTTTTCTCCTCTGCTCCTCCCCAACCCCATATGAAGTGGGATAGAAGGGATGCTTCTCTCTACTTCTACCTTACTCTCTGCAGCATGATGGAAAGAACGCCTGTTGGAGCTGAGCAGCTTAATTCAACATCTAATTATTTATTAGAAGTGATCTTCCAGGAAGCCAATCCAACTTTACTGCAACTTCCATTTCCAAGTTACTGAAAGTTATACATCTAGGGGCTGAAAATTTGATCTCTTCCTTTTGCACAGATCCGGAAAGTACATTCATCCTGGCTAGACAGAGAAGGTCATCTCCTCCATGGAGAAGACTAAGATTGCTTCAGAGAATCAGGGCCAATCCCTCTCCTCAGGAAAGAGGACAAGGAAGGAGCAAAGAACAGTGGCAAGCCCTACTGCTCAAAGGGACATTTCCAATTTGTCTCTTCCCTCTTCCGGTCTATCTCCTACTCCCCAGCTTAAGAAAAATAAACATCCCCAAGGTGAATTATTTTCTAGGACAATAAATTCACAGGCAAAAATAAGATAGAAGTTATATACAAGTGTTTACATTGTATTTTTCTAAGATAAAGGAAATATAAAATATTGAATTCATTGACTTTGAAAATTAAGCAGCAAAAACCTTTCATTAATACAAATATTCAGACTTTATGATACTCTGCTTCCTCCTCTGTAAAATAAGAGTGAAAATACTTCAGAGTTATTGTGAGGTCAGAATATAATTTATATATATATATATATATATATTTATATATATTATATGTATACTATATATATATATATATATATATATATATATCCCAGCACATAGTACTTGGCACATAGTTCTGGTATGTTTTATTATTCAACTTCATGGTTAATTAAGGTGAAAAACAGAAAGAAAAAAGGAAAGGATAAAGAAAAGTTAGGCGGTAAGATAGGAAGAGAGAGAGATAAAATTAGAGAGACAGTCATAGAGGAAAAGACATAATGAAGGATAAAGAAGGAGACAGTTTGTTGAGATGAATGTGACTAGAAAGTACGAGAGCCTGAAAGAAATGTACTTGAAGAGACAGGAGTGTCATCAGGGCTGGCTGGCTGGCCAGCTGCCAAGTGCCCTCAGAGGTGACACTTACCTTGGTGAATTAATCATGGTCCAGGATCATAAACTTGACTTTAACAGCACTAAGAAAGAACCTATGTGTTGGAGGGTTGGAAAGTAGATCGTACTAACTCAGCTCCAATATTGCTATCTGATTCAAAGAACCAATGAATTAATATACAATGAGAAATGGAACTGCCAAGGAAGCCAGAATTCTCACATTACCATGTCCAGCAAATTCTTCCTTTGTAGGAAAATGTGCATAGGAAGCCAATTTATGACGCAAAGGCTGCTTTGAGAGTGTAGGGGGAGGCAGTTGGATGGTTTATATATTTGACGGCATCAGGCTCTGGTACCTTGTGCCTCCAAATTCCCAATAGGGATAAACCTGCCACTGGCACCTCAGTGACTGTATGAAGGGCCAGGGCTTGGAATGGGATCTATCAACATATGCTTCTCTGACTGTTTTTAAAATCCTAATTTTATTTCTGAAGAGCTCAATTTGAGATTGAAGCAGACCTTTTAAATTTAAATGACCAAAGTAATATAAACTGATAAAAAATTTTGTAAGTAAAAAGTAAAGATATCCATTAGTACTACCCTCATATAGTCCCATTTCAAATTTTAAACATGTTAATAGATTGATATGTACCCTTCCTGATATTTTCTATGCATACACACACACACACACACACACACACACACACACACCTTTACAGAAAATATATCTGTTAGTGAGGTAAATATTGTTGACTACTCAATACCTTTTCTCTTTTATATTTTTCATTGCTAAGAAATCCCCAGTTTTGTTCAGATGTTCATCTACTACAGTCCTTTGCTCAGAGAAGATGACCTTCTCTCCAAGTTCAGGGATGAATAAAGATTGTTATTGGTTAATCATTGTCATCCCATTCCATGTGTCAGGGTTAGCTTAGGCATGGGTATGTAACACAACCCTGGCATTCTGAATTAGAGATTCTGGAAAAGGTTTTCTCTCCTAATAGAAGGAATTGCCTAACAGGCAACATCCCACTTCTTCTCTGCATGTCATACCTGCAATTGACACCTGAAGTGGCTGCAACCATTTCAACATGATGAAGACAGAGATATCAACACTTTGGTAAGATTTTTCAGTTGTAGTAACTGGAAACCTAACTAAAATTGGCTTAAACAAAAATGGTATTTTATTAATTTTATTCACATTATTTTATCAGTGTAACTGAATGAGCTAGATCTGCATAGAACAACAACATTTTGCATTGGGATTGTTCTGGAGTTTTAGCTAATCACCAAACTTGGATTCTAAAAAGAAGTGCAATTGAAATCCTAGAACTAAAAAAATACAATAACTGTATGTAACAAAATGGGTGGATTTAACATAAGGTTAGACACAACTAATTCTAGGAGTAATAAGCTGAAAGATAGGTTAGTATAAAATATCCATACTGAAGTATGTAGAGAGAGAAGAGAATAGACAATATAGATAAGAGAGTAAGGGACATATGAGACATAGTTAATAAGCCTAAATACATGGAATTAGAAAGAGGAAAGAGAGAGGATGGGACAGAAGCAATATTTGAAGACATAGCAGTTGAAATTTTTCTAAAACTTATGAAAGACATTAAGACATATACTCAGGAAGTGTCATCAATCTCAAGCAGGATTAATGCAAAGAAAGCAATATCTAAACACCTCATAATAAAACTGCTGAAGACCAAAGATAATGACAAAAGAAAAAAAACCCTAAAAGCAATTAGAAAGAGAAAATATGCACGTTACCTTCAAAGGAAGAACATTATTAAGACTAGCAACTGACTCCCCAACATAAATGATAAAATCAAGGAAATGATGGAATAGCATCTTTAAGGTGTTGAAAGAAAATATGGTTAATCTAAAATTTTATACCCAGTGAAAATATCCTTCAAAAATGAAAGAGAGGCACCTGGATGGCTAGGTTGGTTAAGCATCTGACTCTTGGTTTCGGCTCAGGTCACGATCTCACGGTTCATGAGTTCTGAGCCCCACAGTGGGTTCTATGCTGACAGGGCAGAGCCTGCTTCGGATCCTCCCTCTCTCTCTCTGCCCCTCCCCTGTTTGCTCTCTTTCTGTCTCTCTCTCTCTCTCTCAAAATAAATAAATAAATAAATAAATAAATAAATAAATAAATTTTAAATGAAAGAAAAATACATGTTTTCAGACACTCAAAACCTGAGAAAAATTTTCATCCATAGGCCCTCACTAAAAGAAATACTAAAGGAAATTTTTCAAACAGAATGAAAATAAACCAAGGAAGCACAACATGCAGGAAGAAATAAAGAGCAACAGAAAGGGTAAATATATGGGTAAAAGTAAATGAACAATGACTGTATAAAGCAATAATATTTTGTGGAATTCTAAGCATATGTAAAATTAAACTGCACCACAGAAATGGTACACAGGGTAGCAGCAGGTGAATAGAGTTAAAGTATTTTAAGTTCCTTTCATTGTCCAGAAAATGGTAAAAGAATTAATTTATACTAAACTTTAACAAGTCAAGAATGCATGCTGTAATCACCATAGTAATCATGAAAGAATAGTTTAAAATATATATATATATATATATATATACACGTGTGTGTGTGTGTGTGTGTGTGTGTATATATATATATATATATATATATATAATTCATGCAGTAAAATAATGGAAAAATAAAAGGAGTCAAGGGATGCCTGGGTGACTCAGTTGATTAAGTGTCCAACTCTTGATTTCAGCTTAGGTCATGATTTCATGGTTCATGAGTTCAAGCCCTTCACTAGGACTGGGATCCCCTCGCAAAATAAATAAACTTTAAAAAATCCATCAAAAAAGGTTTAAAAGGTTAGAGGAAAAAGGAACATAGAACATGTGAGAGAAATATAAAATAAATACTACAATATCTTGAAACTCAAATATATAAATAGCAATTAAACCTAAGTGAACTAAATACCTCTTTTAAAGACCCAAATTGTCAAATTGGTTTTTAGAAAGAAACTCATTGCTGCTTTAAAAAAAATCTTATATATAAGAATTTGGATATGTTAAAGAAAACAGTTGTAAAAAACATGGTACAAAACAGTAACTAAAAGAAAATCAGTAAAGCAAAACTAATATTATACAAATTAGACTTCAAGGCAAGAAGCATTATTTAGATGCTGTATAATGGGGAAAATGTCAATAAACTAAGAAGATATAACAATTCTAAATTTGTATACACCTAATAACATAGTCTTAAAGTATATAAAAGCACATCACACCACAACTCCACATCTGCAGTATAAAAACTAAAATTCCTGGGAATCCAAGGAAGACATTTTGGGCAAAAGAATGAACATGGAAGGTAGTTCACTCAGTGTTATGAACACAGCATAGGAGTATCACTCGGTGTAATCAACTGCTGCTGCCACGACACATAAATCTCCCCATATTTCAATGACTTAATTCAACAAGTTTATTTTTAGCTTTCATTATATGTTCAGTGTGACTTAGTAGGGACTCTGCTCCATTCACAGTCCTCAAGGGGAAGAAATTGACAGAGGGTTGTTGACCCTGTAGAATCGGGAACATGGGATGGGGGAAGAGGGTGTTGTATGAGCCATGCAAATCCCTAACTATCTCAGCTCAAAAGTAACACAAGTCGCTTCTGCTTATGGGGACTCTGCTTATGCGTTGACTTGTGGGGCATCTGGGTGGCTCAGTCAGTTGAGCATTTGACTTCGGCTCAGGTCATGATTTCACAGGTGGTTGAATTGGAGCCCTGTGTTGGGCTCTATGCTGACAGCTTGGAGCCTGAAGCCTGCTTTGGATTCTGTGTCTCTCTCTGCCCCTCCCCCACTCTCTCTGTCCCTCCCCCACTCACACTCTGTCTCTCCCTCTCTCAAAAATAAATAAACATTAAAATAAAAAAAGATCACTGACTCGGGAGGCACCTGGGTGGCTCAGTCGGTTAAGCATCCAACTTCAGCTCAGGTCATGATCTCACTGTTCCAGAGTTCAAGGCCCTCATCGGGCTCTGTGCTGACAGCAAGAGCCTGGAGCCTGCTTCGGATTCTGTGTCTCCTTCTCTCTGAACCTCCCCTGCCCACGCTCTCTCTCTCTCTCAAAAATAAATAAACATTAAAAAAAAAAATCATTGTGACACCTGAGTGGTTCAGTCGGTTAAGTGTCCCATTTCAGCTCACGTCATGATCTCGAGGTTGGTGAGTTCGAACCCTGCATCGGGTTCTGTGTTGACAGCTTCGAGCCTGAAGCCTGCTTTGGATTCTGTGTGTCTCCCTCTCTCTCTGCCCCTCCCCTGCTTCCTCTCTCTCTCTCTCTTAAAAATAAACATTAAAAAGAAAGTCAAAAGCCATTTTGAATAATTGAACCCTTCTGCCAGATTGTCTAATGGCCATTTGTTTTCGGGCCTGCTTCCTCTAGGTCCTCCTCATTGTCTGGCACGGGTTCGGAAGTACTCATCCCCACAAAGTCATCTTCTGTTAATTCCTCTGGTGTGGTGTCTGGTAGCTCTTAAATTTCTCCAAGATCCATATCTTTAAGGCCTTCACCCCCCTCTACCCCTTTATTTTTTTGCAATCACAATCTCTTTCATGAGTTCCTTGATTGGCTCTCTTCGTAAATCTGGTGAAGTTATGCATAACATCTGGACACAGTTTTCTCCAGCAGGAATTTACTGTTTCGGGCTTGATGGCTTTCACAGCTTTTCTATAAAAGTGATGCATCTTCAGTAATTCTTCCAGACTTTCGTGACGTTCTCTCCATTGGGGTTCTGCCATAGCATTGACAAACCTTTCTGTGGGGTACCATGTGTAATGAGACTTAAAGGTCCTTATGACTCCCTGATCTGGAGGCTGAATTAGAGATGTTGTGTTTGGGGGCAAGTAGACCACTTGGACGCCTTTGTTATTGAACTCGCGGGCTTCTGGATGGCCAGGGGCATTGTCCAATATCAAAAGAACTTTAGGGATGCCTGGGTGGCTGAGTCGGTTGAGCATCTGACTCTTTTTTTTTTTTTTTTTTTTAATTTTTTTTTTTCAACGTTTATTTATTTTTGGGACAGAGAGAGACAGAGCATGAACAGGGGAGGGGCAGAGAGAGAGGGAGACAAGATTGGAAACAGGCTCCAGGCTCTGAGCCATCAGCCCAGAGCCCGACGCGGGGCTCGAACTCACGGACCGTGAGATCGTGACCTGGCTGAAGTCGGACGCTTAACCGACTGCGCCACCCAGGCGCCCCGAGCATCTGACTCTTGATTTTGGCTCAGGTCATGATCTTAGGGTCATGGGATTGAGCCCTGTGTCAGGCTCTGCCTTGGGGCATGGAACCTGCCTAAGATTCTCTCTCTCCCTCTACCACTTGTTCTCTCTCAAAAAAAAAAAAAAAAAAAGAACATTAAAAGGCCATCCCTAATGGCAAGATACTTCCTGACTTTTTAGGAACAATGCATAGATGAAACCAATCCAAAAAAAGTGTTCTCATTGTCCAGACCTTCTTATTGTGCAACCAAAAGACTAGCAACCAGTGTTTAGGGGCTCAGGCAGTCCTGAACACACACCTGACTGCATTTGCACAAAGCAGTAGTGTTGGCCTATCCCTTTCTGCCTTCAGTCTTGGTGCTTGCTTCTCTTTATTACTAATAAATGTTCTTCATGGAATATTTTCCCCCCAAGAACCAGGCACTTTCATCTACATGGAACACCTGTTCAGACAGATATCCTTTCTTCTCAGTGGTTTTCTTAATGGCACCTGGGAACTTGTCTGCCACCTCATGGCTGGCAGAAATGGCTTCTCCTGTTATCCTGACATTTTTAAAGCCAAACCTCCTCCTAAAACTATCAAACCATCCTTTGCTGGCATTAAATTCTCCAACTTTCAATCCTTCATCTGCCTTTTGCTTCAAGTTGTGACAGAATGACTTCCCTTTTCTCAAATCGTATTAAGAGTCGATAGGTATAACTTTTTCATAGCAATCCTGCACCCACATAAACGCTGCATTTTCAATATGAGATAAAAAGGTATTTTGCAAAAAAAAAAATGCAAGGTTTTTGTGCTTGCTGGCATAGCTGCAGCGATTGCTTCACAAATTTCCTTTCCTTTTTTTTTTTTTTTTAACAATAGTACTTACAGTGGATTCATTTATCTTGAATTGGAGGGCAACCATAGCCGCAGACCTCAATCTATGGTACATATCAAGCAATTCAACTGGAACTGGGAGCACTTCCAGCACCACTAGTGGCATTTCATATGGGTCCCATGGTGACATTCAAAGTTTACGGTATTGCACTAAACACAAAAAATACACAAGAACCACGAAAGATCACTTTTTACTCCAATACCCAATTTGCTGGAAAGACCAACTGCTCACTCAGAGATGATGACCATCAATCACATGCTGCTTTTTAAAAACTGAAGCCTAGTTGATACACAGTGTTGCTTTCATTTCAGGTGTACAACAGAGCAATTCAACAACTCTATACTTACGCTGTAGTTACCCTCTTTCACCATACAACGCTATGACAGTACCATTGGCCATAGTCCCCATGCTGTACCTTTCATCCCTATGACTTATTCCTTCCATAACAGGAAGCCTGTATCTCCCACTCCCCTTCACCCATTTTCACTCATCCCCACACCTCTTTCTCCTCTGGCAACTACCATTGTCTGATCTGATTAAGCAGATACTAGCAATGCTTGAGCTCACCACAATAGCAACGGGAGGTAGCTCCAAAATTATTGTGGTAGTACAGCATGCACTAAATTTTAGGCAGTTATGATTTATACTGCACCTTTATCTTTGTCTGATTTCCCTGGTGTCACCTATGGTCTGTAAGTGTTTGTGTGAGTGAGTTTTGATAAGTTTTAACATTTGTAATAGATGTGTGTATATCTTATGGTAGTAGATGATAAATACACTAATATCTATGTATATTTTATGCATAGATGACACATCCAACTTTTCCTTAGTTTTTTGGAATGTCTATGCTACGCGGTTGTCTGTGAGTTTTTTTCAAATGGTCACAAATCTCCGAAAAGTTTTCCAATATATTTATTGGACAAAAAAAATCTATATAAGTGGACCCGCACAGTTCAAACCGTGTTGTTAAGGAGTCAACTGTACGTCCTCTATTGGTGTATGACACTATTTGAAAATTGTGTAAAAAATTATTTTTCAGGGCACCTGGTGGCTCAGTCAGTTAAGCGTCCAACTCTTGATCTCAGCTCAGGTCTTGATCTCAGGGTCGTGAGCTCAAGCCCTGTGTTGAGCTCCACACTGGGCATGAGCCTACTTAAAAAACAAAGTTTTTTTTTCCTACCTTCCCAATAATCTCTCTGTTGTTTTGTCTTTAAAATACAATTTATCCATTTCTCTCTTTTTGTGTGTCTGTTTCTGTCTTCATTTCTCTCCTTGGCTCTCTTCTTTCTCTTCTCTCCCAAATAGCACCTTCCTTAACTTATTCAAAACTCCTAGAAGAGGTCCTATGGTGATACAGGGTTAAAAGAAACAGCTGTAGGGGCACCTGGGTGGTTCAGTCGGTTAAGCATCCTACTTCAGCTCAGGTCATGATCTCACAGTTCGTGAGTTCAAGCCCCATATCCAGCTTGCTACTGTCAGTGAAGAGCCTGCTTCAGATCCTCTGTCCCCCTCTCTCTGCCCCTCCCCTGATCTCGCTCTCTCTCTTTCAAAAATAAATAAATATTTAAAAAAAGAAAGGAAGAGCTGTATCCTTTTACATAATGTGCCTTCGACTATAGACCATAGACAACTGTTCAAATGCAGTCTCTCACTCCTTACCCCCAAATATTTGTATCTATATTAATAAGGCCAGTAGGGGGAGGCTACATACTTCAACTGTGGCAAAAGTGGAAAACCAAACAATGAGTTAGGATACACCCTCAGATGAAGACAGTTTTGGAGCCCTCTGAGAAGAGAAATGGAGCCTACATACATCACTCTACAATAGGACACTGGTCAGGGACAACATCCAGAATATTGCAACTTAAAGGAACATCAGAGCTCCACTAGTCCACCTGCCCATTATACAGATGAAGCAACTGAGGCCCAGTGAGGGAAAGACATTTGCCTGGGTCAAGGAGGAAAACTGCAAATCTTAGACTAGAACCTAGGCATCCTGATTAAAAATTTCAAGCCTATTGGGGTGAAGGACTCAGTTGGTTAAGCATCTGACTTCAGGTCAGGTCATGATCTCACAGTTTGTGAGTTCGAGCTCCATGTTGGTCTCTGTGCTGACAGCTCAGAGCCTGGAGCCTGCTTCAGACTCTGTCTCCCCCCCCCTCTCTCTCTCTGCCCCTCCTCCTCTTCTCTCTCTCTCTCTCTCTCTCAAAATTAAATAAACATTACAAAGTTTTTTAAAAATTTTAAAGCCTATTTATTCAGTCAAAGTTGGTTGGACAGACAGTATGTTACTTGCTGTACTAACAAATTAGCACAAACTTGGCACCTTAAAAGAATACACATAATAATACATCACATATTCCATGGGTCAGTTCTGGGCGCAGCTTAGATGGGCCCTTTGCTCCAGGTCCCATAGCCTGTGATCAAGGTGCTGGCTAGCTGCATTCTCATCAACAACTCAACTAGGGAATAACTTGCTTGCAAGCTCATTCACATTGTTGACAGAATTAATTTCCTTGTGGTTGTAGGACTGAGGAGGCTGGCTTTTTTCCTGGCTCTTGGCTGGAGGCTGCCCATAGTTCCTTGTCATATGAACTTCCCAAAGTGGCTGGTCACTTCATCAAGCCAACAAGAATCTGTCCCTTCAAGCGTACCCAGTCCTTCTTTTAAGGATTTTTCATGATTAAGTCAGAATCATCTCACTTTTAATCTACTCAGATTCAACTGATCTGGGACCTTAACTTCATCTACAGAACTTCTCACTTGTGCTACATTCTACTGGTTAGAAGCAAGTCACAGGTCCCACCCACACTCAGGGGGAGGGGGTTTTAGAAGGGCACGCACACGAGGGAACAGGAATCCTGGGGACCATGTGAGGGTCCATCCGCCACAGACAAAAATATTTAAATATACTGAAGTGAAGGAGAGAGAAGTTATCAGGTGGATGCACATATCTCCCAAGAATGAATTGGACAAGCTGGTGGCAAATGAAGCAGGTCTGAGAGCTGCCAGATACAGAGGCAGCTGATTTCTCCTTAAAAAAAAAAAAAAAAAAAAAAAGTCTTTTCTTGCTCTCTTTTCCTCTTTCCTCCTGGGGTAAAATAATCTCTGGTTTATTTTATTTTATTTTTCATAGCATAGTGGCTGCGCTTTCCTTTTTGTAGACAGACTGCTCACTTCAGCCTCCTCACGGCATCTGCCCTTAAACTCTGGTCTCCCCAACACTCTGGCTTGTCGTGGTCCACATGGCCTGTCATGTCCACTCCAGCTTCTACTGTGTCCCTGAGTCTGCATGACCTTTCAGTTTACCTCCCAACAGCTAATTTTGGTTCATTCTTGGGGAGGAATCGAATTGTCTAGCTTGGGTCATATGTCTGCTTCTGGTCCAAACGCCATGGTCAATGGAACAAAATGGCCACTTTAGCAGGTGTGTGTGTGTGTGTGTGTGTGTGTGTCAGGACTTTGAACTTGATGTTCCCTCTGCCTGGAACTCTCTTCCTCCAAATGTCTGCATGGTTTCCTTTCTCTCCCTTCAGGTCATCCTTGCCAACCTTCAGGTCTTCCCTGATCAACCTACTAAAAATTACAAAACTTCTCCACCCTGGCATTCCTCCCCTAACCCTGGCTGGCTTTTCTCCACAGCACTTATCATCATCTGACCACTTTTATTCATTGATTGATAGACAACCTAATACGTGAACTGTGCGGAAGACAGTATTCACAGAATTGCTGTAGTTGTGTTGACAGTTTAGGAAAAACAACTAATGAAGATATCACAAACAAATCAAACAGGGAAAAGGGGAATGAGCTCCAGGAGAAATAAAAATTGTACAAGAAAGGAAGTGTAATTATAGTTCACATTTGGCTCAATAGTGAAACATATTCTAGGATGTAATGTATCTGCTAGTGATTTAACCTAAAATACAGCCACAGAAGAGGAAAGTTGGGAATGGGTTATATATCAGGATGTCTATCAATATCCATCATTCCTGAACATACCTGTGCCGGGGTATCTTTCCACTCCTATTGGGGCGCACTGCTCTTTGGACTTGCCCAGGTCATCCTGGCGCTCCCCAGAGCTTTTCCTCTGTGTTAGATTTCCTTTTTACCAGATCCCAAGTTTCTCTTTACCTTTTTAAATTTAGCCCTTCATTATATCCTTTAGTGGCTTCCTGAAAAAGAGGACACAGGAGAAAAAACCCTGAGACCTCGGGTACCTAAAAATGTCTTTCTTCTCTCTTCACACTTGTTAAACTGGTTATAGAATTCTAGGTTCAAAATTATTTTCCCTCAGAGTTTTGGAAGTAAGTCTCCCTGTCTTCTGGCTTCCAGTGTTACTTCCAGTGTTACGTTCATTCCACGTCCTTGGCATGTAACATCTTTTTTTCTTCCCTAAAAACTTGTATTTTCTCTTTGTTTTCACTATCCCAAACTTTCATAATGATGAGTCCTTTGTGTATTTCCTTTCTTTCAATGCTCACTTGGAGGACTATCACAAACCCTAAAGTCATGTTTTGTGAAATTTTCTTGTGTGAGTTCTTTTTTTTTAAATGTTTATTTATTTACGAGAGAGAGAGAGAGAGAGAGAGAGAGAGAGAGAGAGAGAGAGAGAATCCCAAGCAGGCTCCATGCTGTCAGCACAGAACCTGACACCAGGCTCGATCTCACAGACCTGGAGATCATGACCTCAACCAAATTCAAAAATCAGGACACTTAACCCACTGAGCCACCCAGGTGCCCCAAGTAAGTTCTTTGATAATTTCTCCTTTCAGTGTTATCTATACTTTTTTGTGTGGAATTTGCAGTGGTGAGACATTGAACTCCAGGACGAATTCTCTAGTTTTCTCATGTTTCTTTCAAATTCCATCTTCAGGATTTGGGGGTATTTTTTCCCTACTTCCTGGGAGATTCTTTGGCTTGATCTTCCAAATTTTATATTAAAAATTTAAATTTCAGGGGCGCCTGGGTGGCTCAGTCGGTTGAGCACTGACTTCAGCTCAGATAATGATCTTGTATTCATGGGTTCAAGCCCTGCATCAGGCTCTGTGCTGACAGCTCAGAGCCTGGAGTCTGCTTTGGATTCCGTGTCTCTCTCTCTTCTCTGCCCCTTCCCTGCTTGTGATCTCTCAAAAAATAAAATAAAATGTTTAAAAGGTTTTTTAAATTTAAATTTCAGCTCTTTATTTTTTAATTCAGAAAGGGGGGAGGGGAGCAGATGGAGGGAGAGAGAGAAGCTTAAGCAGGATCCATGTTCAGCTTGGTGCCCATCATGAAGCTTGATCCCATAACCGTGAGATTATGACCTGAGCTGAAATCAAGAGTCAGACACTCAACTGGCTGAGCCACCCATGTGTCCCTCAACTCTTGTTTTTTTAATTTCTAAGAGTTTTATCTTGCACTCTAATCAACACTTCCTCCCTTTTATATAGCATCCTGTTCTTGTTTCATGAATGCAAACTCTCTGGGGTATTGGATGACAACATTTGTTATGTTTGGCGAGCTGAATTATTTGTTTCCTCTAATCTAGTTGCTCTTGTTCTCTCACTCTTTCTTTCCTTCTGCTCCTTTTTCTTTCTTCTTTGTTTGCTTATTTTTATCTCTGCCTTTCACATAAGAGACTTTTACTAAATGTCTGGGAATCATTGGCTGGTTATTCATGTGGAGAATGAGGTGCACAAAACTGATTGAAAGATTTGAAAGATCTGAAGCAAGAAGCAGATTTGCTAACTTATATATTTCACTCTGGGTTGATCAGACAGTGAGCTGGCTTTTCAGTAAGTGTAAAATTTTTCTTAAGGGTCTTTCTTTTTCTCCAGAACACAGTCACTCAGACTTGGTACAAAAGCTTGATAGAAAGCTTTTCAAGGGGCTGAACTTCTTATCACTTATTACGCATATTTTTACTATTCCCCTGGATTGCAACATGGCACCTCATCTCCACCTCTGCTGTTGCCTGATACCCCCGAATCTGGAGGCTTTCTTGTTCTACCCTTCCACAGAGTAAACCTGCTATCTACTGCCATAGCAGAAATGGCTGTCTCTCAACAGTTCTGTGGGGGAAGAAAGGGAGAAGAGACTCTAGGCAGATATGGAAGACATTCTTGGCTGTTTTTTTTCTGAATGGCCTTGGCAAAGGATTGGCTTAGGCATGAGCATATGGCACAATTCTAGCCAATGAGGAATGATGGGAAGTCAGCTGAGAGCTTCTGGAAGAATTTATCTCACTCTTTAAAAGGGTTATAAGAGAGCCATTTCCCTCTTGCATCTGGACATTGGCAAGTGGGAAAGTGATGCTTGAAATTGCTTCCATTCTTTTTCAACCATGAGGAGAGGGCCAAAGAAACCACAGACAAGATGATATGATGCCCGGGGCGCCTGGATGGCTCAGTTGGTTAAGCATCCGACTTCAGCTCGGGTCATGATCTCGTGGTTCATGAGTCCGAGCCCTATGTCAGGCTCTGTGCTAACAGTTCAGAGCCTGGAGCCTGCTTCGGATTCTTTCTCCTCCCTCTCTTTCTCTCTCTGCCCCTGCCTCATTCATGCTCTGTCTCTTTCTGTCTCTCAAAAATGGATAAATGTTAAAAAAAAATTTAAAGATGATATGATGCCTCCATGTCTTTGAAGCACTGGATTAACCATCTCTAAAACCAGCCTATCTAAATAAAGACTCCTCAAAACCTGGCGTAATAATCTCACTATACTTTAAGTGCAAAAATGTGGTCTGAAACCACCAGATTCAGCACCACCTGAGATCTTACTAGAAATGCAGAACCTCAGGCCTCACTCCTACCCACTGAATCAGGATCTGCATTTTAACAAAATCCCCCAAAGTTAGATATGACGCTAAAGTTTGAGAACTTTAGTTAGCTATCCTCCTTCTTATTTACAGATAAACACATTCTAACTGATAGAGTGGGTGTAGCAGACAACTTTGCCCTTTTTAAAAAAAAAGTCTACTTATTTATTTTGAGAGAGAGCACAAGAGGGGCAGAGAGAGAGAGGGGGAGAGAATCACAAGCTCTGTGCTGAGAGTGGGACTCCTTCCCACAACTCTGGAATCATGACCTGAGCCAACATCAGTGAAGCCACCCAGGCACCCCTAGCAGACAACTTTGAAGCCACACGTCACACCCCCTTGGCTCACCTTGATTCCAGCAACAGTTTCCGAGGGAGGAAGAATTCTGAAGCTGTCCCTGCCCCTGAATTTCTTGACCTTGGACTATTCCTTCAAATACTAATGTGTTACTGCTGTGAAGGAACTTTGCAGCTGGGATTAAGGTTATTAATTAGTTGGCCTTAAAACAGGGAAATTATCCCCAACTGGGCCTAATGTATCACTTGAGCTCTTAAGAGTAGAAAAGAAGTCAGAGAGACTCAGTGTGTGAGGGCTGGGCCTCATGTTGCTGGCTTTGAAAACGGAGGAAGAAAGTCACAAACGAAGAAATGCAGGCAGCCTCTTGAAGGTGAGAAGGACCCCCACCTGACAGCCAGTGAGGAGGTGGGAACCTCAGTTCTACAATTACATAGAACTGAATTCGTCAATGATCTGGGAGGTGGATCCATTCCTAAAGCCTCCACAAAGGAACAGAGTCCTGCCAACACTTGATTTTGGTCTTGTGAGACAAGCAGAAAAACAGCTGAGCCACATTGTGCCTGGACTTTTGAGTTACAGTAACTGCGAGATAATACTGTGAGATTATGCGCTTTCGCACTGTTTTAAGCTGCTAAGTCTGTAGTAATTTTTTATGGACAGTACAGTTAGGGTGGACAGCTCTGGGTAAGCCCAGATGTACCTCTAACTGGCAGCGTCCCACTTCAAACATATGACGTGTCTCTCTGTCCTGCCTCAGGACCTTCTCCAATATCATGGGAGCCTACCTGGCACAAAGGAGGCCAGAAGGGTAAGGAAGTTAACAGCCCTAAGGAAAACACTCAACCAGGGGATGATGGGGGCCAGTAGATAATTGCTTTAGCTTTAACCTTTTAATTCTGGGAGGCATTTGTACACTTCTTAGAAGGCAGAATCAAAGCCCCATTATCAATGGCAGCAACCTCCATAATGTGTACCATTAGTTTGGCTTTTCTTTTTTGTCTCATTCTCCTTCCCCACTCTCACTTCCTAGGATTCCCTCCCCAATGCCTTCCTTGCTCCCGAGTCCCTTGGTCAATCTCTGCTTGAGATTGATAGGCAACCAATAAAGTGCTCCATGAACTCATCATCTTGCTTAGAATTAAAAGGTAATTTATTATAAGATTATTCTAGTGTTTCACACTGAAACCAGGCCTCAAGGAAAACTGAAACTAGAGATTCAGTACCACTAAGTTCCTCGCTGTCCCTGTTCCTTCCCCAATGGTACTATATATATATATATATATTTTTTTTTTTTTGAGAGAGAGAGAGACAGAGGATCTGAAGCAGACTCCATGCTGTCAGTGTAGGGCCTGATGCGGGCTCGCTCCCACAAATGTTTCCACCAACCACGAGATCATGACCTGAACCAAAGCCTCTTGCTCAACTGACTGAGCCACCCGGGCACCCCAGTTAACGGTACTACTTTTAGAGAGAAAGATTGAGTCTACCCTCAGTACCAGCGAGAAAAAAATCCCAGAGAAGGGTTATAATTGATGACCCTTGGGTGGGTGTCCATGATCAGTACAGTGGGGAATGGGCACTATCATTGGTTCCTTGTGGGTCAGGCTCCCAGCCCCAGATCAAACCATTATGGCTGGGTGGTAGTGTCTGGGACTCCAGACATGGCCAGTGGAGGCCACCATTACATTGCAGGGCATTTCTGGAAATAGTGGAGGGATGGAGGGCTGGGGAAAACACCCGCCAGTTTTCTAAAACCATCACCGGTCACTCCCACTTCTTGCGTCCTCTTTCATGAAGCTTTCCTGGCTTCCCATTCCTCCACCCAACCCCAAAATGCTGGTGTTCCTGAAAGTTCCTCTTCCCATTCTTACTCATTTCCAGAACCATTTAATACCATGGTAGAGCAAGGTCTTCTCCCCAAGTTTCAATCCACCGCAAACATTTAATCTAATCTAGTCATGGTAATTCCATCCCCTTTGGCAACAATTTGTTTGGGATGAACGGGCAGGCCTATACCAGATTAGACTGATGAGCTTTAAGGAGAAGCTTGCTTAGCCCTTCTAGGAAAGAGAAATGGGTCTTACTGTTGCCTGTTGGTTGGGGAAAGGGAGCATGCTGCCTCAGCTGCCCCCAAGCAGTCATTTTGTGATACGAGGGGAGCCAGTTTGGGTAGGTTTTGGTATGAAGTCAATGGCGAGCACAGCAGAGCAGTGAGATGGAAACATTTCAGTTTCCTAATGATGTTGTTTGAACCAGGGAATCTACTCACTCTGCCCTACCATTGGATGTCCTGCATTATGAGATGATACATTTCCATATTGCATAAGCCAGTGTGAATCAGGTGTCTGCTGCTTGGAGCTGAAGGCATCCTACTTACTTCACACTTACTACTATGAATTCTCTCAAACTCGCTTTCCTTGGCTCCAGACCTACCCACATTCCCCAACTTTGCTCCTCCTCTTCCTGGGTTTCCTACAATTTTTTTTTTTTTTTTTTTTACTTAAATAAGAATCAGGTGCCTACTATTATGCCAAACCTTATTTCAGACACAGCAGCTAGAGCAAGGTTGCTGTCATCATGGACCAGTGAAGGAGGCAGACAATAAACAAAACTATTTTCTGAATAAGTAAACTCATGAATAATGCAGAGTAAGAACTCAGTGTTGAGTGAGGAAGGTGTCATTGCCTATAGAATATCACACCAGAGACTGGTTGGTATTCACTCAGCAAACAGCCCTGGGAACTGTCAGACCCTGTTCTTGCAGCCCCCCTTTGGAGTCTAGAAGGGTATTAAGACCCAGGGTCTGCCCTCTGGCGCCCAGAGTCCGGAAAGAATGGCCAACATGTACCGAGTGCTAGTTTTGCCAGGCCCTGTTTAAAGTGCCTTTCGGTAACTATCTCATTTAGTTCTCACCGATCCTAGGAGTTTGTCCAAAGACAAACAGCCCTGGACAACAGGCCTGGCACCAGCAGTCTGGCCAGTGACAAGAGCTCTTGGGTTTAGGCCCGGTCCGTGTGACTTTGTGCGAGTCACGGTCTCCCTTGTCCTCCCACGCTCTAGCCAGTGTCTGTAGCGTCTGACTCCTGGGGTTTTCCCTCCCCAAGTTTCGGAGGCTCCCCGGGGTGCAAAGGGGGGTCTGAGTGCAAAGAAGGGAGGTCACTGAGAACAGCAGGAAGAGGGTCGGTGAAGTCAGTAAAGAGGGACCAGTAGGGAAGGAGATCCACCGCGAGAGGGTCAGACTCCGACATTCGCATTCTTCCCTACCCTGCCCTCTGCTCCCACGCCCTGGGGCGCCGCCTCCCGGACCTTCTCCTGAGCTCGGGAAGGAGGGCATTCCCTTTCCTCCTCCAGATACCTCTACGCTGCTGGCCCGGGCCGAAGGGAGACGAGTGCCTCGTGAGCCACGCCACCCGATTAGGCCCCTGCTCCTTTGGCCCAGGGCACTAGCAGTTCTGCCACTCTTCGCGTCCAGTTCCCCCTCGACTCCTGACCACTTGGTCTGCGCCGCCTGCATTCTCAGTGTGCCGGGCCCGCCCGCACTGCGGGGGAGAGGCCGGGAGCCGCCCACGCCGCGCTCGGTGCTCGGCGTCGCCGTCTCCCTGGGACGCGCGCGGGCTGCACGACGCGCGGGAGCCGGGCGGGCAGCCATGGCGCGGCGCGCGGGGAGGTAGCCGGGCGGGCCACGGGGAGCGCAGGGGCCGCCATGGCCCGGCGGCGGCGCCGCGCCTGCATCGCGCTGTTCCTGGTGCTGCTTTTCGCCTTCGGCACGCTCATGGGTCTGCGCACGCTCAAGGCTCCGGACGGACTGCCGGCGCTGGGCCCGGGCCTGGAGCTGGCGCCCTTTGAGCGACGCCCGGAGGGAGTCCCCGCGCCCGCCGCCCGGGCCCCGGCCGCCCCCGCCGCGCCGCCGCCTCCGCCTCCGCCGCCCCGCACTGCCGGCCCGGGCAGCCCCCCGGGCCCGGCCCCCGCGGAGGCCGAGCCCGCCCCCGGGCAGAGTCTGCGCGTCTACTCGGACCTGCACGCCTTCTACTACTCCTGGTACGGGAGCCCGCGGCGCGAAGGCCACTACATTCACTGGGACCACGTCATGGTGCCGCACTGGGACCCCAAGATCTCGGCCAGCTACCCCCGCGGCCGCCATAGTCCTCCCGACGACTTGGGCTCCAGTTTCTACCCAGAGCTGGGGCCCTACAGTTCTCGGGACCCCGACGTGCTGCGGGAGCACATGACCCAGCTTAAGGAAGCCGCTATCGGTGAGTTCCCCCCACCCTCGGGCGGCCCTGTCCCCCAGCCTCGCCCTTCCTCGTTTCCACGCCACAACTCCCACTGGTCCTGTCACCGAGCCTCTGGTCCCATTCACCCTTCTTCCTGGCTTCTTACTCCCTCCCTTCTACTTTCATTCAGCGCTTACCACGCGGCGCCGCCCCTACCTTCTAGTATTAGGTCTCCCCCTACTCTGCCTTCTGACCCCTTGCAACAGGGCCCTTTCGTAGGGCAGAGCTGCTGGGAGGGCCAGTGGAAAAAGGCATTTGCTCCGAGCTGTCCCAAGGAGGGACAGCAAGGAGAGGGAGCAAGAGTCTTCCTGTCTCTTGGGCTTCTAGTCTTAGGTAAGTGAGGCCTGGGTATCCTGGCCCTGCAGGAGTGGGGTTCAGTGGAGTCACTCCTGGGATGGCCTCAGCTTTCACACCAGATACAGGGGTAGGGCAGCAGCCCTTCCTGTTTTTGCTGGCTGCAGAAAGTTTGCCCATGTTGTATGATGGACCCTGCTCTGTTTGCAGGGCGGGGGGGGGGGGGGGGGGGCAGCAGCTTTTCATCAAGTACTCTGCTTGAAAAGAGGTTCCTGGGAGCCTCTTTTGTAGGCAGGTTCTGGTGGGGAGGCTCATTTCTTTCAGATTTTGTCACTGAATTCTGCTGGATTTTACAACATATTTCAATTTATCTAGAGATGGCTAGTGAATGGGGAGAAATTGAATGCCAGAGACAATGATGGGAGGCATTCACAGATAAATAACACAGAGGGCATCCCTCAGGATCTTACAGTCTAGAGAGGCAGATGGTCGAGACAAACGTTATTTCCTGTGGGAAGGATAAGATGACCTCGGCTTGGGACTCTTCTCCCCGCGGGACCTTAGATGTGCCCCTTTCCTCCAGAGACAGGACTGTGGCTTCCAGATGGGTGTGGTGTTATGCACCCATTTCCCTTTGTTCTACTCCTTGGGAATGCAAACGAAAGCCGAGTCCTACTCAGGCTTTTGTCAGGCTCCTTCTCGGCCTGGTGCGCAAAGGTTCCCGCTGCCGCCTCGCTTCAGCACCGCGGGCGTGGACAGCTCCAGGACGCTAGGCTCTGGGATCTGATCTGCAGGAAGTAAACCTGGCCTGCCAGAGCCCCCGCTCAAGGTTTCAGGCAGAAACCATTTTGCAGTTGGAGATAGCTTGTGAGGAAACACATCTGCGTCGCACGGGTACTCTGTGTCTCTGAAGTAGCTTCTGTGTTGTGTCTCAGGCGTCCTGGTCCTGTCCTGGTACCCACCTGGCATGGCTGATGATAACGGGGAACCCTCAGATGACCTGGTGCCCGCCATTCTCGACACCGCCCATCAGTACAATATCCAGGTGAGTCTCCAAGAAGAGGTCAGGTGCTCTTTGGCCCATTCAGATTTCCCCTTCTCTGCCCACAGGGTTAGTTCTTGGCATTAGCCTAAGTATGGCAAATACACAGCAAGTGTGGTGTTGGGGGTGGGGCTCTACGAAATAGCCCGTCACTCTTATTTTCTTGAATTATGGGGGGAAATGGGGAAAACTAAATATAGGAGAAATGGGGGACTCAATAAATATCAGATAGAAGTTAGGTTGGAGAGCCTGACTCTGGATGGAGGGCAGGCAAAGACCCAAATGCGCCCAGAAACTCAACTCCAGCCTCAGACCCCTAGTGGGAGGCAATGCTGGGCCTTAAGGCGTAGAGTACAACCCATGTTCTTGGCAGGCAGGCACGCTTTCAAGAGGAATGAATGAGCTGAGTGAAGCATGTCCAGTTAATTTCTCCAAATGAACCAAATAAGTCATTCCCCTCTCTGGTGGCGAAGGAAGATAAACAGCAGAGAGGAGCCCCACTCCTGTTCCTGAGCCCATCACTGACATGTTTAACAGATCATAGCATCTCTGTCCATCAATGCAGCTTCATTCAGCATCCTTCTTCCCAGGGTTTCAAGCAGCTAATGCCAATCACGTGGAACTGGCATGTGAGCTTTAAACCTATTAGCCATTCAGTCACAGCCCATCCAAATGGTTCCCAGATGTCCTGCTGTGGGAGGTGGGCAAGCTTCTTGCCCGTTTTCTTGGTCCTGAGGGCAGTGGCTGCTTTTATCTCTATTATGCCTACAGTTGTCGGGCCCTCTCCTTCAAGCCTTAGAGGAGCATGAGCCTTATAGGTTATGGCCCCTGGGCAGATACTGACCTGACCGGTATCTCCTCTGTCTGTGGCAGGTGGCCTTCCACATCCAACCCTATAAGGGCCGGGATGACGTCACTCTGCATGACAACATCAAGTACATCATTGACACGTAAGGCTGCTGTGGGGCCTGGATTCTGGTGGGGATCAAAATGGGGGTGGGACTGAAGGTTTAGAAAGGTAGGTCAAGGCACACAAGGGCAGAATGCTTATGTCCTCAGCAGCTACTTCACAGTAGACAGTACCGGGCCTTGGGGTCAGCAACTTGGGTTTGAGTTTTGATGCAGCAGCCTCTAATCTGTGATCCGATGCAAGCCTCTGAACCTTTGAGTCTTGTGAGAGTTATGTGAATTAATATATGTGAAAGTAGCTTGTGCAGCGCTTGCATGTATCATCCACTTATTCAGAAAACAGTTGAGTGCCTTCAGGTGTCCAGGCACTGCCCTAAGCCCCGGTTGTATGGTAATGGGCAGGACTAGCAAAATTTACATTCCAGTGTGTTGAGGCAGTGAAGTGCACAGCGGTTACACATGAAAGATCAAATTGTGACCCATACTCTGAAAAAGCAATTGAGAAAGAATAAAGAAGAATATGCTATATTGTGTTAGAGAGCATGCCTGAGGATGGGTGCTATACTTTAGAAAGAGTGGTCAAGGGAACCTCTCTGAGGAAATGACATGTGAGCTAACACCTGAAGGAAGAGTCAGCTCTTCAGAGATCTGGAGCAGGCAGAAGATTCCAGGCAGAGGGCTCTCAGATCCAAAGGCCCATGATGGGACAAGCCTGATGGCAGAATAAAAGGCCAGTGTAGCTGGTGTGTAGAGATGGGGTTACAGCAGGGATGGAGGTGGGTAGGGCCAGATCAAGTAGGAGGGGGCCTTGCAGGTCTCAGTACTAAGAGCAATCAAATGTGATTAAAGAGAGTGGATTGTAGGGAGCCAGCAATGGGAGACTGGAGATCGGTTAGGGGGCTGTTGCTCCAGTATAGATGAAAGACAGGGAGTGGCATGGTGGAGGGCAAGGAAGTGAGGCTTGAATACAGGATCTCTGAGGCTGGGGACGGGTGGGGGATGGAGGACTGGGTTCTTGCTTAGAGGCATGATGACTCCAACTGTGGGGCCTGGCTGGATCCAAAATTGCACTTGGACATCAGGAAAGATCTAACCCATGGCTTGTCCTACAGCTGTACTGGCTGCCCCTCTTAGGCGGCCAAGTCAAGTTCTTCTCCCTCTTGCTCCTCAGGTATGGCTCCCATGGTGCATTTTACCGCTATAAGAACAGCATGGGCAAGAGCCTCCCACTCTTTTATATCTACGACTCATACCTGACGTCCCCTGAGGCCTGGGCTCACCTCCTGACACCCAATGGGCCCCACTCCATCCGCAACACCCCCTATGATGGGGTCTTCATAGCCCTGCTGGTGGAGGAGGGCCACACCCACGACATCCTGGCTGCCGGATTTGATGGCATGTATACCTACTTTGCCTCCAATGGTTTCTCCTTTGGCTCCTCCCATCAGAACTGGAAAGCCGTGAAGAACTTTTGTGATGCCAACAACCTCATGTTCATCCCCAGTGTGGGGCCTGGCTACATTGACACCAGCATCCGGCCCTGGAATAACCACAATACTCGGAACAGGGTCAATGGCAAGTACTATGAGACAGCCCTGCAGGCAGCCCTGACGGTGAGGCCTGAGATTGTCTCCATCACCTCCTTCAATGAGTGGCATGAGGGCACCCAGATCGAGAAGGCCATTCCCAAGAAGACGCCAACACGTCTGTATTTGGACTACCTGCCTCACCAGCCCAACCTGTACCTGGAGCTGACTCGCCGCTGGGCAGAGCACTTCATCAAAGAGAAGGAGCAGTGGCTGATGTGAGGAGCCTGCCGACGGCCACGAGGTGCCAACGTCCTGGCCTCACCGGAAGGTGTCTATGCGTGGGGCTCAGCTGAGGTCATGGGCACTCGCCGGTCTCCAAGTCAGCGGCGGGCCGCCTCTGGGTGGGCTGTCAAGCCTGGGCCCACGTGGAACAGAGCTTGTTCCTTGGGCAGGTGGTGCCGGGGTGCTCTGCGGTGACAGGAAACAAGGCAGGGTTCCAGAGGGAACCACAGAGGCTGGCGGGTGACTGGATTTAGCCCAGGGCAGCTCCATATCCTGTCCCGACACTTTAAAATAGTCCCTCCTCGCTTGGAACTCAGCAGGTTGGTGTGCAGCGGAGCCACCAGGTGACTGCTCTTCGGAGGGGCCAGGGCTCGGGGCTAGCACATGCCCTGCTTCCTCTTCAGCCTTCCTCCCACAGCACCTGTTTTCTCTAAGTCAGGGAACCGGATTTGAAGCTTCCCAAAAGGGAAATTCTAGATTGAAGCCCCTCCCGGTAGACTCCTGAACCCAATGATCAGGAAATACCCCTGAGCATTCATTCATTCATTCAACACACACTAATTGAGCACCTTACTATGTGCTAGGCGCTAGGGAGGAACTTGACCTGGCAAGGTCCTTTTTCTTCCAGAAGCTTACAGGATCCAGCTTTCCTTCTTTGGTGTGGCCTTGTAGCTAGTGCCTGAGCACAGTTTCTTTTTGCAGTTTTACCCAGCGCTGGGAGTTGTTCTTTTTCCTCTAAGAAAATACCTCTGTGCTCCAGAGCCTCCATTTCCCCAGATGACCATTTAGCTCCAGGGAGAGGACTAGGACCCCCCCCCCCCGCCCCGCCTCCCTTTAGCTGCCTAAACTGAATGAGGCCCACTCAGTCGAGCCATTTTCAGTGCTACTGTGATTTGTATCAATTAAATACAACGTGGTATTCTCTAGTAAGCATTCTTTTTGCTCTCTTCAAGACTTCCTGAATTCTGAGCCCGCCCTCAAATTCCGTGACAACCTGACATGTGGGATCGGCTGGCCAGCATTGGCACAACGAAGAGTGAGTTTGCTTTAAGAAATGAGAAGTTCAAACACGATTTTTAGAGGGCATATGTAACCAACTAGTACTTATTTACAAATAAACTAATGTGCTATAATTGTAGGAGCCCTCAAAGTAGACCCTGGGACACCTCCTTGGCAAGACTTAGGAGCTACTTGAAAATATGTGCGTTACTTTATGGGCTCAAGACTGAATCCCAGTACTGGGAATGGGGTGCAAGGTGCAGGAGGGGAAGAAGTGGGCCTATGGATTACCACAGGACCCCCGGCTCCAGTTAGGTCATGGATACTGAATGGCACCGATGGATGGAGCAGATCAGGACAGGTGAAAAGGGTTGGATGGTGACCTGTAGTTAAGTTACAGAAAGGAGAAACTAGGAGGCTTCATTCCCACATACACAATTTGGAAAATTCTAAAAGTACAGCAAGGCCAGGGGCCTGAAGCAGCAAGTCTCATTCGTTGCTGATGGCAAAGCAGCTTGATCAGTTCTTCTGAAGGTGAATCTGTATCAAGAACCAGAAAAATGTTCATACGCTCTGACCCAGTAACCCTCCCCTACGGAAATAATTCAAAAGAAGAAAAATAAACTATTTACAAAACATTTTCTATTAATGAAAAACAAGGTTCAAATACCCAAGAATAACTGTTTAACACTTGGTATTCACATGAATAAAGATGCAGGCTGCTGAGTAGACACTGGATTCAAATAAAAGTGTTATAGGTATAATTTGTTATAATTTATTTTATGAATAAATACGAAAAGAGCCACTGGCTGACAGAAATAGTAGAGATTTGCTTTCCAGTATTCTCTAATTTGGACCTCCCCGCCCCCACCCCTTGCCAACTGAGCTCACTTCCCACAACTTGCCCAAAACGATGGCTCTTCCTGGCATCACAGCACACCATACCACCGGCCTCACTGGTTCAGAGGAAACAGTGTGTGGCCCGTGGCTCAACAACCTTTATCCTAATCTGGTTCCAGCTTCAGGTGCAGAAACACATGCCTTTGGTCACTTGAGACGTTCCAACAGCACCAGCTGGTGCACTGGCTGATCTGGACCTTAAAAGCCACCATCCACCAGAGGGGAGGCTCTGACTAGATTCCAAGTCTGTTCTTTCAATGTTTCAAACATATCTTTTAAGAAGAAACTTATTAGGACAAGGCCATCCTAGGAATGTGCTCAAATAAAGTGTCTAGTCAGCTTTTGGCTGATATGAAAGTACAGTTCATAAATATGACCTCCCCCACCAGTGTGAGACAAAATCAGCAGCTTCTGGGGCCTGGTCTACAGGGTTCAGAGGGACACACTGCCTGAAAGCGTCAGACTAGTGATGCTGTGGCCCCTGTGGCCTCTGTGAATGAGGCCTTGTCAGTCACCAGCGAACAGACACACAGTGTCCAGCACCAGTCCTCGGGCCCTCCCTCTTCCCGAGATTCACGAGCAGGATCCGTGTGAGGGGAGCAGCCCGTACTTCTGCTGGAGGATGGCTGTAGTTCTCTCCAGGGCACTGAGGAGGAAATGGAGGGCAGTTAGAGTCGGACTCCTCAAAACCCTGAGCCCACCAGAGCATGGTGATCAGCTCTTCAATAGATCACTGATGAATCCTTTGAAATCTGAAAAAGCCAGCAAACACCGGCAAACTTAGTCCCCACCTCCATCCGCCAGTTCTTCAAACCTGCTCATTCCCCTCGGGACAAGATAGGAATGACAACCTTTATTCTGCCGAGGACTTTTTTTTTTTTTTTGCACCTTCCAACCCCCTTCCAATTCTATCCCCATGCCACAGCAAAGACTCACCAGCCTGGGCGGATGATGCCAAACTTTCCAGGTACAGATAAGTCAACCACAGTTGAGCCCAGGCGATACTCAGAGCTCTGGCCATCCCCGATTGGTCCCCCATCAATGATCAGGGACAGCTGAGGCCAGAGGTCCTGGAACTCCTGAGAAGAAGGAGAGGAAGACCATGGACGCTACCTCTGGCGTCTGCCATGACGTCACACTGCACCCAGAGTTCATAAGAAAGCAAAGACCGCACACTTCTAAAACAGGAGGCATCTTCCTCTAAGCAGGGAAAGGAACCTCACGCAGTGAAGGTCACCTGTGCCAAGGACACTGCCTTAGCGCCTGGGATACGGCATCCTGTGAGGCGTGAAGCCCTCCTAGGTCGGTGCCTCAAGTAACACCTAAAACTCAGAGAAACTCTTTCTGTGCCAAGAGGAGATGCCACACAGAGCTTCTGTTGGGGATGTATAAATACAATGACTGGAGTCCTACCTAGGTGGGTGTCCAAAGGCGTGGGGATCTACCCTGAGCTTCCGCCCAAATTTCTATGTCACCACATTCAAGTGACTTTATCCAGGACACTCTGATTCTGGATCTCAGGATCAGTAGGGTAAGGGTACGGAGAGGAAGACAGGTGGATTCTCACGTGCATGCCACCAGCACTCAATCCTTAAGGGGCTACGGGAAGGATGCCCCTCCAAAATCTGTGGATTGAACTGTTAACTGGGTTAGAGCATCACCCATTCTCCCCAGCACTACCACTCACGAAAATGCTGCAGTGGTGGCTAGGCCTGGGCATTTGGGACGGAGGGTCTTAACTACCAGCTACTGTGTTGGTTGGGTCAAATGTTTGTGGACAAGCCAAGAATACCCCCACCCCCACTGCCTCGGGCACAGCCACGGGGACCAGGTAAAGCCTGCAGTCCCAGAATAAGAAAGGATGCTGAGCTCTCACCCTCACTCTCTAAGGCCCCTGACCGCACTCTCTTTAGGTCTGGGCTTGGGAAACCCCAGTACTTTGCTATGTTTTACATTTAAGTTCTGTAGGAAAAAAAAACGTGTGGTGGCATTTCTGTGTGTTCTCATTTGTTCTAAAGCCATGCAGTCAAGGCAGGATTAGGATAATCCTTTCTTTGACATGGCTATCGGCCGAGGTAAAAGAACAGGGTCAGGAGTCCCTGGGACAAGGGACTTCAGAGCCTTAACTTTCTTTACAGCACTAATGTAAAGGCTTATTGCCTAACGACATTTTCAAACTGCTACCATCAAAAAAATGGGGGAGAGGGGCGCCTGGGTGGCGCAGTCGGTTGAGCGTCCGACTTCAGCCAGGTCACGATCTCGCGGTCCGTGAGTTCGAGCCCCGCGTCGGGCTCTGGGCTGATGGCTCGGAGCCTGGAGCCTGTTTCTGATTCTGTGTCTCCCTCTCTCTCTGCCCCTCCCCCGTTCATGCTCTGTCTCTCTCTGTCCCAAAAATAAATAAACATTGAAAAAAAAAAATTTAAAAAAAAAAAAAAAAAAAAAAAAAAAGGGGGAGAAAAAAAAATCACTTACTGTAATATTTCTTATTACTAAAAACACAATAGGAAGAAAACAGCAATTCTCCCCCTCACCTCTCAGACTTTTTAATGAAACCTTTTCAAGATCCTTTCATTTGATCCCCCCACCCCCACCCCACCCCTGCCAACCAGGCCGACTTCCCACCATTAGAACAAATGGGTGTCTCTTGCAGGTCATTCCAGTGAACCATCAACCCCACAGATTCAGAGGAATCTGTGTTTGGGCTGGTGATGTTTCTGCGGGGAGGACTGGGTAGCTCTTACCTCCACGTTCAGAGAACTGGCTTGGGAGCTGAGGTTGGCACTGGTGAGAGCAAGTGGCCCCCCAAACACCTGAGCCAAATCCTGTATGAAGGCATGGTCAGGAATCCGGATGCCTACGAGCTATAAAGCAAGAGGAGAGGATCATCAAAAAGGGTGAGATGGGCGGGGAGTGGGTCTGGCCTGGATCCTAGTGAAAGCCAGATGGCAGGAGTCTGGGGACACAAGACAAGCAAATCTGACTCACAGGAGTAAAGGGGTTCAGATCCTTATTAAGCTCCTCAGAGCGTTCCAACACCAGGGTCACTGGTCCTGGTAATAAGTCTTTCAGGAGCCCCTCGGGTACTCTCACATGGCAATACCTGGAAAACAGAGGGGACACAGATCCATCCAAGAATGAAGGGTCGCTGCTGGTCCTATTCCAGACTATGGACAGATCTAGAAAAGGGGACTCTTGGGACTACGATGAGATCCGTCTGTATTCCCTCTTCACCTCCCTGAGAGTTTGAGACGCTGGGCTCCAGAGGAGCACACCCGGTTTGGGGCCCACATGCCTCTGGTCTCTGAGGCTACAACAGCTGAACCGTTATCACGCTCCATGTTTCATTTTCTTCAAGGCATCCCCCGCCCCTACTAAATTAAGCTATCGTGTTTGTCTCCTTTTTTTTTTTTTTTTTAAACCATGGGCGTCCCTCCCCTCCCCCCCTCCCCGCCCCCCGCCATTATCACAAAAGCGCCAGGAGAGTAAGGACCCTGACTGCCTCGTTCATCGCGGCGCCCCAGCATCTCGTTCAGACACTGGAAGACGTTAAGTGCTCGATACACATTTCCAGTTCCGGATTCCTGGGTGAGCCTGGACAAGCCCCTCCCGCTCTCTGCGCCTCAGTCTCCCAAGCCTGTCACCGGAAGCCCCTCCCGCGGTGCCGCCCTCAGCGGGGCCGGGTCGGGGCGGCCTCACCTGTAGACGTCGGCCACGCGGCCCAGGCAGACGGCCAGCGGCTTGGCCTCACTGCGGCCCTTGAGGCGATACACAGCTCCCAGTGCCGCCGAGCAGCTCGCCGAGCAGGCCAGGCCGTACAGCGTGTCGGTGGGGACGGCCACCACGGCGCCGGCGCGCAGCTCGGCCACGGCGGCCCGCAGCGCCTCGGTCCAGCCGGCGCGCTCCGGGCTTGCGGCCCGCACGGCCCCGCTCCCCGGGAGCCGCAACAGCCGGGCCCCCGGCGCCGCCGGAGCGGGGCTCGGTGGGCGCAGGAGGCGGCCCCTCCGGGCGGAGCCCCCCGGCCCCTCGCTCAACCCCACGCTGGCAGCCACCGCGGCCCTCAGCCCCCTGCACGGACGCGCCGGAGACATCCGCCCGGGCCCACTTCCGGGAGGAAGTGACGCGCCCAGTCAGCTTCCGGACGGGGAAGCTCGGCCCCACCTCCACGCCGGGCACCTTAAAGGGACCGCGACCCCCAGGAGGATTGAAGGAGACCGGTGGGGACGGGGCGGGGCGCAGCCTTGCGGAGCCCTAGCGCAGCGCTGGGGAGGGGGGCGGCCGAAAGGGGGGCGGTGGTCGGGCCGCGCAGGCGGAGATGGAATGGGGCCCGGGCTCAGACTGGTCACGGGGGTGAGAGGGGGCCCGTCGGGGCGGGGGGAAGGGGCTCGGACCCCGCGCGAGCGCCGGCCCTGACCGTGTGTCTGTCGCTCTCTCCCGGGCAGGGAGGCTGCCGGCGTGGACCGTGGGAAGGCGGGGCTGGGGCTCGGCGGGAGGCCACCCCCGCAGCCGCCCCGGGATGAGCGCGCCCAGCAGCTGCTGGACGCGGTGGAGCAGCGGCAGCGGCAGCTCCTGGACACCATCGCCGCCTGCGAGGAGATGCTGCGGCAGCTGGGCCGCCGGCGCCCGGAGCCGGCTGGTGGCGGGGTCAGTGCCCACCCCGGGCTGGGCCTGGGAGGTGGGGACTGCCCCGTCGCTGGACTTGCTAAGCCCTAGCTTCCCCTGGAGGGTGGAAGAGTGTCCCCACCCCACCGCCTTACCCCCAGCCTCCTATCATCTGGGCGAGAGGCTTTGAAAAAGTTAAGTGCTAGCCGAATGCCAAGTGGCCATATCCTTGCGGGGCCTAATCTAAGGCCTTTCCTCCCAGCCTCACTTTTCCTTTCTGTTCCAACCAGAACGTCTCAGCCAAAGCCGGAGCGCCTCCCCAGCCAGCTGTCTCCGCCCGAGGTGGCTTTCCAAAGGATGCTGGCGATGGAGCTGCGGAGCCCTGACCATCCCTGATGGGCGCCCTGACTTCTCTCCCTCCCGGGGCTGGTGGCTGGACTCTGAACAACCCCCTTCAATAAAGGGGCCAGTCTTCACCAGCAGTGGCTGGTACTTGGCTCTCGGCCTGGGGTGGCCGCTCTGCTAGCAGCTGGGTTTCACTCCCACTTCATCCTGGCTGAAGGCAGTGCTGAGCTTTGAAATGTGGCCAAGGAATACCCAGTCTGATGACCCGGATTTGGGCAAGACCAGCAGTGCTCTCCAGAGTGGTCTGACCTGCTTTGGGGGATCCAGGTGGTGTTACATGTCCATTTCATGCTTTGGGGGCTCCTAGCCCCACCAAACACTTTTAGCAGAGCCTTGATTAAAAGGAAACCTGCAGACTCTCCTGGTGACCGACCTTTCCTTTCTGTCCCCTGAGACTCAGCTGGGGAGGGGGGAAGTGGTTGAAAATTGTCAACCATGGGTAATGTTGGGAAGAAAGGCCACAGATACTACCAGATTTAAATAAGCATTTAATTAGGATTTCATTAGTATTTAATATTGCTTTCTCAATTCCAAAAAGTTAAATTTTCACTTCTTAGCAGATATCTTAAAGTACAATATTAAGTTTATACAAAATGAGCAATTAAGCAAACACCATTATTTCACATTCTTCAAAAATACAAATTCATATTTACTCTTTTTTGGGTTTGGAGGTTTCTTCCTTTGGAAGTACTGAACCTGTAACGTTTTCATATCGCTCAGTGGAAGTCCGTTGTTCCCATGTTTCACCCTTAAATAAATTTGATAGGCTTTTACACAATCCAAATAAAACCATTTGAGATTTTAAAAACTGTCACCAAGACCTCCGGCCGATGACTGGTGTGTGTCAAAAAAGAAGGCTCTCTGTGGGTCTTGCCTTTCCTGGCCAGGAGATGGGAGCCAGAGATTCAGCAAAAACCTATTTCCAGCCACCTTCCCCAAAAGGGACTAGGAGGAGTTCACAGGGAAAGGGAACAGCCACCTTGAACTCCGACCCCCCACCCCCACATTCTCCAAAAACACAGCGAAGGATGTAGACTGTTGAATCAAACAGCGCCCTGGGGAGGCATAAGGACATGGGAGAAGGGTAAGAGAGGCCTCTGACTTGGCACCACTATGAGGATAACGAGGATATTGCAAAAAACACCCCTGGGTTTTGGTGAAAAAAGGTTTTATGAAAAATTTTCCCGTAAGAAAAAGAGTAGAAACTGCATTGAGCTGAGAAAGTGACACTACATTATCACCCAATTTTTGGCCCAGCAGGCACACCACCAAAAGGGCAGTGTGTGGTTTTAAACTTTGCTTCCAGTAAAAAAGCTTGTACTATGTACACACTGACATAAGATCCAGTTTAATTTGCATTTTTCAGTGCAGACTGAGGAGAACCTCTGGAACAGGAGTAACAGTGAGAAATGCCCAAACAGTGATCATCAGCTTCCCCAAAGGGCATGAGAGGAAACATGGGACCCTCTCCCTGTCCCCCCGCAAAATATGCAAGAGGAAACAGGCTAAACTGACTACCAACCAGAAATATGCAAGATTCAGCTTTGTTGCCTCCCGCCCCGCCACCCGGTATTAGGGAATGGACAATTTCCCATCTGTGTCACAGAACCATTTGCATACTGATCTGTGGAAATCCTTCTGCTTTGGCTGAAGTGTATTTCAAAACTTCTCTATTCTACAGTAGCCTGAGAATTGAAGATAAAATGGGGGCTCGGGGGAACAGGAGGGGAATGTGGGGAAAGGAAGAGAAGTCGATAAAGCAGATCAGTAACAGCTTTGTTTACTGGATTTAATGAAGGCTGGAGACCTTTTCTCTTAGAGAGCCAACATGGGCGGGCGGTGAGGGGAGCAGTAGGGAAATGGCTCGTGTTGCCCGCTCCCCCACTACCACCACCACCTCCCCAACATAGTTCAGATTGGAAAATGTAAACGCTAGCAATACTGTTGCAGTTCCACAAACCAATGGTTTCAGTGACTCCGGAGAAGTCTCTAAGATTGAAGACAACGAAACATGATTACAGATATAAAAGTCTAGAAGGTGCCAGGTTCTACCTAGGAACAACCTGTTCCTTCCTTTCAGGCATCACTTTGTAATGGTGAAGGCGGGGCAAGATGGCAAGGGACCGAGAAGTGATGAAAACGGGGCCTCAAGTCAGCAAAGGAAAACAGGACCCGCAGTTCTTCAGAGAGCCTGAGGGGGCGCCCTCGGGCACACAGGGAAGGCTTGCATAGATAGAGCAGTTGCTGAGAGTGCATAATAGTGTTTCCCTATAGACAGCCTCACAGTACAGGGCTGATCGAGCGGAAAAAAGCGGCCGGGCCAGGGCCACATGGGACAACGACCGTCAAGCTACACATATTGCACCAAGGTAAGTGCTTTTCTTTTCACACCTCAATTTAACTTTTTATTCTGAGCAAAAAATAAAACTTTGTGGAAAGTATATATATGTATATATATATATACACAAAAGAAATTGCAGCAATTGGGTTAAAGATAAAATAACCTAAAGTGCTTTTTTATTTTATTATTTCTTTAATATACCAATATGAGGTTCTGCAAACTCATCCCTCTGGACACATTCAGCATTATACAAAGTCTCTCAGGAAAACCCACCCACCCTCCATTATCCCCATCAATCCACTGCCTTGACCCTGAAGGTAAAACTCCAATCTATTGACTTTCCCAGAGGTGGGGGAGACAAGTCCCTGGCTTCTACCCAGAGACGTCTTCACACCTTAAGCCCCCTCCTGGGCTTTGTACCATGATCTCCTTCTAAGGGGGAAGGGGTGGAATTGAATAAATGACACCAACTCGTGTCACCAAACTGGTGATGCCCCACAAGGCTGCCAGACCCTGCCAGGAGAGGCAGGGCCATCCTCCCTCAATGTCCCACCCCCCTGCTAAGGCAGTTTGGGGGTGCCAGCCGGGTTCCCACCCCCTCCTAGGTCCATGAACTCCAGTCCTTGGTGCTGACCACACCCTGCAAAGGCCAGTGGAACTGGAGATGTGCTAGTGGGAGCTGGAAGAATCCATCTACACGGTGGCAATGGCCAAGCTTACCAGGGGAAGAAAGAAAGCTTGGTTTCACCTGCCCGAAGTCTGTAGCCCTTCCCTAACCTCGCCACAGGTTCGTGCCTGGGTTTGGAAAACGCACGCTTCGTGAAGGCCCGTTCTAGCTCCACTTTTGCCGGCGGCCCGCTCTCCTCCCAGATCCCTGGCACAAGAGGCCAGGCTTGCGGGAGGGGATGGGGTGGGGGGAAGAGCGCGGGAAGAGGAAGGGAAGACGGCCTGGCCTGTGGGCGAACCTGCTCTTCACAACCACTCACTGGCATTTTAAGCACATTCCTGATTTTTCAAAAGCTACTTGGCTCGGACAGTCCCGCTTGTCATTTTGAGTCACCCTCAAAAGGCAGATACTTCAACTAGAAAAATCTGTCAGCCTAAATACTGTTGTTAAGATGCTGCTTCATCACCCCCCAATCTTTGGAGAGCAGAAAAGCCACTGACCTAGGTATGCCCAACAGGAGTACAGCCCTGATTAACTCGAGAGAAGCAGTAACGAAACCACGGACACTTCCAATGGCTTTCTCTGGGTTCCTGTTTCCCACTTCAGCTCCCAGGGAACCGAATCTCGGGTGCCCCTCGGATGGGTATGTTGGGGAGGTCATTCGTGCCCTCCGATAGAGCTACCTTTGGGACCCCATCATGTCGTTCTGTCAGAAGCTGTAGAGAAAACAGCGCGGCTCCTGCCTCAGAGCTTCCCCTGGGTGTGAGACCCGGAGATGGCCAAGGACAAACCATGCTCAGCAACTGGTTTCCCAGGAAGATTAACCCACTGTGGTAAACAGAAGATGCCTCCTGCCTTATCAACTTCTGCTGAGAACCCACCAGCTTTTTGGGGAGGGGAGTGCAGAAGGTCAAAAAGAAATTGATTCTCCTGCCCAGACTCCTAGAATGAGAAGCCACCAGCTGCCTGCGGGTAAAGCCCTTTTCTCCTCGTGGCAGTAACAACACTGACTACCTCTGCCCTCTTGTCCAACTGTGTCCCTGAAATTCTGTCAAACGTAGGGCCTCTGGCTCCCAGATAAATGATCAGCTCCGGATACTGTCTTGGCTGGCCCTGAGTAATAAATAGCTCAGAGAACAGAAGAGTGACACATGCAGATCTCTTTACATTAGGTAATGGTAAAGGAAGGCAAAATTATGGCTGCTTTCTGCCTGACAATGTCGACTCAGAAGAGCAGTCCTGTTTGTGGACCCCTGTTCCCGGCTCAAGCAGGGAAGGGGGCTCTTGGAGGCTGAGGCCTAGTCCAGACCGTGGGCCAGGCCTCATTTCTGAGCTCAGTGAGGCTCGGTGAGCACTCATGACTACATTAATATAGCCGGTTGAGAGAAACTTTCCATTTTAGTGTGAATTGTATTTTAGGTTTTATTTTAAGAGGCAATGACTTGGAGCCAAAGGCAGACAGATGGATATAATTCTATACACAAATCAAAAAAAATTTTTTTCCCCATAACACAACTTAATGAAACATTCCAAATGAGAGAACTTATTGCAACATTTCAGGCTTTTTGGTGGAAGGGGGATTTTTTTGTTTGTTTGTTTTGTTTTGTTTTGTTTTACCCTGAGTAGAAGATCATCGTTTTGTGGTTTTTGTTTGCTTTTGTGTATTTGTTTAGAAATCACGTGACTAAGCTGAGCAAGTCACATCCTTCTTTGCACTGTACTAGACTGTATGCAAAATCCAGAGGGTGAGAGGTGGAGATGGGAGAGGCAAGCAAAAGCCTGGCTAGAACCTGGAACCAGGACACCTGGCCTGCCAATTACATGCCGCCTCAAAAAACACCAACAATGACTTCCTTCTGATAAGCAAAATGCAGCTCTTCTGCTCTGAGGAAAAGAATACCATTAAAGGAAGGCAGACCACCAGCCGGCAACTGGCCACAAGCCACACGTCCACTCGAGGACAAAACAGGGATGTTCCCCAAGGAAAGTCCGCTGCGATCTGCAGGGCCTGGCAACCAACCAAGAGATAGGAAGAACAGGGAAGGCAAAAACGCCGTGACACTGTTGCCGGAGCCAGCTCCGCAAACGGCGGGGACAGACAGCGGTCACCAGCTCGCCTGGGGCCGCGGCAGACAGGACATCACTGACACAGCCTCAGGCCAGGCTTTTACCACCCATTGTGCTGTAGCTGGCTGCAGGACACCACCTGCCATCACCCTGAGCTCCGAGGACACCAAGATCAAACAACAGGACCACCTGGCCCGACCCCTGTCCAGCTCGCAGCTGTCTGCTCTGCCTTTGCCACTCCCCCCTCTGACGGAGCGAGGGTCTCACCTTCCTCGCGAGCTTCAGCCTCAGACTCAAAAGACGCACGGGGAGGAGCAACGCCCGCCACGCTGAACACTACTGCCCAGACCACAAAGTCCCCAGTGCCAGTGATGGGCAGCCTCACACGGATGGAAGCCACACCCTTTCATTTCGAATGTTTATGCATACGAGTAACCTTAATTTCCAAGTTCACATGACAATAAGCAAAAGTGACATACAGTGCAGCCAAACAGTTCATTTATAACTTAGCATTTTTTTGTTTTGTTTTTTTTTTGTTTTTGTTTTTTTCCAAAGATCAGTTCCTTAAAATGGATGCTCCTGGGATATGACTAAAGAAAATACGTCTGAAAGGTGAGGATTTCAAACAGTAGATTTCTTCATCCTTCGAACTGCTGACCCCCCACGATGGCAGGCACCGCACCTTACGCTTCCGCTCCCCCTCTTTTCCTAGAGGTGAGTGCACGCGGCCCTTTCACTTGGAGAAGCTGGTCAGCCCCATCTCCTCCTCCCCCTGCAGTAGTGCTTCGATGGGAATCAGATTGGACGGGGTGTCCAGGCTCTGGAGGGACAAAAACTCTGACATATCCATGGCACTTAACGTTTCTGTCTGAGGGTCTGAAGGAGTCTCTGCTTGTCTGCCTTGCTCACAGGAAGAGGGTACAGCGGAGGAGGACGACAAGGGACCGGGACGTGAGGGAAAAGTCTGCGACGGTAGCTTCAGGCTGGGCCCGTCAGGAGGCTGGGGGCTCGGCTCTGCCGGGGATGGGGAAAAACAGCCCTTCCTCCTGCCCGCCGCCCGCTCCTTGGCAGAGTCCCGGCACGCGCACTGACACTGACACGCCTCCTCTTGCTTGATGATGATCACGGGAACACTGAGGCCGATCTGCTGTACAGAGCTCCCTGCGAGAGAGGCAAGAGAGACTGCTCCTCCAGTAGCCGCAGGGCAGGGGCATGACGGACGGGGATACGGAGTGGGTGAGCACTGAGTGCCACGGAAGCAGGAGTGGCGGCAAGGGAGGATGCCATGCTCCAGACTTTGTTCTGCCTGACACTCCCCATCCCCTGCAAGGCAAAGTCCCTTTTCCTTGGCCACACACACCATCTAGATGACCCTGTCTTTGCAGCCTCATTTCTGGCTGTTCGAATCCCCCTATACCCTCCACGCCAGCTACAGCAGATGCCTCCCTTTTTTCTGACATGTTCTTCAAACCTCCGGGTCTTTGCGCTCTTCCTTCTGCCTGAACTCCCCAGACCGCGCTGTTTTTCCAGAGAACTTACTCTTATTTCTGAAGACCCAGCGCACAGCCAGGCTGCCAGGCTGTGATTCCAGCAGGCTTCCGCTCGGGGCTGGCCCGAGGCCGGCTGGCACACGAGCTTCCTATCTACGTGCACAGAGCTGCTGCCTCCCTACGCACTGCTCTCCACACTGTGCGGGACTTGGGGCTTGAGTCCCGCCTGCCCGAGACCAAGCTCCACCGGGGCCTCCTGCTCGTGCTTGCACCCCCAGTCTCAGACACACAGTAGGTGGGGGGAGCACCCCTGTACACCGTCAGCCTTGCGTGCGCGCCCATGCTCCCGCTCTTTGGTGCAGGTATGTGTGCTGTGCACATGCACACTGAGATGAGACAGGCTCTGTGTGTCTCAAAAAAGCTAGAGACCCGGGGGCAGGAGAACAGAGTGCGAGTCAGGAGGCCTGGGAACTAGTGCTTTGGCTCTGCCACAAACTCACTTATGACTTTGGAGGGGTCAGTTAGTCGTTTGGGGCTCCTGTTTCTTAATCTATAAAACAGCTTGAGAAAAAGGAACTTTTCGCTCTGTATGAGTCTCTGACCCAGAAGCTACTTCTTCGTTACTGTAACTAGAAAAAGAGTCCAGTGAATTAACAGCTGCCCTCTTTGGCATTCACTGTGAGTCAGACTTTCTTCTGGTTACATTTAAAAGCTATATCTGAAAGGAAAGAACGGTGACCCCTTAAGGAATGTTAACTGTGGTATATATGCCATAAACCCGCTAACTTCCAATAGCTGTGAGAAGGTGAAATACTCTAATAAACAAACAATACAATCTGACAAATTTGAGGTTTTCAAAACTGGGGCAAAGCAACAATGAGCTGTGCCTCAAGGGGCCCAGAGAGTTGACTTTCTTTTAAAGTTAACACACACAATTACATACCTGTGCTACTGGCTACTGGTACTGCAGTGGTAAAAAACACCTTCTCAACTTTAGATGCTTGCTGCTGGAAAAAAAAAAAAAAAAATCACATTTACGGCCACTCAAGTATGGCAGATCTCCAAGGACCTGAAGCCTGCCCGATTATACTGGTCATCCAAGAGGACAGAAAACCCTCAGTGTTCAAGGATTTTTGCACTGAGTGATGTTTTGTTTGCGCTCTGACATGAGGTCAGTGTACTGTTTGACATTCAGTGCTGACAACGCAGCCAGCTTTGTCCCCTACTATTTGGCTGTCTCCCAGCTGCCCAATCCAGTAGGTTCCGTCTGCTCAAAGGGACCAAGGTTGCTTTGCTCAAGCTGTGGTCTTCTCAAAGGGATCCCCAGGGCTAGCTTCGCTACAAGCCCTCTGCTCCCACCACACCCCAGTGCTTCTGTGAGTCTGGGAAGTTCTTTGGTCTCCTCAAGGGTCAAGCTGCATGCTAAGGACTGGCTAAGACTTCCTCTCACAGGCAGAACAGCCCCTGTGAAGGCCCCCTGCAGCATGCCATAAGCCCTGGACACAAGCCCCGTCCCTTCTCAGTTGTTGAGGTCAGAAAAGTGGCTTCACGTCTGAGTCTCAGTTTCCTCATCTGTAAAAACAGGGATGATAACCAAAGGACCCCCCAAAGGACCCCTGGCAAGGGTGAAAGGAGATGATGTACGCAGAGCCTGCGGCATGCGGTGAGCCTTCAGCAAACATTGGTTATTTACATTATTACGAGGAGGACGACTATAAAGTCATGCCCACAATTCACCCTTCCACCTTAGTTACACTTCCTGTTACATTGGCTACAGGATTTCTGCTTTCTTCAAGTCTTATCGTAAAAAGGCTTTATCTTTTTATCCCTTTAAAGGAAAAAAAAGGTGGGGGGTGCCTTTAGGATGAGTCTAGGAGGAATGTGAAAGCTTCTGGCTGAGCTACGGGAGCTGACACTATAAAACGGCAATGGAGGGGCTCCTGGGTGGCTCATTTGGTTGAGCGTCTGACTTCGGCTCAGGTCACGATCTTGCGGTCTATGAGTTCAAGCCCCGCCTCGGGCTCTGTGCTGACAGCTCAGAGCCTAGAGCCTGATTTGGATTCTGTATCTCCCTCTCTCTCTGCTCCTCCACTGCTTGTGCTCTCTGTCTCTTAAAAAATGAATAAACGTTATAAAAATTTAAAAAAAAATCAATGGTTGCTAGGGGAAAGGGGGAGAGGGAGAAGGGATGAATTAGTAAAGCACAGAGATTTTTAGGTGCTGAATCTTCTCTGAATATTATGATGGGAGACACATGACATCATGCCTTTGTCAAAACCCACAGAATGCTGCACACAAACTGCGAGCCCTGATGTGAACTATGGACTTTAATTAGTAATAATATATCAATACTGATTCATCAGTTATAACAAATGCACCAAACTAATGCAAGATGTTACTATTAGGGCAAACTGGCAGGGAGGGACGGGTAGCCAGGGAGTGTATGGAAATTCTCTGCCCCACCTGTTCAGTAAAATCTTAAAAAAAAAAAAAAAAAAAGTAATCTAAAAATAATGTACAGAAGGTAATGACTGGCACATGTTAGATCCTTAATTTCAAAAAGTGCTTAGTTAGCACAGTAAGCCGTTACACATAGTAAGGGTTCCATATATCACAGCTGTTACTACCATTTTCATTGCGATTCGGCACTTTACCTACCGGTAACGTTACCCTTCTTTGGGGCATTTTAGCATCTTTAAGCAGAATATAAGTTTTTATGAAAAAGAGATCATGGTTTCCACTTTTCTGTACCCCCAAGAGTATCATGCATGGTATCTGGTAAATACTGGGCCCTTGAAATGCATTTAAGTGAATGACCACGTCACTTCCTTCATCATCGAGACCAAACACTTTTGCAGAGACTGGCTCTAGAGCAGGTCCTGGGTGCACAGACTCTCTCGCTGACTTGGCCACTGCTGTGTTTTCTACCAGACGGCGGCCCACCATTCCCTCACGTCAGTCTGACTCTGCCTTGGAGAAGAACCGCTTTCCTACATCGTTCTCGGGCCTCTGCAGTCTGTTGACTGCTGTCCCGTCCTAGAGGGTGGCATTACACTGCAGATGGAACATTTGTTCACGTGCCTGCGGCCATCCACCCGGCGGTACACGAAGGCTGCTTCTCTGCTTCCCTCCTGCAGGTATGCATCACAGCACTCCCTGGATTTATACCCCTCGATCGTGGGGAAGTGACAAGAGGCCGAATTACATGTTTCAGGGCAGATACGATAACCATCTTCCTTTTGAAGTAAAAGCCTCTGAACACGTCACCCGTGTAAATACGCTTCACCCCCGGGGGTCCTTTCAGTCAGAATACTTACAATTTGTTCTTGGTTTTGCGGGGAACTGGTGGCACCATTTAATATCCATTGTAAGTTCTGTTCTCCCATGACTAGGCTGGACTGCAGGATGGCCGTGCTGGGAGTCGGGGTGATGGTTATAGTGGGATTATTAGTCAGGACAGAGTTGGCGCCCAGGGGCAGAGTCTGGACCACGGCTGGCAGGGGCTCAGTAGTACTTTGCGGTTGGGGCGGTGCTGCCACGGCTGATGCCGCCGCCGAAGCCCCAGCAACAACAGAAAGTCCTGGGACGATGGGCTGTGGGGCCTGGGGGTGCGGAAGAAACTCTTGATGATTAGCAGCAAACTGTGTGCTGTGGGGAACAGGCACTTCTGGAGGTTGTAAGAGAGCAGAGGGGTTGCCAAATGCAGCTTGCTGGGAACCAGTTCCTAGGGAGGGAGCAGGCGGAGGAGCAGACGGTGCTGAGGCTGGTAGTAGAGGCTGGGGTGGCTCGGAGATGCCGGGCTGCAGTACAAGCGGAAGAGATAAAGATGCTGAATTTCCTGTGGGTGGCGGAACATCACTGACTGACTCTGCATCACCATTAAAACTTTCAATCAAGGCAGCTGGCAAGAAAAAGAAATAGAAAGATATATACATATCCCAAGCCTTACATGAGCCACAAAAACACAGTCATTATGGCGACACCAAAGGCAGCTGAAGTCCGTCAGAGCCAGTACCTTCACTGCTAGAAGGCTGGCTTTCTGTTTTCATTTAGTGACCGCTCTGCTCAAAGCACCGGGCTTCGTGATCAGTCTCACTTTCTAAATGTGAAGAGCTAGTATAGGTTTTATCATTAAAAAAAAAAAAAGAAAAAGTATCCTAAGGCTTTTCTGGAAGAGACTGGACATCCTTTTTTGGCAAAACCAGTGAACACACTTTCTGACTACCGTGAAAGCTTCAGGGACAGATTTTCATTCAAACACAGAATGATCTATGCATCTGATGCTGTTTGTGGATCCTGCCCACTCACGAGCACAGTATCGCATCAGAAAAAGAAAGAGCTCCGAGCTCTCCTCGGTTTTGAAAGCCAATGAGAGCTTTTAGAGAAGGAGACCCCTTCTTCTGAAGGTCTAGGGACAGTAGGCCCTCAAGTGAACTCTTGCTGAGGGAAGGAGAGGAAAAGATGGGTTGAACAAAAGGCCCACACTTCCCTGACCCCTCGCCAAATGCACACTTTGTTCAAAGGAACTGAACTACAACTTCCCCGTGCCTGCATGGGTGTGTCAATGAGTGGGGACTCCCTTGCCCCGTGCTGAGAGCTACTCAGGAAGAGAGTCTGTGAAACAAACCTGTCTGCTGAGGATCTTCCTGAATTGCCGGATCATCTGAATTCTGGAACATTGATTCAAAGATGATTGCTGGTGAAATTGTGCTGAGGTCCTGGCCCTGTGATTGATGGACAGAGACAAAGATGGGAGACTTGTCACCCTGAGGCAACTCTTCACTGTGAGAACACACAGCAACAGAACTAGAATGATCTTTTTTGATATGCTTCTTGTTTCTAACTTCTCCTTTCCAAGGTGACAAAGATTTCCCTAAACCTCAGACACTAAAGATTTGTGTCCTCAAATACCCAAAAACAGAAGCCAGTGGGGCGCCTGGGTGGCTCAGTTGGTTGAACATCTGACTGTTGATATAGGCTCAGGTCATGATCCCTGGGTCATAGGATCGAGCCCTGCATTGGGCTCCACACTGAACATGAAGCCTTGCTTAGGATTCTCTCTCTCTCTCTCCCTCTCACACCCCCACTCCCTACCCCTCTCCCCAGCTCATGCTCTCTCTCTCTCAAATTTATTTATTTATTTATTTATTTGTTTATTTATTTATTTATTTTTAAATTAACGTTTATTTATTTTTGAGACAGAGAGAGACAGAGCATGAATGGGGGGAGGGTCAGAGAGAGAGGGAGACACAGAATCAGAAACAGGCTCCAGGCTCTGAGCTGTCAGCACAGAGCCTGACACGGGGCTCGAACTCACGGACTGCGAGATCATGACCTGAGCTGAAGTCGGACACTTAACCGACTGAGCCACCCAGGCGCCCCGTCTCTCTCTCAAATTTAAAAAGAAAAACAGGGTCGCCTGGATGGCTCAGTCGGTTAAGTGTCTGACTTGGGCTCACATCATGATGTGGTTTGTGAGTTTGGGTCCCATGCCGGGCTCTGTGCTGACAGCTTAGAGCCTGGAGCCTGCTTTGGATTCTGTGTCTCCCTCTCTCTCTGCCCCTCCCCTGCTCACATGCTGTCTCTCTCTCTCTCTCTCTCTCTCTCTCTCTCTCTGAAAAGTAAATAAACATTAATAAAAATTTTTTTAATTAAAAAAAAAAACAGGAGTCAGAAAACTATGACTTGTAGGCTGAATGCCTGTTTTTGTAAATAAAGTTTTACAGATGCATGCTTGTTCATTTATTGTCTATGCTGCTTTCATGGTCTGACGGCAGAGTTGAGCTATGTCAGAGACTCTATGGTCTGCAAAGCCAAAAATATTTACTATCTGGCTCCTCCCACCCCCCCAAAAAAAGGTTTCTGGCCCCCTGCTCTAAAAGAAGACCAAATCTTTCCTAAAAATGGGATTGTATTCTATCCATTACCTGCAACCTGCTTTTCTCATGTAATAATAATATATTGTGAATATCCTTCAAGGTCATTACATAACATCTATGATATTCTAGTATGTACACATGGTAACAAATCAAACAGTATAAAGAAACTTTTCATGAGAGGCAATAGTGATCGCCTTATATTCACTACTGTTTGCCACTGCAAGTTTCTTTGTAATTAAGAATTAAGAAAATGTCAGGCATTTTAGGAAAGATAAAATGGGGGGGGCATATAATGCCCTGAGGGTCTGACTCCTGATAGGCACCAAATAAAAATGGCCACCCTCAGGCTTCTCTTTGGTTAAGGAGGGTAGAGGGGCGGCGATTCTTTCGTCTCCAGTGTACCTCCACCCCACATTTTGTAGGGCAGAAGTGACAGAGGCAACCGCCTCCAGGAGTGTGGGCAGGTGACAGAAGTGAACCAAGGGTGGCGGGGACTTTGGCGAACTGGAGAGTATGCACGCCAGTCACCTAAAGGGCTTCAGAGGAATGCTGCCCTGTGATATTCAGACCGGGGATTTCCAGGGCTCAAAAATGGTCTGAAATGCGGATTTTCATGTGAAATCCACCGATTTGTAGCTAAAAGCAAGTAACTGAAAACAAAACACTGTATAGACCAAACAAAACCCATCTTTGGGCCATATTTTGTGTCAGTGCCAACTTGTGTTTAAAGGTCATTTGGCAACAACTCTGCTTCTGGGTGGGGGTGGGGGTGGGGAGGATCACTCTGGGTCCCGGCACATGTCGTGAGTGGAACTGTCCAGCAGTCTAGAGGTCCTCAGAAATGAAACTGCCCATTCGATTCAGAGGGGCCAATTATTCTAGCATGATTCCATCAACTGGAAGAGGAGTAATTCCGAATGCCTGCATGACAGACGCTGAAGGCAAAAACCCACACAAAGCCTCCTGCTTCCAGTCCAGAGAGAGTTAAGAATCATGGGCCAGTTGGAAAATAGCATGGAGGTTCCTCAAAAAGTTAAAAATAGAACTACTCTATGACCCAGCAATTGCACTACTAGGTGTTTACCCAAAGGATACAAAAATACAGATTTGAAGGGGTATATGTACCCTGATATATATTTATAGCAGCACTATCAACAACAGCCAAACTGAAAAGAGCCCAAAGGTCCATCAACTGATAAATGGATAAAGAAGATGTGGTATAGGGGCGCCTGGATGGCTCCGTCAGTTGAGCACCCGACTCTTGATTTTGGCTTAATTAAGGTCATGATCCCAGGGTTGTGGGATCAAGCCCCATGTCAGGCTCCATGCTGAGCATGGGGTCTGCTTGGGACTTTCTCTTTCTCACTCTCTTAAAAAAAAAAAAAAAAGATGTAGTATGTATATATGTATATCTACAATGGAATATCACTCAGCCATCAAAAAGAACGAAATCTTGCCATTTGCAACAACGTGGATGGAGCTAGAGTGTATTATGCTAAGCGAAATTAGTCAGAGAAAGACAAATACAAATCCCATATGATTTCACTCATGTGTAGAATTTAAGAAAAAAAAAAAAAACAAAAAAAACCAGATGAACAAATGGGAAGGGGAAAAAAAAGACAGCCAGGGAAGCAAACCATAAGACACTCTTAAAGACAGAGAACTGAGGGTTGATGGAAGAAGGTAGGCAGGGGAGGGGCTGAATGGATGACGAACATTAAGGAGGGCATTTGTTGGGATGAGCACTGGGTGTAACATGTAAGTGACAAATCATTAAATTCTACTCCTGAAACCAATTATTACACTATACATGTTAACTAGAATTTATTTATTTGTTAAATAAAAATAAAAATTCGGAAACAACAACAACCAAAAGACTCACAGGCCAAGACAGCGGCCTTCAAACTCTTTATCATGATGCCATGCGGCAAAGTAAGAAATACATCTTATACATACGCAAGTACATCCTTCACGTTCCATACTGATCCATATGTATAACTGAAACAAAAGTCTACGAAACGAGGCTTATCCTTACCACGTGCAATGTCTTCTGATACTGTCTATTGTGTTGATGCCCTTAAAATGCTGATCCTAAACCCCTATTTTATAACCCAATAAAGAGGCGCAACCCAGTTTGAAAAGTAGTGGGCTGACAACTCCTATAAGCTCTGCAACTTCCTCATGGTGGTTGTCTGGTTTTACCTGTTTTCAAATTATCAGCAGTAACATTGTTAAAAAGGAATAAGCCCGTATGGCTCCAAAAGATGAGGCACAAGAATGTTCACAGCAGCAGTATTATGATGGCTCCAAACTAGAAACTATCCAAATACCCAAGGGAAGTAGAAAAAAACAATTGTGGTACATTCACTTAGTGCAATACTGTTCACCAGTGAGAACAAGTGATCTGCAACAAATGCAGACTGGCTTCTTCAACATAATGTTGCAAGAAGGAAGCCAGCACAAACCAGTATGACTGGCATGATTCCAAGTATACACAGCACAACAACAGGTAAAAATCCATCTCAGGTTATTAGTTGGCACAGTGGTTATCTTTTTTTTTTTTTTTAAAGCTTTTAATTTTTTTTAAATGTTTTTATTCATTTTTGAGACAGAGAGAAACAGCATGAGCAGTGGAGGGGCAGACACAGAATCTGAAGCAGACTCCAGGCTCTGAGCTGTCAGCACAGAATCGAACTCACGGACTGTGAGATCATGACCTGAGCTGAAGTCGGAGGCTTAACCGGCTGAGCCACCCAGGCGCCCTGGGACAGTGGTTATCTTTAGGGAGAGGTCATAGTTGTTTGCGGCATGGAGGGTGGGGAGCTTCCGGGGGAACTGGGAATGTTCGGTTTCTTGATTTGCATGCTGGTTACGTGGATGGGATGAATTGTGATCATTCATTAAGCTAATCATTTGTGATTAGATGCACTTTTCTGTACGTACATTATACTTCAAAAACAAGTCTTTCAAATTAAAACAAAACCAAACCAACAAAAACAAAACAAAAGGAAAAGAAAAAAAACAAGGGAAAAAGCAAAGTGCTGAAAGGACCTGTGACTGAGCCACTGCCAGTCTTCAGGGCACAAACCCTGGGGGCAGAGTAAGTTCGAGCAGTTCCCCAAAGTTGAGGAGACCAGAACAGGCTAAGCCTCTGGGGCCTGGCACAGAGAGACAAAGGACACTGGGAGCTGTATGGGATCAGGATGGATCCTGAAGCTCAGGCGCCAGGAGGCCCTGAGGGCCACTGCCTAGCGGCTTCACCCCTCCTGTACCAAAAGATCTGAGCAAAGCACAGCTCACTTCCAGGATGCACATATGCATGTGGCTGCCCAGAAACCCATAAAAGGATGATTTCGTTAAAATGTATATTTGATATTAACAGTGCATAATTTTTTTAAAGCAAAATCAATTCAGTTACTTCAAGGAATTGTGGCCTTAGAATGAAAGACTAAACATGAGAATATTTCTAATTCTGGATAAATGGTGGGTGGTGAGGGCACCATATATAACTTGACCCCCCAAGGACAGAGTCTCTCTCTTGCTGATGTAAACTGTGGTAGAAAAGGCTGCCCCCCACCCCCCCGCCTTTTTTTTTTTTTTTTTTTTTACAAGTACTTATGTTCCCTCACACCAGAATACCTCACCCGATGACCCCAGGGCTCCAGAAAGCTCTTTAGTCATTTGTCATGGCCCTAGCCAGGGAGTGGACTCCCAAACCATTTAATGCAATCTGAGATTAAAGAGAGATTATACCCAGAAATCGTAGGTTCCATAACTCAGAGGGCATCGAGGCCATCCAGTATAGAAACTGCATTTAGAGTATCAGCCCTGAAATGTGAATATGCATAAAAATCATATGAAGTACTTATTTAATGCTTTTCTTTGTTCTTCAGATTGGTTAATTTCTATTGATCCATCTCCAATTTAACTAATTCTTTCTTCTGTCATTTCCAATTTGCTATTAAGCCCAACCAGTAAATTTTTTATTCCAGATACATTTTCAGTTCCAGAATTTCCACTTGGTACATTCTGTAAGTTTCTATTTCTCTGCTGAGATTTCCTCTTTATTCAATTATTACAAGCATATTCCTTTACGTCCTTCACCATATTTGAGCTACTTAAGAATTCTTGTATACTGGGGCACTTGGCTGGCTCAGTTGGTAGACTATGAGGCTCCTGATCTTGGGGTCGTGAGCGTAAGCCCCACTCGGGTGTAGAGATCACTTAAATAAATAAACTTAAAAAAAAAATCTTTATCTACTAATTCTAACGTCTGACTCATTTTGGCATTGGTCTCCACAGAGTACCTTCCTCCCTTAAGTAGGGGTAATGTTTTCCTTTTTCTTCTTATGTTCACCCATTTTGGATTACCCTGGACAATCCAAATGATATGTTATAGAGACTCTGGATTCTGTTCCACTTCCTGGAAGAGTGTGTTTGTTTTCTTGAATATTCTGTTGATTTGGCTGTGCTCTAACTGCAAACTGCTGTCTTCCTTGCAGGCGACAGCAGCTGCAATCTATGCCCAGCCTTCGCTGGGCTGCTTAGGGTCTGTCTCACGGACGTACAGTTCAGGGGTCAACTAGAGATGGGAACAGAGTTTATACATGGCGTGTGGGGCTCCCACTTTCTGACTCTTTCGTTTCTAGGTCGTCCCCAGTCACTTTCCAGGTGCTGCTGTGAGGGCTGTGAACTCTGTCCTCTGCTTATTCAAGACAGTGAGACTGAATGTTTACTGAGTTTTAGCCCTCTTGTTTGGTGTCAACTGGGTCTTGCCGCAAGGCTGATAAGCTGTAAAACTTGAAAACCTACTCAGTGCCTTTGCTGCTGTCCAAGTGGCTCCTTCTTCCAAGCGTTACCTCTGCCTGTTTGGAATGCTCTTTGGTGCCTTCAAATAGTTGTTTTTGATAATTTGCCCAGCATATATATATATATATTTGTTTTCTACGGGAGGCTTAGTCTGTTAAGAGCAGCTCTACCATTACCAGGAGAACCCAAGCCTTGGGGTGTTTATATAAAAATGCAGAGTCAGATACCATTCCCAGAGGAACTGATGAAGTAGGCCTGGGGTGAGGCCCAAGAAACTACATTGTCACAAGCACTGCAAATGACTCCACTGACCATACTATGAGAAACAGCACACATTTCATGGCATTGCTGAGCCTTCCAGTCTCTGTTCAGATACTTCCTATCACATTGATTCCTTCTTATTATGCATATACTCCTAGAAAATCTAACGTGAGCAATGTTTATTTACCACAGGAAAACAACAAACAATGCACACGTAACAACCAGTGTTGGTGACAGAGTAAAGCACAGACCCTCCCAAAGGAGCATCAGCTCAGGCTTAATGCAGTGGCCTGCAAGGGACATCACGGAGCCATGGGAATGGCAGGGAAATGCCGAACAGAGGGAACTGGAGCAATCAGATCAAGAGACGGCAGGGTTGTCTTTCAGAGGAGGGCTTCTAGACAGAGTCCCCTGCAGGAACCCAATGTGGTGAGCTCAAGGTGAGAAAAAGACGGACTCAGGTCAGACCGGCAGGGCTTGAGAAAGTCTAGAAACTGGAATTCCGGCTCCCCCTTCCAGTAGACTAATTTTAAGCTCCATAAGGACAGACCACACCTACTCTTTTACCACTACAAGCTCAGCACCAGCACACTGCCTGATGGAATAGGCACTCAATAAATTATTTGCTAAATGAATAAAAGGAAGAAATTTTCTGGGGCCAGAGGTTATCAATGGAGTGATGTGGGTCAAAAGGCATTAGGCATCAGAGACAGCAAACCCCTCCCATTGGGGCTCTATCAGGAAATAAAACCCCAAACAAAGGAGCCCGAAGTGGTCAGTAATTGAACACAACTACATCTGAAGACTTCAAAGACTGGCCTCCTCCGATGTTCCCACCAAAGGGAGTGCTCAATTCTTGAACTTATTTGTCTCACACTCGTATCACAGGTGCACTTACTGTAGTAGAATTTTCTCGAAGTTCAGAATCTGTGGACAGAAGGCTCAAGTCACTCAGACAAAGCGACTGATTTGTATCCTGTGAAAGAGAAAACATTCTAATTGAGTAAAAAGCCAAAAAAAAAAAAAAAAAATCAGGATTTGTAGTAGCATAGCATGGAATACAACACTTGACTCTAACGTCCCTACGGTCCCAAATGTCTAGATTTGTTACCTGGAGAGGCGTAAACCATCCAAAGCAAGAGCTATGTGAATTATTTCAGTTTTTTAAATCCTGATATTCTTAGAAGAACCTATTATATTTCTTAAAGATGGCTAATAAAGAGCTTAAGAATTATCTCATGACTCAAGCTCCAGAGTTAACAAAAGCTGTGATAATACAAAATCAGTTATTTGTAGAACTGATCTTATCATTTACAAAGCAATTTCACATGACCTCATCTGCTATTCATATACACTCGTGAAGTTTTATTTTATATTCCCGTTTTAAATGTGAGAAAATTAATGCTAAGTCTGGCAGTGAACAGTCCAAAATCACACAGCTAATTAGAAGAACACAAACCCAGTTCTTCTGATGGGAAGTCCAGCTTCCACTGTACCACTGGATCCCCAGTATCTCAGGGATCCTTACTCAGAGCAGTACGTACTGAGGATTTACTTTTCAAATACGACAGCCTAGGCTAACTCTCAACTCTGGATTCCTAGAATGCTAGCTGCAACTCACACACCTTAAGCAGTAACCCTGCTTACCTCATGGATGAGATGTTCCCATTCATGCAAGCATTTGACAAATATTCACTGAGCACCTATTATGCATTAGGCACTGTCCCAGGCCCAGGGATACAATAATGAACAAAACAAGATACCTGTCACCACACAGCGTATAGTCTAGTTGGGGCAGGGGGGTGGAGAGTGACAAAAAATGCAAAGAAATGTATAGAACAGAAGATGCTGCTGAGTGCTGTGGAGGGTAAAGGGAATAGAGAATGCTGGGGTAGGAGTTGCTGTTTCATTAGATCAAGGGAGGCCTCTCAGATAAACTGGCATGAGGAGATCCTGGCATTTGAGAAGGAAAGAGCGTGTGGGCCATGCACATATCCGTGGAGTTCCAAGCAGAGCATATAGCAAGTACAAAGGCCCAGAGGCAGGAACGGGCTTCCCTTGTTCAAGGCACCACGAGAAGGACAGTACGGCTACAGTGAGAGGAAGAGAAGTACATCAGGCCAGAGAAGGGACCAGACTGGAGTGTATAAGGCCCTGCGGGCCACTGTAAAGATTTTGACTTTTGCTGTAAGTGATACAAGAAGCTACTGGAGGCTCATGAGCAGAGGACAGACATTATTTGCCTTATGGTTTAGAAAGATTGCTCTGGGTGAAATATGTAGACGAGTCTGTGACAGGGCAGAGTGGGAGTTGGGAGAGGAGGAAAGGTGTGAGGAAGTCCGCTTAGCGGTTACTGCAGTGATCCAGACAAAAGACGACAGTGGCCTGAATGCAGTCATCAGAAGTGATCAGATTCTACATATATTCTCATGGTAGACTTGACAGACTCTGCTGGTAGAGATGGGGTATGGTGGGGGGGCGGGGGGAGAGGTATCAAGAACGACTCCAAGATTTTTGTCCTTGCCACTAAAAAAACCAGAGGTGCCATTTACCAAGGTGGGGAAAACCGCAGGAGGAGCAGGTTTGGACATACCAGATTTGAGAAGACAGAGGAGATCTGGGTTGAAGAGGGAGGCTGAATAGATAGATCTCCCTCAACTAACGGTGCAGCTATGTCCTGATAGTCGAAAATGCATTGAACACCTAAACTTCCAAACATCACAGCTTAGCCGAGCCTACCTGAAATGCACTCAGAACGCTTACATTAGCCTACAGTAGGCAAAATGATCTACCACAAAGCTGATTTCGTAATAAAGTGCTGAGTAGCTCATGTAATTGATTGAATACTGTAGTGACAGGGAAAAACACAGACCGGTTGTATGGGTCTGGAATAGCTGTAAGTGTTATCAGTTATTTACCTTTGTGATCACGGGGCTGATGGGGGTGTGGGGGGTGTGGCTTGGTTCCACTGCCCAGCATGACAAGAGAGGATGATATGGCCCACAATAAGACCAGGAAAAGATCCAAATCAAAATTCAAAGTATGGTTTCTGCTGAATGCATATTGCTTTTTGTACATGTAAAGTCAAACCATCCTAAGTGAGAATTGTCTGTACAAGTCTAGAGTTGAGGAAGAGATCCAGGCTGGAGATCTATATTTAGGACTCAAAGGCAATCTAGATGGCATTGAGAGCCTGAGACGAGAGGAGTTTCCCTTCACTGGGGAGTGAGCTGTGATCCAGAGAGGACGAGACCTGAGCACCGTCCACTGGGATGCCTCAGTGCTTAGGGGCTGTCACCAATTAAAGCGTCCCTGGATTATCACACAAATGCTGACTGCAACTTAATGCATGCAGCTTAGTAGACAAAGACTCCCAGATCTCAATATGTTTATCTGGTTTCACAGATGAAGAAACTGAGGCACAAAGATGCCATTTGCCTAATGGATCAGCAGTGGAGCTTGGATCTGAATTCAGGCAGCTGAGCTCCAGAGGCTGCAGCCCTCACAATAAAGTCATTTTGCCTCTTACAAGAGAGGGGTCAAGAACCAGGCTCTGGAATCAGACTATAATTATAAACCTATAATTACCATTTCATTATTTCATTTCTCCTTGCCTCAAGTTTCTTTATCAGTAATGTAGGGATAGTAACAGTATTGACCTCACAGAGCTCTTGTGAGATAATATAAAAACATATAAAAACACTTGGCACAGTATTTGGCACATGGTAAACACTCAATAAATGTTAGTTACTATTACTAATAAAATAAAGGAGCAGAGTCCATGTGAAGGCCTTTGCTGTTTAAAAATTGAAAACCACAGAATTAAAGTATGCTGTCTCTCCCCCAAATCAAAATTGTATTACCTACTTTAAGTAAAAAATCTCATTATTCAAAAGGGGGTCAGTGTGCTTCAGTTTCTTTATCTATGAAATAGTAAGATAATAATAACGCTCACTTCTTAGGTTTAAAAGACATCGTAAGTGCCCAATAGCACATTAGAAGTAAAAACGATAAATTTCTCCCGGCACCTCTCTGCAATGGAGCTACAGAGGAGAGGGAAATATGGTGGAGGCCTGGCAAAGAATGGACAGACTGTCTATGCCTCTGCAGAGGCATGTTCTGTGGCTCGGCACCCACCGTCAGTGGCTTTCAAACCTTCTGGCCCATGGACGATTCAAAGGGGCAAAAAACCATCCAGACTCTGCCTGGTTCTCCAATGACAGATTAAATAGGTGTGTGAAGCAAAAGCGTAACTTGTGTCTCCAACTTAAGTAGAGACATGCCATTTCACAGACATGAATGAGAAAATAACACCCTTTTAGAGCATCCGGCTGACCCTCTGGAAGCCGTTCTGAGACCTCTGGTTTTAAGACGCCTCTTGGACCAAACCTGATGGGAAGGAGGCAGAGCTGAATCAAAAGCTGAGACACAGGGCACCCTGGGGAAATCTCTGGCTGACACCATCCCAACACAAGACACAGATCTTGACCCTGATTTCTTCCCTCTCACTGATAGATACATAAGAAGACATTTTGACCTTTTATTTTGATACACAAACAATCACTGCTGTTCCGTGTTGCCTAGATGGAAACAAGAGACAAAACACTGCGCACCTCTGATCCATTGTGATTTGGAAGTGCATTGTATGAGTGTCCTTTGTTATCGTGACCTTTCATGTGACTTTTGAGACTGTATTGAGTGCTGAATGTTTTCTCACAGCCATTACTGGGGCAGAAAAAGGGTCTTTCACCTGCAAGAATGACAAGTAGTGTTAATATTACCATAAAGTCATTGCACTGGTTTGAGACATCTACTATTCCCTAATAGAGGGAAGTAAATATTCTCATGAGGGTTCAGGTCATAGTTGTCACGAGTTGGACAGAATACATGTTGACCATCTCAGCCCTAAAACTTAATATAGAGCAAAAATGGCCTTCTCCTGACAACCTTAAAGAGAAGATTAGTACCCCCCCCCCCCCCAAGGTTCTTTTTTTGAGAATCTCTGTACTGGTTTCATTTCTTAAGGCTGGATTTTGGAGTCCAATCTTAGGTCCTTTTACCTCTGAAAGAAACTCAAACATTATAGGCAAAGGCTACGCTGATTAGGCTTGCTTCTTCTACAAAGCTCTACAGGTCTCGACAGAAATGCAGATATTTACTGGTCTGATGAAGATTCAAATAAAAAGTAAAAATTAGTCTACACTCACCGGTATGTGTGCGGACGTGGGTTTTAAGGTGGTGGCTTGCTGCAAATGCTTTCCCACAGCCATCATGATCACACCTAAGTACGTTGTTTAAGCAAAGAGAAACAGCAGTCATTGGGTAAACAGATCTCTATCTTCAACATCTCTTATAAATACAAGCTCAACCTAAAACAAACGTTCAGAACACTGCGATCCGATACAGGAAATTGGTTTTTGAGATGGGAATGAAGACAAATCACTGGAGAAGGTGACAAATCTGGGAACAGAGGGGACTGACGGCCCAGGATAAACATTTCCTGTCCTACAAGTCACATGTCGAGAGCTCTGAAACTAAAAGCCTTTTGATGACTTACTGAACAGAATTCTATTGACGATCAGAGCTGATACGAAAAATCTACTGCCAGTGGAATACCAGGAATATCGATAGCACGTACAGAGGCTCTCATACAGGCATGAAGCCTACAATATAGCACTAAGACAAGATCAGTCCCGACTACATTGACCGTATAATAAATAAGGTGTAGTGGCTGTAATGACTAATTTATAATCTTCAGTGTCAAGATCCACTTCTTTCTCTTCTACTTTCTTGATAACCAAAGCTAGAAGTAATCTTCCCCTCCTGAGAACTTCTGAGGCATTTATCTATGTGCTTCTTTTATGGCATCTGTTGTTTCCATTCTTATTTTATCTCTATGTGTATCCATTTGTTATCAGTTCTCTTAGATTATACACTCTTTGAGGGTGGGGTCCACGTAGTTCTTTACATCTGCCATAGTTCTTGCACACAGCAGGCATTCAATAATAACTTTAAAAAAATTTTTTTTAAATCTTTATTTATTTTTGAAGGAGAGAGAGACAGAGAGTGAGCAGGGGAGGAGCAGAGAGAGAGGGAGACACAGAATCCGAAGCAGGCTCCAGGCTCGGAACTGTCAGCACAGAGCCCGGAGCAGGACTTGAACCCACCGACTGTGAGATCGTGACCTGAGCTGAAGTCAGACACTCACCCGACTGAGCCACCCAGGTGCCTCAATAACTTTTTTTTTTAAGTTTATTTGTTTTGAGAGAGAGAGCGTGCACAGGCAGGGAAGAGCAGAGAGAGAGAGGGACAGAGAGAGAATCCCAAGCAGGCTCCGCGCCATCAGAGTGGAATCCCATGCAGGGCTCTATCTCACGAACTGTGAGACCATGACCTGAGCCGAAACTAAGAGTCAAATGCTTAACCAACTGAGCCACCCAGGCACCCCAATAACTATTTATATGAATAAATGAATGCATTTTCTTGTAAGCCAAAGTATTTAATTTCCTTAAAAAGAAAGTTTCTCTGGAGCATTTTACTTTTTAATTATATATAATCATTGTGCCTAAAGTCCCATCTAATATTCAAGAAAAATTAACAGTTTTAATCATCACAAAAATACATGTGATTGAATAGAAATCAGAGTCTCCCACTACGGGGAAAAGAAGTAACCCAAGCTTCACAGAACCTGGTGAGTAACCAACTATAATCTAAATACTCCTGCTTTTACAGGCGCCTAGTAGGTAGAACATGCAACTCTTGACCTCGGAGTTATGAGCTCAAGCTCCACATTGGGTATACAGCTTACCTACCACCTAAATAAAAAATTCTCTTGCTTTGGAGCACCTGGGTGGCTCAGTCGATTAAGCATCCGACTCCTGACATCCGCTCAGGTGGTGATCTCTCGGTCATGAGATTAAGCCCCGCATCAGGCTCTGCTCTGAACACAGAGCCTGCCTGGGATTCTCTCTCTCTCTACCCCTCCCCTGTTTGCATGCATGCTCTCTCTCAAAATAAATAAATGATCTTTAAAAGAAATACTCTAGCTTTTTATTTATTTGTAGAACCATGCTATGTGCTATGAGCAGAGAAGAAAGTAGATGATACAAGTCCTTCCTGCAAGCTTATACATTTACACGTGGATGTATTAAATACACATATGTGCACAAATATATAGAGATAGAAATATACCGACAAAAACGGATGCTCCTATATGTTTGTGTATACACACACATATTACAAAACAACTAAGGTAACAGAATAAAATACCTGCACCGCTAGCCTAAGCACCCTTACCCCTCATCTCCTCCTCCTCTCCCTACCTCGATTTTTAGGTAGCTATCCCTTCCCCTGTGCTCAAAGTCCTCTGAGCACCTCAGTCTTGTAAGCTTTCCAGTTACCTGTGGCTCTTTCCCACCAGACTAAGTTCTCAAGAGAAGAGAGTGGATCTCAGTATTTCTCTAGCACTGATAAAAGTGCCTCCCACATAAGCGAGTTTCAACAAATGCTTCTTGAAAACAAAGGAAAAGCAGGAGGCAGAAAGGCCATTGTCCGAGTCTGGAGTAAGGATGCTCTTAGAAGCCACTGCTCCCCCTCTGGCATGCAGCTGGTCGTAGCCATGCCGGGGAGAGCCAACACCCCCAAAGAACTAGCGTGGGGAGTTTTCCTTCTGCTTTGAAAAACGTGAGGGGACATCGAGACACCCAGCTGAAACACGGTCAGTGACAAACAGAAAACAGTAAGACTTACCGAAATGGCTTTTCTCCTGTATGGGTTCGAATGTGCTTCCTCAGATCGCTGAGTGTGGTGAAGTACTTGCTGCAGCCTTCAGATTCACAGTTAAACGTTTTCCCTGTGTGAAGCCGCTGATGTGCTTTCAGCCTGCAAGATAAGCCGGAGAACACTTCCCATTGTCATTGGCATCATATGCTACAGAGCCTCTGACCCATGTCAGCTCAATGTGTTTCTGGATCCAGTGCAGAAGAATTCAGGATCCAAAATTTTTTGCTCGGAGAGAAATTCAGAGAAGTCCACAGCAGAGTGGTAGGAGTGTGCTTCTGCCACCAGACTGCCTGGGACTCAAATCCTGGTCCTACTTCCTACTAGATGGGGGCCTTGAACCAGTTCTAAAACCTCTCTATGCTTCTACTTACTTATAACTGCTGTGAGGATTAGCACACAGAACAGTGCTGAGCACAACGAATGCTTCACAAGTGTTAGCTATTGCTACGTCTGTTATTTTAGACCCAAAGTTGAAGACTAATACAAGTCTCCTGACACAAACAGTGTGAAAGAGAACTGGCCAATGAGTGGTAGAAAAAAGTTAGCTTCAAGGTGAGGAAGGAAAGAAGGTGACAGAAGCCTTAGTACCAAGATCCTGAGCCAAGGGGACATATTAGGCCAAGTATTAAAATCCCCATGCTACTATGCCACTCCAGGAAATACAAATCTAAACACAAATGTACTATCCTGTTTCACCAACCCAATATATGCCGATCTTTAAGTAATAAGATCCCCCAGCGAATTTTAGACAGGTGAGCCCAGCCATGCTCTTTCAAGCCCTGGAAGTGCATATCTGTGCAGGGCAAGGAGAGGGCTCTGCCATCACAAAGTCAGGGTCAAAGGGTGGAGAGGAGGCTGACCTGTACAGAGTGTTGAACGCCTTCTCACAGCCCTGTACGTCGCACTCAAATGGCTTCTCCTTCGTGTGCACTCGCACGTGGATCCTGAGGCTGTAGGAGGTGAGGAAGGCCTTGCCGCAGCCCTCCTGATTACAGACAAAGGTGTACTCTCCCCGGTGAGTCTTCTGGTGGGTGCGCAGGTTGCCCGCTGTGCTGTAGGTGCGGGGACAGCCCTCGAATGTGCACTGGTACCGCTTTACCTGGTGCACAAAGGACACCTCATCAACAGGGCGAAAGAGCTGCCCAGGGCCCTGCTCTCCCCCAGAGTCTGCCTCCCCAGGAGATGTGGACGACACACAGAGGTTTGTACCGTCAACACAGAAAACGGCCTCTAACAACAAAGCGGGGAAATCTTCCCGTTGATCAGATCACTTCTGAACAACAAATAACAAGTCACGGGCACGAGATGAACTTGTAGGTACATGAATACTCTCAATGAATAGGAAGGAGGGGGTTTCCATACTCTAGTACACATCTGGCCTCTAAAGGTGGGCCTCTACTGTTACAGTTACCTATACTGAAACACCACTTTGGCTCTGTCTTAAGGCTTGATTAAACACCCTGCCCTATGGCACCCCACCCTGACTGGAACCGGCCAACGTTAAAGTGAGTCTGAAATATCCTAATATTGATATACTCAGTCACCCAGCATTATTTCCCCAGCGTGATTTCCAGTCTATGAAATGAAAATACTGTACCATGGAGTTCTTGGAGTATTTGCTGGTATGACATTTCTCAAAATGCCAGCCTCTCGGTTTCACTTTCACCACCAAGCTTCTAGAAAGGGTGGCACACATGTGAGCCTCCCTCTCCCTCGGTGCCCACATGTTCCTTTTAAGAACTTGGCAACTCAGCAAGCTGGTTTCACTGCAGGACATTCTCTTGCACTTCCTGGTGGTCAAACCCTTCCATCCTTTTCCATTTTCCTTCATTTACTTGCAAAACTATCTCATCAGTGATGCCCTCCCCTCCTAAAAACTTATCCTCCACAACACAGCAATTCCTTGGGGCTCTCTTTATCTTCTTCTCCGGGGCACTCCTTTGATAAATAGGTTTATTCTGGCACTTATCTCCCATCTCCCAGACCCTCCCATACCTGCCCCAGTTCAGGGGAAGCAGCATGAGATGTGGCTGGGGGAGGAGTAATTTCTGGCACTTATGTTCGGGACCTTTCAAGTCATTTCGTTACTCTGAGCCTCAGTTTTTCATTCCTCAAATGCGAGTATTAATGCCTGCCTTGCCTGTCTCACAGTGCTTTGGCGAGGAGCGAAATGAGATCGGACGTTTGTGAAAATACGTTGTAAATGATCTGATGCCACACACACCAAGGTGCTAGCATTGTCTGCTCTTCAGCTTTCATGAACGTCTTCATCCGTTGACTCCGATCCTTCTCCCAAGCCTCAGTCCACATCTCCAACAACATGCTAGTAATTCATTCCACAGTTACTGAACTACCAGGTCCCAGGCAACAAGCCAGATGCCACAGACAAACAAGTGAACAAGACAAAGATCTCTGCTTTGAAGGAGTGCCGATTTTAAGGAGGTAGACGTGCACAAATGTTTATACACTGTGCTGAGTCTGACAACAGATACGTGCCCAAGGTGCCTGGGGAATACAAAAAGGGGAAACCTAACCCCTCTTGGAAAGACTGTAAACAGTCAAGGCTCAGAGGCTGAGGTACTCTCTCTGAATTGAAGTGTTTGTCATTTGCCTGTTTGTTTTAGGGATACACTGAAAAGGTGTTTCTCAGATAAACCAGGAAGAGAAGGGCATTCCAGAAAGAGGTGACACCTTGGGAACTGCAGGGAAATAGGAGTGCTGGTACAGTGAACCACAAACACACTCGCAGTACGTATGAGGCTGGAAGGAGAAAGATCTAGAAAAATAAGGTGAGGCCTCCTTAGTCAAACTGTGGAGTAGAGGAACAGGACAAAGGGGACTCACCAACAGGTTTCAACCAAGGGAGCAACAAATGAGATCTGCAGTTTAGGAGAGATCCTTCTGGTAGCCTAGTGGAGGATGGGCTGGAAGGGTAAGAGAACAGAAGAAGGGGTAGAGGCTAGGAGAAGAGGGACAATAGTCCAGGAGAGAGATGAGAAAAACCTGAACAGCAAGTGAGAGTGGACAATGTGAGAGATGAATTTCAGAGACATTAAAGCAGGAGGAATGACTGGCCGCAGTGGCAACTGGGGAGCAGAAGGGGTTAGGGAGAGATAAAGCCTCGGTCAAGAGTGTGGCCTGGGTGACTAAACAGATGGGCACACCACCAACCTGGGACTGGATGGGGATGGAGGAGAGATGATGAGTTGGCTTTGAGGTGCTACCAGGACTTCCAGGTAGAAACGTCTAGTGGACAGTCAGACATACAGGCTGGAAACTGAAAGGAATGCCTATGGCAGGAGTCCCTGGTACACGTAGCTGACTTTACCTGCATACCAAAGCAGGCCAGGTTCAAGCACAGCTCTGCCACTTACTGTGTAACCTTGAGAAAATTACTTAAGTACACTAAGCCTCACTTTCCTTATTTACAATATGGAGGAAATAAAACCTATCTTTTTAGGATTGTTGTAAGGATCAGGAATAATCTGCATAATTCATTTAAATATAGTGAATGGCATAGAGTATACAATAGTAGCTCTTGTAAGAGGACAAAGGCTAGAGCTCAGAAAGTCACCAATGTTTAAGGTGCTTGTAAAAGAAGTGAAGCCACTGCTGGGTGAGTAGGGGAATGGGCTGGGGAAACAGGAAGACACAAAGGAGAATGATGGCACAGAAGGCAAGAGAAAAAGGATCTCGAGGGGGTGTCTGGGTGGCTCAGATGGTTGAGCGTCTGACTTTTGAGTTCGGCTCAGGTCATGATCACAGGGTCATGGAATCAAACCCTGCGTGGGGCTCTGCACTGAGTGTGGAACCTGCTTGAGATTCTTGCTCTCCCTCTCTCTCTGCTTCTCTGCCCTGCTCATGCTCTCTCTCTCTAAAAAATTAAAAAAGAAAAATTAAGAAAAAAAAAGAAGGGCGCCAGGGTGGCTCAGTTGGTTAAGCATCCGACTTCAGCCCAGGTCACCATCTCATCGTTTCTGAGTTCGAGCCCCACATCGGGCTCTGTGCTGACAGCTCAAGCCTGGAGCCTGCTTCGGATTCTGTGTTTCCCTCTCTCTCTGCCCCTCCCCTTCTTTCTCTCTCTCTCTCTCTCTCTCTCTCAAAAATGAATAAACCTTTAAAATTAAAAAAAAAAAAAAACAAAGAAAAAGAAAAAGGATCTCAAGGAAGAATGATCAAAACCTGAAATGTCTTGGGGCGCCTGGGTGGCGCAGTCGGTTAAGCGTCCGACTTCAGCCAGGTCACGATCTCGCGGTCCGTGAGTTCGAGCCCCGCGTCAGGCTCTGGGCTGATGGCTCGGAGCCTGGAGCCTGTTTCCGATTCTGTGTCTCCCTCTCTCTCTGCCCCTCCCCCGTTCATGCTCTGTCTCTCTCTGTCCCCAAAATAAATAAACGTTGAAAAAAAAATTAAAAAAAAAAAAAAAAACCTGAAATGTCTTGAGAAAACAAGATAGGTCTGAGGAAACTCCTAGATCCAGCAGCTAGGAATCACTAGTTACTTAACAAGGCTAAGTTTTAATGAACTGCTAGGGCCCAAAGCCTGGGTCAAGGTGAATGAACCAAAGACAAAGTGGAGGCAGAGATGACAGATGGACAGCAGGAGCCAGAGTGGACTTCTGAGTTGAAGATTTTTTCTTAAAAGTAGGGCAGGTCCTGAGCATATTTGGAAGGAGAAAGGTCTTGGAAAAAAGAGAAGCTGAGAGTCTAAGAGGAATATAAAGAACAGGATAGTTAAAAGCCTGGTGGAGGGAAAAGCCTCAGGTGGGAAGAGGGACAGGCAGTTTCAGAGCGGAGGGACTGAGGTAAGGGCGGGTGTGACTCAAGGATGGACAAGGTTTCCACAAAGGGCCGGATGGTTTTAGGCTTTGTGGGCCACGTGGACTCTATTACAACCCCTCGCCTCTGCTGCTGTTAGGTGAAAGTAACCATAGACAATATCTAAATGGACAAGCCAGCTTCTGCTCCAGAAAAACTTTTTTTATGGACAGTGGAATTTGAATTTCGTATCATTTCACTATGTAATACTATTCTTTTGATTAAAAAAAATCATTTAAAAATATAAAAACCATGGCACAAAAAACAGACACTCAGATCAATGGAACAGAATAGAGAACCCAGAAATGGACCCACAAACATATTGCCAACTAATCTTTGACAAAGCAGAAAAGAATATCCAGTGGAATAAAGACAGTCTCTTCAGCAAGGGGGGCTGGGAAAACAGGACAGCGGCATGCAGAAAAATGAACCTGGACCACTTTCTTACACCATACACAAAAATAAACTCAAAATGGATGAAAGACCCAAACATAAGACAGGAAGTCATCAAAATCCTCGAGGAGAAAGCAGGCAAAAACCTCTTTGACCTTGGCTGCAGCAACTTTTTACTCAACATGTCTCCAGAGGCAAAGGAAACAAAAGCAAAAATGAACTGTTGGGACCTCATCAAAATAAAAAGCTTCTGCACAGTGAAGGAAACAATCAGCAAAACTAAAAGGCAAGAGACAGAATGGGAGAAGATATCTGCATATCAGATAAAGGTTTAGTATCCAAAGTCTATAAAGAACTTATCAAACTCAACATCCAAAAAACAAATAATCCAGTGAAGAAATGGGCAAAAGACTTAAGTAGACACTTCTCCAAAGAAGACATCCAGATGGCCAACCAACACATGAAAAATGCTCAACATCACTCATCATCAGGGAAATACAAACCAAAACCACAATGAGATACCACCTCACACCTGTCAGAATGATTAACATTAACAACTCAGACAACAACAGACGTTGGCGAGGATGTGGAGAGGATCTCTTGTGCACTGCTGGTGGGAATGCAAACTGGTGCAGCCACTCTGGAAAACAGGATGGAGGGTCCCCCCAAAAATTAAAAATAGAACTACCCTACACCCACCAATTGCACTACTAGGTATTAATCCAAGGGATACAGGTGTGTTGTTTCGAAGGGGCACATGCACCCCCATGTTTATAGCAGCACTATCAACAAAGCCAAAGTATGGAAAGAGCCCAAATGTCCATCGATGGATGAATGGATAAAGAAGATGTGGTGTATATATATACAATGCAGTATCACTCGGCAATCAAAAAGAATGAAATCTTGTCATTTGCAACTACATGGATGGAACTAGAGGGTATTATGCTAAGCGAAATTAGTCAGAGAAAGACAAATATCATGGGACTTCACTCATATGAGGACAGAGAAAGACAAATATCATATGACTTCACTCATATGAAGACTTTAAGATACAAAACAGATGAACTTAAGGGAAGGGAAGCAAAAATAATATAAAAACAGGGAAGGGGACAAAACAGAAGAGACTCTTAAATATGGAGAACAAAGGTTACTGGAGGGGTCATGGGAGGGGGATGGGCTAAATGGGTAAGGGGCATTAAGAAATAAACTCCTAAAATCATTGCTAGACTATATGCTAACTTGGATATAAATTTAAAAAATAAAGAATAAAAAATATAAATAAATAATAAAAGAAATAAAAATATAAAAGCCATTCTACAAAAACAGGCATCTGGATGGATTTGGCCCACGGGCCACTGTTTGCCAAACCCTAAAGCCTGTGGGTGCAGGGGTGGGAGGAGCCCTGACTCCTCCAGTCTCCTTCTCATTCCTCTCTCATCTGCCCAAGCCCCAACAATCTTGCACAAGTCTTTAGCAAGTGCTCTCCCACGTATTATTCGTTCCTCACCTTCCCCCTGACGTGCAGGAGGTGCTCTGTAAACATCCATGGAACTGAATTATTGGGCTGGGCATTATCATGTCTCAGTGCCTAGTAGGTCTGAAGCCACTCATTGCCAGATTTGTTCTAAAGCAGTGTTCTCCACATGCCATCTCTATGCTCAGATGTTAAGGTCCCTTTGCTTGATATTCAAAGTCCCCTCCCCCTCCCCCCCCCCCCATAGGTCCCCTTCTGCCTTTGACCACATTACTCCAGAACCGGTCCAACACTAGGTTCCATCTAGGCCTACAGCAACAGGACCCCTTCCTCAATCACCACACTGAATTCCCACTCGCCTGCCTCTGCCTCTCCTTCCTCTCTGTTGGAAACGTCTGGTTCCTTCTCTCCTTTTCTAAGTCTCTCTCTTCCTTCCACTCAAGCCTCACTACTTCCAAGGCCTGCCACGATCACCCCACGTGTGAGTGACAGTGCCCTTCTCTGATCCAATAATATTTAACTATACCACTCATTCGGCACCGAGCCCATGCTGTTAATGATCCTCTCACACATATATCCTGACTTCCCATCAAGACTGAAAACCTCTTTGGTTCTGCCAGGTAGAGATTTCAAAACAGTCACCGACCAGGAAGTAAGAAGCAGGACTATGGCTGCCACAACGAAGAAGCAGCGTGTCTCAACCAGGGCGTTTCAACAATGGTGAGCGATAAGGGCAGGCTCTCATTCTTAAGATGCGACAGCAGTTGAGAACTTTATAAGTAGCAGCACCATCAATAATTAACTACCGCTCCCCGTCTCCTTGCCCTACCAACCCCTATTCCCATCCAGGTTTTTTACTTGGCCAATGCAAGCTTCCATTAAAAGTTTCTTCCTCAAGGAATGGTTTTATAGCAATACCTCTTTAGTTGGTAGGCATGGCAGTAGCTGGAAAACACGAGGCACTAAATAAGTATTTGTTGAGTTCAGTGAATGAGTGGCTACTCTCCTGGTGGACTGTAGGATCCATGAGAGCAGGGCCCATGTCTGTCTCTGGTCACAGCCTCTGTGGCTAGCCTTGTGGATGAGCGGCACTACATTCACGTTTGTTGAAGGAGGGAAGGAAGGAGGGAGTAAACAAACAAACAAAACCAGCAGGACTTAATGTAGAGCAAAGTAGTGACAAAGGTGACGAGTAACAAAGGAAGGATGGTCAACTGGGTCAAATGCAGCAGAGATGACTTTCATTAAAGCCTTTCTTGGAGGGGCGCCTGGGTGGCTCAGTCGGTGGTTAAGCGACTCTTGATTTCGGCTCAGGTCACGATCTCACAGGTCATGAGATTGAGGCCCACGTCGGGCTCTGCACAAAACTGCACAGAGCCTGCTTGGGATTCTCTCTCTCCTGTCCCTCCCCTGCTCATGTGTTCTCTCTCTCTCGCTCTCTCAAAACAAATAAATAAACTTAAAAAAAAAACTTCCTTGGATATGGCCAACTTGCCAGGTCGTAAGTGCCCCGGCAAGATTAGCTTCACTGGAGGAGTAGAAGAGAAACCAAAATGTTACACTCTTGAGAAGTCTGGGAAAGGCAAGCAACAGAAGACAATGAATGTAACTACTCTTTCAAGGAACTTGACTGCGAAGACAGAGACGGGAGAGAAAGCTGGGAGAGGACGCGGACTGGGGAAGACATTTGTGTCTCAAGGTGGGACAGCCAGGTGGACTGCCAAGGCAAATGCCTGCTCCCTAATAATACGCTGAAGAAACGAGCCCTCTCTCACCCCATCAGAAGGCAGGCAGTAAATGGAAGTCATTACCCTGTGTCTTTCAGAATCGTTTTAAAATGGCACCAAGTTTCACAAAAGGGAAAACTAAACCTCCTCAAACTGGATCAGAACAGGAAGTTGCAAAAAACACGTAAGTTCTCAGGGTTACAGAGAAGAGGTATTGCAACATGTGGTACATTTAAATACAAGTAAGGTTTATCACGCCTGCATGCTTTCAAAAAATTATGTTGCAAGGCTTATATTGTCCAAGGTGCTAGGAATATAGAAAAGATAGTCCCTGCTCTCAAGGAGCTCAACGTCAAGAGGAGACTCAAACAGGGGCACCTGGGTGGCTCAGTCCGTTAAGTGGCTGACTCTTGATTTCAGCTCTCGTAGTGATCTCACGGTTCGTAAGATCGAGCCTCGCATCAGGCTCTGCACTGATAGTGCGGAGCCTGCTTGGGAGTCTCTCCCTCTCTCGGTGAGCCTACCATGCGCCCCCTCCCTGGTCGCGCTCTCTCTCAAAATAAATAAACAAACATTAAAAAAAAAAGAGAGAGAATCAAACAAATAGATCAGAATGGCATGAGAAGTTGTGCTGATAATGGATGTGAGAATAGAAATACAGAGAAAAAGCATCTAACTTAGACTTGGAGACCACTGAGAAAGGATTCTCAAGCTGAATTTAAAGAACTTGAGGGAGGGGCGCCTGGGTGGCGCAGTCGGTTAAGCGGCCGACTTCGGCCCAGGTCATGATCTCGCGGTCCGTGAGTTTGAGCCCCGTGTCGGGCTCTGTGCTGACAGCTTGGAGCCTGGAGCCTGTTTCAGATTCTGTGTCTCCCTCTCTCTGACCCTCCCCCGTTCATGCTTTGTCTCTCTCTGTGTCAAAAATAAATAAACGCTAAAAAAAAAAAAAAGATTGAGAAAAAAAAAAAGAACTTGAGGGAGAGGTGACACGTAATTCATTCACCTCTTGAAATTAACTAGCATTATCTATAATATGAACATAAAGTCACTAACAATTCCACTGATAATAAAGAATGCAGTTCTCTAAAAGAGCTGAAGAACTGACTCATTTTAACTTTCCTGTGAGGCCTCTGACACTTGTTCATTCCTAAGGTAACGAGCACAGAGTGGGCACACGGTAGGCTCACTGAGGATGGGGTCCAATACTATCAAAAGCAAGAAGCATGAGCTTTCAGAGAACTGATGTTGGTTTACAAGGTGTTTTGAATAGTTCTAGAATAGAGAAATGTTTAACAAAGATGATTGCCTGGTTAAGTCAACAGAAGTCAGAGAAGGAAAGGAAAATGAGATAAGCAAACAACGAGAAAATTAAACACTGGACTCCAGAAGACAAAAGCCTAAATTTCAGAAAAGGGGGCGCCTGGATGACTCAGTCAGTTAAGCCTCTGACTCTTAAGTGAGCCTCTGACTTTCGGCTCAGGTCGTGATCTCACAGTTCGTGGAAGTGAGCCCCATGTTGGGCTCTGTGCTGAGCATGGAGCCTGCTTGGGATTCTCTCTCTCTCTCTCTCTCTCTCTCTCTCTCCCTCCCTCCCTCTCTCGGACTCTCCCCAACTCAAACGTGTGCTAGCGCACACGCTCTCTCGCTCTCTCTCTCTCTCAAGGTAAATAAATAAATATTAAAAATTTTTTTTCAGCAGGGGCGCCTGGATGGCTCAGTCAGTTAAGCAGCCAACTTCGGCTCAGGTCATGATCTCGCGGTCCGTGAGTTCGAGCCCCGCGTCGGGCTCTGTGCTGACAGCTGAGCCTGGAGCCTGTTTCAGATTCTGTGTCTCCCTCTCTCTCTGACCCTCCCCTGTTCATGCTCTGTCTCTCTCTGTCTCAAAAATAAATAAACGTTAACAAAAAAATTTTTTTTTAAATTTTTTTTCAGCAAAGAAAAAAGACTGGGTTTCTGCCAGAGGAAAAAGAAATGAGGGACCAAGGGAACTAGATTCTACACTCTTTACCAGCCCCATGTTCAATGAGGAAAGGGAGTCTCTGGCCCTGAGCACCTAGTGCCTAAACATTCTCACAAACCAACGCCTGGCCTGGCCAGTCCTCCTCAACACGAGGGACTTCCCACCCTTCTCCCCAATACCAGCTCTGTTCCCAGACCTGCACCAATCTCATTTCTTCTACCCCACAATGCGTAACCACAGTGCTCAACGTAGAAATGCAAGAGCTCTGACTGCCCCCATTTCTTCATCGGGCCTCCCACTGCCCACTAACCCGAGCTGACTTCACACAGCGGTTCCCACACCTCAGCCTTTTACCCTTGCAGAACTAACGCTGCCCTGCTGCTCCTCGATGCTCAGCCCTTTCCACGGCTAACGGGCCTCGGTGGCCGAGTCTCCCCCACGTCTTTACAAAGGTGGTGCGTTTGTTAGAAAAGCACAGGCTTTGGCATCCAGAAAGCCCTTAGTTCAAACCTCATTCCTACCACCTGCCAGTTGTATGTTTTTAAGCCGTTTTTCTTTCCATCTGTAAAATGAGGGCTAAAAGTACCTAGCTTATAAACTGTGATAAAGATCAAATACAAAACTATGTGGAAGCCCCTAACACAGTCACTAGTACACAGCAGGCACTCAGCGGCTGCTAGGCATCTTACCCTCCCAACACCACCAGCGTAATCGGAGCCCTTATTCCTCGGCTAGAAGACCCCTTGGTTCATAAAGTACGTTAAGTCACGGGGATGCAGGATACAGTATGGTGACTAAAGTTAATGGTACCATATTGTATATTTGAAAGCTGCCAAGAGGGAGCTTAAAAGTTCTCATAAGAAAAGAAACTGCAGGGGCGCCTGGGTGGCTCAGTCGGTTAAGCGGCCGACTTCGGCTCAGGTCATGATTTCGAGGTTCGTGAGTTCGGGCCCCGCGTCGGGCTCTGTGCTGACAGCTGAGCCTGGAACCTGTTCCAGATTCTGTGTCTCCCTCTCTCTGACCCTCCCCTGTTCATGCTCTGTCTCTCTCTGTCTCAAAAATAAATAAACATTAAAAAAAAATTTTTTTTTAAAAGAAAAGAAACTGCAACTATGTGTGGTGACCGATGTTAACTTGATTTATTGTGATGATCACTTCACAATGTATACAAATACTGAATCATTATGTTGTACATCTGAAACTAATATAATGTTAGATGTCAATTATAGCTCAATAAAAAGGGTGTTTTTTATTTTATTTTTAAAGTATTTTTATTGTTTTTATTTTTTAAATGTTATTTTATTTTGAGAAAGAGAAAAAAGAGGGCATGAGCAGGGGAGGGGCAGAGAGAGAGGGAAAGAGAGAATCCCAAGCAGGCTCTGTGCTGCCAGCACAGAGTTCAATGCGGGATTCAAACCCACGAATCATGAAATCATGACCTGAGCCAAAATCAAAAGTTGGAAAGTTAAGTGACTGAGCCACCCAGGCACCCAAAAAAGGGTGTTTGAATTTTTTTTTTAATGTTCATTTATTTTTGGGAGAGAGAGAGAGAGAGAGACAGAGCATGAGCAGGGGAGGGCAGAGAGAGGGAGACACAGAATCCGACACAGGCTCCAGGCTCCGAGCTGTCAGCACAGAGCCTGACGTGGGGCTCGAACTCACAGACCGTGAGAACATGACCTGAGCTGAAGTCGGACGCTGAACCGACTGAGCCACCCAGGCGCCCCAAAAGGGTGTTTTTTTTTTGTTTGTTTGTTTTGTTTTTTTAATGAGCCCTCAGCTTTGCCTGGTGCTCCAAATGCCCACCAAGGAAGTAACTTTCAGTGGCCGGGTGGCTAAGGAAGTCAAAGGGAACAGACTACCAGTGATGAGGGCTGGTGTTCACAGAGTTCCGCAGCAGGGTTAAAAACATGTTCTCCTGATCATAAACAGTGGTTCACATTCCACAGTGATATTAATACAACAGTTCAGTGAATTAGGGGTTATGGGACTTCTGTAGGCTGTCCTGGAACCCAACCACAATTCATAACCTTGGTTCTTGTTTTTTTTTTTTTAATTTTCTTTTTTATGTTTATTCATTTTTGAAAGACAGAGACAGAGCACAAGCAGGAGTGGAGTGGAGAGAGAGGGGGACACAGAATCCGAAGCAGGTTCCAGGCTCTGAGCTGTCAGCACAGAGCCCGACGCAGGGCTCGAACTCACAAACTGCGAGACCATGACCAGAGCCGAAGTCGGATGCTCAACCGACTGAGCCACCCAGGCGCCCCTCATAACCTTGTTTTTAGGAACCAAAGAGTTCCTAACAGAGGCCATTTCAACCTCTTCATAAACTGGAGATTACCTCCGCACCTCCTTCAAAAACTGCGTGGGCCTACAAGGGACAGAAAGTAAATGAGCGTTCACTGAACGACCACACTGTGCTAGATGTTTTATGCACATACTGTTGTATATTTATGTATGAATAAATCTCATTTAATCTTCACAAAATGCAATGAGATATTTTTATTTCAATTTTACAAAAGAGGAAACAGAGCAGCTCGCCCAAGGCCACACAGAATAAAGCAGAACAAAGATGGAACTCTGGGTCTAAATTATCCCTTTGCACTTCACAGAAGAAACAATTTTAAGAAACAGGCTTGATTTAAATAAGAGAAAAACATTAAAATGTGGGTTCTTTTTCCAATGTCCTACAATAGCAAAATGTTAGCAATATCCAATAGGTACAGCTTATATAAAACGTGAATCTGAGACCTGTTATTTCTGCAGCACCATGCTGTAAAACCAGTATGTACACAAAACCACCTCCGTCCCTTTTCCAGGCCAGCGGGCTTCAGTGACAGAAATGCCGATGGCCGCGAGGAGGTATGTAACACACACGCAGGCGTGCAGGGAAGCACGCATAAATGGCTTCTCCTGGTGGTAAACGGAAAATGCTTCTTGCCCTGGCTTCTACAAATCCCGCACACACAGCTTCCAGCAGTCTCGCTGCTGGAGTCCAAGCCCTCCAGGGCAGGGATTATTTCTTTGACCTTCCTGATACCTGACAAAAGTAGATAATAAGTAAAAGCTTGTGGAAAGAGTGAGTGGATCCTTAACGCCAGAATTTCAAGTCCTAGTTCTGAATGGCAATTCTGTGGGAGTTCAGAAGGGAGCCTGGGAAGACATGTAATCACAGTTTGCAAAGGCTAAAAAGCAAGTAGTTCCCCTCTAGGAGAGTCAGCAACATCCACATTTGTCAGAGTGGATCATTCCACTGCCTGAGGGGTTCATAACGAGGAATGAGATTGGAACTAGGTCTCCCAAAGTAAAGGACATATTGCAAAACACTAGAATCAAATTTTCCCCCTTATTCTTTTTTTTTTAAGTTTACTTATTTATTTTGAGATAGACAGAGACAGCACAAGTGGGGGAGGGACAGAGAGAGAGAGGGAGAGGGAGAGGGAGAGGGGGAGAGAGAGAGAGAGAGAGAGAGAGAGAGAGAGAGAGAGAGAGAGAATCCCATGCAGGCTCTGCGCTTCCAGCTGCACAAAGCCCGATGTGGGGCTTGAACTCACATGACCTGAGCCGAAACCAAGAGTCGGACGCTCAACTGACTGAGCCACCCAGGCGCCCCTCTTTTTTTTTTTTTTTAATTTATTTATTTTGAGAGAGAAAGTGCACACATGTGAGCAAGGGAAAAGCAGAGAGAGAGAGGGAGAGAGAGAGAGGGAGAGAGAGAGAGAGAGAGAATCCCAAGCAGGCTCCATGCTGTCAGCACAGAGCCCGACATGGGCCTCCGTCTCAGGAACCGTGAGATCGTGGCCTGAGCCGAAATCAACAGTTGGACACTTAACTTACTGAGGCACCCAGGTGCCCCTCCCTTTATTCTTATATTTAAAATTTGCCACACTAAGAAAAAAGCCAAAACTCCTCTTGCAGTGTCACTGACTAATATAGCAAGCAGCCTAATTCACAAAGCATCTCTGAAACTGTGCTTCTTGGTAGAAAAAAAAGATACTCTTTTCCAATCGATGTACCAGAATATTTTGGTGCGCCATGAAGGACACATATGGTATAGGATTTCCCGGCTTTCTTGACTTCTTAGCCAATTACTCAGCAGCAAAGTGGCAAGGTCACTTAGCCCCAGGAGGTACATTAATGTTCACCAGTGTGGTTCGTACAGAGGTAGGTGAACAGGTGACAAGACGGTCCTGGCAGGTTCTCAGGAAGACACAGATGCAAGAAAGTTTGGGAAACCACGAACTACATGAACCCAGCTGCTCAGAAACCCAAAAGAGAAAGGCACAAAAGGAACAACTCTTTAGAATGCTCATCTTGTGTAGAATGACATATTTTGATTGGAGATTTCTCAAAGCTACCATACTTGCTGGCAGTAAGACAGCAAGTATGAAAATAAGATACATGAAATTAGAGTCAGAATGGCCAGTGGCCCCGTGGAAGAAGACAGCATCTGTAGCCAGGTTCTGGCTGGTTTATTTTTACGCAAGACAAGCACTTAGGAAAAAAGTGAAGTAACAGGTAAGCCAACTATACACTACAGGAAACAATGGAACAATCAGGGGTGAACAGGAAAATCAGGCTAAAATCTGACTCAGAAAATAAGCTGCTTGCGAGGCCAAGAAGAGTAACTAGTTATCAAATGATGTGATTTCTCAAGAGTAATACCTGTACATGGAAATGAAGGAAGAAAAAGCCCAAGTGTAAAAAAAAAAAAAAAAAAAAGGGAAAAGAGGGAATACAGAAATCACGAAAAGTGTTATCAAATAGTTATAAACATTGGCCTCTCAGACCATTTAAATGAATTTCAGTGTCCTCCCCACCCCAATTATTGTTAAAGAAAAAGCAAAATAAAATGGTGTTTCAGGAAGTCAAGTCCCCTGAAGGCCTGCTCAATAAGCAACATTTTCAAAGACTAAAAGCCATTGATGCTTCTCCCTCACATCAACTGATTTTTTAAAATTTCTAGAATCTTCCATGTAGGCTTCATGGACAGAATGGAAAGATATGGTGGGATAAAAGTACAGTGAGCTAAATCCACAGTAGACTGAACAAGGTGCTCACAGTACTCTTGACCTTATCTACTCAACAAGACCTGAAGACATGAATAGTCAACCGGGCTGCCAGTACAGTCCCCACCTTACAATGGTTCCACTTTCCAATGGTGAGAAAACCACATGCATCCAGGAGAAACTGTACTTCAAATTGTGAATTTGGATCTTTTCCCGGGCTAGTGATATGAGGTAGGGTACTTTCATGTGACTCTGGGCAGCAGCAGGGAGCCACAGCTCCGTCAGCCCTGAGATTACAAGGGTAAACAACCGATATACTTCCAGCCATTCTGTGCCCATACAACCATTCTGTTTGTCACTTTCAGTACAGTATTCAATCAATTACATGAGCTGGTCAACACGTCATGATAAAATTGGCTTTGAGATGATTCTGCCCAACTGTAGGTTAATGTAAGGGCTCTGAACACGTTTAAGACACGCTAGACTAAGCTACGAGATCGTAGGTTAGGTGTTTTCGATGCACTATTTTCAACTTAGAATGGGTTTATCGGGACATAACGGCACCGTAAGTCAAGGAAGACCTGTAGTGGGAAAGTGACAGCTCATATAAGTGATTGCATAATCATTCCCGCCCTACCATCTCCTCCTTTTCTGTCTAGATCAGCATTTCCCACAATGGGTTCCACAAAATACTGACCTTGGAAATAAGACCTGAAAATGGTTTCCCAAGTTCACAACATTTGGAGAATTCTGCATTTCCTTCCTCCATAGTTATGAGCACATCAACAATTCAGAGAAATTCCATAATAAACAAACCTCTGTCTTGATTCAACTTAATGTTTCCCAAACATTTGTGCTCGAAGCGCTTTCACATAGTAATCATTAACCGGGGATGGCCTGCAGTTTAGGCTCTAAGCCATGTTCAAGTTTTCTGTGCTAAAGAAATGATTCACCCCCCCCCCCACCCCCACCCCTTGAGCTGCTACTACCTCATCACTCTTCTTCCTCCAACTACCATAGTAAAAAAACCCTAAACCAACTTGACACTTCCTTCCTCCGGTTTCCTCACCACCCACTCACTTCTCCATCACTGGAAGCTGGCCTCGGCCCCCAGTGCTCTACCGAAAAACTTCTCGTGGTGTGATCAATGGCACAGATACAGAACCAGTGGCTTCTCTTGGGTCCCCCAACCCCTCTGCAGGGTCACACAGAATAGTTCTGTTTCTTGACACTCTTCCCTCGCCTTCCACAACACCGTTTTCCACCCATCTCTTTGACTATGTGATCTCTGGTTCCTCTTTCTCTTTTTAACCTTCACATTCTCTGGCCAACTCTTAAACTCCTGTCTTAAGTAAACTGCCCACGCTTTGACCTACTGCCCATTTGTGAATCCTGAGCCATTTCCTTGACTTCAGATCTACATTTCCAAAGGGCTTCTCAACTTGTTTGATTCACTTTTCCTCAAAGACTAAACATTCACTATACTCCAAACAAACTCATCAGTTTCCCCACCAAACTTTCTCCTCTTCCGGACTTCTTGATTCCTCTGATGGGACTCACCATTCCCGGAAGGTGAGGGGAGCAGCAGAGTCTGACGCTTTCTCCTCAGCCTGACATAGCATGCTGAACAGGCCTCTGTTAAAGCACCTATCACGGTGCACTCTAACTACTTGCTTCCTAGTCCTGAAGCTCCATCAATCATCCGTGGGGTCCCTGAACTAAGACAGAGAAGAACCCAACATACTTAGAAAAATGGATGAATCCTTTGAATCATACGCAATTCATTCTTCAAACACAAGACCATTACCCTTCATCAGACTCAAACAAAACCCCAAATCTAAACTACAACCCCTCCTAACTGGGAAATCAAGCTACCACTGCTACCAGAGCAATATTTCTAAAATGCTACTCTAACCATATGAATCCTTGGCTCAGACACCTTCAATGGTTCCCCACTATTTCCCCAATACAGTCCAAAGCCCTCAGCATGTTATCACCACCTTCCATGTCTGGATCTCTGCTACCTGTCCATCCTTCTTTTCAACTATTCCCTAAGCTCCCTATGTTCTCATCCAGGGGTTGGCAAACTCCAGCCAGCGGGTAAAATCTAGCCGACTGGCTGTTTTGCAAAGAAAGTTTTATTGGAAAACAGCCAATCAACATTTTGGCCCAGATAATTCTTTGTTGTAGGGGGCTGTCCTGTATATTATAGAATGTCTAACAGGATCTTTGGCCTCTACCCACTGGACTGCAGCAGCACTTCCCCAGTATGACAACCAAAATGTCTCCAGACATTGCTAAATGTCTTCCGAGGAGCAAAACTGCCCCCAGTTAAGAATCACTATTCTAGAGGTTTCCAAGTACAAGCCGACAGCTTGTCATTGCTAATAAAATACAGCCTATACAGCAATTACAGTACAGTGTCCAGATTAAAAGATAAGGGTCACACACTATTCAGTGCTGGCTGCCTCACACTTGTGAGATTGTGCTCAGTTATGAATTTCTAAGAAGACGTCGGATAACTGGAATTCACACAATCCAAGGTGACTGGACTGATGAGAAATCAGGGGAAAATGTCAAAGAGGACTATTTAAGTAAATCGAGGTGTTTAGCCTGTACAAGAGAAGATAAAGAGACATCCATGATGTTCAAAGAAATCCATGATCTGTCCTGGGAGAGGAAGGTTGAACCTGCTGTTGCGCAGGAAGGCGGAATTAGAACCAGTGAGCAGCAGCTCCAGGAAGGCAGGTTTTTTGGCTCTATACAAGTAGAAGCTTTCTAACAATCAGAGCTGGCCAATAAATGGATTAGGCTGAGCAGGGAAACACTGAGCTCTAGTCATTCTGCAAGTGTTCAAGCAGACACCAGAGGAACTAATGTCAGAGATGCTGTAGAGAAATGCCTGCGTGAGGTGGGAGGGAGGACAAGACGGTTGGTTTCTCTATGGTTGCTTCCAGCTCTGAGATTCTACGGCTAGTCATGGGAAAGCCAGATGGCATGAATAATAAAATTCTCCCATTTCAAGGCCTTAATTACAGCCTAAGAGAAAAAATATTTTGCTAAGCGATTTATCCCATGTCTGTTTGGTAACAGTTTACATTTAGTCCCCGACGCTGCAATTACCAGTGATCTGTTTTTTCTAATTGACCTGTAATCAGTTCCTAGATAATGTCTGTCGTTACCTTTAACCCGTATCATTCTGCTGATGATCACTACCAGTACAATTTGCACAATGCTTTACGGTTTTCCAACCATTGTGACATACATTACCTTACTCACAGTAGCTAAGTATGAGCACGAAAACTTATTTTAGATCACCTGCTCTCGTTTACTGTCTCTTGCCTGAATTTCTTACAAGAGAAAGCGAGGCTTTGTTAATCATCAAATATTCACTACAAAAATAAAGCATATTTCAGCAGATACTCATCTCCCAAACAAATCATTTATACACACCCCAGAGATAAGCCAAATTTAGTTATTTCAGCCTCAGAAACATGGACTTACCTCAATGAAATTTCTATTTGATTTTACGATGTGGGCAAGAAAAGGTGAAAAATTATAAATTAGCTTTCTCAAATTTCAATATGGCTATACAAACCAAAAGTTCCAGAAGGCAGTCACAACAAAATATGAAGCATTATGTGTTGCGGACAAGCAAAGCCATTGTAGGTCCTCATTCCAGGGACTCCTTTATTCCCCAGCTAAAACGGCCAATGCGAGTTGTGTAAGGGTTTTTCTCCAAAGCAAACCTGGGCCCTCACCCACTGCTTTACTTACTTCTTTACGTTTCGTTTCTGGACATTCCGACTGCAGAGTGAGAGTTGCACCTTCGATATTTCTTGGCATGGGCGTGGAACCAGGGTTTATTGTTAAATGAATCTGATCTGGTGAGATAATGTGTTGCACATAACCCTGGGACATTGCTTCATGATCTATTAGGTGAAAGCCCTCTTCACCCCCTACTAGAAAAGGCAAGTGTTCTCCACACTGTCCATCATCATCTTCATCCTCCAAAGTGCCAGGGTCCTGCTCAATAAGAACAGTTGTCCTATCATAAACAGTTCCAGATGAGGAAGGCACCAGTCCGTTTTTATCCACAAACCTGAGCATCTTGTCATCGGGGGTCAGCTCATCTTCCTCTGCCTCAAAGTAGATGATGTTGTCGTCCGGACTGTGTTCCCCCATGGTTCAATCGTGCTCAGCCCAATTGTGAGAAATGGAAAGGTAATGACCTATCTGCAAGAGGACAAAGCCAGAGTTAGAGCCATACCCTGGGACCTCCTTGGCAACCACAGGGCACATTTTTCCTCTCACTTGAAGAAGAGGCCAAAGTAAATGAAAATCATCTTCCTTGGGAATCATATTTTTTAAAGTTTAACTTTGAAACCATCAAGTCATTTTAAAGGAAAAGCAATGCCTTACACACACACACACACACACACACACACACACACACCCAACTGAAGAAATAAGTAGTTCTTAAGACCTTCCAAACATGCCTTACTGCCAAACTTAAAGGGGAGAAGAGGACAAACTGCCTCAAGGCTGAGTTATTACACATCCTAAAGTAAGAAAACCCCATTCAGATATGCCCCAGATTAGACCACGAGGCAGTGTAGTCCATTGTGGAAGTGGAACTTTGGAGGCAGGGTCACCTACCCACAAATTCCAGCTTTGCCACTTAGTACCTGGGTAACTTTTCTGTGCTCCATCTTTCTTATGGATAAGGTGGGACTGGTAATCCACATTCTCTCAGAGTTGTTACACAGAGTAAAAGAGATAATGTTCATTAAAGCACAATGTCTGGTAATAGTAGGGAAAGCAAGTGTGAATTCATTCCCTCCTTCCTAAAACAGATGTTTCAGCTTCTGGGTAGACGGTCTGATCCCTAGTCAGGCATATCCAAAGAAGACCATTATATCTATTTATCTCCTAAAACAATGTGGTGTCCACTAGACCCATGCTTGTATAGTGTGCTCTCTGCGGCGAGAGAATGGTGAGTCTTATTTTTGTTTCTACTCTCCCTAGCACAATACGATGACACTAGGAGTTCAGGAGATGTCAGTTAAATGAATGAAAGACCTGCAGATATACTCTCTTGGGAAGACATCCTCTCTTCGAAAGGTATGTTCTCACAGGAAGGATACCAAATTTGAAATCTTTTCTGTTCTGGATTAGTTCTTCTTCCTTTAGCTGCAAACACACCGGTTCTACAAATCTGGGTTTGGCAGGCAGAACGAAATTTAAAAATAATCAGCACATCACTTTTCGTTTTCAGTCTGGCTTTACACTTTATCTCTCTCCTCTGTCCTGGGTTAGAAAGTGAACCTTTACGGAGTGGGGCGGCTAGACAGAGAGGTAGTTACCAGAGACAGGCCAAGGGATTGGATCCGGGAGGAACCGGCCCGACCCCTTGCTCTGGCTTACGCAACCCGGGTAGATGCACATTTCGCTGCATCGGAGGAGAGATAAGAGCACCGGCGGCCCCTCAGGGCTTCCCCGGCACCATCAGCAGCTAAGCGGAGACCCAACTGTCCGGAACAAACAAGACCAGGAGGCTTGAGGGTGGCACACGAGTAGTACAAACGGAGCACCCTTGAGAGAAGGCTGGGAAAAGGAACCTGACTGGGACAGCCCCCAGCCAGGGCTACACGGAAAAATCCGAAGACAGGCTGGGGGGCTCCAAGCCGGGCGAAGAGAGGCAGGGTCCGGGTCTCCATGGAAACAGGCAAGGGGGGCTGGATTCCCATCCCCATGGAAACGGAGGAGGGGTGGGGTCCCTATGGTGACCAGAGTGGGGTCTCTACTGGGAAATGCCTCAGGAGGGAGCCTAAGTCCCGCGCCCCCCGGGAAGCCCCGAGCCCAGGCCGCGTCTAGTTTCGCCTTTTACCTCCGCGGCTCCCGGCAACGGCGGCAGCGGCAGCTTCTCCCCTCCCCAGCGGCACCATGATTGCCCCCACCTTCCCCAAACGTCACTTCCGCTTCCGCTTTCCGGAGGAAGGAGGAGATACCGGCCCCGCCTCTCTCTGGCTCTTCTGGTTGGTTTAGGCGATGTGGGGGCTGAGCTCCGGCCTCCAATTGGCGAGCAGGAGGGGCGGGGCGGGGCGCGGTGGAGGCGCCGCGGGACAGTAAGTTTGCCCCGCGCTGAGAAGCGCCGGCCGTGTCCGCAGCCGGCCGGGAGTCGGGGCGTCTGTTCTGTGGCACCACACGCAAGGAAAAGGGGTCGAACCCCTCAACCACTAGTCGAAAGCAGCCTCAGCCCGGCTTACGCTGACCGCCCTCACCCTCGCAGCCACAACTCCTACGGGAAGGACCACAGTCGGCCATCCGAGTTCTAGCTGGGACCCGCAAGGGGAGCCTGCAAGGCTGTGACATTCCCAGCTTACTCTCATCACCAAAGTTAGTATAGTAGCTGGGATCAGGAAAGGAAGATCGGATCCAAATGGCAGAACCAGGGAGTACTCCAAGCGCAGCCAAAGGACGGCGCCGCCTCTTCCCCTCGCGCGCGCACAAGACGTTCCACTCCCTTCTTCACGACAGCCCAGGCCGTCGGTCCCAACTTTTCGCCCTGCAGACTGCCGGCTTCTACTGGACTCCCGCCCGGGCCAGTCAGCGCCACCTACTGGCCATTCCCTCTCTTTGACCGTTCACAGTCATCCTGTTGGCCTGCATCTTGGTCACATTTTACACAGCCAGGGAGTCTAGGCGTTCAAGTGCCCAAGAAGCGATTTTGCGTGTGCCTTCGTTATTCTGTCTCTTCAAAATGCTTGTTAAATCTGTTAGAACCTCCCGGAAGTCACTGCCTGTTTTCCCCATAAGCTACTTCTCTAGAATATTCAGGGTGGGACAACTCCCAGAGACTACATCAGGGTCAAGGGGTTCTGGCCATGCCTGTACATCCGTTGCTTGAAAACTATGAGTAGTGATCGTCACCCACCAGATTGGTCAGGGGCCAAAGAGATAGATGCCTGGCCCCTGACCAGCTGCCGAAATGCTTAAGCCACAAAAAGTCCAACTGCCCTCTCTTAAGAGAGAAAAACATACAAACAACCACTGTTAAAAATACATTTATCATTAAAATATATTACACATGAGAAAGGGGATGCATCATATACAGTTTAGAGGATTTGCTGACCCAGAAAATCCCATTTGTTTCACCACAACACCAATTTCTTCAGTATTTTCATTTTCAAGCCACTGTATTGCCCTCAGAGGCTGAGTGCCAGCCCCAGAGCTGTTGAGCCACATCTGAGTAGGAAGGGGGGTAGGCTTTGTATATACATATACACATGCGCTTAGAGAACTGGAAGCATCTGGGGTGGCTGTGACCTGTTTACCCAGCAGATCCCATTTGCATTCTTGCTGTCCAATTCATTCTCCCTTCAGGACCCCAAAGTTTGTTCAAATATCTGATCATGGGGAGCTCGGCCCAGGCTACAGGGAAGGCACTGACAATGCCCTGGAGGCGGGCTGGCTGAGTGAGCACAAGAAGTACAGTTATTTAAACATCTTTAAAATTTTTAAAAATAGATCTGTGTTAAATAACTAAAGCTGAACACTGACTGTCAGTTTTATTGTGGTGGATTCCCCCAGGTCTTCACAACTCACAGTACCAATGAGTGTGACAGCCACGGGGGGGTGGGGGGGTCTGGGCTCAGGAAAACAGGCAGCTGCCGCTTTTGCTTCCAAGAACCCTCATATCTTCTTGATCTGAAACAGGTGGGGCTGGTAATTGGCTGCCTCAAATAAAATAGGAGAGGAGATAGGCTCAGGGTGAGTTGCAGAGGAACTGGTGAATAAATTCTTGAGCCTTCTTCTTCTCTGCCATGTCAAGCTTTTGGTGACCAGCTGGGTTTCGAAGCAGTAAGCTGCCAAATATGCTAGCTGCATGAAAAACACAGAAAACAAAACAATTCAGCAAAAGAAGCACTATTTCTTCTTGTGTTGTTGAGTTGGGAGGAGTGCCCCAAAGCGTTATGTTCTGCTTGAAAAACAAAAGCTGCATGAGGGTGAACTGTGCCCAGAGCTGGAGATTTTAGTTCCACGGCAGTGGTCTTGGGACCTCCCTCAAGTACATTTCTGCTAATGAGTCTCGGTTGGCAGAGATGCTTTCCACAGACACTTGGCTGCTTACCCAGAATATTCTCATCCAAATGATTTTTTGCTGATTTTTTCAGTAATTCTCGCAAAAACGCCATCAAGTAGTTGAAGACATTTTGGTGGAATGTGGGGAGGGTAGAAATGACCTGAAAGAGGGAGAATTGGGATTTGTCTTTTCAGTCAGTCAGTCATCTGTTAGGCATCTGCTATATTCCAGCAACTGAGTGCACGATCCCAGGACATTAGTAAGGCTATGCAAAGAAAGTCCTGATCACTTAGCACTCTGCACAAGAATCAAAAGAGAAGCACAGATCAAGCACTGTGTGAATTTAGAGGTCAATATTCTAGGGGCGCCTGGGTGGCTCAGTCGGTTAAGCATCCGACTTCGGCTCGAGTCATGATCTCGCAGTCTGTGAGTTTGAGCCCCACATTGGGCTCTGTGCTCTCAGCTCAGAGCCTGGAGCTTGCTTCAGATTCTGTGTCTCCATCTCTCTCTGCCCCTCCCCTGCTCGTGCTCTGTCTCTCTCTGTCTCAAAAATAAATAAAAACATTACAAAAAATTTAGGGGTCAATATTCTAACTATGTGCTCTCAAAAGATGTAGGGGAATGGAAGACATTTTCAGCTGGGTCTTGAAGACGAGACTGGGCTTGCAGAGGTAAGGATTAGGGCAAAACAAAGTGTAAAAAAGGCAAGAGAAGGAAAACAGTGAGATAAGGAGAGAGAACAAACCAAGAAGTCAATTTTAGCAGGAGCACCACTGTTTGAACAGGCGCTAAGCCGAGAGCGGTCGATCAGGACAGAATTCAATGTGTACTCCAGCTATTGGCACATCATCGTTATCAGTCGGGAAGCTCGCACAAGAAATATTCCAAAAGAGATTCTGGTTCGGTGGATGTGGGGTGAGGCTCTGGAACCCATATTATTAGCAAGTTTTCTAGATTATTCTGCCATGGCATGTTACATGTGTGAACCACTAGGCCAGATCATGAAAAGTCTTGAGTATTTGTTTAAGAAAATCATTAACTGGCAATGGAGAGCCATGTGTGGTTTTTGACCAACAGTGACATAACGAGAGCTTTAGAGCACATAGTCTGAGGGCCGTATACAAAACAAATCAGCAGAGGGACAGACTGAATCCAGGGCTCAACCAAGGTGAGTACACGAGAACAGAAGATGACGGGTGACAGATCAAGGGAACTGGGCATGTGGGAGGTGAGCGGAGGACGACTCAGAAATGACTCAGGTTTCTGGGTTGAGTCACTGGAATTAAGGGTGAAGCCACTAAAAGAAAAGCGGACATGAAAGGAAGAACAGGTTTGGGAAGGAAAGCTCTGGAGCTGAGTTACTAGGACACTCTGTCTGAGGGACTGCGCCCACTTTGTTCCCTCAGGCCCCATGAGGCCTGGGGCTGCAACACGTGTGTGCTGATGCTTAATGCTTCCCCTCACCTGTTTACTTGCTGTGTAGCTGCCAGAACACTCCAAGCAGTTATGGTAGGCGCTGTAGCAGATGACAGGCTCTGGCAGGCTCTCCAGGAAAAGCAGCAGGGCTTCAGCCACAGAATGATTGTTGGCGGCTTTTGGCCCATCGTTAAGGAAAAGGCGATGCTGTGCCATGGTTAGGAAAAGGCCCAGGAAGGAGCACAGGCCAGAAGTGCAGCCTGCCCAGTCAGGCTCTCCACTCAGAGCTAGGATGCCAGCCTGACACAGTGAAGGGGGCCAAGCTCTTTGTCAGCTTAGCTGGGCCTTCATGAGTTCCTGCTATATCAGTTGCTTAAAGTTGTAAAGTCTTCTCTATGCAAACTTTAAGAAAAATATGATAGCTGAGGACACAAGATCAGATTTTGAGCCTTAAGATACTGTTCTTTCTTCTCTCACCTCTTAATCGTAGCCACACAAACACACACACATACACACACACACGCATGCATGCACACATGAGTGCCTGAAGGATACAGAGAGCATCAATCATTCCAGTATCCAAACAGTCCCTGATATGCTCAAATTCTGACCTCAGGCCTGGCTGCTGAAACAGATCTTCCTGCAAAAGGAAAGAAAGTCACAGGATCATTATATTCTCAGAAAATCAGCCGTGATTTCCGGACCTAGAAATATGATCACCAGCAAGGTGTAAAAAGGGAGTGAGCGGTGTAGCGAGGCCTTTGAATCACCCTGGTAAACACCCTGATAAATTTAGGGCTGATGTGGTTAATTCATCTTTCAGGCCTTCCCAAGCATGCTCCCATGACAGGTCTTTAAAGTGATAAAACATCTATTATAAAACTATAGGGCGCACGTGGGTGGTTCAGGTGGTTAAGTGTCTGGCTCTTGATTTCGGCTCAGGTCATGATCTCATGATTCGTGAGACTGAGCCTCACGTTGGGCTCTGCCCTGACAGCATGGAGCCTGCTTGAGATTTTCTCTCTCCCCCTCTCTCTGCTCCTCTCCTGCTCATGCTCTTTCTCTCTCAAAATAAATAAACATTAAAGGAAAAGAACACAACACTATAGGTATGGCATACTATACACAATGATAAGGGAAAACTTTAAAAGTAGCTATGTTTCCTGCAGTGTTACAGAGGGATTAACCAGAAAAAGAAAAACGTGAAGAAAATATATCATTTATAAGACGGAGAAAGTTAAAAAGGCACCCCCCTTGGGAATGCAGGCTGGTGCAGCCACTCTGGAAAACAGGATGGAGGTTCCTCAAGAAATTAAAAATAGAACTACCCTACAACCCAGCAATTGCACTACTAGGTATTTATTGAAGGGATACAGGTGTGCTGTTTCAAAGGGACACATGCACCCCCATGATTATAGCAGCACTATCAACAATAGCCAAAGTATGGAAAGAGCTCAAATGTCCATCGATGGATGAATGGATAAAGAAGATGTGGTGTATATATACAATGGAGTATTACTCAGCAATCAAAAAGAATGAAATCTTGCCATTTGCAACTACGTGGATGGAACTGGAGGGTATTATGCTAAGTGAAATTAGTCAGAGAAAGACAAATATCATATGACTTCACTCATATGAGGACTTTAAGACACAGAACAGATGAACATAAGGGAAACAAAACTAATACAAAAACAGGGAGGGGAACAAAGCATAAGAGACTCATAAATATGGAGAACAAACAGAGGGTTACTGGAGGGGGTGTGGGAGGGGGGATAGGCTAAATGGGTAAGGGGCATTAAGGAATCTACTGCTGAAATCATTATTGCACTATATGTTAACTAATTTAGATGTAAATTAAAAAAAATGAAATTAAAAAAAGAAAAAGGCACCTCCCTGCCTTGTGAAAACAAGATTATGGCAATAAAGGTATTTCCATGAGTCCTAGCATGCTTTATAATCATTTTACTAAATGACTTAATGCCATATAACTGAATAATAATATTCTATGTATTGCTCAAAAGTTACACTTGAACGGAGCTCTACAGAGAAGGTAGATTAGCACAATACTTAAGAATGTGATTTCTGGGGGCTCCTGGGTGGCTCAGTTGGTTAAGCGTCCAACTTGGGCTCAGGTCATGATCTCACAGTTCGTGGTTTAAGCCTTACATCGGGCTCTATACTGTCAGTGCAAAGTTGGCTTTGGATCCTCTCTCCCCCTCTCTCTTGCCCCTCTCCCTCTGCCATGTTCATGGTCGGTCTCTCTCTCTCTCTCAAAAATAAATAAAAATAGGGGCACCCGGGTGGCTCAGTTGGTTAAGCAGCCGACTTCAGCTCAGGTCATGATCTCGCAGTCTGTAGGTTTGAGCCCTGCGTCAAGCTCTGTGTTGACAGATCAGAGCCTGGAGCCTTCCAATTCTGTCTCCCTTTCTCTCTGCCCCTCCTTGCTCTGTCTCTGTCTCTCTCTCTCAAAAATAATAAACATCAAAAAAATTTTTTTAATTAAAATAACTAAATAAATGTTAAAAAAAAAAAAAAAAAAAAAAGAAGTAACTTCTCTGCTCGCTTCAGCAGCATGTGTACCAAAACTGAAATGATACACATAAGATTAGCATGGCCCCTGCTCAAGGAGGTGACTTCTACAGACAAATTCCCTGAGTTCAAATTCCAATCCTACTCATTTATCAGCGTTGGGATTTTGACCAAGTTACTTAGCCTCCTGGACCTCTGGTTCTTCATCTGAGAGCCATTGTAAGAACTAATTGAGGCAATGCTGTGAAACACTTAGAACAGTGTTTGGTACACTGTAATGATAAATGTGAGGAGTGGGGAGAAATGAAAAGAGAATGTCATAAAAACGTATGCTGCTCCCAGGTGGTAGAGCTGTGATAGACTCTAGTTTGTATTAGTCTTCTCCCTGTATGAATGACTCAGTGAAACTGACCAATCTGATTTCATGAAGCTTGCCCAAATCACTCTTGAAGTCAGGCCTCCTGACTCAAGGCCTGGGGTCTCCATCTGGTCTCCTACATTGGTCTGGCTCATCAACAAGTTAGCCCCTCCCCTTCCCAGAAACTGGCAAGAGTTCCTCATAAGGATAGCAGGCTGACATCCTGAGAAGAATCCAGATGTCTTTCTACTTGGAGGACCCCAGAGACCAGGTCGGGGAAACATGCTGTGCCTCGAAGGCCATCCTATGCAAGGCTGCTTCACTTGGGGGTAATCAAGTGCTGTATGTAATAGCAAGGTCTCACGGGGGTGTGAAACATGAATCTATCCCCCGTTCACTCCCTAGGGGAGGAAAAGCTTTCCACAGGTTCCTTGGGGTAAAAGCTTCTTATACCAAAAGTTCTTGGAGCTGATGTTCTTTCCCAAGGCAGCCTGGCCTCAATCAGGTCTGACTGCTTAACCACCACCTACCTGCTGGATAGCATTTTGGTACAGGTAATCAACCATCATCCAGAGCTCTTTGGGGATCCCCATGGGGTTCTCCAACTGGATCCCATCATCTTCAGTCTGTAGTGGCATCAGAGTCTGAAAAGAAATAAACATAGTCTGAAGGCCCACCAGTGGAACTTCTGACAGCCTAGCTCCAAAATACTGACCATGGGGGCAGCGAACTCATGGAAGAAGGAAAGCATTGCAATCCCCTAAGCAAATGTTCCACGGGCAAATGAAATCAAGTGGGAGAATCAAGGTACAAAAGGTGATTTTTGAGAAGTAGGAGTGGGTTACAGCAAGCAGTTTCAATGAATCAGGTGAAATACACATTGTCTTCTGGAAAACACATCCTGTCAACAGCATTTCACTGTCAGAACCAGGGTGAGAATGTGGTCTGTGAGGTAAGGGCACAGACTTGGGAGTCCAAAAACCTAAATGCAGGGGCCAGGTCCACTGTTAACTCACCATGTGACCTGTGACCAATCACTCTCCTTACTGGGCCTCTGTTTTCACCTTATAGAACGAAGAGGATAGAAATCAAGAGTCCCTAAATCAAAAAAGTGCATTCGAAGGGGGAAAAATGCATATCACTATAAATCTGCTCTAAATTAGTCCCCTTGTACTTGAATTCTCCCCATAGGAGCCTTCTATGTCTCAGAAAATTTAGTTCGGGCTGAAGAATGACCAAGTGATGATTGAAACAAAAAAAAGGAATAAAATTAGGAGCCAGGGAAGCTTCATATCTTAGTATCCATGGCTGAGTTTCTCTAATGAATTATGTACGAAAGACAGAGACTATCCTGTTTGACTGGCTCAGCTGCTACAGTTCTAGATGGTTCCCTGCGGCATATAACTCACCAGCTCTCTAATAGTTTCAAGCGGCAGGTCCAAGATTGGCTCCCTCATGTAGCACAGTGTATGAATGGGAGATCCAAAACAGCTGGGCAGGTAGTTCCCTGTCACTGACAAAAAGTAATCCTTTCCCCTGTCCAAGTGCAAAACCAGAATGTCTTCAATTTTGTCTTCACCTGAGTTGAGCTTTGTAGCCGTGGTCTTATTTACAAATAGCTCCAGTTCGATCTCAATGGCAGAATCTGAGGAATAACATTAAAAGTAATGTTGGCTGGTGAGAGGCCAAGAGGAAAGGGGACAGAGGGGGCAAGGATCAGGCACAAAGGGCTGGGAAAGGAAATAAGACGAATCAGCCAACCAACAAGTATGTATGTGCTCAGCACTCAGAGGACACATGAACAAGGAGTTTATAGTCCAAGTGGGAATATGAAAACAACAAACAAAAACATGTGAAATAGGCCATTGCTATGAAATCCAAGTACAAAGGAGCACAGCTCAAGTTAGAATTATTAATAGAATTGAAGGCATGGATCAAGGCGCTTGCCCTGGGCCAGGTCAGATGAAGACACCTGATCCAGCAGAAAATATAATGCAAATATCAGCCTGCGAACTGTCCGCAAAACAGGCTTAATCCCTCTGCCACACAGCACGATGCAGAGTGCAAAGGAGCAGTCAGGGGAAAGACATGAATGGTACATTCCAGGGCCAGATATAATTTCTGGATTACCACCCCGTTATCTTTCCCTACAAGAGCAGACGCTGGGAGCTGATTATAGTGAGGAAGACAGTGAAAATGGGTCCTTCGACAGCAGCACCTGCTTCCCAGAGGTCTTCTGTCTTCTCTTTCTGTGAAATTATGGAACACATAGATGGCTGAGAAAGCTTTTCAAGCTGAACTCCTGCCCTTTACTGTTTTTATATTTTATTCATGGATGGTTCACATCCACAGGGCTTTTAGAAGTTTCAACCAGACAACAAAACACTCAGGAACAAAAAAGCTTATTTTAGGAAAATTAACAGGCAGGGTAGAGTGTTCCCCAAACCAGCAACCGGGAAACTAGGAAGAGAGGCCTTACCTGGCAGGAGGAAGCCTCTGCTGGGGTTGGCATTCAGCCACTGCTTACAGTAGGACTCTTCGTCAGGCTTGTTGATGAACTCAAACTGACACGGCACTTGTCCATTATGGATTATAAAGGACTGTACTTGTAACTGCATGTACTTCACATTCTGAAAACAGAACTGGGGGCAAGACGGGGACCAGTCAGACCAGTGCTCTCTTCTTGGCAACCTGCCCGGCCACTCCAACTGAGCAATCTTTGCCCTTTCTGGAAAGAAAATGAAGGACTACCTCTTTTGAATCACGTTTCTGATTTAGGCATTTACCAGGGAGGCCACAGCTCCACTAAGACCAGCCGTCTATGTTCAACCCAGGAATCCAAAAACTTCATGTTTTATAAATAAATTTCCTGAAGGAATCAAAGTTCAAGTCTTCTATCTTCTATATCCAAAGGCCATTTCCAAGATACCCTTTACAAAGTGCACCCCCAAACATGAAGACCAAGCACATCTTTCCAAGTAGCTGGACCTCTAGGGCATTAACAATACCCTCGCAATAATCTCCATTTGATTGGCTTCTTGGTATTGTCTATTCTCAACGATCTAGGCTGTAGCTCTTCCATGAAAAATCTTCAGCCCTAACTTGACTTCCTCCACTGCCCATCCCTTTTCTACACTGCCTTGCCTCCCACCAACACATGTGTACCCAAGAAATTGATTCAATTTAATCTCAGTCAGAGCAAAACATTGGGAGGAAGAACCGCCCCCCCCGCCCCCCCCCCCCCCCCCCCGCGAGAATACCTACCCAGTTACACTAAAATCAAACACAACATCTTTTGGCTCATCTATGCCATCATTTAATACATGAATGGCCCATGTGTGGGTGAAACATAGGAGCCACAAAGGTCAAAGGCTTCTGATATAGACGATCAGGAGATGAACATCATCTAAATCAACAACTCCCTCCTCTCAGCCAACATCAGCAGCCTTGCTTTAACTAGTGGCAGCCTGTCAGTCAAGAAGACTAGAGCCCAGTGGTCGGACTGGTGCCTCCTGGAATTCCAAGACCTCGAAGATGAGACTTAAGTTCTATGAATAGAAGAGCCTCGTGCCAATGCTCTTAACATGTCCTTCCTACCTCTCGCTTAGAAAGGAACACAGAAGGAATGTTGGCATTTTCCATCTTATCCAGGGAGCGAACAATCTCCTCCAGAGTCTTCCGGTAACGTTCTTCATTGACCACCTTCACCTGGGAGGGAGACATCAGAGCCTGAGTTGCCTTCTGCCAATTTCTTCCTTTTCAGTAAAGAAGACACGCACAGTATTGGGAAAGAGCAGTTGACAGCCACACAGAAAGTGAAGACTAAATAGATTTAATTAATTAACAAAGAACCCAATTAACAATAGTCTCCGGAGGGTCCTCCAGAGGCTGAACTTATGGTAAAGCCAACCGCTTCCTGATTAGCTGAGAAGACACTGGAGTGAAAGCTTGGTTGGGAGCTCTGCCAGGTCGCAGAGCTGGGGCAGAAAGATGTCCGGTGACTTTGCTGCCTGTCAACAGGCCTGCGGCGAGAAACTTCTCTAGGGTTTGATTTAAAGTGGCATTTCTCAAGCTTTTGTAACCTGTGCTCCATCAGCTAAGATTGTGTCAGGCCTTCCCTTCGGTATTGTGAATTATAAACACAATTTTTGTCACTTTCCAATAATAAAACTTTGTAACATCCGTTAGGCTTTTTTCAAGCCACTACATCCTCACAGATTCTGATATGCCTCTACCTGAACCCTCGAAAATTGGTAAAATAAAGAAACAGAAGTCACAGGAGAAGAGATAATAAATAAAGAGATGTTCAACCTGGCAATCAAAGAAATGTAATCTATAATAATGACATATCTTTTCCTTTTGGCTCATTGGGTTGGCAGAAATTTCAGAGTGATAAAATTCAGTATTAGCCAGGATGTGGGAAATAAGCTCATACAGAGTCAGCAGAAGTGGGAGGAGGAGGGAGCTCTACCTTTACTGACATAGAAAGATCTCCTAAGACATAGTCAGTAGGGAAAAAAAAGATACTCTCAGAACAATGTGCATAAGATGATCTCTTTTACAAAAAGAAAAAACATCCTCTGTGTTGTATATAGGATACTGACACATTTGTATGTGCATAGAAAAAGGCCTAGAAAGACATAGTCCAAAAAAAAAAAAAAAAAGGAAAACTTCCATGTACATAGGAATACATAGGAGAAATATACGAAAATAATTATGAATTGGATTTAAATTAAAACACTGTTATTTAAAATTTTTTTTAATTTTTAAGTATTCTCTACACCCAACATGGGATTCAAACTCACAACCCCAAGATCGAGAGTCATATGCTCTACAGACTGAGCCAGCCAGGCACCCCTAAAAACATTTAAAAGCTTTCTCACACTCAGGTGGGGAGAAGGAGACCAAAACGACAAAGGTGGTTATGAGAACCAGTTCCCTACAGAGTGATCGCAAGGGGTATCAGCTCCCCACCTACCCCAATGTCAAACACTGAGCTGACAGGCTTGTGGTCACTGGTCTTCAGGGCCATGTGGCTCTGGTAACTCAGCTGAGTGATGTTCTTCCCTTTCCAGAGGACCCGGTCACACCAGGCAGGAGCACGACACTTCTCACTGAAATACAAAGTCTGCACTGGGGGCCCACACAGGCACACCAGTGCCCAGTGCCTGGCTGGCACCCTGGCTCGGCTGGGGAGACAGGCCAGGGCCTCCAAATGCGTGTGCATGCAGGCCCAGGGACCCAAGAAGGCACAGTGCTTCGGGCCCACCAGGGGACAGCATGTACCCTGTGGGTATCACCCAAAACAGCTGCTAGGTCTCTAAGCCAAACACGGTTCAGAATGATTCCCTGCTCTTTACCCTCCTGTGGGGATGAGATGAAAAAGGCAACCTGCAAGTAAGTACTCTGTGGCCCTTAAAAGATGGTGGTTTAAACAGGCTCTGAATTCCTACTGCCTAGGTTAGAATCCTGGCTCTACACGTCCCTGTTTGGGAGGCTCTTTATCTCTTATCTCTTTTTTTTTTTTTTTTTAAGATTTTTATTTTTAAGTAATCTCTATGCCCACCATGGGGCTCGAACTCACAACCTCAAGATCAAGAGTCGCACGCTCCAGGTGCCCCTTGAGAGGCTCTTTAATTTGTGCATGCCTCCGTTCTCCGATCTAAGAATTGAGGATAATAAATCACACCTACTTCCGGTGGCTGTAGGGATGATTAGATGAGGTCATAGAAGTGTGTGACATAATGTGGGGCATGCCATAAGCACTAAGAAAAACGATAAACTCCTATGTAGTGACCAAGTACAAGCTAAGCTGCTTAGAATCATCCTATCACCCTTGGCATAACTGAAAAGTAAATTATTGTGGAACAAAGCCTAAGGCAGTCGAAAAGAAAACATGTGGGAAGGTAGGGCTGCTGAATGAGCAGATACTGAGGGAAAACGTTTGACCAGAGTGCAAAACACGGGGAAGTCACAGGATTCCTATCTCCTTCTTTAGGTCCATGGGGGGATGTGCTTCCCGAAATTTCTGGGTTTCCATTTGCACAACTCCCTACCTACCTGGTGTCCCAGTCGTCGGAGCCAGTATCATACTTATACGTGGGCTGGAACGTGAGCTCGCCTTCAGTGAAGTCTTCGAAGACAGTCTTGGCCGTGACCTGAGTTTTCAGCTGTGTAAAAGGATGGAAGGGGGGGAAGAAAACAACAACAAAAAAAACCAAAAAACCTCAAAATAAAAAAACTGAAACCTTGAATTAGCAGAGGAAAGGGCTTTAATCTGGAAGTTGAACCCTAACCTAAAGGGAAAGTCCCAGGAGAAAGTTATTCTGTAAGATTCTGAGAACGAAATCCTAGGAAGGGGAGTAAGCTGACCACTCCTTTGCCTGCTGTACAGTTTTTAAGGCTCTTTTCTAAGAGTGTACCTGCATCCAAGGGACCTGAGTACCATCTTACTGAGACGTCCCTAAGAGGATCAGGTACCAACAGACACGGAGCTTCTCCTTCCAAGTATCAGACATTTCATCTGCGTAACACAGCTGTTCCCACTGTACATGGAGAGAGGACTACATGGAAAAGGGTCTGGAAAGATACAGTGCAAAAAGCAAAGGGGACTTTCATGTACATAGAAACAGAAGTATACCAAAACAAGTATGAATTAAATGTAAATTTAAACAGTTTTCTAAAGGAGTTTATCAAATGAGTTATTTGAACTGGGGGAAGCTCTGTGCCTTGATGTCCCCCCTCTGCAAATTCTGGATTGGCAAGAGAGTCTGCCCCCCGGGGCTGTTGGAAAGAACTGTCAGCTTAGAATAGTGCCTAGTGCATCCTGAGAATAGCCAGCATTCCTCCTGCTGCACTCATTTGAGGAGCTCCTTCCAGATCACACTCTCAGGGAGATGAACAACCACAGGTGCTCCTGTCTCCTCCCGGGGGGACCAAGCTTGGCCCGTCATGGACTGATGAAGAACTGCCAGCTAGCACTGGACACAGGGTGGCAGCTATTCAGGGGACAACAGTTGCCAAATTCCCCAAAATAGGAATGCCTAAAAAAAAAACTACTAAGGAAAGGCCGCAGAAACAATAAAAATGTAGATATTAATGTAAGAGGAGTCTTAAATCAGTATGTAAAGACCTTAAAACCATCTGGAAAGCAGAGAATTCACAAAACAGGTACTTTTACTTGAAGAAAGACCAGAAAAGAAGACAAGAGGAGGTCAGCAGGAAACTGCCAGGGAAGCTAGAATGCCTCACTCAAGAATATAGATGCAGTAAACAGTTTTGAGCAGATTGGCTTAATGCGGAAACAGGGATAAAAGAGAAAAAACACGTAAGGAAAGGAAAGGAACTGGAGAGAAAAATGGTCAAAAAGGAGATGATTCCATAAAAGAAAGACACAACAAAGTTGAGATGTTTCCCCCTCTGACTGATGTGCATCAGGGGACAAAAAGGTTAACAGAAAGACTGAGACTGGTGACAATAAGAAGGCGGCTACAGACTAAAAAGAAAAGGGACTTGAACCTTCTGAACAACCCTGACCACTTGAATGGTTTTGAAACCTACAGGGACAAGTAGCCTCAAGGAAGCCAGCGAGACACACGTCTCTTGTCCTGTGAAATGGCTCATGCTCTGAGCAAGAAACGCTGACCCAGACCACGGTGGAGAACAGCAGGTTCCAGAACTGGTTCCTGGCAGGAGTGAAGAAAGCCGCTCAGGAGAAACGGCTGTCATTTATACTGGACAAGTCTGGTTGAAGAGCAGGAGGGGGCAGAGGAGGCTCACTCAGAAAACAATTTAACAAATCATCTTAAACACACTAAGGATCTGTATGAGAAACTTGGCACCCTTTTAGCCCCTTCTTGAACAAACGAATGAACACATAAGCACCAGGGGAAAGGGGTGGGGGAGAGAGAGAGACTGAGAGAGAGAACACACGTTCCTGCCCCCAAGGGGGATGAGGCGCCTCGAGGGAAGAGCCGATGGGGAGGCAGCCATGGATGAGGGAAGGCAGAAAAGAGAGAAATGACAGGCCATCAGCTTCTCAGGGAAGCCTGCCTGGCGGAGGAAGAAGAGGCCGAGGGTTGGGAAGCCAGGCCTTCCCGTGCCCTCACAGTGGCGGGACAGCTGCCTAAGAGGGCACAGGTGGCTGTGTGTACCTGATCATACGCATACAGCGTCTGGAAGGCCTTCTCCTCGATGAGCTTTTTCACCGTTTCCACATCCAGCTCTTCTATCCTGTAGTTGAGGTCCCCCAGCCACAAGATCACACTGTGAGGACAGAGCACAAAGTTCACAGTTTAGGCGGGACTTCCCCCTTCCTTGCCAGTGTGCTTCTGACAGGAGCGCCCTGAGACTCGGCTTCTTGGGGGCTGGGAGGGAAGGGACCCAGCTGTTCAGGAAATCTTTTCTCTTGCCATCCCATTTCACGCCACAGCTAACATGCTGCTGACTCCGGGACCTTGCTCCAGTTTCATGAGAAACAGCCTGGAGTCGTCCTGGACTACTTTATTCTTGTGTGGTTGGAAAGACAGCCTAATCAGGTCTAAAAGCAAGACCACATTCACCTCACTTCTGGGACGAGGCACCAGAGATCAAATATTGGGTGCCATGTCGATTGCTCAGGGACCCCGCACCAGATGATGCCATCATGTCGCCTCCGTGCACATCGCAGTCCACAAAACACACTCTCCGCCTTTGTTTCTAGAGCTGAGTTCCTCTGAAACAAAGCGCAACCTTCACAGGGGAGTCTGAGTTAAACCCCCACTGTATCCTTGGTTGGCTCTTTGTGCGAAGTGTGGCAGGTGTTTTATTACGCCTGCTGCTTTGGGAGAAGGATAACCAAGCATTCCCAGATGACCGTGCACATCCCATAAGGTCTGCTACTGCTCTATCTGAAGCCAGCAGCCAGGCACTGGAGAATGCATAGCAGTAGACACGCACGATGAATGCACCCACGAGCTCACAGCAGACAGACTGACATGCAAGCTGCCACCTCCCAAACTAGGGTGCCGGAGTTTCAGCAGAACGGAAGACACACTCCCTGCTGGGTTCCCCGGAGAAGGAAAGCCATCCCGTCAGCTTCTAGAACGCCAGTGAGCTCAAGACAGTTCCACCACCGCGGCAGGCGGGATGAGAGGCTTGAATCTGTGTGCTCCCTGGCAGACACCATGGCCCCAATGGCTTCTTCCTTTTTCTAAAAGAAGTGGCACAAGCTTCGAGTGTTACCGTAAAGCCTGGGATTCTAACATGCCGCGAATTTAGACATACGGGAAGTTTTAGAGATTAAGGGAACAAAGATCAGCACAAGATTCTCTAAGCAGCTGTAACTACAACTCTAACGGTGAATCAAGAGGTTTAAGACTAAGCGAAGGTATACTATTGCAGTCCGATTTCAACTACATATGCTCCTGGAAAGAACAGATGTACAGGATCCGAAAACATACTTCTAAAACCTTGCGAAGCTTGCTGTAAAGCTTGACAAGCTCGTTCTTTGGTTGCTTCCCTCCTGCTGTTTATCGAGGCAGACCCGCATTAAAATAAACCTATGTTTTTCTGGGGACAAATGACGTGGGACCAAAATGCCAGAGATCTGCCAGATAGGGAGTTGGGAAACCGAACATCTCATGGGACATAACCCGTGCGGAAGCAAGTGCTGGCTGGAGCTCCCACTCGGGCAGTGGGAGGCCTGCTCCCAACGCAACAGTGGGGAGCCCCAGCTCTGCACAGCAGGAGCAGTGAACTGCTTGGGCTCCACGCCCAGACTCACTCGTGCTTGCTGATGGTGAGAGGGGGAAGGCTTGGATCAGCCTGACAAAACTGCATTCGAGAACAGATGTCTTTATAGTCCTGGTTCCTCCTCTCACACTCTTCTGTGTGGGCTGCCAGGTGAGAGTTCACGACACAGATGCTGGTGTTGTGGAGCTGGAACCTGATGGCCACTCCTCCCTTGTTGCCCTGCGGAAAAGAGCCCGACAGAATCCAACTCACCACCTCGTCGTGTCGGTCACTCCCGCCCGCACACCCTCAAAATGTTTCCTCTTCAAAATGATCCTGACAGGGAGACGAAGCAGTGTGACGGTCTGTCTTTGAACAGGTAAGAAAACAAACCCCAGAGTCACTGGCTGGAGTGACTAGCCGGTCAGTGGCCAGGCTGAGTCCACTTTTCACTAAGTCACAGGCAAGCCACATGCTTGCCCTTCTCCACAGGAAGCCAAGCTCTTGCAGTGGAGCCTAAAAGTGGGACTGTGGGAGCCTCAAGACAAGAAAATTGCAAACCTGTTATCAGCATCCTTTCCTTTTTTTTTTTTAACTTTATGTTGAGATAGAAAGAGAGAGAGAACTCTCTCTCAAGGGGGGACTGACCTTGTAGAGGAGGGGGGGAGAGAAAGAGAATCTCTCTCTCAAGGGGGGGCTGACCCCACGAACCGTAAGATCATGACCTGAGCTGAAACCAAGAGTCGGACACACAGCTGACTGAGCCACCCAGGCGGCCCTGGCGCTCTTTCTTTATCTTGGTTTCCCAACAGCGTCTCTGCAACATATTTCATGGGCGGAAGGGGCAGATCAACTAGAGGCTCCGGCGTGGAGCGGACACGGGGATACGTGCTAATGGGGTAAGTCAACTGAATGGGGTGAGTTCACTGAAATCCGACCTCTGAGCGGTCCGCTCCATTTAGCCGTACTTGAACGCCCCGTTCATCTTGTCATACCAGCACCATCCAACTGGGGCGCATGCAGTCATGGTATCAGGACACGCAGTGTCAAAACCTTAGGGGTCAAGGCCACCAGTGTGCCAAGCATACCGACCAAAACCTCACCATCCTCCCCATGATTCCTGTCCCCACGGTCTCAGCTTCCACCTCGGAGATGTGCGCCGCGTGTTCCTGTTTGACGTACAACAGCAGCATAATCCCGACCAGTCGGATGAGCTTCACCTGGACAACAGAGCCAAACATTCAAGTCACGGCATGAAACACAGTCGAAAACGGGAATAAATGTCCCAGGGGAAAAGGAGTCTTGAAGTTGGTTGGCTCAGGGTGCTAATGCGTCTCCTTCTTCCGAACAGGACACAGGGTGATCATCTGTTCAGCTCACTGAACATGCTACGTGATAACCTGGACAGCCTGCCAGCGCCAAGACCTGCGTCTTTCTTACCCACAGCGCCTCTTCTGGAGGACTTGGAACTGAAATAATTAGGACTGGCTTTTGATAAAGGTCACAGGAAAAGTCCAAAACGGTCTTTGAATTTCCCTGCGTGGCAACATAAAATTAAAGGTCACTGGCCCCTCTCTTACCTTTGCGTATTTGGCATCTGGATGAAGACCTTCTGATACAGCTTTAAACCACTCTTCTTCCTTTGGGGTATCATGGAAGAAAAAGGCCTCCTTACTCAGGTCAAGCTCCTGGAACCTATTATAAGCAGCAAGCGGTCAGAGAAAGGTAGAGTGCAAGACAACCCGTCCTCAGATTGGTTTAGATGCATGTGTCCTGGCTCTCCAGCTGAACTGCAGGGCCCTCGAGAGGGGAGAAAAATAAACACTTGAAGCCAAGGGACTAAGTGCTAAGGAACCACCAGCACTTTCATGGGCAGCCACCCATTTCCTCTCTGTAACCAGCCTGTGAAGCAGTTAGAAGCATCTCCATTTCACAGCCGAGACCGCTATTTCACACAAGCACCGAATGGCAAACTGGGGGCCACGCCTGCGTCTATATAAATTCCAAATTCTAGGCCCTTCCCACTTTACCATACAGGCTTCTTTGCTGCCCCCACCCCATCCATAGTGCCCAGGACAGTGGTAAGAAGACAGAAGTATGGAGGGGGAAAAATGACTGATGGCGCTTTTAAAAAAGCTACCCTTCCTTCCCTGGCAAAAAGAGATCTTTGCTTTATGACTGACAAAGTGTTGAATGTCTAAGTGATGAAAGTCAATTCAAGGTGTAGTGATTTTAACAGGAGGGTTGCACTAACAATTAAATAATAGCATTTAAATGCCAAGCACATCACTTTAATGGTGCCGGAAATTTGTTTACCACGAGTAAGAACATCAAACAGAGAAGCAGCTGTTATTAAGCACATGCTCATTTTTCAATCCCTTCACCTGCTGCGAAAACGCAGTTATACATTCATGTCCCTGTCCCTTCAACCCCAGCTGTACTTTCTCGAGATGTAGAGGCAACCGAGAAGAGAGGCACTCACCCTACACAGTACACATCTGGGGCCTCAATGCCATGGCTTAGCCAGGGCCGGAGGCATTCTTTGGGGGACTGGCCATTCACATTGTACGTTCCTACAAAAAACCTGTCAACAAAGAGAACTGATGAGTCACTTGGGAGGACTATGGACGTGACAGGGGAAAGCATCCTATGCTGACTTTGCCCAGTTTCAGTCTCTTTGGGGTGGAATTCGAAGACAAGAAATGTCACATCTAACTTAGACCAACGACTGTGGCACCAAAGGGTGACTTTGGTGCTTTCATGAGGACTTCAAACAGGACAGGCCTACTCTGAACATTCCTGTTTAGCTTTGAAACACATTAGAGAGCCATAATCCACAAAACGATTCTTCATCCTGTGTATGCTAGGGAACTGGGGAGGGGGGGGGGGAGGGAGAAGTACCTTGTTACTTTCAGAAGGAAAGCAACAGCAGTGTTCACAATAAGTGACTCTTCATATACATGGAAGCAATGTTACCTTGTGTTTATAGTCCCAGTGCACGGATTTAAAAAGATCTAGCAGAATCCTGCAACCCCTACTCATTTCACTTCCAGTAATCTAAAAAGATTACCAAACACTAACTTCAATTCACTAACTTCAACTTAAAGGACTTTCTTCAGGGCCACCCGGATGGCTCAGTCAGTTAAGTGTCTGACTTCGGCTCAGGTCATGATCTTGTGCTTTGTGAGTTGGAGCCCTACACGGGGCTCTCTGCTTTCAACGCAGAGCCTGCTTTGGACCCTCTGTCTCCCTCTCTCTCTCTCTCTCTGTCCCTCCCTTGCACACGGGCTCTCTCTCTCTCAAGAACAAATAAACATATAAACAAAGAAAGGACTGTCTTCAATGCATACGTGCTTTCGCTCTCTCAAAACTAAATAAATATACACTCGAAGGCCTGGAATGACCAAGAGATACGCAAATTTCAGGATATCATTCCTTGTTCTGGCCCCTATGTCTCTTCAAACATTGCTGTAACTATTTGCAAGGTGTGTCACTTCCGCTCTACCACACCTACCACCATGCCTGGCCAGAAAAGGCACAAGAATAAATGCTTACTAGTGAAGAGCGAAAGGAAATATCATTTCGAAAATGATGGGAGAGACTCCGCAGAAGGATTTGCTTCCAAATCCAGGATACGGGGGGTTGGGGGGAAGTGCTTACATTCCAGAGAGCTGAGAGATCACCTTGCTTTGAAAACAGTCCACCCAGTTAGCTACCTGAAGTTCTGGATATAGGTATAATCCTCTTCTCTCTGCACCAGATGTGATTTCACTATTGTATCTCGCAGTCCGAACTTCTGAATTGATAAAATATGAGCCTTGTCTGATACTGTGATAGTGGAGGAGCGAACCATGTTAATGATGTCAGACTTGGATTTATTCTGTCTAGAAAAACAAAGAAACAGAAATTTATCATATTCTGATGAGTCTCCCCATGACAAAATACATGAACATAAAGCTAGAAGTTTCCAAAGTGAAATGCATTTACTAAGACAACACTATTTCTATGTGCAATTAAATAAACTTACATGTTGTCAACCATATAGCACATTGGTCCAGAGATTTTCTGATAGAGATCTCAGATCGGGGGGGACCTTGAAGACATACTGATCTCATCCCTTCCTTTTTCAAATAAGAAAAATGAGACCTAGCATCATCAATGGTCCACCCAGTTGGATGGTCGCAGAGTATGGATTAGAACCCAGATTTGACAGTGCTCTTTCTAGACCCTAATGCTTCATGTAAAGAAACTATAAACTATCCAGATCCTTTGACTTGACAATTCTACTGTATCTCTATTCCACAGGAATAATCAGAAATAAGAGGAGAACAAGAAAATCTGTATTTCATTTTTGTTTGTGCAGTTTTAACAGTCATACTAAAAATTATTCAAATGCCAACATTTAAAGTTAAGCAAAATAGAGGCGCCTGGGTGGCTCAGTCGGTTAAGCATCTGACTTCAGCTTAGGTCATGATCTCACAGTTCGTGAGTTCGAGCCCGGTGTCAGACTCTAAGCTGTCAGCCCAGAGCCCGGAGCCTGCTTTGGACTCTGTGTCTCCTCTCTCTGCCCCTCCCCCGCTTGCTCACGCTCTCTCTCTCGCTCTCTCTCTCTCAAAAATAAACAAACATCAAAAAAATTTTTAAGTTAAGCAAAATCTAAAATTTGATACATTTATCTAACGTAATCCTAATAACAGCACAGAAACTTTTGCTGATGATTACTTAATGAATTAAGATATACGAAGCACCCACAACTTCTGACACTGAATAAATAGCTACAAGTATCTGGTATTGTATCAAGTACATACTAATTATAAGTAAGCTGAGAATGACAGATCTACCTATCATTTAAAATTCAGGGATTCCAGGAGTGCCTGGCTGGCTCAGTCAGTGGAGTGCACCACTCTTGATCTTGGAGTCGTGAGTTCAAGCCCCACGTTGGATATAGAGATTACTAAAAAAAAAAAAAAAAAAAAACTCAAACAAAAATAAATAAAGTTCAGGGATTGTTGGCTACTGCTTCAGTGCATAATTAAAATACTGACCAAAACAAGTTTTTAATCTTGACCAGATGAGATTCCGGCTACAATCAGTAGGGGGCACTGGTGTACAGGCTAAATATAATAGCATGTCAGAAAAAAAGAAGAGAACATAAAAGCGGAAAAAAGTATCTTCAGAGTCCGGAAACTCCTAAAAGAATGGGAAGGAGAAATAAAAATGTTTCTAATCTTCTACATTTCTAAGGTAGGGTTATACTGTCACTTTCAAACTCTAGATGGGCTACTTGCTAGGTCTGGATCTTGGGAACATTCTATAAAGTCTCTTCTTCACCTGTTTCTGTAGTTGTAAAACAGAGAAAATAATGGAACCTATGTCTTAGGCTAAAATAAGATAATCCAGGTAAAAGCACAGTGCAGGGCACACACAGTAAATGCTCAGGAAGTGTCCAACCCCTTGTTAACCACTTAACCACTGGTTAAGCCAGCCACCCTGGGACAACTTACATCATGCACAGTAATGGTCTCAGTTCTATAATGAGGAAAATTGTGGCCCTAAGAGACACAAATGAAGGGAGAGTGCATTACCTTGTGAGCAAGTTGTCTGCTGTATCCTGACTCCAAGAGCTTTGGTCCACAAGCATGCCTTTCCCATCTGACCTTGAATCATCAAAGTCAAAAACACCTAAGGGGAGGGGGAGGGAATGAAAACACACTTACATATACTTTAATATACAGACGCCCCACTTCTCAAATTGTAGTCTAGGAATCACTGGTTGTCCACATACTTCTTGAAAGCACAGGAAAGGTCTGTGCTGGTGTCTGAGTGAAGCTCCCAGAGCACAGAGGGAGGGAGAAAAAACAAGCATTTCATCCAGAGATCTTTACTTCTGAAAACATAAATATCCCACTGGTCTGACTCCCTTTTCCTAGAGACAAGAGTGCATTACAGAAAAAAAAAAACTTTGAAATCTGCAGACCTAAGCTCCATCACCAGCTCTACTATTTACTGACCTCTTGACTTTGGGCAAGGCTTCAATCTCTCTTAATGTCAGTGACTTGACTACCCTGCCCTTCTCACAGGTTTACTGTAGGGATCAAATAGTTGACATGTAAGAACTTTGGAAGCCACACAGCATATTATGAAATATAAGATAGTGATATCATTCCATTTACTCCAAGTGGAACTTCAAGGAGGAAAGAGGCAAGGGTGAGAGATCTAACACTGGAAAGGGTCTAAGTGCTCTAGAGAATGGGAAGCACTTGTCATTGTTAACAAATTGCCTCAAAACCAAACAGCAAACCAAGGACTTTCAATAAATAAATACTTTGACACAGTTGTTAAACCAAGATAAACCTGAAAAGGAAAATTAATCTGCCAACAGTTTCTTGGCTCCTTAAAAGCCCAATCTGTGGGATGCCTGTGTGGCTCAGTCGGTTAAGTGTCAGACTCTTGATCTCAGCTCAGGTGTTGTTCTCAGGGTCGTGAGTTCAAGCCCCAGGCTGGGCTCCACGCTGGGTGTGGAGCCTACTTAGAAAATAAATAAGTAAAAAGCCAAATCTCTTGTCAACAGAAAACAGCAATGGAGAAGCCACGGAAAGATGCTGCTTCAACACACAAGTTACCAGGAGCACTGGAGGGATGAAACATCACGAAAGAATTTTGCCCTGAAGACTATTACTAAACATGGATTTTCAACCATGCATTCACAGGAACCAGAAAAAAACAAACTTCAGAGTCGAAAACACACACATACACACACACACAATTTGAAACATGAAAATAATTACATTTCAGTACCTCCAATCAATTCCTAAGGCCTTTCAATTTTGCCTCCTAAAGGCCTCTCAAATCAATATATTCCAATGTCACCCTACTAGCTCGATGTTACCAGCATCTCCCTGGAATGACTTCAAAAACCTGATTAATAGTCTCCTGGCCTCCTTTCTCACCCCTCCATCTCTGACCCAAACTCTACACTGTGGCAAGAGGATTTTTTTTTTTTTAAAGGAAGGCTAATCACATCACTTAAAATCTTTTAAAAGCTTCCCATTGGATAAACCCAACCCTCCCAATATGGCTGCCAAGTCTCCTTCTGGTCTGATTCCTGCCCACCTGTCCACCTGCATCTTTCACCACAGTCCTCTGGCTCCCTGCCCCCTGGACTGCCACAGTCTAAGTATATTAAAGTTACTGCAGTTATACCATGATCCCATCAGAAACCCACTTCCTTCTTCCTCATTCTGCTTTACACGGCTTACTCCTACCCATCCTGGGGCCAGGGACTGGCAAACTTTTCTGCAAAGGGCAGGGTGTAAATGGCCGAGGATCTGCAGGCTGTACAGTCTCCATCACAACTATTCGACCCTGCTGGCATAAGGTAAAAGGAGCCATAAGCAGGGCTTTGTTCCAATAAAACTTTATTTATAGACATCGAAATCTGAGGATTATATAATTTTTAAATGTCACAAAAAATTATTCTCTTCTAATTCTTTTCAGACATTTAAAACTATAAAAACTATTCTTAGCTCACAGGCTGTACAAAGCAGGCAGTGAGCTGGATTGGGCCCATGGCCTGTACTTAGCCAAGCCCTGCTATGGACCACATCTCCAAGGTCACTTTTTTTTTTTTTTTAACGTTTATTATTGAGAGACAGAGAGTGAGCAGGGGAGGGGCAGAGAGAGAGAGGAAGACACAGAACTGAAGCAGGCTCCAGGCTCTGAGCTGTCAGCACAGAGCCCGACGCGGGGCTCGAACTCACAAACTGTGAGATCATAAACTGAGCCGAAGTCGGACGCTTAACCAACTGAGCCACCCAGGTGCCTCCTTTTTTTTTTTTTTTTAATTTTTTTTAACGTTTATTTATTATTGAGAGACAGAGAGAGACAGAGAGTGAGCAGGGGAGGGGCAGAGAGAGAGGGAGCCGAGGTCACTTCTTCTAAGATGCCACCATCTCTGACTCCTAGATAAGGTCAGATGCCCTTCCACTGGTGTTCCCACAGCTCCCCGTACGTCTTTCATTATAGCCTAAATTGCTGTGTATTATAACTGTTTCTCCCCTAGTTAGACTGTGAGCTTACTGGGGACACAACTATGTCTGATTTATTCATCATTGCATCCCCATCATCCAGCATACCAGCCAGCACACAAACAGTTCAATCACTCAACAATTCAAAAGAAAATACTGGGTGAATATGGATCCCTTATGTGTCTTATATAAATACGTAACATCTAAGCTCAAGTCTGTAGTGTTCTTTTGGAATGTTTCGGGTCATCTTCCCATTGTGTTCGGCATACAACAAAAGTAAGAAAGGAAACTACAACAGGTTGTTTCTAGACTTCTATGACCCCATGGTTAGCTAGTTATCTCTGAGACCCAAATCCCCCACTGTATCCTACCTCTCTTGCTTTACTCTCATTGAACTCTAAAGCTTAGACAGCCAAGGTACTTGACTTAGTGAATGGCATACGGGGACACCTATTAGAATGGGTGAAAACCAAAAAGCTGACTCTACCAATTGCTGGCAAGGATGTGGAGCAAGAGGAACTCTCATGCACTGGTTGTGGGAATGGAAAAAGGTACAGCCCCTCTGCAAGCAGCTTGGTAGTTTCTTACAAAGCTAAACGTAGCCTCAACCATATGATCCAGCAATCCCACTCCTAGATACTTATGATTTGAAGTTTTATGTCCATATAAAAACCTGCACATAAATGTTTACGGCAGCTTTATTCATACTCATCAAAAGCTGAAAGCAACCAAGATGTCTGTCCTTCAATAGGTGACTGGATAAACAAACTATGGTACCCGTATAATGAAATATTATTCGGCAATAAAAAATAAGGGGTCACCAAATCACCAAAAGACATGAATGAATCTTAAACACATATTGCTAAGTGAAAGAAGCCATTCTGAAAAGGTTACACACTGTAGGATTCCACTTATATCACATCACGGTTAAGGCAAAACTCTAGAGATGGTAAATAGATCAGTGGTCGCCAAGTGTTCAATGGGTGCATAAGGATTAAGTGAGGGAAGCACAGGGGACTTTTTGGGTCATTGAAACTATTCTGTAAGAAACTGTGATGCTGGATACATGACACTATCTATAGGCTTCAAAACTCATAGAACTATAGCACAAAGAGTGAACTTTAATGTATGCAAATTTAAAAAATCATTTTGGAGGTCAGGGGATCCTGGAGTAAAATACAGGAAATGACAAAGTATCTAACTATATTACAAATGTATGAACAGCCTCAATGAAGAGGACAGAAGAAAAAAGTGCTGCCCTAAGTAACTTTGGAAATTAGTGGAACCTGTAAGACTAAAGGCAAAATGAACTGTATGCAAGCACTACACTCTAGCTGAAATGCTGTTTCCCACAGGGATATGGGTTAACAATTGTGAAGTCACTATACCTGGATCCTGGAACTTAACACTTAAGAAGACAGACAGAGGAGGGGTGCCTGGGTGGCTTAGTTGGTTGAGCATCCAACTCTTGATTTTGGCTCAGGTCATGATCTCACAGTTTGTGGGTTTAAGCCCCACCATGCTGACACTGCAGGGCCTGCTTGGGAATTTCTCTTTCTCTCTCTTTCTCTCTCTCTCTCTCAAAATAAATAAATAAACTTAAAAAAGAAGAAAAAAAAGAAAGAAAGAAAATGGGTAGTGGATTGCAGGAGTTGGGTGTCTCATTGTAGAGGTAAAGAGGTTCCAGATAAACCTGGAAGGGCAAGAGACTAGAATGATCCATGTGGTACTGGATTAGAGCTGGAGATATCAGCATGAGTTCATGTTTACCTAACATACATCCATATGGTTACATGCAGAAATACAGAGGCACACACGTGTAAGTATACACACATACATTTCCTTGCTCTGTCAGCTAAGAGGGCCTAGAAGCAAGGACCCACCAGTAGCAAGGACCACTCTTTAATACCCAGATCCTGGTTTCTAATACCATTTATTCGCCAATAAAAGGAACCAAGGCTCCTTGAGATATGGTTATCTTAGGTCTGGGGTAGGAAATATACAAGATGGAGCATTTTGTAGTGCCAGAAAACAAGAAAGCACTCAAAAAACAAAACAAAACAAAACAAAACAAAACAAAACAAAACAAAACAAAACAAAACAGGGGCACCTGGGTGGCTCAGTGAGTTAAGCGTCTGACTTCGGCACAGGTCATGATCTCACAGTTCATGGGTTCGAGCCCCACGTCGGCTCTCTGTCAATGGGGAGCCTGATTCGTAACCTCTGTCTCTCCTTCTCTCTCTCTCTCTCTCTCTCTCTCTCTCTCTCAAAAAATAAATAAATAAATAAATAAACATTTAAAAAAATAAATTAAATTACATTAAAACACCCACAATGAGGGGAGTATGTCAAATGAACACAGGAGCCAACTGAAAGAGCTCCAATGGTCACAGCTGGAACAATGTGAGCAACAATACTGGATTATAATTCAAAGTATAAAAGAAACAGCCATCAGTCCATAGCGCTACAAATAACTGAATAAAAAAATAAGTGGAGAGGAAAAGACAAATCTGCTCTGAAGAACTTCAAATACTGTAGGTGAACACTCTACCTTCAAGGAGGTAGAGCATGACTCCCCACGGCTCCCCCTGAAACTGCTGTGTTAAGGTTACTGATACGCTTCATTCATGTCGCCAAATCCAGTGGTCAGTTCCCTGGTTTTCAGCTAAGCTCACTTCAACCTCTCTTCGGCAGCACTTGATAGAAACCACTCCTTCCCCCCCCCTCACACACACACACTTTACTTTCTGAAGGCTCCTCTTTTCTCCATGCACCCCACCCCCACCCCCAGGAATGAATCCAGCCTAGGTCCTGGCATGACCGCTTCTCCAGCTATACTCTTTCCCAGCTAGGTGATCTCAGTTTCAGAGTCTTATTTTTTATTTGAAGGGTATTTATTATTTATTTTATTTTGAGAGACAGAGAGAGAGAGAGAGAGAGGGAGGGAGGGGGGGGAGGGGCAGAGAGGGAGGGAGGGAGAGAATCCCAAGCAGGCTCCACACTGACAGTGCAGAACCTGATGTGAGAACCCACAAGCCATGAAATCATGAGCGGAAGTTGGACACTTAATGGACTGAGCCACCCAGGTGCCTCTCAGTCTCAGTTTTAAAAACCACCTACATGCTGACCACTCCCAAATTTCCATGCTCCAACCTAGATCTTTCAGCAGAGCTCTAGCTCCTTACCTAACCTGGCCTTCTCACCTCTCTGGCCTCATCCACCGTGCTCTACGCACCCGGTCTGCTCTGGCTCCATTTCCTTTTCTGCTGTTCCTAGAACATGTCAGGCTCATTCCCAACTCAGGGACTTTGATCTTGCTGGTCCCTCTGCCTGGAATGCTTTTCCTTCAGATCTCCACATTACTCACTCCATTTCATTCCGGCCTCTGCTCAGACATCAGGAGGCTGACGCTCTCTCTACCACCCTACCACCCACATCACTCTATCCCCTTTCTCCAGAACTTCCTAAACATCCTCTGTTCACAGCACCCTTCCTGTCGCAGTGATTTTTTTCAAAGAGCCTCTAGGCCAAAAGAAATACCTAATAGAGCTGTTCAAGTAGTTAGGGCCAAATAAATTACTAAGTATTTAAGGCCTAACAACTTAAATAGCAGTTTGAAAACGAATACACATAAATAGAAGGAAAAAATACTATTTGTTTCATTTTAAATAACCACAATTACCTACTAACGAGATGTGTGTGCCTATTGGGTACGTACAACCTCTCAAACTTTGGAATCCGATTGGACACCACGTACAACGTGCCACACTGATTTTTGCATGGTAATTTTTTTTAAGTTTATTTATTTTAAGGGGCGCCTGGGTGGCGCAGTCGGTTAAGCATCCGACTTCAGCCAGGTCACGATCTCGCGGTCCGGGAGTTCGAGCCCCGAGTCAGGCTCTGGGCTGATGGCTCGGAGCCTGGAGCCTGTTTCCGATTCTGTGTCTCCCTCTCTCTCTGCCCCTCCCCCATTCATGCGCTGTCTCTCTCTGTCCCAAAAATAAATAAACGTTGAAAAAAAAATTTAAAAAAAAATAAAAAATAAAAAATAAAAAAAAAGTTTATTTATTTTAAGAGAGAGAGAGAGAGAGAGAGAATAGGGGAGGGGCAGAGAGAGAGAATCCCAAGCAGACTCTGCACTGACAGTGCAGAGCCCAACTCACTCATGAACCATGAAATCATGACCTGAACTGAAGTTGGATGGTCAACTGGCCCCTGTATTTTTTGTTTTTTAGTTTACTAATTTTGAGAGAGGGCACACGCACAGAGAGAAAGGAAGAGAGAGAATCCCAAGCAGGCTCCATGCTGTCAGCCCAGAGCCTGGTGTAGGGCTTGAACTCGTAAGATAGTGACCTGAGCCGAAATTGAGAGTCGGTCACTTAACCACCTGAGCCCCCCAGGCCCCTACTTGCTTTTGATGACAGCAACCACCAAAAACCCAGCTTCACCTTCCTTTTTTTAAAAAAAAAAATATTTTTTTAACGTTTTATTTTATTTTTGGGACAGAGAGAGACAGAGCATGAACGGGGGAGGGGCAGAGAGAGAGGGAGACACAGAATCCGAAGCAGGGTCCAGGCTCTGAGCCATCAGCCCAGAGCCTGATGCGGGGCTCAAACTCACGGACCGCGAGATCGTGACCTGAGCCGAAGTCGGACGCTTAACCAACTGAGCCACCCAGGCGCCCCATCACCTTCCTTTTGATACAATGTCCTCAGAAGGAATGCGGCACCATCTAATGTTGAAACTGTAAACTACCTGGAGCTAGAACAGACCTCAAGTATCTATGTGCTGACTTTCGAACTTTTACAAGTCCCACAGTGTCCCTGTGAATTCACCACAGAGCCCCCAGATACCTCAGCACACAGTCTGGGAACCACAATCTTGTGAAATTTTTCCCTTTGGTACCAATAACATTTGACATCATATCTTGTGAGTATTTATCAGTTTATCAGAGGCTATCCCCACTAAAACGTAAGCTCTGCAAGGCAGGGGCTTTGTCTTTATGCGATTTCCTGGGGACCTGGAACAGCACCTGCAGCAGAGTGGGTACTCGATGTGTTAAATGCATGCAAGTATCCGGAAACTTAAGCTGAAGCCTAGCTGTACCATTATCTTCCTGTGTGACAAGTTCCCTCTTCTCTTTGGGTCTTAGTTTCTTCACTTATAAAGCAGGCACTTCAGTATAAATATCTTTACACTTTACAATGAGCAAAGGCAAATTAAGGAATACGGGTTAGAGCTCTGCTTCTGCATGTCAGTGCTAAGGACTCAGGATCTTGTTTTGGGGCTTCCTAGTAAAGGCTTCGTAAGTTCCTAGGAAGGGCCAGACTGGAAGAACATCTCCTGGGGACAGGTGGTTCGTCCCTATGGATTCAGCTTCTGCCCATGAGTGGGCAGTGTACTGGAAAATCGCCCTGCAGGCCTACATCACCATGTCTGCTGCAGGAACCAGCCCAGCGACGACCAGAACATCTTCCTTCTTCACTCTACGCGTGGAAAGTTTAAGGCGTGACCTGGGGGATTTCCAGCCACAGAACAGTCTTCTCGGGATCTCTTCTCCCCTGGATCTAGCACGGCGGCTGGCTATCAGCAGCTCCTTACCAAATTTACCATCACCCAGCCCCCTGGCTCCTTCTCAACCACAGCTTCCTGTTTCTTCCTCCTCTTCTGCTTCCCTACTCCTACTCTGCCCTTTTTCCAACCTCAGATCTCCAATCCTTTGTCACCCAATCTAACAGATGACATCTGGGTTTTTCCTTTCTTCCCATGTTCATTCACTAAGTCCTATAAATCCTCTCTCCTAAATATTTTTATACCTGACCCTCTTCCCTATCCCTACTGTCATGCCCGAGATTAGGCCCTTACAATTTCTGGAAAGCACATTCAATGATTTCCCTGCCTCCATCACCACCCCCCCTCCAGTCCATTCTGCCACCATCTAGAAGAAAACATAAATCTGAGGTCATTGCTGTGCCTTAACTCCCATAATAACTTCTTTTTCTTTTTTAAGTTTATTTATTTGGAGAGAGAGAGCATGCATGCGTGAGCTGGAAAGAAGAGAGAGAGAGGGAGAGAGAGAATCCCAAGCAGTTACTTGGGGTTCAAACCCACGAACTGTGAGATCATGATCTGAGCTAAAATCAAGAGTCTCATGCTCAACCAACTGAGCCACTAAGGCGCCCCTCCCACAATAATTTCTATCAACTATCAAATCAACCCCAAACCTATGAGTATTACACACAAGGACGTTTGTAATTCACCCAGACCCCCTTTCCAGCCCCATCTCCCACCGCCCCCATCCAGTCACACCAAAACGATTTCTCTCTTTATTATTATTTTTATTATTTTTAATGTTTATTTATTTCTGAAGAGAGAGAGAGAGCGCAAGAAGGGGAGGGGGAGAGAGAGACACACACACAGAATCTGAAGCAGGCTCCAGGCTCTGAGCTGTCAGCACAGAGCCTGATGTGGGGCTCGAATTCACCAACCCTGAGATCGTGACCTGAGCCGAAGTCGAACACTTGACTGAGCCGTGCAGGTGCCCCACGATTTCTCTTTAGATGCTGTCTCCTCACCCCACCCCTGATCCTAACCAGTCCTCAATCCCACCTTCGTGTGGTAGACATCATCCTTTCAGACTCTGCTCAGTGTTCACCCCCTTCAAAAGGTCTTCTACTGGTCCTTTCCTTGTATTTTCATACAGCTAGTGCTTGCCTCAATCAAGGCATTTATCATAAGAGAACCGCCACTGTGTTCACCTCTTTTTGTCTTACTTCTTTAGCTAGACCACAAGCTCCTTGGGAGCAGGGGCTGATGTTTTTTCCTCTGTGGACCTGGGCTTACCACAATTTATGGAACATATTAGGCAGTGAGCAAACACACAGTGAACCAAGAGCCACAGGGCAGAGATCAAGCTCACTGTCATTTCCGGGTGCTTACTTGATGACCACCTTTCACACCTACAATTGAAACCATTTCCCTGTAAGAGGCTACCTAGTAAGTAGGTCAACCATGGTAACAGCTTGGTCTGGATGTATAGAACTGCTGAAGTGTTTTGCTTTTCTTGCAAATCCTGTGCATTGCACTGTATAGTTTACAGGACCAAAACCCTTCTCCCATGCCTGGCTAAACAGACAACACTGCCCCTGGAGGCTCCTTCCTTAGCTCAAGCAGCAGTAGTGCTTAACACAGATCCACGATTCTGATCTCGTACACTTGTACACTTGGGGCCAAGCGTACTTTGGAATTCAGAATTCGGGGGATCTTAAAAAGCTAATATGTGACCTATGCTGTATATAATACAACACCCCCCAGCAGAGTCTGAGGCAACACTGAGGAATCAAACACTTTGATATTTCCACAGTGCGACGTAGGAGTAGTGAAGTGTGGGGGGATAAATAAAGCCTATAAATAGTCTCATGTCAGTTCAAGCGAGTCTTGCTGCCAAAGTGGGCTTGGGTCAAACTTATAGAATTTTTTTTTTAGTCTTTGGAGCTTTTAGGACTTCAGAACTGCTAATAAGGGATTGAAGACGGTAGTTAAGAGCATGGCCTGCTGTTATCTACACACATCAAAAAGGACTAGAGTGTGTGTCTATGTCCATCTATAACACAAGCTTATAAATATATCGATAAATTTTACAGACACATACGTACACATACGTATCCTGGAAGGGTAGAAACCAAAATGTCAACAGAAATCATTTCTCAATGGTAGGACCTCTTTTGCTTTTTGCTTATAGGCACTTTCAAAAGCAGCTACAATGTGTATTTTATTGTATGCACATTTATCATGGGTTTTGAAATCAAAGACCCAGGTTCCAATTTTGACCCTGCCATTCATTAGCCGTTTGACCTTGGGCAAGTTACCCAATTTCTCTAGCTTTGGCCTCTTCCGCCAATCAGAGACAACAGTGTATTTGCTGTACGCGACTGCTGTCTTCTCTCCCTGTGGCTAACTGGAGGCTCTCCCTCACTTCAAGGCCAAAAGGTGCTCTAAAAGCCAAACCGGACCTGTTGAAGGCCCAGAGCTACAAAACAAAGACAAGAGGCAAGGTCTTGATGCCAACATCTTGTAGCCAGGCCTATCACTGACCTGGGGTTGGGGCTTTTTCTAAAACAGGACATCACACAAGGAAAAAAAAAAATCCAAACCCAAATACAAGTACCCTACTTCTTTGGAGACCTGTACTAGAGCAGCAGCATTCTTTATTTTCTTTTTTCCCCCCAGGAACATTATTTCTTAATTCAGTGGGTCCTTCTGTATCCTCCTGTTGCTCTGTTTCCCCCTGCAGGTCCCCTAGCTATTTGCAGATGCTCCCATATACAGACCAGTGCTGTCCAAGAGAACTTTCTGTGATGACTGAAAGGTTCTACAGCTTTGCTGCCACTGGCCACATTGAGACACCTGAAATGTTTCTAGAGTGAATGGGAAACTGGATTTTGTATTTTATTCACCTAAGTTAAATGTTAATAGCCACATGCGGCTACCACAGTGGACAAATGCAGACCTAGGTCACACTCCTTCTCTTCAAGAATCATCGGCCACCACGGTTCGCTCCAAATGGAGCTGTCCAGCTCTGCCAGTACTTAATCCTGCCACCGCCTACTGTCTGCATTTCCACAAGGAAGTTCTGTGCACGGCGGGGCCCAGGTAAAGGTGCGGTTTGACCTGGGCCCTCTCCCTGAGCTCCCCCTTTGTCGTCTGTACCAGCCCTGTCCCCGCCAACCTAGTCTGCAACCCTGCCATCCACCCACACCTCTCGTCCCAGGGCCCCAAGAGCTGGTCAGTCACCAATGTCTTTGTTCCCAAGGATGCCTTTCTTCAGGCCATCCTCTCCTCACTTGTCACTGCAAGAGTCTCTCTTATCACCGCAAGAGCCTCCCACTACAGGAGCTTCCCACTTCTCACTACCCAACTTGGTCTCTGGATGTGGCCAGACTGAACTCTGATTTTAGTTAGGTCTCCCTGCTCTTAAGCTTTCAGCACTGCACCGATGCCTGGAGGTTAAGATACAGACTGGTTGAACTGGCAGATGAGGCCCTTTGCAAACTGGCTCTCCTCAGTCACCTAAAAGCAGCCAGATCTAAATAGACAGGTTCGCCCTGCGTGCCACCCTCACCCCTGGCTCCAAGGGAAGCCCCTCCTACTTGCTGGCCACCTCTCCTGCAAAGCCCAGCCTCCACTCCTACGAGCTCCTTCCTCTTCTTCCTCATGCCCCACTACCATCACCACACTATCCGAGGTAGTCATCCCTCCGACTTCTGAAGGCCTTTCTTGTCCATATAACTGGTGTGGCACTTTTAAGAGAAATTAGTGTTTTTGGAAATAAGCGTTAGGCTTTGGAATGAAACAGACCTGGCTCTTTTACTGGCTCTGTCCACGACCTCATATGAAACCTCAAGCAAATTACTGCATCTGTGTCCTCATTTGTAAAATGTGGATAATACCACCAAACTTAGAACCCAAAAGAATAACCAAACGAAATCTACATGGGTCAAGAGCCTAGCACAATGCCTGGTGCACAGCAGATGGGCAGGAACTGTTAGTTCTTTCCCCCTACACTTTTTTCCCCCAGCTCTGCCGCTCTTAACCCCCCACTGCTCTGATAATGAACACTACCATTTATCAAGTTACCTTCTAATCGCATTAGACGTTAAAACCCAGATCTGCTTGACTCCACAGTCACCCCCTTTGCAAGCACGAGCACAGGATCTTCAAGGAAACTATCAACTCATAGAGGTAAGTAGCAAATGAATAGAAGGGTTGAGTCTGCTTGGATAACAAAGCAAAAGTACCACCATGGTGTCCACAGGGTGTGCGGGTGTGTGGCTGCCATTGCTGGGTGGAGATCATGTCCTGCCCTTGCTGAGTATCTACTAGACAGGTCTAGGAGGAGATGTCCCTTCCTATCTTCTCAGTCAGTCACTGGCCTTTGCATTCCAAATCCAGCACACCAGAAGAACCTGCAAAACCATGCGAGCAAAATCCCTGATGTTTCAAATTGGCAGGAGTGAGTGAGTTGGTTCAACGCTTACCAGTGACACAGAGGGGGCCACGCCAAGGGCTCTCTCAGTCTGAAACAGGGAGACACATACCAGCAAGAGGTACTTCAATTCACAGGAAGATAAACAGATCCAGATAAACAGATCCAACTACCCAGAATCCAAATCAGGCTGTGTTAATGACAATGATAGTAGTATTATCATGAATAATATTAATAGCAAATTCTTAAGGCTTACTACATGCCAGGCATGGTTTTAAACACTTTACATGTGTTTAATCTTCAAAACTGTTCCATCGGATGAAGTAAGTGCTATTATTATCTGCACTTTGCAGACCAGAAGTTAACTAATTTGCCCCAGAACACACAGATAGTAAATGGCACAGCCAGGATTCAAACCCAAGGAATCTGGGTCAAGAGTTTGTGTTCTTTTTTCTTTCTTTTAAAATCTTTTTTTTTACACGTATTTATTTGTGAGAGACAGAGAAAGACAGAACACAAGTGGGAGGAAGGACGGAGAGAGAATGAGACACAGAATCCGAAGCAGGCTCCAGGCTTCAAGCTGTCAGCACAGAGCCTGACATGGGGCTCGAACTCACAAACCATGAGATCATGACCTGAGCTGAAGTCAGACGCTCATCTGACTGAGCCACCCAGGCGCCCGAAGAGTTTGGGTTCTCAACCAATAAACAATAGCAAGATATCAACTATCAGAAAAACATGAGGTTCAGAAAGTATTTCTGGCAGAAGAAATAATTTCAGTACAAAGACAGCATTATGGCATCCTCAGAAAATAGTAGTAATAAGTAGTATAAACAAGTACAAAGAAAAAGTTTTGTTTGAGAAGGATTAGGGGACACGGAAGTAGAGTACAGGGATTAGGGCTCAAGCATTAGATTCAAACAGACAATTTGAGTTCTGTTCTCAACTCTGTCACTGACCAGTGAGTGATCACAGGCATGTTACCTACCCTATCTGAGCCTCTATCTCTCCATCTGAGAAATGGACATCCTCTTACAGAACTTTTGTGGCACAGTGTGAGCCCCACAGACCCACAGTAAGTGCTTAATAAATGGTAACTGCTAATAATAATAACAGTTTGATAGCAATACATTTTTTTAAATTTTTTTTAATGTTTATTTATTTTTGAGACAATGCAAGAGACAGAGTGCAAGCAGCGGAGGGACAGACAGAGGGAGACACAGAATCTGAAGCAGGCTCCAGGCTCCAAGCTGTCAGCCCAGAGCCCGACACGGGGCTCAAACTCATGAACCGTGAGATCGTCACCTGAGCCGAAGTCGGATGCTCAACCGACTGAGCCACTCAGGCGCCTCGATAGCAATACATTTTTATAAACAAATTTTTATTTTAAAAATTTGTTCAGGTTCATGAGTTTGAGCCCCGTGTCAGGCTCTGGGCTGACAGCTTGGAGCCTGGAACCTGCTTCAGATTCTGTGTCTCCCTCTCTCTCGGCCTCCCTCTCTCTCTCTCTCAAAAATAAACATTAAAAAAAATGTTCAAAAAAAAAGATTTTTTATGAATAAATACATACTAGTAATAAATGGCCAAAGTGTAAGATTTTGAACCCCATGTAGAGTTTGGATTTTACTCTATGATGAGGGGGAACCAGGGGTGCCTGGCTGGCTCAGTTGGTAGAGCTTGTGACTCTTGATCCCGGGGCAGTGAGTTCAAGCCCCACAGTGGACGTGCAGTCTATTTTTTAAAAAAGGGAGAGTGGGGAGCTACGTATAGTCCACAGTGCGGGGAAACTCTGAAGAGAAGTCCGGAACACAGGGCACCCGGCATTACAAACAACGGTCAGCCTGGCCAGCACCCCAGATAGTTGTTACTTTCTTAAAAGTCAAATAACCATGCTTCTTAGTTTTCTCTCTGTTTCTTTAGACATCTCTAAAAACACATCCTGTGCCCTACAGATCCATAAGCCCTGGACTCAAACTCTACCTGCACCCCGTGCAAATCCAACTTAGGTTGGCAAGGACTAAATATGACCGGTTTAGCTTTCAAGGAGGAAGACTCCAGTGCGCCCAGTTCACAGCAACAGACTGTAGTCGTGACAAGTTATTGGACAGATTACTTGACTCTTTCCCTCCAGGCTCTCCCTCCACTGGACCTTCTGGTCTGTGGTCTGGTGATAAAGCTGAAAAGAGAAGTGGGTAAGAGCAAACCAGGAAGAGAGGGGAGAGAAGTTCAGAGCACACTCAAAGAGGAAGGGGGCAGGAGCTTTTCAAGTGACTAAGCACTTGAGGCGATGAACTGCGCGGGTCTCTATAGCTCAAAGACTACAGACATTTTTTGAGCACCTGGTGATGTGCAAGGCACTCAGGCTGGCATGTGGGGAGGAGAGGGGATGCAAAATGCTAACAACAGCAAGTTCAAGCTTGTAAAAATGCAGCTGAATGAGCAGTCAACAAAGATGAAAACACACAGGGTTTTATCCAGAAATTACAAGCTGTCAAGTTCGAAGGAAGAGGAAATGAAGGGGAGTTGGGGCAGATAAGACTAGATAAGATAAGAGGGGGCTGAAGCCAGGCTGTGCAGGACTTGAACTGTCATGCAAAAGAATCTGAACTTTATCCTGTGGGCAACAGAGAGTGGCACAACATTCAAGTTCACATATAAAATAGGGCATGATAAAAGTTAGAGGCTAGGGAGATCCCGAGGGAGAAGCAGCCTTAAGGTTAGGAACACTTGGAAGGAGACCACTGGGTTCATTCAAATAAGACGATACTTATGTGAACTATGGGGATTAAAAAATAACGTGGTTATTAGAAGAGGAGAGGGAAGAGTCCAGGATGACAGAGATTTTAAGAGACTGCATTCACGGAAAAGAAATTGGAGGGAGAGAGAGCAGTAAGAAGATAATGACTAGTTATCTGGAAGAATCTGGCCTAGGATAGGCCCTGAAGAGGGCAGCCAGTCTCTAAGCTCTGGAAAGTGGGCATTTGCAATTCCTGAGTGTGTTTCCCAAACAAAAGCATCTCTAAATAACTTAGAGGTGACCTTCTTGGAGGCAAACATTCATTCTCATTGCATAGATGGAAGAGAGGAAAGTCAAGAGACATGTCTAATATTGTACCAAGGTGCAAGAAGGAACATAAAAAAATAAATAAATAAGTAAAAATTAGACACACACTTTTTTCAAATCCTCACCATTCATTTTTGCTAGTTTCAATTTGCATATGCATGAGGGGTGGTAAAGCCTACAAATTTGTTACAGTATATTTTAAGCAGCAAAGAAAACATGCAAGTCAGCTGGCTTCTATGTTCCAACCCTGTCTTCCCTCTAATAAATATTGATGCCTCTCTTCCTGAACCTTCAGTCCCTGAGGATTTTTCTGTGCAAAGCTCCACTTCTAAATGAATGCTTGTGGGTCACCTGGCTTGCTCAAGACTCCCCCTGTAGAACTCCAACACAAACTGTTTTCTGAGGGAAGGAAAAGTCGTCTGGGGATTCTCCTGTTCTAGAAACAAACAGGAGGCTAAATGGGACAAACAGGGAAAATGGAGAAGGGAACAACAAAAGGAGGAAGAAAAAAGGAGCACAGTTCTCTTTTGTTTAAACAAAGTGATCCAAACTCATTTGCTTAGGGGCCTTCAGAGCTTAGGGGCCCACAAAGGCAGAGAGAATGGGCAACGTTCCTACCTGCAGGATAAATATCTAGGAGAATTCCTCTTCGCTGCTAGATAGCTTGGTCACACAGATTTTACTTCTTGAAAGAGAGAGAGAGAGAGAGAGAGAGAGAGAGAGAGAGAGAGAGAGATGGACCAACCCAGGGGCTATTTTTCCCACATTCTCTCTGGCTTCTACCCTGGTAATCTAGGTTACCCTTTATGCTGCCTTGAGATATAAATAGCATTCATTTCCTTTCTCAGGCCAGACAGATTCTAATGCTGTTTTCTGGGTCCAGGGGCAAAAATACTCATGGCGCATCTCATTCTAAATCTGAGTTATTACAAAGCTGCCTCACTTTGAATCAGCCATGGAATAAGAAAACCACTTCAAAAGACCAACATTTGAGTGTTATTACCACTTTGTTAAATTAGCCCAGAAGAGCACCCGATGGGACTTCTGAGTAGTTCTTTCCCTTTCTAGCACATGTCTCAGAATCTTCCAGAACACAGCTCCAGGTCTTTGCCCAATCTCTACCAAACTTGGCCTGACACCCCCAAATTCAGCAGAGACAAATCAAAGAATGGACATTTGGGAGAGAAGCATCAAAGTGAGCTCTTTCCTTTCTCTACCAAAACAAAGGCGAGATGTGAAGACCAGATTCCCCTGGCCGCCAAATTACCTACGCCTTTGAGGTACTCTTATAAGCCCTTTGGCTCACCCTATAAGGACCACTGCCCTGCTGGGCTAACCCTACACTCTCTTACCTCAATGTATGGACTGTCAGCTCCTTGAGGGAGCCTTGTTTCTCCTAAAGTACATCACAAATAGCATTTTTAAGCAGCCTTTCGCCTCAGGTTGGTTCCTCAGGCTATCCGGAAGTGGGTATTTTGATCATACGCGTATAGAAAGAACCAAATCCACTACCTGTTTCCCTGGGCGCCTGGACTATCCAGAACGTCAGAGGAGGCCCCAAAAGTTTCTCCTACTTGTTGTAGAAGACGTGACTCTCCTCTGAGGCCAGAGCAACTTTGGAAGCAGAGATGAGAGGCAGAACTGGGGGCTGGGTACCATCTCTTCCCAGTTTTAACATGATTCATTTGGCAATTTTAATTAACTTAAATTGAATTTAAATGAACTTAATTTATAAATGAGTAATCTATAAATTAAACTTAAATTAAAACTTAGGGGTGCCTGGGTGGCGCAGTCGGTTAAGTGTCCGACTTCAACCAGGTCACGATCTCACGGTCCAGGAGTTCGAGCTCCGCGTCAGGCTCTGGGCTGATGGCTCAGAGCCTGGAGCCTGTTTCCGATTCTGTGTCTCCCTCTCTCTCTGCCCCTCCCCCGTTCATGCTCTGTCTCTCTCTGTCCCAAAAATAAATAAACGTTGAAAAAAAAAATTAAAAAAAAAAAAAAACTTAGCACTTTAGTGTAACCCCACTTACCGTAGGTTATTATGATGGGGCCAAATCATTTTAGACTAAAAATAAAACCAAAACCTTGACGACAATTCCTCACCAGCATGTGACTAGGTTTTGTTTTTTGAAAGCAAAAGAAAGATTGTGAGATCCCTGCGCGTTTATCACCCAGGGGCAGATAACTGGCTTCAGAGCTGTCCCGACTTCTCACAGAAGACCTTTCTCTCCACGTAGGGAATGAAGCACTCCAGCAACCTGGCCCTGGCATGCTGGCTGAGAAAACACAACCCGCCTCTTTCTGCTGCCACTGGGCCTGTTCTTAATGGTAAGCTCTCACCTGTCCCAGCACCACAGCCCAGGATGTCATGGGAACTGAAGCAACAGCTGTCTCAAGATCAAGTCCTTCAAGTGAGCTGAGATAAGCCCCAGAAAGATGCAAACTATCAGCACCATCAGGCGCTTCAAACGCCTCTTGTGGCAGCTGCAATGAAGGAAAAGCATAAGCACTGAGGAAGTCTTTCGCTCACCCAATTTCCTCTCGTTTTACAAACTTTGTGCAACGTGCTATCGGCACCCCACCCCCGACGCCCCAGCCCCTCATAGTTTCCAAGCCTTATAAGAGCAAGCGGAGTGCCGGCCCACACTTACACAGCCACTTGACAGACTCTTCATCTCTCGCAGATGGTTGAGAAAGGAGGCACGAATGGGTACCAGTGGTCATGCCAAAGCTCTCACGTAACTGGAGCCGCATGGGCGCACCCAGGGGAAAAACATACCAGGGAGCCCGTGCAGAAAATCAAGGGGCTGTTCAGAAAATACAGGTCTGCGGGTCCTCCCAAAGCACCAGACTGACGCAAACTTCAGCCCTGGGCCTCTTGCTTTCCAAAAGACAACCTCCTGTTCAACAATTGGCTTTTTGTGCTGCACAACACTACCCACTAAGGGCTGGGTGGAAAAAATCTAGTCCCTTTCACCTGTAACCTCATCCTGGCCTCCAGTCCCACGGTGAACAGGGCTCTCTTGGACCCGGGATCTGTGTACAGCCCCATCACACGGGCCAAAGACTGACAAGAGAGTCAGGCAGCCCAATACACACACCATTCCTCGCCCAAAGGAAGGCTCGGTCATGGCGAGCGCACCCCCAACACAGGCCAACCTCGGAAGGTCAGGATGGAGAAACTGAGGCTCAGAGAGAGGCAGCGACTGGCTCCAGGGCACACAGCGAGTCGGGAACGGCGCTCTACTACAACCTCAGCCTCCAGATTCCGGGGTACCACACAGCCGTCCGCCTGCCCTCACCACGCCGGCTAAGAATAACATCCCCTCGGAACTTCAGCCCCAGCGTTCCCGCCCCCGAAGGGCCAGGACCTTGGTCATTGCCCCGCGCGTCCACCGGCCAAACCGCACACCCTGCCCACCCGCGGGCCGGGCCCGCCGCCGCCCCCGACCCAGAGGCCCAACCCAGGTTCCCCCAGTCCGCCAAAGACCTGCAGAGTCGCACTCCCGAGAGCCGGAGGCGGCGGACATTTCCCAGCCAGTTTCTTCAAGCTCTTCATCACGCCGCTCGCACCGCCCCGCCCGCGCTGCCCGCTCCGCCCCCAGAAGGGCCCGCCCCCGCGTGCCACCTCCACCAATCGAAGGCCGATACTCTCCATAGCCCCACCCCCCCAACAGTAGTGAGACCGCCCCCGCAGCCGCACTTCCTCCAATCTCCACCACCCCTTTCGAGACGGATACCTGCCTCCGCCAATTCCGGCGCATGGCGGCCGGGGGCCCGGGGCAGAGTTCCAACCAAGCGGCGTGGGCGGATCGGGCTCCAGCCGGGTGCACCTGTATACAGACAGCCACAGGAATTCAGGATCCGGGGTCGCCGAGTCGAAACCTGTGGCAGGGAAAAGGAGGGAATGCTGAGCCACGGGCTTGAAGAGCCAGTTCCACCTCTGCACGACTGTAGGCCGGTGAGCAAATCGCTCAGCCTTTCCGGAGAGTCTCCAAGCCTGTTTCCCGGAGCACTGGGTGCATCTGGGATTCAAATGCAATAATAAATGTGGAAAAAGAAAAAAGTGCCCTTCCAAGCTAGACCCGCGCTACTCCCCGTGGTAACTATGTGCTAAGGTGTGTGCTTCATATGTGTATTACTTCTTAATCCTCACAACTAAGTGTAGGAAGTGAGGAACTATTATCCCATGGCAGCTGTGCTCAGAGACCGTAAGTCTTAGGTCGCAGAGTGAGAGGCACAGTGGGAACTCAAATAGCTGTCAGTACTAGGGAGTGGGTTGGTGCTTTAATTGCCCATAATCTCCGTCAGCAACTGGTAAGCTACTCCTAGTAAAAACACACTCTAGGTAAAAGTAGTGTGTTTGCTATGAGATATGCCTTCAAGACAGGTCCTCTCAAGACAAGACCTCTGGTTCCCCTTTAACAGATTGCCACCTCTTCCTGGAAATTCTTGAGTGCTTCTGCCTCTCACTCAAACCCACTTCTGTCTGGGCCCGAATGCTTTTGGTCTCCTATGCTATCTTGACTGCTCTTCTTGTAAAACTGCATGAACCTGACCGAACCTAATTGGATTTGCAGGGACATCATAAATGAAGAAACTTGGGTTCCAGGCCCCAGTATGACACCGGCAGAAATAGCTTTTAAGTTCTTTTCAGTATTTGCTTAGTGTTAATCCATATTGGGCCTCATCTAATCCTCATAAATCTCTTGGAGTAGTAGGTAAGGCAGGTTCATATCATTGTACAAATGACAAAGCCAAGACCTAAAGAAATAAAATACACTGTTCACATTCACAACTAGGAAGTGGAAGAACTGGGATCTGAACTGAAATCTCTGGACCCCGGGGGCATGGGTTAGAGCCTGGGGTTCCAAACCCCGTCCCATCAATTCAATTGAGGAATGACCTTGGGTAAGTTACTTATCTTCTCTATGTCAGTTTATTCATCTATAAACAGCATATCTACTCTTTAGTATTGCTCAAGGGACAGAACAGGAGAATATAGTTGGTGTGCATGGTCCAGATGTCTAGAAAAATGTCTGGCACATAGTAGGTGCTCAGTTAGGGTTCACTAATTCTTTTCTCTAATTGTGGTCTCTTGACGAAGGCACTTCTACTCCCTGGCCTTTTATGCTGCATGTTATCCACCAGGGACCGGGTGGAGAAAACCTAGTTCCTCTCACCTTTCACCTCAACCCTCATCCTGGACTCCAGTCCCTTTATCTGTAAAAGGCAAGGGTTGGGCTGGTAGGCACCCAAGGCTTCACCAGTGAGAGTCCCCTTCTTACCCAGGCCCCTCCCTGAGGGAGTCCACGTCATGATGACTACTCAGGGAACTTGATTCAGTGCAGTGTCCCTGCTGGCTATCCCAGGTGGCAGAGCAGGTAAAGGGACTGATAGACAGATACGTAAGCCTAAAAGAGCAAAGTCATCCTTGACTCCTCTCTCTCTCCAGACTCACAGCCAGGCACCAAGCTCTGTTCTTCATTTCAACACATATCCATGAAGTGCCTCCTGAGTGCCAGGCACTGTTCGAACCACTGGGGTAAAGTTATGAACACAACCCAAACTCACTGCCCATGTGGTACCTGCATTCTCTTCAGTTCGCTCTCCAGTGCACCCTCTCCTCTCCATCTCTAGCCCAAGCCTCAGTTTTTATGCCGGAACCCCTGCAATGTACTCCCGGTGAGCTCCCTGCTCTAGTCTCTCCCCTTTGGAACCAGTTGCCAGAGGAACTTTTCCTTCATGCAAATCCTACCTTGTCATTCCTAGGTTTCAAACTCTTACAGCTCCCCACAAGCTGTAGGGCAAAGTCCAAGGTCTTTGTTGGTTGTTTAAAACCCTTCTTGAGCTGTCTCTGCTGGCCTCGGCTGGCTCAACTCTCTCCACACCCTCCTATCTCCAAGTTCAATCCCATTCAACAACCTGCTCTTCCTTCTGACAGCCGTCTCCCCCTTGTTGCCTGCCTGGGAAAAACCTTGTTAATCTTTCAGGTCTTGGCTTACATATCACCTCCTCCATGAAGCCTTTCTTCATTGAGCCGTTTCTATGGGATAGGAAACACTTTTGTAAAAGATTCTGCATCAAAACACAAGAGCAAGGGGCGCCTGGGTGGTTCAGTCAGTTGAGCATCCGACTCTTGATTTCGGTTCAGGTTGAGATCTCATGGTTCGTGGGTTCAAGCCCCATATCAGGCTTCATGCTGGTAGTGTGGAGCCTGCTTGGGATTCTCTTTCTCCCTCTCTTTCTCTCTCTCTCTCCCCCTCCCTTCTCTAAAAATAAATAAATAAACTTAAAAAATGTTTTCATAGCATTAAACACACACACACACACACACACACACACACACACACACACACACACGAGCTCAGCTCTTCTGGAGGACACTATGTAGTCCTGTCTAATCCTGGCTCCATAGTTTACCAGCTGTGTGCTGGGCACTTTCACATGTATTCTCCCATTGAATTCTCACTACTCCATGAGGAAGATATTCTTTACAAGTCTACAAAACCAAGGTTCAGAGAGGTGAGGTGGTTTGTCCCAAGACACATCATCAGCAAAGATAGGTTTCAAATGCAAGGGGCTGTGCAGCTTAAAAGTCCATGTTCTTTGCTGTTATTACTATTATTACCCCTCTTACATCTACTAATAATAATCATAAATTGAGTTATCCTTATTAGTTGAACCTTTGGAGACAAATTTCCCCCTGTTTGTAGAATAAACTTCAAACCCCTTAACCAGGCATTCAAGGGTCTGTAATCTTGTTTCTACTTCCTTATCCCACATACCCCAGCTTACATCCAAAGCCAGTCCCCTTTCTGGCATACCAGGCAAATTAAGTTGGAGCCCCCCAGACATTTAGACCACGATAGAAGGGAAGCCCCCACCCCCCGCCGTCATTCCTACAGAGACAAGATGTTAGCTGGAAAGGAAACAAATAATGGTGTTAGGTATACACCTAAGCCCAGTACCTGGTGACTGAGATTTACGTGTTCTGTGGCTAATTCTCTGCTCTGTACAAACTCTCCTTTACCTGCCTGGCTGAAATCCTGATCTATACAAGTTCTGCCCCAGAGGCCACTAACCTCTCATTGCTAAGCCAAAACTAGACCATTTCCTCAGCTGCCGTGGGAGACAGAGCAAGGTTCAAGAGCAGATGAGCCCATATGCCCAGCTATGGTTGCCAGAGAGACGGAAGATAGGCCTCTAGGAGTTGCTGACCCTGCTAACTTGTAAAAGATTCTGCATCAGAATCACAGCCCACCCAGCCTAGAGCCGGGAGGACAAAGGGGGCTCCGCTCAGGTTTAGAAATGGGAAGCCAGAAATGCAAACCCATGGTTGGCTCATGGCCTGAGGGCACTGTGGCCTCAGGCCAGCAGCATTGAGAGGGCAGAGAAACTGTGGAGCGTGAGTCCAAAGGATGGAAAGTCAACTGGCGGTGGGTAGGTCAGTGCCCAGCCATACCCCCCGCCCCACCCCAGAGAGCCTGGAGTCTTACCTACCTGGACAGGCGCTGGCAACTTCTTGGAGGAACATCCTGGTGTGTGAACCAAAAGGTAGCTGGAATACGAGGCTGAGCTCCGCGGTGTCCAGCTGGACAGTCACATCTGAGCCTGCACAGAGGAGGTGGGAATTGAGCCCTTGGCCTCCAGAACTACCAAGGCTGGCATCCCCAGAATGGAGAATCAGCAGCCCAAGATCCTAAAGCCCTGTTAGCCCTTAAGCAGTTCACTAAAGGCTGCTGCTGGGTGGTAAAGAAACCTCTACACCCTCAGCTCCAAATTAACATCCTCCCCACTCCGCAGGGGACATGGATCAGGGCTCAAACAGTCAGTAAGCCTCCCCACAAGAGTGCTAGATGGCGCTGGGCGGGGACAAGTTCTCTGACCTGTTGTCTACCCATCCCGGAGCAGAAGGGAATATGCACATAGAAGCAGACGAGAGGGGCTGTCTCGGTCTAGCTGACTACATCAGGCATGTGCTGGGTACTGGGAATACCATGGTAAGGGGAATGGACATGGCCTGTCTGCAAGGAGCTAGACTGTGGAGGGTGTCCTGCTCATCGCAGAACCCCCCAGCACCCTGTAGGCTCATGGTGAGCACCCACAAATGCGCTCAACTAATGAATGAGCAGGAGCAATCTAGCAGAGTGATCAAGACTGTGGGCTATACAGTCTGGACTCTGAGTGTGAATCCCGGTTCCACCACTTACTAAGTTAGTTCATTTCTCTAGGCTTCAGTTACCTTGTCCACAAAATGGGGATGGGAAAACAGTGACGGCTTCATGGAGTTGTGGTGGGGAAGCATCGTATGGTGTACGTAAAGCTCTTAACATAGTGCCTGACACAAGATACTCATTGACTGAATATTCATTTCTGTTGTAACCCTACGGCTCAGAGAAGGCAAGCATTAAATAGGTCACTACAAATAATTAAATCACTGAAGGTGGCAAGGGCACCTGGGTGGCTCTGTCGGTTGTGCATCCAGCTCTTGGTTTCCGCTCGGGTCATGACCTCCCAGTTTGTGAGTTCGAGCCCTGTGTCGGGCTCTGCACTTAAGTGTGGAGCCTGCTTGGGATTCTCTCTCTCCCTCGCTCTCTGCCCCTCCCCCACTCACTCTGTCTCTGTCTCTGTCTCTCTCAAAATAAATAATCTTAAAAAAGAAACTTTAGGGGTGCCCGCGTGGCTCAATCGGTTAAGCGTCCGACTTTGGCTCAGGTCCCAATCTCACGGCTCATGAGTTAGAGCCCCGTGTCGGGTTCTCCGCTGACAGCTCAGAGCCTGCTTTGGATTCTCTGTCTCCCTCTTTCTCTCTGTCCCTCCCCCTCTTGTGAGCACACACTCTCTCTCTCAAAAATAGATTAAAAAATCTTCTTTTAGGGGCGCCTGGGTGGCTGAGTCGGTTGAGCGTCCAACTTCGGCTCAGGTCATGATCTCATGGTCCGTGAGTTCGAGCCCTGCGTCAGGCTCTGTGCTGACAGCTCAGAGCCTGGAGCCTGCTTCGGATTCTGTGTCTCCCTCTCTCTCTGACCCTCCTCCGTTCATGCTCTGTCTCTCTCTGTCTCAAAAATAAATAAACATTAAAAAAAAAAATTTTAAAAAAGCTTCTTTTAATTTAAAAAGACTTAAAAAAAATCACTGTGGGTGACAGAGAGCCGTCAAGGATGAGAAAAAGGAATGTGTATCTTCGAGGCACAACTTCGGGAGGCTCAACTAAAGCTTCCTGGAAGAAGTAAAGTGTGAACTGAAGCCCCGAAGGATGGGTTGGCTAAGTGAAAAGAGGTGTGGGGACTCTCAGAAAGAGGGAGCAACTTGTGCAGGGGCTCCGCGGCGGGATCATGTCATGCTGGAAGGTGATGGAAGCAATCCAGAAGATTCCAAGCACAGCAAGTGGGGGGGGGGGGGGGGGGGGGATGGGCGGGCCTGATCCTACAGCGTTTTGCTTGCCATGGTAAGGACATCAGAGAGTGTTCCTCACACCATTCTCTCAGTGGATCCTGCCTTAACTGCCCTCGGCCCTAACTGCCACTCACGCTGAAAAGACCACTCACCAAGAATGTAGAGTTCACCATCCAGGGACACTGTGGGGAGGGAAATGAAAATGGCTTTAGCAACTGAGCACTCCAGCCCCTACCAGGGCAGAAATGACCCGGGGGCCCAGAGGAGAGGGACTCACACCACCCAGCCCCTGTGGCACCTTCTTCCAGCGTGAAATCCCGTGAGACCGGCACTATCTGGTCCAAAGAGACATCGTCCCCGGTAATGGCCATCCTCCGGTGCGTGTACAGGAAGAGACTAAGGGCAGGAAGCAGAGGTGAAGACAGGGCCCACCGGCCACCCCTCAGGCTCATCGTGGAGGCCTTGGCCAAGTGCTCACACTCCCTCCTTGGTCCCTAGGATCGTGCTGGTGGTGCCCTGCTCTGCACAATCCTTGTGCCTTCTCTGTCCATGGTGCCCATCAGAGACTGCCGTTCTACAGATAGGTCATCAAAGCTGAACTTGGCTCATTTTGGGGTGCCTCTGCTTTGTCAGTGAAACACATACGTGATCTATCTGTAGCGTGTGACAGCAACACCATAACCTCAGCCACCCCTTCCCTCTCTGACCACAGTTTTGCTATCTGTAAAGTCAGGGTGGTAGGTTAGAAAATGTCGAGTGCCCCTCCCCCATCCCCTCAGCTCTGAGATCCTGAGGTTCACTTTTTGGCTCTGAGACCTTCGACAAGCATTTGTCAGTCTCTCTCCTTCTGTGTAATATGTGGGCATCGCTGGCAACATGTATTGGGTACAGGGGAGTAAAACAACTCGCTCACGATCACGTGGGTCAGAGGCAATGATGCCTGGATTTGAACCCAGGCAGACAGGCCATGCAACTCAAGATCTGGACCAGAACATTCAGCTGTCTCTGCTTGACAAGTTTCTCCAACAGATTTTGAGGATTAAGTGAGCCCAATACACAGGAAGGGCTTAGAATACAGTGTTCAAAACATATGAGTGATCATTATTCTAATTAATCTAGAAGACTTAGGCTCTGCCCCAGAGGGATGGCTGAAGCCCAGCTGGAGGATACAGTGAAGAATAACCCCATGGCCCAACAGGCAAGGACCAAACCCCTCACTCACGCATGTTCCTGGCCACCATGTTTCAGGCGGTGGCGCACGAGTCCCAGGAGACGGCTCTGCCTGCTGTCTCCCTCACACAGCACACCTTGAACTGCCTGCTGCTCGGGGTCAAGGAAAAACCAAAACGAAACCGGAGGCCAGGCCTCTGCCAACCCAGCCCAGCCCACCTTCCCTGCCCTTCCCTTGCTCACCCAGATGCACTGTGTGACCTTAGGCAAGTCACTTCACCTCTCTGACCCTTCCTTATCTGTGAAATGGGGATAATAACCCCCAACGTCACAGTGGGTTGGGAGGATGACAGAGTATTTAAAGCACCGGGAGGAGTCCGATACTGAGCAAGCACGTAGTAAATACTAGCTTCCTTCTTTCCCGAAGGCACAGAGCAAGGGAGGAAAGCAGACAGGCACATAGACACGGTCCGGTCCACCTCCCAGAGTGAGGGCAGGCGCCGGGGCTGGGAGCTCAGTGCTGGCAAGGATATGATGATGCAATATTCCCCCTCAGCCAGGGTCTCCTGGATAGCCACAGACTGGTCCATGCTGGTCCCTGCTGAGCAGACACGCCCTGGGGAGAGGGCAGATGGGAGCCCCCTTAGGTCAACAAGTTACCCAGGAGGTGATGGAGCTGCCTCAGAGGGCTGAGGGGCAGGGAGGAGAGCCCTTGTACAGAGAGAAGTTAGAGGAGGCCTGACCCTCCCCTTCCTCCTCCTTAGATGGGCCCTTTAGTTTCTAGGGAGAGGGGCCATCCCTTTGCCCTGGTGGGATGTACAGTTTGTTGCACCACCCTTTGGAAGGGCGTCCGGTTGCTTCTGAGCGGGGTCTGGTCTATTTGTTGGAAGGCGGGTGCCTTGTCCCACTACTGGAGAGGGAGGCATGGTCCCACGGCTCCCGGGATAGGGCTCTGCCTCCCTTTTGGGGGAGCAGTATTAGCCCTGCTGGCACCTCTTTGGAGGGTGTCAGTGGTGTGTCTGCGTGGATTTGGGGGGAAATGTCCTGTTCTTCTTGGGAAGGGAAGGGAACGGAAGGGAAGGGAAGGGAAGGGAAGGGAAGGGAAGGGAGGGAAGGGAGGGCCTCATCCTGGACAAGGACCCCAGTCCCGTTCCTCTTTCCCTAGAGACAGGAAAACACATCGCATTGCTCTTTGGCCCTCATCCCCGCCCAGCAGGCCTGATTGCATCAGCCACAAGCCAGGGGGTGTCCGGTTTTGACAGCTGCAGGACCAGGGTCTCAGCCCTCAGTCTGCCCACTCCCGCCTGCCTAGCCCGGCCCTGGCTTCCCTGCTCCGCACCTGCTCCCAGCCCCCTGCCACTGCCGCCTACCTCCTGAGCTGTCACCGCTGAGGACGTAGGACACCGCGGCCCTGGCCGGCTAGTGACTACGTTTCCCAGGAGCCTGTGCGCCACACGCTGGTCAGCCAGCCTGCAAGTCCCAGCATGCCCGCACCAATCACAGGGGCGCTGGGGGGCTCGCCGCCTCCATTAACTCCTTAGGTCCTGGGGTACTCTGAGCTCCCCCTTCCTGATGACTGCTCTAACCGTCACCCCAGCCCTCCAAGTCATGGGGCCAGAGTTCCCCACCTAGCATCCTGAAGGAAGATGGCCATGTCTGCCTTACGGGGAAAAAAACAATGCATTTTCATTTTCTCCTCTATTCCAGCCTCAACTCCTTTCATCCAGGCTGGCCCACTCTGGCCTCTACTGGAACTCTTTCTCCCCAGATAACTACACTGACAACTTTGGCGTCCTCCCATTCAGTGGGGGGTCAGGAGGGAAGTTCTGTTTTTCCAGATGAACGCTAGCCTCTCCTTGGGATTAGTGCTGAAGCCCTGCCCCCTTGGAGGGCACCAAGTTCAGGCTGAGGCCCTGGGAAGGAGAAGTGAGGATCCTGGAGCCCATGCCATGGACCTGATAAATCCCTCTCACTAAAGATACAGCTGTAGGAGTCAGAGCTGGGGGTGGGACTGGGGGCTTGCAGGGCCTACAGAGTCTCCCTAGATGCTGCTCCCCAGTTCTTCTGGGCCCAGCTAGGGGAGCAGGAAGGGAGCAGGGCAGAGTGGAGGAACAGCAGCATGGCCACAGCCGTGGTCCCATGGAGGGGCCCTCCTAGTGACCCTTGTGGCAACCCAGTTGAAGTGAAGATTCCCATCCAGCTGGAGAAGCTGAGGCTTGGCAGGACTCCTGGTAGCAGGGCTGAGCCACTGTCCTGTGACAGCCAGGGGTCCCTGCCACGTAGGCCGCAACAAAGCCTGAGCTGGACCAGTTCAGCTGCAAGAAGAAATGGGACCATTCATACTCTGCTTGCCCCTCCCCTGCCACTCACCGAGACAGGAAGTGTAAAGTGGGCCATGGGCTGAGCTGAACCTCCCTGGACCCCCAGCTCCCTCTCCACGAGCTCAGCTGGTCAGTCCCCAGAGAACATACGGGGTGACCAGAAACGAGGAAGCATGTCATGGAGACTTGGAAGATCCCAACTGCCACCCTGGATCTGGTATGATGTAGAGCTGAGAGGGTCAAGCATGCTGGGCCCCAGGCAGCCAGGCTCTGGCCAGGTCTAGCTCTGGCCAGTTTTGGCTGCTTGACCCACTGTGCCCCAGCGGGAGATGAAAGGCCTGTAGTTCTGAGGAAGGACAGCACTCCAAGGGCCCACCTCACAGGAGTCCCAGCCCTCAGGGCACAGCTTCCTGCCCTCTGAAGCAGTCACCACCTTGGCAGGAGAAGGTGGCACAGATTTTCCCCTGTAAGAGAAAGTGGAGGGAAGGCTGAGGGGCGGGCAGCTCTGCTCAGACTGGATGTAGAGCGAACGCTGGACGGAGGCAAGGCTGAAGCCCCATGTGGCTGTCCCACTGCCCCCAGCCCTGTTCCTGCTTCTGCCTTCCGCAGCAGGCGGGTGGGAAGCAGACACTCACGTTTCCCTTGGGGGCTGGCTCCTTGGTGGTCACCAGGAGCTGAGTGGGAAGCAGCTAGTCCTCTGGGACGTCAGGTGGCCTAGGCCTGGGAGCAGAGCAGGGCTACCTGGGGAAGTGCTGTGACACTCTGCTGCAGGGTGGGGTGGGGGGAGGTAACCCCTCTGCAGAGTCCCAGCCCCCATCCCAGAAAGGGCTTTGTGGGTGGGGACAGTCACAACCTGAAACTGCGACAGTGCTGCTACCCGGGACAAGCAGAGGAGCTTTGCTGGGCCTCCACAGAGACTGGAGAAAGGGGAGAGCTGGTAGGGAGAAGGGGGAAGGGAGAACTGGGAGGGGGAGGCTGGTAGGGTTGGGGCACCGAAGGTATAAAGCTCAGACTCAGGGAGTGATGAGGAGGGTAGATCTCAAACATAAGGGTCAGCCTGACAAGGTAGAGAGGTTAGGGTGTGGCTAGAGGCTGAGGGTTGGTAAAAACTGAGCTCAGATTTGAGGGCCTTCCAAAGAGTGGGGTTCACAAGGGATACAGGAGTGCTGATCCATAGGGGCACTTGTACCCCCATGTTTATAGCAGCACTCTCAACAATAGCCAAATTATGGAAAGAGCCTAAATGGCCATCAACGGATGAATGGATAAAGAAGATGTGGTTTATATATACAATGGAATACTACTTGGCAATGAGAAAGAACGAAATCTGGCCACTTGTAGCAATGTGGATGGAACTGGAGGATATTATGCTAAGTGAAATAAGTCAGGCAGAGAAAAACAGGTACCATATGTTTTCACTCATATGTGGATCCTGAGAAACTCAACCGAAGACCAGGGGGAGGGGAAGGGGAAAAAAAGAGTTATAGAGAGGGAGGGAGGCAGACCATAAGAGACTCTTAAATACTGAGAACAAACTAAGGATTGATGGGGGGTGGGGGCAGAGGGGAAAGTGGGTGATGGGCATTGAGGAGGGCACCTGTTGGGGTGAGCACTGGGTGTTGTATGGAAACCAATTTGACAATAAATTACATATAAAAAAAACCCCAACAACTAAGAGTGGGGTTCAGAGTTGGGTGTTAGTGGGTGGGCAAGGCTCAGGGCTGGGGAGTGGCGGGGTGGGGCTCACAGCTCACAGGGGCGATGGGAGAAGCCAGAGCAGGGGCCATGGAGAAGGGGCTCTGGCCCCACGCTGGCGGGGCTGCTCACCAGAGCCCAGTTCATTCAGGGCCTAGCAGAGTGAGCCGCCACTGCAGCACCGAGGACAGCGGGGGTCTGGGCTGGGACTGGTTTCATCTCCCCTGGGCCACGTAGCAGGAAGCACCGAGTTGAATCAGCTGGAAGAAGAGCATGCCGGGAGTCCAGGAGGAGCGGGGACAGCCAGTCCTGGGCCAGGCTCAGCCCCCTGCCCCAATCCCAACCAGCGGCTCCTTTCCCTCCTGCTCGGCATCTCTCTCGCAGCAGCTTACTGCATGCAGTGTAAGCAACCTTCCCTCCTCCCACAGCAGCCCCATCCCACGCCTCACCTCACGGTGGTGTTCCCCAGGCCTCCGGGTAGCACATCTCTCAGAAGCAGTAGGAGCTGTGTCATATCTGCAGACAGCTTGGAACACTGTGGCTCCTTTCCCATGGGGTGAAGGCACCAGGGGGCTCTCTCCTCCTTCGTGTGCTGCTCACCTGGACAGGAGCTGGGGTCAACTGACTGCTCGCCAGATTCTGGGCGACCAGCAGAAGGACTGGTACGAGGAAAAGGAGAGAGGGGACCACTGCAGGGAACAACCAGATCAAGGGTCACAGGTCAAGGAAAGGTCAAGTGAAAGAGGTTGTGAGGTCAGGGAAGAGAAGGGGCAGTCCCAGGGTCCAGCAACAGTCATGAGTTAGGGATGGTCACAGAGTCCAGGAAGGGCTGGGGTCCCTGGGCTGGAGACAGCTACCTCTGAGCAAAGCAACTCCATGACTACTGTTGGCCACAGATATCTTCTACTGAGGTCCCGCAGGGGTCAGAGAGAGTGAAGGACCCAGTTGAGGACTGCAAAGAGAGATCCCCACCATTGCTTTCCGCAGGTGAATAAACTGGGGCTGGGGAGCAGGAGAGGTCAACCTCTACGGAAAAAGGGACCAAGGGGCTGAATTTTTGCTTCCCGTAAGCGCTTCAGTCAGAGTGACACTAAGGCAAGCACAAAGGGGCCTGGAGCCTAGTAACAGCCCCTCTGAGAGTGAATGTTGTTGTCGGCATGGCAACAGCAGCATCCCAGGCCCAAGGGGAGACAGAACCAGAGCAGGTGTAGTGACAGGGAAGAGATATCTGGTGCCTCTGATCGGGCTTCATTTGTGTCCCGCATCAGAAGGTGCTGGGGGGAGATGGGCTTTCTCAGAACCCAGGACAGAGAAACCCCCGGTCACAGAGAGGGCCCCAAATCAGGGCACACCTTGTCCGGGTTCTTCAGGGTTCGGATCCCACCCTGTTTCTAAACCAGAGCTGGGCCAAGGGCAGGAGGTAGGTCTTAGACACTGGAGATCTGGATCCTGGCTCTGCTTCCCCCAGTACTGAAAGATTAGACCTGGAAGAGTGTGCTAAGCCCAGTTCGGGTGTTTCCACGCAAGGCAGAAAACTGCTGCAGGTGAGAGAAGGGGGGGGGGTTATTTCCATCTTCTCCCCCAGCCCCGTGTTCCCAAGGCTCACAGGACACGCTTCCCTGACCTCATTCTTCCTTTAGCACTTCCATCTGTCTCTTTCCAGGGAAAGCCTGGAGCTAGAACCCCTCTCGGCTGGGGCCTTCCGGGCAGGGGTCTTGAATACACATCTGGGGCAGTGCTCACGATCCAGGGTGCTGAGGTGAAGCAGTATAGGATCTCCTGGCAATAGAGGTCACTTCTCTCTCTACCCTCACCTCTTCTAATTTTTTTTTTTAATTTTTTTTTTCAACGTTTATTTATTTTTGGGACAGAGACAGAACATGAACGGGGGAGGGGCAGAGAGGGAGACACAGAATCAGAAACAGGCTCCAGGCTCTGAGCCATCAGCCCAGAGCCCGACGCGGGGCTCGAACTCACGGACCGCGAGATCGTGACCTGGCTGAAGTCGGACGCTTAACCGACTGCGCCACCCAGGCGCCCCACCTCTTCTAATTTTTTTTTTTTTTTTAAATTTTTTTTCAACATTTTTAATTTATTTTTGGGACAGAGAGAGACAGAGCATGAACGGGGGAGGGGCAGAGAGAGAGGGAGACACAGAATCGGAAACAGGCTCCAGGCTCTGAGCCATCAGCCCAGAGCCCGACGCGGGGCTCGAACTCCCGGACCGCGAGATCGTGACCTGGCTGAAGTCGGACGCTTAACCGACTGCGCCACCCAGGCGCCCCTAATTTTTTAAAAAATGTTTGTTACTTTATCTATTTTTGAGAGACACTATAAGCGGGGAAGGGGCAGAGAGAGAGAGGAAGACAGAGAATCCGAAGCAGGCTCCATGCTATCAGCACAGAGCCTGATGCTAGGCTTGAACTCACGAACCATGAGATCATGACCTGAGCCGCAGTCAGACGCTTAACCAACTGAGGCACCCAGGTGCCCCTGTCTTCTTTTTGCAAGTAATCTCTACTGCCAATGTGGGGCTCAAACTCAAGACCTTGAGATCAAGAGTCGCATGTTCTAGTGATGGAGCCGGCCAAGCACCCCTCCCCTCACCCCTTCCCAGCAGGTGTCCCCATGCCTCTCCCTCCCCTCCACCACCACAAGTGGGAAGCAGTTCTCCCAACAGCACCTCTCCAAGGGGATCTCAGCTTCCAAAGGTGAAGAGAAGGGCCCAGAGGCTCTACACAGATGTCTGTGTCCATGTGAAAGAAAGGGCCCAGGCATCCCGCACAGGCCTCTTTTCCTCCTCCCTGGGTTGGGTAGATGAGGCTGGAGGGACAGCCTGAGTGTGAGCTGGCCAGACACAGCAGAATCAGAAAGCCTGGCCGATAACCTCCTAATCTGCATTACTTTTGGCTTTGGTTTGTGCAACTCTCTATGGCTAGATAGAATATTCCTAATGATTCCCTGTGCCCCAGCCTCTCCCAGACATAGACCTACCTGCACACCTGAAGCTACGGAGGGCAGTGAACACGTGTGCATACGATGCAGCCCCTGGAATCATTGGTCAGCTCTGGGAATTCCTTCTGACGTTACTGCCGGGGAATGGGGGAGGGACACACAGGGGCCACAGGCAGAAGAGAGCACAAGCCAAATGCTGTCCAGACTGTAGCTGGAGGGAGAAATTAAAGCCAATTGGTAGCTTGGGCAGAGCGAAGGACCCCCGTCCCAAGGTCCCACTGGGACATGCCTACTTGTGTAGAGGAGAAACCTGGAAGGTAGAGAGGGCTCTCAGGAGTGACAGGAGGGCAGGGAGGCCCATGTCCTCCCAGAACCCACCTGGAATGGGAGAAGTCTGGCTGGCTGGTGGTGGAAAGGGTGGTGTGCGGGAAGAGGCTGCGGGTCCATTCTTACCGTGAGAACTCGGGAGGTGAAGCTGCTGGCAGGATCTGAACAATGAGGGGGAGCCATCATCCCAAGGACAGATTAAATAATGCAGAGAGAGGAGAAAAACCCCAGGAACCTTGCCCCTCACTCCTCTAACACACTGGTTACATTTTTAGGGTGCTCTCTTTGTAAAGCCTGCCAGGACAAGTTGACCCCAGCGAGAGGAACAGAAGACAACTGGAGGAAAGGGATGGCCCGTTGGGGCTGGACACAGACCGACTGGCTTTCCTCTGAGGTGGGAGTGAAGAGACTCCTGTTTCCGGGAGTTTCATCCCAGGATCAGCCGCTGGGTTCGGCAGCACCTGTCTGGGGGGCAAGCCCGGAACGAGTCTCCAGCCTGACCTTCTCTGATGAGCAGCCTCCCTCCTTAAAGAGGGAGTTGAGTCACCTGTTCTCGGCAGGAAGTGGCCTGGTAGAGGTTCAGACTCCACGTCTAAGGGAGAGATTCTCATAAGACTCGGGAACCAAGAATGGGATTCCGGGCATTCGTGAACCCTTGAGATGGTGTGTAAAATTACCTATGCACATGTATTTTCCTAGAGAGTCCAGTTTTTATCTTTGTATTTCGGAAGGAATCTATGATCCTGGAAAGATTAAGGACTACTGGTGTAAGCCAAGAGGGAGCAACCATGCTCCTTCCCGAGCCTGGTCAGGGAGCTGAGATGAAGTCCAGATTCCAGGGAGTCCCCTGTGGGAGAACCACTTCTGATGGTTTGTGCTAATAGCTCTGTGCCCTTGGGGCTGGAGGTCGGCTGTAGGGCTTTCTCCCTGCCCAGGAGGCTGTTATTGGGTCTCCGTACCTCTGGTTCTGCTCCCGTTCATGGTCTCACCTTCACCTAATTCTCAAGGTTTGTAAACCTAGCTGGGACACAGAAGGTGCTAAAAATATGTGTTTGGATGAAGAAAGAAGAAAAGAATCCTTTGCTGCCGTGACAGGGAAGCGGCACATTTCCGCCAAGGCCTCTCTGGTGCAATTTGCATAAGGACCGCAGTCACCTAGGCAAAGGTGATAGCAGGACTCCCCAGGACCTGGCCCCACCTCCCCCCCCCCCCCCCCACGGTAAAATACAGGTTGTACTGACCCTGGAATCCAGGTACCCATTCCTAAAGAGGAGGCTCTGAGGGATGTGACAGTTGAAATGCAGCAGGTATATCCCCTGGGGGCCCCAGTGCTGCTGTCGCTCTAGCGGGAAGGCTGGAGGGACGGTCCCACCTGTTTCCCAGTGCCAAGGTTTTGTTTAACTCCCTTCCCAAATGGCAATGTCTGCTTGCACTTTGGGCCGGTTTTCAGTATTCGAGGTTTCTAGTTGCTCGATTAGGTTTAATTACCATGCATTCTGCTTCAGCAGCTCGAGCCCTGGAGAGGCTGTCTGGCTCGGGTTCTAAGCAACAAAGGAACGAACAAAGGAACGCATGAGGACTTGCCTGAAGAGACAGTTGAACCAGGAAGGACACCACCAACCCAGAGCAACAGGTCAGGTCTCAGGGGCAGGGGCGGTGAAACCCTATTGCCATGGAGAGGACGAGGGCAACAGAGGAGTGTGACAGGAAGGGCCAGTTCTGGAGTTGGGATTTTTATAAGCAGATACATTACAGACAGACAAACTGAAGGTCTGAGTGCTGAGGGCCAAAGGAGTTCTCTGGAGAAATCCTGTTCTGGAGCTGGCTCTGGCCTTCAAACAACTGTGCCTGTGGGCAGAGCATCGCCTCCTCGGCTCCCCTAGTTCTTTCCATTTGGGAAACCAGGTTCGGATCCGAGGGCGGCTGCCAAATGCCACCCAAATCTTGGCTACCTGGGGCTGGAGTCCACAAGAATATTAGCCACCTCTTAGTCAAGTAGGGATCTTGCAGAAGGAGGATCACCAAAGACTTGCTGTGAGCTGGCAAGCGGGTGAAGTCACAGCTTGTCTTAGACCCACTGTGTGCCACGCTGCTGAGGCTTAGGGACGGGGCAGGGCTGCAGGCCCATTCCACAACAGCCCAACTCCTTCCTTTATGCAAATACAAAAGGCAAATCGTGGTTCTGCAACCTTGTCCTGAGGAGAGGCCCTGGCTCGTCTTCGCCACCTTTCTGTACTACGTGCATAAATGGCTGACTCAACTAAGGGCAGGGCTTATCCTGCGGTAATGTGCATTTGGGGAAATGGCAGCAAATGGGGGTGGGGAAGAAGTTAGGTTAGACCTACCTAACATAATAAATGTAACATTAACCACTGCTCATCAAACCTCAGTTGCTGCTTAAGACGATGAGAAAGAGGTAGGGAAGTGTTAAGAACAAAAGGATTAGTTAGGTTAGTCCATAATCCTGGGCTTTAGAACAAGACACATTCAGAAGGGCTGGGTTTATTTTCTGACAGAATCTTTTAATATAAAACAAAGATAAAACACATCTTAACTCTGCAATCTGCCAGCATGCCTTGCTTTTTTTTCCCCCCAAGATGCACACTAGACCTTAAGACTAAGTAGCAGAGTCTTTAGGAGCATTTGGTTGGGAGAAATAGAAAAGGCAGATTTCAGGTAAGCCTGGACAAGCCTGAAAGCCGAGATACGTCCCTGAACACTAGAGCAGTCCTTGTCTCTTCAGATCCTCATATGTCTTCTTATTCACAACATTCCCACTGGAGTCTTCATATTCTTCCTGAAAGGACAGGGGCACACTGTTAGCCACACCTCCTGGGAGAAATGCTTGGAACTAGCCTCTGGGCACCTGACCTCACCCTGGCTTGATTTCATGGCATTCAGCTGAGACAACCTTTCTCACCTGGGGTTCTGGGGATCTGCAAGGCCACTGAACCCGACTGTCCTAAGGCTTCCATTGTGTGTCATAAACTAACACATCCTAGGTGACTAGAATGGTAGCAGTTCCCAGGGATACCTGAGAAAATAGTTCATTTTAATCACCCTGTGTGTCTAAGATGATGAACCCTGGTTGAGAAAGGGTGACCTAAGACAACAATTCGCAAAGGATCCCCAAGAACCCTCAGTGTCTGCCCAAGAGGCCACTGGCGGGGGGGGGGGGTTGAAAGGGAGGCCAAGAAGGCTGAGCTTCCTCATTTCCAGTGCAGTTCTCCTTTATTTTATCTTAAGTATTGGAATTCTACGTTACAGTCTGAAGATGGCTTTGCTGCTACAAAGAAAAAAAAAAAAGGAATATTGGAAACCAGTGACCTCAGAGAAAGGGAAGAGCTACCTCACTTCACACACACATCATTCCTCATCCCTGAACTGTGCTCTGTGGGAGGACTATCTCGAGACCAATAAGGGTGCCTCCTCACCCTGTGAGCACGAGAGAGGGTCATCTCTCATTAGATGCTTTCCTTAAAGGAGACCTAACCTATGATACGGGTTCACAACTTCTTAGCTTATGAATCCTCACAGCAGGGCAAGACACTGGGTGCTCATGCTTGCCGCTTCAAAATTTCAGAAGCAGAATACAACCTGCCTTGGGACACACATTTAATATCACAAATAAATTAGGTTTACATATGAAGAGCCAATTCACAGATATTGGCACTTCTGGCCAATACTCGCTACTACGGTGAACTGGGGACCACCTTTTGCCTGCCTCCCACAGGGTGAGGGAGCTGTCACCTGATGCTATCCCCAATGCCACGTTAGCACCCACCTCAGTGTCAGGCTGCCATCTCTCTGATGCCTTCTGCAGTTTCAGCTTGGCCCACACTGCAGGATGAAAAATGAACAGCAATCAAGAGTGGCCTGAATATCTATCAGGCAGACAACATCATGATGCTACAAAATTCCTGTCCCCATTAAGATTCCCCTGGATGAGACTTTTTGCCTTCCCCGGACTAGAATTTCAGTTCTGGACCACCCACAGACAAAAGCTCCTCCGTGGCAAAACTTACCATGATCTTTGCTTTGCTGTAAAAGACAAGTTGGATCAAACAAAACCACAGCCCTCTTACAGTAGAGAACTGATACACCCTCCAAGGAAGAAGTTAATGTGGTACAACCTATGAGAATCATCGGAGAAAGTGACTTTATGGTCTTAAAGTTCATTACAGAAGAGAAAGGGAACACCAGGCATGGTCACGTACGTTAATTTAAAGGCTGGTTTGTAGATCTGAGACGCTTCAGAGGAGGAAAAAAAGGTGAAATATCATGGCCAAAGAATCTGAATGATAAGATGGCTCAACAAACACTGGAGATATGAAAATAAGAATTCTGACAGTTCAAGAACAAGTTATCTTAAAGAAGATGAACAGTAGCAAACATTTCCAGAAACTATCACAGCTTCTGAGGGAGCAAGCACACGTGTACACACAGCAGGACAGGTACTAACCCAGAAGAGAGAGCTGTAACTCTGTTAAGATTGTTGCCAGAAGGTGCCTTCTCAGAACAGAGGTCTACATGGGACAGCTAGGACAGGCTCACCGAGGGAGAGGACAAAATATTACCGGGGGGGGGGAGGGGGGGGGGCAGAAAAGGCACAACTATCTGATACCTGTATGCTTTCACATCTCCCAAGCAGAGCTACTCTAAAGTTGACAAGATTAAAAGAAATACCACATAGAACAAACTGAAGCCTTATATGGGGGATGAGACAGACAACAAAGGAGAAAGTGCTTAGCTCTGTGCCTGGTATACAGATACCAACCTCATCATCTTTTCCCTCCTTGCTAGTTGCTTCAAATTAACTGAAGTCTCCAGGCTCAGATAATAAGCATATCATAAATGAACAGAAAATTTATCATGTGCTACAAGGACCCAGGGCAGGGTCTTGTCAGGTTCTATTCCAGGCCATTCAGGAATCCAACCCAGAAGACAGTGAAATATTGGAGATTAGAAATGCTATGGTGATTTTTCTCTCGGTTGTCATGATTTTTTTTTTTTTCCGAGAAAGAAAAGAAAAATGGATGTAGGAAACTATGGAGCAGTAAGGGGGATATTACTCTTCAGAGGGATCTAAAAACAATTAGAAAAGAATGGGGTTACCTTTAGGAACCAGTGTGGATTCGCTAATAGGTGAACAAATTCAATTTCCTGTTTTTTTTTTTTTTTTAATTTTTTTTTTTTCAACGTTTATTTATTTTTAGGACAGAGAGAGACAGAGCATGAACGGGGGAGGGGCAGAGAGAGAGAGGGAGACACAGAATCAGAAACAGGCTCCAGGCTCTGAGCCATCAGCCCAGAGCCTGACGCGGGGCTCGAACTCACGGACCGCGAGATCGTGACCTGGCTGAAGTCGGACGCTTAACCGACTGCGCCACCCAGGCACCCCATCAATTTCCTGTTTTTGAGGACATAGCCCACTCAATAAAAAGCCAGAGACAGAATATCATGATCTAGCAAAGCAACTGCTCTCATAGGCAATGTCCACAGAGGTCATTACAGCTTTTAAATTTCTTATGCTATTACCATAAACAACATGATAACTGAACCTGATGCTGTTAGTTTCTCAGGTAGAGTTATATCCAGTGAATACTGGTCAGTGGTGACCACCCACCTAAATGATGGAGATCTCTGGGGGCAATTTCACAGGGCTCTTTCTTGGCCGTTGTTTTCATCAACTTAAAAAACAAAAATAACTGTAATTTATTAAAAAAAAATGTTTTTAATGTTTACTTATTTTTGAGACAGAGACAGAGCATGAGCAGGGGAGGGGCAGAGGAGAGAGGGAGACACAGAATCTGAAACAGGCTCCAGGCTCTGAGCTGTCAGCACAGAGCCCGACTCGGGGCTCAAACCCACGAACTGTGAGGTCATGACCTGAGCCGAAGTCCGACGCTTAACTGACTGAGCCACCCAGGCGCCCTAAAAATAACTGTAATTTAAATGACGGTGCTGAATCCCTCTCTCCTGGCTAAAAACTCCAGAAGAAAAATGTCAATAGAATGATCTAAAACAAAGGTCAGCAAGGGATCCAGTGTAAAAGCTATGCCAACGGTTACTTCCCTGACCAGCACCTTATTAGGGAACACATCTTCTTGGTGTATCTAACAAGTAACCACTTTTGCTAACTACTGGAGACCCAGCTGACTGGACTACAGATGGCACAAGACCCGGCTGCATCCATCTATTGTCTCTCCCCGGTACTAGAAATGGGGACAATTAGACGCCGACCAAGCTGGGCGATGGCAGGCTGAAGGAGGGCATCGGAGCAAGGGCGACAGTTGCCCTCATATGAACTCGGGTTAAAAAATACAAGAAAAAGGAGAAGGTGTATGTACAGAGAAAGGCATATTCAGGGTGGGGGGCATAGAGTTCACTTTTATAGGCTCTCTTCCTTATAACCAAAAATTCCTAAAATGTCTACTTCAGAATCTTAAAAAAAAAAAAAAAAAAAAAAAAGGATAACCCAGGTTTAATAAAACTGCTAGCAGGAAATGAAGAAAAACTGCAGAAACCTTACACAATAGAATTAACCTCAATTCAATAATTGCTTACTACTAGTGACACCAGAGATAAAGCCTGTCACGATCTTGTGGGAGCCAGTATGTATCCAGTCATTGATCTGTTCCTGCAAGTCTGAAAGGAAGCCAGAGAGTTAACCTGGGATACTCAAAAGAAGGAACAAATGCCCGGGGGAAAAAGGAGAAGGGGAGAAGTGATGATAAATTTGTAATAAATCTATGAATGATCAACAGAGGGTGGGGGAAAAAGTGAAAAGACAGTGATATTGGGACAGAGATAACACTATTCATGTCATACACAGAACCTAAAAATATCAAGGGAAGTCATGATGGATGGAAATGATACAACAAATCAAAGAAGTGCCAGTAATCAAAACGTGTATGAGAGAAATTGAGTAAGCAGACATTTGAATAAAGAGATAAATTCTGAAAATAATTCGGGCAACGGAAGCATCATGAACCTCCCAACCATATTCTAGAAAAAAATAAATTTTTCTGAAAATCTAGTATGGCCACGGAGAGAATTCATGGCATTTCTTTCTGGAATCAACTTAATGATCAATTCTTAATTTCTAAAAAATTTTATTTATTTAAGTGATCTTTACACCCGAAATGGAGCTCGAACTCATGACCCTGAGATCAAGAGTCACATACTCTTCCGACTAAGCCGGCCAGGCGCCCCAATGATCAACTGTTTAAAAAAAAAACCCTACTTGAAGGTGACTGGAAGGAGGCAGTTTTGGCAATGTGGAAAGGGGGGTTTGATCCCTGGCTTTTTTTCCACTTATAAACTACGGGGCCTTGAAAAAGTTACTTAACTTTCCTCGTCTGAAAATGTGGGCGACCTACTACTTCACTGGTTGTTCTACAGATTCGGGAGTGTAAAACATCTCCCATTTACCCAGTATACAGCAAGCACTTGATAAACGGTAGTTAGCAATAGCAAAATCAAACCCTGAGTGAAAAGACGGAGGTGACTGGACCCCTCTCATGGGACCTGCAGAGGAGCCCCCGAAAGTGGAGATGACGAGGGCGGGGGCAGTTTGTGCTTCCTCACTGGGTAGCTCGGCATGGCCATCAGCCATGGTTGTAAGCACCGTACCTGCATATCTGGCTCAACCTTCAAGACGACTCTGTCAAGTAGACATACTACTACCAGCCACGTTTTATAGATAAGGAAACTGAGGCACTGAGAGAGATAACCTGCCCAGTGTCCCACAAGCTAGCAAGTGGCGGAGCCACGATTTGAACACTTACAGGCTGCCTTCCAGAGTCTGCACTCTTAACCACCACACAAAACTACACTAGGAATGTAGTTCTGAACCAACTTTACCCTTGAAACAGAACATATCAAAATGTAAAGAACCTGACGGAATCTGTCAACCAAGTTCTAGGGTAAAAGATCATGACAAGAGAGGACATGAATCTGAAAGCAGAAAAGCCACTTTTTATAAATGAGATGGTAAAAACATTGATAAACAGGGTATGATTAAGAACACAGAATATATTCTACTGACTGAATCACAGAGTAAGAAATAAGTATAACATTTTCAGTGTTTCAGGTCATCAAGATATGATCACTCTTATAATTCAACCAAATAATATATGCTAATAATAGCTAATAAAAATTAATAATAGAAATAAACTTAGTTGAAACCTGAAAGTTAGAAATATTAGAAGAATATCTATCTAAAAGGAATAGATATTAAGTCTACTATTTAATCCATGTAAATGAGAAATCTAAAAAACAAGGTAACCTTTCCAGCAAAGGACCTAAGTACAAACAGATCAATTAATACAATGAAGCATAAAAGACTTAATATTCCTATGCCTATACAATGATGAGTATTGGTGACTAGGGTAAAAATGGCCCACATTTGCTGCCAAAATTCTGATAATTGGGAAACGGTCTAAGTCCATCACAAAAGAACAAAGAAGCCATCAGATAAGAACAAAGACGCCATCAGATAAAGGGAATTTCCAAAAAAAAAAAAAAAAAAAAAAAAAAGAGAAGTAATCAGTAAAGTTATAATACAATTTGAGTTTATGTGGCTCAAACAACATAAAATACATACAAAATCGGTATAAATGCAGGAGACAAATTTAATTATAACTGAGAATGTCAATATATCCCTACCAGAATGTGAAATAAATACAATTATGAAATTTAAGGACCTGAACATTGCAAGATTAAACAGCCTACAGATGGAGAGAAGCACTTCTTGGGTCTATAGAAATCTTTAACAAATCAGACTACACACTTGAACACAAAAATACAATACATTCTAATGGCAGAAATTCTCTAACTTACTGCATGGGCCAGGACATACAGGAATAAATAAAAGGGAGTTAAAAGGTACTCAACCAAATACAATTAAAAATACTCTAATCAGAAATCACAACTTTAAAAAATAAAAAGCAAACGTATCATTAATGGATATTCCTAATGGATTCCTAAAAGACGACATCGAGTTCTAAATGCTTGTTTTAGAAAGAATAAAGAAACAAAGAGAAGAAAATTCTTGTCTAAAGACTTAAAACAATAAAAAATATATGTAACATTACTGAAAAATATTGGCAGGAAAAAGAAAATAAAACAGAAGAGAAATAAAGCACTTGGTTTCCACTCTGTCATAATAAATCAAGGAGTTGTACAGGTTATTAACTGAAGAATCTTCTCTGGCTGTCCCTTTGTATGAAGAAGTAACCTCTATTTAAGTATAAAGTTTCAAATGACAAGAGAATGTAGTGTGTAATCCCACCCACTTTATGTTACGAATACAGTTTTGATCCCTGAATCTGACAAGTGATTCAAAGGAAAACAAGAAGCACATCTTTTACTGAATGTAAATATAAAACTTCTAAACAGAATCCTAACAGGATAAATAAGTGTATTAAAAGAATATCCACCACCAGTATGAAATAATCCAGGAATGTGGTTTAATCCAACGCCCATAAAAGAAAAAGTGGGAAAAATGTTGTCATCTTTCTCTTGCGGAATGTGGTAATAAAACCATGAGCCAATCTTAAAAATCAGTGTGGATGTGCAGCATCATTTCCTTTAAAAACAGCAACCAGTTATGGGCGCCTAGGTGGCTCAGTCGGTTGAGTGAGCATCCGACTTGGGCTCACATCATGATCTCACGGTTCAGGGGGGCTCCCTGGGTCAGGCTCCACGCTGACAGTGTGGAGCCAGTTTGGGATTCTCCCTCCCTTCTCTTTCTGCCCCTTCCCTCTCATGCTTTCTTACTCTCAAAATAAATAAAAACTTACAAAAAAACACAACAGCCAGCAGGTAAGAATGGCTTATCACCTTTTTAAAAAAATTTTTTAAAAATGTTTTTTAAATATTTATCTATTAATTTTTAAAAAATGTTTATTTACTTTTCAGAGACAGAGCATGAGCGAGGGAGGGGCAGAGAGAGAGGGAGACACAGAATCTGAAGCAGGTTCCAGGCTCCTCAAGAGGTCAACACAGAGCCCGATGCGGGGCTCGAACTCACGAACCCATGAGATCATGACCTGAACCTAGTCGAGACGCTTAACTGACTGAGCCACTCAGGCACCCCTCACCTACTTCTATTTAACATAAGACTTGAAGAGAATGCTTAGGATACATACTATCTGTGACACAAACAAACATGGAACAAAATAAAAGTCTCACTTTTGTTTTAGCAGTTCGTATGACCCTAAGCTTAAATAATGTCAATGTCAATCTCAAGGTATCAGAAATAATAGATTAACTCAGGCAAATTACGGGACATAAAATACACAGGGGCACCCTGGGGGGCTCAGTCAGTTAAGCGTCCGACTTCGGCTCAGGTCATGAGCTCGTGGTTCATGAGTTTGAGCCCTGCATCAGGTTCTCTGTCGTCAGCATGGAGCCACCTCTTCCCCCTCCATCCCATCCTCCCCCACTTATGCTCTCTCTCTCAAAAATAAACATTAAAAAAAATACACAAAAAATTAACTGTGATGTATTTATTAGTGGTGCACAGCCAAAAAATACATCTAAAAATGAGACTGCATTCAAAATGCAGTTATAATTCTATGAGATTCTGTTACTATTTTAATTTCATCCCAACAAAGTAAAGGGCAAAAATGAAAAGTAAATTAGAAGCTAATGTGATGATCTGCTAATGAGGCACTTCATAATTCTGGAGAGACTGTATGATCCTGACTTGTAAACGAATAAGGAAAAACGAGACAGTGAGAAGTCCCCAAAGCGGACTGCACACATAACACTAAATGAAAAAGTCCCCAGAATCTACAGGCTAGGCAGGATCAGGGAGGGTTTTTTGGTTTTTTTTTGTACTACTGAAATATAATTGTATAATTGACACACAACGTTCTATTAGTTTCAGGTGTACAAAATACGTTTTTGACAATGATGTTTGTCCTTCAATGCTCACTGGGGGTAAGTGCAGTCACCACTGTTCAGGGAGCTCTTTAGAAGGTCATTTCTATTTTTTTTTTTTAAACGTTTATTTTTGAGAGAGACAGCGAGTAAGCATGCATGCGGTCAGAGAGAGGGGAACAGACGATCTGAAGTGGGCTCTGCTTTAACAGCAGAGAGCCCAACGTGGGGCCTGAACTCACAAACTGTGAGATCATGACCCGAACCAAAGTCGAATGGATGCTTAACTGACTGAGTCACCCAGGTACCTCTAGAAGGTCATTTCTAATGTCTCTCTGCAGTGGATGTGAACAGCTTCAGGTATGCGGCCAAAGGAGTCAGCTGGCCAAGCAGCTGAGTGGTGTGACGTGATCCCGAGGGGGACTACCAGAACTTTCAGAGTGGAGGGGGAGTACCCCTTTCTTTGTGAGTGATGCTAATGGCAGGAAAAGATACCACTGCCAGGCAAAGCAGGGAGCATGACTAAGGTTAACAGCACATCTCCTGACATGCACTTTACTCCGTTCTTTCTGCAAAAGGTATTCTGCTACCACTTTTCTGTATATCTGCCCTGTCACCTCAGGAATAAGCTGGGACCATTTCTATTTGTCTTTCATATCTGTAGTTTTCAACACATTAAAACGAATTCAGAAAAAGATATATACCCATTCACTCATATTACATACAGAGGAGCTCAAAGGCCACAGTCAAAAATGTAGCTATTGTGTCACTGTAGGAACTTCTCCAAGTCCACAAGCTGTTAACCTTAGACCTGGACACACCAGGTACTGGGGCAGGGAAGTGGAGGGGTGGCCACTTGGTGTGGCCTAGGGAAACAGTCAATAAAGCATACTCACAGGAGACAGCATCTTCAATCTGTGTCACGTTAGCAAAGTGGGCAGTGTTTGGGATGCCCAGACACCTCATGCCATGAGCGTGACGCCACTCCTGGGAGAAGAGAGAAGTGGAAGGACAATGTGAAATGGGAATAAATGAACACAGAATACAAACTCCATTCTATTCAGAAGCCCTAACGTGACCCCATGTCAAAGACTCCATGTAATGGCAGCACTCCTTCTGCAGTTTGCGTTTGTAAACAGCTGCCTATGACTGAGAAGAGGAAGTTATTTCAAAGCAGCATTGCATTGTTTTCCCCACAGGGTTGATATATAAAACCAACATTCTAGATCCAGATCCAATAGTGGTCCAGATAAAACCTGTATCAAGACCACAGAAAACAGCACAACTCTAATTAACCAGTCATCTCCCACGCACTCCCACCACCAGCATGAGTAAGCGTTACTGATGGCGGGTCAGCATCACCTTTGTAAGCAAAGAAGGCTGCTTACCAGGAGTAAGCAAGGATGTGAAGGAGAACAGGGAGAGACGATGACAATTTGGGCTCGGGGACGGCAAATGGCATGGGCTTTCTCCTGGGTGTCAATTCCAACGCATTGAAGGTAATATTGAGAAAGACTCAGAGACTACTCAGGGGCTCAACAGAAAAGACCCAGGATCAATTAGTATGGATGTCTGAAGGAGGGAGAGAGGAGTTCATATGAATTCTCTAACCTTGGCCTAGCAAATCTTTTCCATTTATAAGATTTCCTTCCAAGTACTAGAAACCAAAGACAGAAACAAAACAAGGGTGAATCCACTCACTGGAGTACCATCCAGATAATGCCTTGTCTCAAAACTTGCTTGATAAATGTTATCCTCTTAGTTCTTATTTTTCAAAGACGCAAAAGCCCATTTAAGACACAAAAAAGGAGGCGGTCAGTCCTTTCTCTGGTTTTGTATACTAGCAGTGGGTAGAGAAATGACCAAAGAGTCAGAGGATGGCCTAAGGTGCTGGCAGAAAGATATGAGGAGAGAAGTATAAGAAACAGCAAGGGAAACGGAAATGAGGTTCAAACAGCAGAGTGGCAGAATGCCTCCAGAAACCATCTTAGGTGTAATGCTAGGCTAGTGTGGTGCCAAAGGTCAAATGCCACACGCTTGACTTTAGATCCACTCCTTCTTGCTTCCCTTAAGCTCTGGACGCTAATGCTTCTCTCGGGCTGTTCCTATCCTCTTTGAAAGTTGCATATTTCATACTTCAATTTCCAGGAGAAACGGCTCTGAATTCCTTACAGCAAAGTGTCGCTGGAAGGCCTTGGGACCTCGGTAGGTGTAATTTCCACATATCTCGCAGTTGTAGTTGATGTTTAGACCGTGAAGCTTATACAACCAGTAGGGAATGGGCTGAAAGAGACCAGATAAGAATCAGTATTAAACTAGTGTCTGCGTCTGCATCCCGAATGGGCAACAGGAAGGGGGTAGTGCTGAACTTACTTTGCCATCCCAGCCCAGGGGCAGGTTTTTAGGGTTGTAAATGATCTCATTCTCTTCATCCTCACTTTCACTCTCACTGATCTGCTCTTCCTCTTCTTCTTCTCGCTCTTCTCCTGTCCTTGCCTGCTTGCGCTGCACATTTTCATGAGTAAGATGTCGCTGTTCCTAAGTCAGGTCCAGAAATGAAGAGGGAAGTGAGAAAAAGTAGTGCAGAACAAGAAGGGCAATTTCCTAATTTCCTACAACCTTATTGATCCCTCACATCCAAGGATACGGTTTTCTTGCTTGTACAATAACAGGCAAGTCCTGCCTTCAGGTCAGAACTCTTTATCAATAGGCTCTCCTGATCCTGAAGGAAAAAGTCAAAGGTCTTATGTCACTTGCCTCTGCTACTCAATGCGGCCACAGACGATCACAGAATAGAAAAAGAAGTCTTTCCTGTATCTAAAAATATTTCCTTACCCAGTCTTTTCTTCTCCTTCCTCGTCAAGATGACAACCTTCTAACTTGCCCTAACTCTCTCCTCATTCCAGTCCAAATTCCATTTGTTCCCAGATTTATGTGCTTAAAAAACAAAACCAAAACCAAAAACACCCGGGGTGCCTGGGGGGCTCAGTCGGTTAAGCGTTGGACTTCGGTTCAGGTCATGATCTCACCGTTTGTGAGTTCGAGCCCCCGTCAGACTCTGCTGTCAGCACGAAGCCTGCTTCGGATCCTCTGATCCCCTTTCTCCCTGCCCCTCCCCTGTTCACACTCCCCTCTCTCAAAAATAAACAAACGTTAAAAAAAGAACCTAATGGTACACTCTGCTTAAAAAAAACTTTTACTGGCTTCTTACTGTTTAAAGAACAAAGTCCAAATTTCCAACATAACTCTCCAAATTATTCCCTGACCACTCCCTCCCTTATAAGGCACACTCCACGCACACTGATTTTCTCATTATTTCTTAACATCTAGTTCCTCTTCGTGATGTTTTACCTTCATCCTTACTGTTTCCTCTTCCTAGAACATTTTTTTCTCCCTCTTTCTAATCAGAAAATGCAGTCTCAATGTGTTGCAGCACACATCACATCACGCTGCAGTTACTCGTCTCCCCCAAGCACAAAGTGGGCTTTTCAAGGTCAAGAAGCCATGTCATATACACTATTGTACCCATGGATTTAGTACAATGTCTGGAAACCAATAGGTATCGATAAATGCTGAGATAACAGTAAAAATCATACCACTACCTACTGAGAGCAACTTCTGAAAACCATTCTGACTGGAAGTCTAGAGAGTGGTGCCATCTGCCGGCAGGGAAACCAAAGTGCTCTCAAAGGAGGGAGAAAGTAAAAAGTCGTGTGTACACCTTATGTCATGGCTACAAATTAGCCTCCCAATCATCTTCGGAGGACTGGCAACCCAGACTGCCGACCATACTAGCACAGCCCAAGTTCACTGCGGGGAATAGCAGTGTCCCAGGTTCCAAGACCTAGCCACCCTTTTACTGAAAGCAGCTGAGAACCAACAGGTGACTCTAGTTTTACAGCTATTACATGCAAGGTCCTCAAACAAGAGCATAATGAAAATATCCATGGCAACAAAGACATATAAACAAGCTACTGAGTCAGAGCCACCTGTTCAAAAGGCGATCTGAGCATCTGTATAGGGAAATGCTCTGAGAGCAGCTGACAATTATACAAAGCAGAGACTATCCAAAAGGCTGGTCTTCTGCAGGACTCCCAGAGATCCTGACCTTCTCTGGACGAGTGCTGCCCTTTCGTCTACCTTCTCTTCTCTGAAAGAGTCATTTCCCTTCTCCTCCTTTCTGAGAAAAGCATTCTGGGTTTGATTAGGGCTTTTTCTACTCCAACTCACCCTTCAGTGAGTAGTGCAGAACAAGAAGGGCAATTTCCTTTCTTGAAAGAATATTCAAGATGCAGTTCACAGCCAGCTTTGTACCACTAACATTCTAACCCTAGCAAATTCCTTATAATCTTCTAAATATGTAAGTAATGCCTTTTCATAGTAAAAATCATACCTAAACTGCTATAAATAGATTTTTCTCCTACTTGCCTTCTGTTTCCTGGGTCATCTTCTAGGTATATTCTGGAATGCAGGCAAAGAACCTGCAACATTCTGGATACTATACTGAGAGGGGAGTCTCTTCTCTCTGCTTGGCCTTGGAAATATCACTTAACAAAAGGCACTTAAGAACAGAGGGTACTTCACTAAAGGCCCAAGTACCCTGAGAGAACCCTATTTTCTGCTGAAGTAGTTTAACATCTACCCTTTTCTCTTTCGATCCTAAAAAAACAACTAAGAATTCACATTTCTGACTCCTATATCTTGTATCTTATAGCTCTCAGCAGAGTCCATTGCTTACCCCAAGAATCTCTACATATTCGTAGATCTGGGCTTCTAGGAAGGCAATGTCTTTGTTCCTCTCAGTGTCACTGGAAACAAGAAACAAGCCATATCACTCAAGAGTTCTTTTGCCCAATGCCTTATCCCCTGTATCTGGGAACATTTATTCCAAGGGTGCATTAAAAACTACAAGCATGTGACAAATGTCATGCTGTGAAAGCAAATGTTCTATTCAACTTAGGACTTGCTGACAGAAGTATTAAGGTTCTTTCTTGGAATGCTCAGAAGCTTCCTCTTTGACCTCATTCTAGAAGGTGAAAAACACATGGAGACATTTAAATTTCCATCATCATAATCTACAAAAGAAATGTGGTATAGGAGGCAAGCTCTGGGATTGGCAGACTTGGGCCCAAATCCTGACCCTGCTACTTAGTCACTGTGAGGTAATGGGCACATTCCATTACTTTTCTGAGTCCTTATCTGCAAAAAATTGGGATAACTACTTTTCAGAGTTGTTGTAAGCATTACGAAAAACTCATATTTAAAAAATACCCTGTACAAGCATGTGGCTCGATAACAGATTCAACTACAGGAATGAAAGGTACGGCATAAGGAATATAGTCAGTGGCATCGCAACAGCATTGTAACGTGACAGACAGTAGGTACGCTTGTGGGAAGCATGGCATGGAGCAGGGAGCTGTCGGGGCACCTGAGTGGCTCAGTTGGTTAAGCGTCGGACTTCAGCTCAGGTCATGACCTCACAGTTTGTGGGTTCGAGCCACGCGTTGGGCTCTGTGCTGATGGCTCAGAGCCTGGAGCCTGCTTCGGATTCTGTGTCTCCCTCTCTCTCTTGTGTGTCTCCCCCTGCTTATGCTCTCTCTCTCTCAAAAATAAAGAAACGTTTAAAAAAAAAAATTTTTAAAAAGCAGAGGGCTGTCAGATCACTAGGTTGCACATCTCAGACTAATGTAACATAGGGTCAACTATACTTCAGTTCAAAGAAAAAGATTCAATTGTCAAGAGCCAAAATAAACTTAGAAGAGTATTTCCCGACCCTATTCAGCCTCCATCTCCTCCTGAGGTGACAGAAAGTACCTAGAACGGTTTCACCTACTCTCAATCAGTGGAGTACGGACTGTCCTTGGTTTACAACGATAGCACTGCCGTTTGCAGGGAAAAAAGGGGCAAACTAGACCTCTCTGAATCAATAATGGTGATAAAACAGGCTGCTGTGGCAAAAATTCTGCATGGGAAAATTTTAAAACTATCCACCGAGGTGCCACACCAGCTACTTACCGCTTGGTGCCTTTTGACTTGGGGTTTTTGGCAAACAGGGAGGTGTCGAGTGACTCCAGGGACTTTCCTTTGGTGCTGAAGAGCCTCTGGGCTCGCTCTTCTAGGGTCCTAAGGAGACGGGAGGAGCAAAAGATTTCAGAGTTCTTTTATCATATAGGCCTGCATATTTCTGCAGTGCGCGGTGACAGGAAAGAATGGAATCAGAGCCAGTTATTGTGCAAACACACAGTAAAATGAGACAGTTCTGATAGAAAAAGCAGTTTCTTACCCACCGCACTTCAAGCCTAAAGCTAAGAGTGCAGATTTCAATCTGTCCAGACCCAGGGAGGCCAACTCCTACATAAAAAAGAGACAAGTTACAATTTTATATAAATAGATTCTGAGAAACAACAAAAGGCTCAAACTTAGGTGTTCGCAGGCTCGTGTGCGGGTGTTCTTGAAGCTGTGGCAAAACCACACATTCCATAGCCAAAACCTAGCAGTAAGTTCAAATTCTCCAAAGGACTGACTCTGTGGTCAAGTTCATACGTAATCATATTGGTAGTGATTACCTCCGCTATAGTTTAATATAGTTAGAATTATTTTATTTTACACTTTTCAAAGTCGTTGGCTTAATTTTTTTCTTTCTATCGTTATCTTTCCACATTCTTCGTAGATGCCTGGTTCCAGGAACTGGTGTCTTATCATAATAGGTTCACGGCATTAGAGAAGACGACTGAGTGGCTCTTCTGAGGAGTGAACAGGCGAGACCAGTACAGTTGCTAAAGAAAACAGGGGCGCTTGGGTGGCACAACTGGTTAAGTGTCCGACTCTTGATCTTGGCTCAGGTCATGATCTTGCAGTTGGGGAGTTTGAGCCCCACACTGGGCTCTGTGATGATGGTGCAGAGCCTGCTTGGGATTATCTCATTCTCTCTGCCCCTCCCCCATTTGTGCATGCTCTTTCTCCAAATAAATAAACAAACTTAAAAAAAAATAAAAAGAAAACATACTTCCCAGGAGGAGAATGCAGACAGGTCAAGATGGGCTCCAGCATGGGTCAGGGCACTGCTGGTCTCTTTCTAGCAAGAAGAACAGGAAGATCCACGTTTAGAATGAAGGCAAGGGAGACACCTATCTAAATTACCAGGTGGTGGATGGTCCCCTCCTTGTACACATGTGTGACTAGGAATCAAATTTCCGTAAGAGCAGAGCCAAAGAAAGATGGTCATTCTCTCCCTGAGAGTTCAGGAGAACTCAAGTTTATCATCAGGAGTGAAAATACACGGTACAGACTTCTAGCATATAATCTTTTCAGTTTCTGGGCAACAGGAGCCACCCAGCAGTAATGACACAGTTGGTGAAAATCCTGAGCTCAGCCAATGGCAAGGAGGCCCTGACAAATCTCATTCCCAAAGTATGCATGGAAAGAAAACCTGACATAACTGGCAAAGGACACCTCATAGTTACAACTGATCCTGAGAGATCGGTATCTAATGCCCTAAGATAGAGGCTCAATATTAAAGCACAATAATTAATTCAATTCCTGAGCTTGTCCTCTCCCAACCCCACTGAAGCTCACCGGCCATCCAGGAAAGGTACCATTCTCCCACTTCTTCTCAAACTCGTTCTGAATCTTTCCAAAAAGTTCATTCTGATCTTGCAGGGGCTTCACTCGATCTGTGTAATCTTGAAGGTATTCAAGCAGCATCTCCAGGTATCTACAGAGGAACAAGCAATACAGAGAAAGCAATGAGAGTTTTTATGTTTCGCATAGATTTTTTATGTCCTGTAAAATACAATCATAATCCTAGTAACACCAGTTTTTAAAAGCAATAATACTAAATTTTAGAAGGGGCTTGCAATTGACTTTTTTCCTATAATCTTGATTCTCATGATATAACTTCAAACACTAAAATCTTAACACAAAAGATTTCAAGTAAAAGAAAAAAACAAGAGAGGAAGGAGTACAGATCACTAACCCGGGGCATAAAACCACAAACAAAATTTTCCATCTATACATCAGAACCAGGCACCTCACTTCAGTCACAATGAGAAAGTCTCATCTTTTTCTTATTAAACTCCAAAGACCCAGATTCCTCAATGAAACAAATTTAAGAACAGCATGGGCATAAGATCCCAGATGTGCCAACAAATGCATCTTTTTCTAGAGCCAGAGTATGACAAATGCTGAAAAAACTGTGTCATTTAAAATCCGTATCCTCCAATAAACCTGGAAGTCGTTTGTGTCTTTGTTCCAGGCAATAAAATGCAAAACTCTGCCATCCAATCTTTACATGAAATAACCTCCTAATCAAATCCAGTAGAGCCTAGCAGCTGGCAAAGCCCACCTTTTATATTCGGCATTCTTCCTTTCTTTAGGAATGTCAAATAATTGGTCAAAGATGGACAGATATGTGATATAATCCAGCTTCTGAAAGGAGAAATGACAAGAGATTCAGTTAGGTATCTGCACCAAGTTATGCTATAGTCTCCAATAAATGAAGATAAAAACTGAGTGCTAACAAGTAACAAGGCCCGGCTCATCTTTGTCTTTTCCCTCCCCATCATTTAATTCCTGCACTAGTGGGCTGTTAATTCCACAGCACTGAGTAGACCACCAGACACAAAATGAACTCTGCAAAATAAAGATCAAATCAACAAACAGTAAACTAAAGAAACATTTGTCAAACACTAACTATATGCGAGGCACTTGAAAACTGACACCCACTACAGCCTAAACTAAGGTCCTGAAGGTAACATTTGTGCATTCATACAGCCACTTATTAAGCATCTTTGGACCAAATACATGGATACAAATGAGAACAAGATAGGTAGAGGACCTGCCCTCACGGAGCTTAAAGTACAGTCCCTGAACTTTTGGGACATTTCCTCACAACCCCATAAGGAACTTAATCATATGCTTCCTTGTGAACTTTCTGAGATTGTCACATTCAGTCTCAACGCTTGTGATAAAAGACACTAAGTAACCCTTTACTGGCACAGATTATGTTTTTATATATTTCATATACCTAGTACTATGTGCATCTAACACAGGACCTCAGTATGTGTTTGAGGGTTTTTTTTTTATGTTTATTTTAGAGAGAGTCTGTGTAAACAGAGGAGGGCCAGAGAGAGAGGGAGAGAGAGAATCCCAAGCAGGCTCCACACTCAGCACGGCGCCCAAGGTGGAGCTTGATCTCATGACCCTGAGATCGTGACCTGAGTGGAAATCAAGAGTCAGACGCTTAACCGACTGAGCCACCCAGGCACCCCTCTGTTTCAGTTTTTAAAAAAAATATACTTTAAGGGTGTCTGGGTGGCTTAGTCGGTTAAGCGTCTGACTCTTGGTTTCGGCTCAGGTCATGACTTCACAATCATGATCTCATGCTGGGTGTGAAGCCTGCCTAAGTGTCTCTCTCTCTCCATTTGCCCCTCCCCAACTCGCAAACGCACGCATGCATGCTCCCTCAAAAAGTTTTTTTTTATATTTACAAAAGCAAAACATGCTTATATTAAGCAATAAAATTCATTAATAAAATACTATACTTGGGGTGCCTGGCTGGCTCAGTTGGTAGAGCACGCGTCTCTTATCTCAGGGTCATGAGCTCAAGCCCCAAGTTGAGTGTAGGGTGTACTTAAATAAAAATAAATAAAAATAAAATAAAATGCTCGTTGTTTTCACTATAGAAACTTTTCATTTTGAATACTATTTCATTCCAAGAAAGCACATCACCTCTTTAAGATTTACATAATGGTTACAAAACACAAGGCAGATAATCTGATTGCTTCCTGTCCAGGAGCCCCAGCCTGATGTCCTGACTCCCCCCTAGAATCAGAACCACTCTCCCCGTAACCCCCCAGGTCCTACCTCTGAGGCCTTCAGGTTAATGTATTTGAGGTAACAGTCATGGAGGTCAAGGTAACGACCATATCCCTCTTCATCTGTGAACTCCACCAGATCTGAAAGTATCAAAGATACCAGTGATTCAGACATTAAAGACCACTTTCTTGGACCTGGCTTTTCAAACGGACTGCTAGTTCTTTGTTTCATGACACAGCCCTTCACCCAAATGTCCTCCCTATACTCATGAAGTGAACAAACTTCAATTTTCCAGGTCAGCGAATCTGAGCTAGGGTAGCACAAAAATCAGTATTTTCTCCAAGGCCAATTTAGGATGTTAGTACAGCTCAGAAACCAGCAAAGAGAAAACCGGCAAGAGACCCTGGCTATAAATTTCTCTGAGGCTTTGGGTGAAAATCTGAGCTCTGTCATTAACCTGCACTTTTGTTAGTGCTAGAGGGAAAGGGTAAATCCTACTTACTTTGTGCCTCTTCACTTGGATTCTCTCGAGCCTTCAGAAGCTCTTCAAATTCCACTGACATTGGCACACAGATCTGAGGGGAGAAAAGAGAAAAATTCACGTGGATTTTTCAACAAAAAAATTGCAATGTCACAGAAACGGGCTGTACAGAAAGTTGGACTTCTGACACTTTAGACTTGAGTTTTCATTATGAGTCTACTACTATTCTCCAATTACCTTGCTTTTTCTTTTGACTAAAAACTGCTAAAGTAACACTTGCTCACAAAAACTCAAAATGAAGGGGTGCCTGGGTGGCTCAGTTGGTTAAGTGTCCAACTTCGATGCAGGTCATGATCCCACAGTTTGAGTTCGAGCTCCGTGTTGGGCTCTGTGCTGAAAGCTCAGAGCCTGGAGCCTGCTTCAAATTCTGTATCTCTCTGTGTGCCCCTCCCCTGCTTATTCTCTATCTCAGTCTCTCTCTCTGAAAAATAAACATTAAAAAAAAAAAAATGAAAACCCCAAATCCCCCTTTAATTCTGCTGAAAATAGGTAAGCACTATTAAGAGATGTTTCCTTTTTTTTTTTTTAAACGTTTATTTATTTTGAAAGACAGCGAGTGAGGGAGGGGCAGAGAGAAAGAGAATCCCAAGCAGGCTCCACACTGTTAGTGTGGAGTCTGACATAGGGCACGAACTCATGAACCGTGAGATCATGACCTTAGCAGACATCAAAAGGTGGATGCTTAACCCACTGAACCTCTAGGAACCCCAAGAGACCTTTTTTTTTTTTTTTTAACTGTTTATTCATTTTTAAGAGAGAGATAGAGCACGAATGGGGGAGGGGCAAAGAAAAGAAAGGGAGACACAGGATCCAAAGCAGGCTCCAGGCTCTGAGCGGTCAGCACAGAGCCTGACTTGGGGCTCGAGCTCACAAACTGTGAGATCATGACCTGAGCTGAAGTCTGCCGCCCAACCTACTGAGCCACCGGGGAGTCCCTCCCAAGAGGCCTTTTTATAGGTTTCCAAACTTTGCTGAACATTTAGGATCACCTGGGTAGTGGTTTAAAAAATCTTGATCCCCCTGACACCAATTAAATCAGAAGGGTGGGGAAGGTAGCAACACTTTTTCAAGATCCCCAGAGGATTCAAATATATCCACCAAAATTTGGAAACCCCTGTTCCATATATATATATATATATATATATATATATTTTTTTTTATAGACCAAGAGCACACTTCCTGTTTTTCAGAAGCCCTAACTGGTTGCATTGAGAAGCTATGAATTTAATTCAGGTGCAAACTGGCTACAAATCCTTTTTTTTTTTTTTTTTCCAACGTTTATTTATTTTTGGGACAGAGAGAGACAGAGCATGAACGGGGGAGGGGCAGAGAGAGAGGGAGACACAGAATTGGAAGCAGGCTCCAGGCTCCGAGCCATCAGCCCAGAGCCCGACGCGGGGCTCGAACTCACAGACCGCGAGATCGTGACCTGGCTGAAGTCGGACGCTCAACCGACTGCACCACCCAGACGCCCCGATATATTTAAATACACACATTTGTACAAGCACACACAGGCATGTGCAAGGTTTGTTTTTCACATAATTGGACCTTTTCTCCCCCCACTTAGTGTATCTTGGGCATGCTTCCAACATTTTTTGAAACTATGTATTCCTTATCATCTTTCTACCAGGGCTGGAATAAGGTTAATACATCAGAATGGTACTCGTGTCTTGTCTCTTGGATGGCAAAACACTTTACACTCTACACTTCAAAAGGGTGGGAAGACTTACGTTGGTGTGAGAAAGCACCTTCATCTCCTACCCCTGAACTTCAATGTCTTCTTTCTGGTACCTTCAGTCTTCTCCTTTCTCTACCTGCTCCTTTAAAACATGCACATCTTCCTTATGACCCTCCTGTCTCTCCTCTTTTTTTCTGCCAGTCTTTTAAATGCATGTTCCCCAATCCATACTTCTGCTTCCCCGTGATCCACTTTTGGCCCCTGTGACCAGATTTCCATTCCCACTACTTCGATGAAGCAGCAATCCTGGCACTTACCGGTCAACAAGTGATGCCAGTGGCCTCCTTTCTGAAAGTCTTTTGCTTAGCTTTTCAGTAAGACACACTACCTAGAGCTGTTGTTTGACCTCTGTGATAGAAGTGTTCCCAGGACACGGTTCATTTAGGTAACTTATTGTCATCGGTATGCCCTCAAGGCACGTGGAAAAGCTTGACCTCTACCTTCACACTGCGTCTCTTTCTCAGAACTCTATGATTCATGGCTTCAACCATCATATCTAAGATAATCCTCAGATCTAAATCACAAGCTTTTATCTCTTGCCTAAGCCCCAGTCACCTAACTTCTACTACTCATGGAACACTCCTACCTATATACACTATCACCTGAAAAGCTACATATAGGAAAACCCATTTTCCACTGCATATGGGTTACCTCTTTCTTCTTTAATTCCATCAAGGGAACAAACAACTTAACTGACTGAGCCACCCAGGCACTGCCCCCCCACCCCCCATTCTTAAACAAAACAAAACAAAACAAAACAAAACAAAACAAAACAAAACAAAACAAAACAAAGCATGATTGGGCAGGGAGAGCCTACACTGTGATTTAGACAGGACAAAGTCTTTAACCTCCCAATGGGGAGCTGTGGAGCAAAGACTACTCATTCCAAGAGTTTCTCAGTGGATGGAAATAGCCAGGCCACAGTACCCTCACTGTGCTCAGTCACTGGCTGGGGCTATCCAGGAAGAGTATGGCTTTGGTCTAAAGATGAGGGGGAGACTGAAAGCACTGGAGTTGTAGGATGTCAGCTAAATATCTGCTTGCAGCGAAATGGCAGGTTCTTTTTTGAAGGGACATCTAAATGGCACATCTCTATTCTCTTTACACCTTTCCTTTAGTGTGCTTTTCGGGCAGGTTTGGAAAAAATACTTTCTAAGTACCATACCTCATTTGGGTGTTTACGATGGAATTCTTTTATTTGCTTGAGTCTGTTATAAAATTCGGCAAATTCATTGGGTCCTGAAATGGCATTGAGTTCCTCCTTCCGTAACCTACAATTTCAGGAAAAATCCAAAGAACATAGTACACACAATCAGTCCTTTAATCGTGGCTCCTCAGAGGCATGAACTTCTGGACTAGCTGGGACTAGCACTTACCCATCCTTATCATCGTATAAATCCCGCAGGTTCCCACTGACTTCCATATACCTCTGAAAGGCAAACACAAAACCCATCAGAACAAAGTAATCTGGAACTACAGGGCTCAGCAACCAACAGGACCCACTAGTCAAAGGTCAGGGAAACCTTGAGAGATGTGGTGGTAAAAGTTCCTGCGCTTTCTGGTACCCTAAACTGACAGCGTTGCTCCTGCTTAGTTTTTAAAACACGTCAAGGTGAAGACTACCTAAGTGACACGTTTTGAAGGGTGGAGTGTTCCTATATTTACATCCTACTGATACTTAACTTTCCCTGGAAGAGTCAGAGACTCACATAAGAGAGTCACCCTCTAAACAGCAGTTCCCACCCTCAAAAATAAAAGTTCCCTACCTCTTTTTTTTTTTTTTCAACGTTTATTTATTTTTTTGGGACAGAGAGAGACAGAGCATGAACGGGGGAGGGGCAGAGAGAGAGGGAAACACAGAATCGGAAACAGGCTCCAGGCTCTGAGCCATCAGCCCAGAGCCCGCCGCGGGGCTTGAACTCACGGACCACGAGATCGTGACCTGGCTGAAGTCGGACGCTTAACCGACTGTGCCACCCAGGCGCCCCAAAAGTTCCCTACCTCTTAAGGGTAGCTCAAGAGGACTTTCACTACTGAGTGCACAGGCTAAGTGAAAATCTCACAGCTTACTTTGGATTCAAACTCAAGATGGCACAGTTCCCTCTTCAAAACTTTTGGGACCAGATTTCACTTCAGAATTTGGAAATTTTAAGTTGGAAAATGATTACATATTATGCAACATCCCTACTGGCATCTGGAACACATATTAGTAATCCTGCAATGAAAACGATGCATTATTTACTAAGTGGGATAAAGGCCATAAAAAGCCTTTTATCTGTTCAGATCAGATTTTGCCACCAAGAAATTAAAAAACAAAAAAAAAAATACGGTCCCCATCCCCACCCAAAAAACATAGAAACTCTTTTGTTTTCAGAATATTTTTTGTAAAGTTTTTTTTTTTTTTTTTAACGTTTTATTTATTTTTGAGACAGAGAGAGACAGAGCATGAATGGGGGAAGGTCAGAGAGAGGGAGACACAGAATCTGAAACAGGCTCCAGGCTCTGAGCTGTCAGCACAGAGCCTGACGCGGGGCTTGAACTCACTGACCGCGAGATCATGACCTGAGCCGAAGTCGGCCGCTTAACCAACTGAGCCACCCAGGCGCCCCAAGTTTATTTATTTTCAAAGGGAGAGGGAGAGGCAGAGAGAAAACCAAGCAGGCTCCATGCTATCAGCGCAGAGCCCTACGAGGGGCTCGACCCCACGAATTGTGAAATAATGCCTGAACCAAAAGACTTGGACACTTAACTGACTGAGCCACCCAGGCGCCCCCATTTTCACAGTATTTTTGATTTGAGAATTTAGATAAGGAACTAGGAGCTAATAATACTAATCATATCCTGCATGGAGAAACTCTGATTAGGTCTTTCAATCTTTTTTTTTTTTAAGTATTTATTTAGGGGCACCTGGGTGGCTCAGTCGGTTGAGCATCCGACTGCAGTTCAGGTCATGGTCTCACAGTTCGAGCCCCGCATCGGGCTCTGTGCTAACAAACAGCTCAGAGCCTGGAGCCTGCTTCAGGTTCTGTATCTCTGTCTCTCTCTCTCTCTCCCCCCTCCCCTGCTCATGCTCTGCCTCTCTCTGTCTCTCAAAAATAAATAAATGTTCACACACAAAAAAATGTTTTAAGTATTTAAAAATTTTTATTTTTTTTTTTAATTTACTTTTGAGAGAGAGAGAGAGAGAGAGAGAGAGAGAGAGAGAGACAGAACACAAGCAGGGGAGAGGCAGAGAGAGAGGGAGACACAGAATCTGAAGCAGGCTCCAGGCTCTGAGCTGTCAGCACAGAGCCCAATGCAGGGCTTGAACTCACAAACCGTGAGATCATGACCTGAACCAAAGTCAGACGCTTAACTGACTGAGCTACCCAGGTGCCCCATAAAAAAAATGTATTCATTTAGAGAGCAAGAGAGTACAAGTTGGGGTGCAGGGGGAGAGGAGAGAATCCCAAGCGGCCCAAGCGGGCTCTGCGTTGTCAGTGCTGAGCCCTATGCAGGGTGTGAACTCATGAACCAAACCGTGAAATCATGATCTGAGCCGAAGTCAGATGCTCAACCTACTGAGCCACCCAGGCGCCCCAGGTCTTTCAATCATTTCTAAACAGATTTCAAATACATGCAAGAGAAGAGAGCACAGTATAATGAACCTTCATTTACCTATCACCCAGCATTAAATGAGCAACTAAGTTGCATTAAGTTAATCAACATTTTGATTTTGATCCACTTTCTAAAAGTAAGAAACTGAACGAAGTAAATGCAATTTGGTAGGGAAAAACACTTCAAATACCTCAAAACAATACCTTGAGGGGAAAACACTAACATTGAGCATTCTTTCTGGGGGAGAAGGGATAGTACCTTTTGTGCCTGGCCCACTGACTTAACTATTCTTTGCACATCATGGGACACGGGATGCTATGAATAAAAGGTCCCCATTCACAGAAGTGAGGAAGCGCAGTTCAGTATCCTCGGGTTTGGCAGCCGCGAGGACATCTCCAGGCAGACAACCCACGACCGGTCAGTCTGGTGGTTACCTTCGGCCAAGGTTCATGTTGGGACCCCGCACCCCGCCTCCCCTCTCTTTTCCAGCTCATCCCGACCCAAAGAGAAGCGGACAACGCAGTACTCACATCTTGCATGGCCCGCGTGCGGTGGTCGGAATTGATCTGGTCCCGGAGCTGAAGAAAAGCAAACGGTGACACAGATGCCGTTAGTCGGAATTCTGAAGGTGGAAAGGCCGCCGGAGGGCGGAGCTTACCCGCCCAGGTCCCAGCGGCTGTAGCCGAGGCCTCGGGGAGCGCGGCGCCTCCGGGGGCGGTAACCATGGCGGAGCTTGGAGAGGGAGCCCTGGAGGGAGCAGGAGGCCCTGAGCGGGAAGGGTCTGAGGGCCAAAGAAAGCTCCCCGAGGTTAAACACCGGAACGGGGCCCAGCCTCGACGTAGCCCTTGCCCAGGCCCCCACTCACCGTGGACTTCTTAGTGAGCATCTCTTTGGCCATGACGTCCATGAGCCGTTCCTTTTCCTCATGATACCGCCGCTGCTGCTCTAGAATTGTCTCCATTTTTCCCCCGCCGCTGCACCTCGATTCACACCACCGACACGGCCGGAAACGACTCCCGCCGCTTTGCGCGCCCGCGCCCCGCGCTGAGCGTCCGGCTGCACCAAAGTTCCGCGGGTGCCGGAAGTGCCTCTGGGACTCGAAGAAAAGGGAGCCTCACAAGGAGAGCACAGTCCGTGCTGTCGAGATCGCCGCAGTGCCCCCTGCTGGCCGGAGGTGTGGCGGAGCGAGGCCGAGCGGTTTGTAGGTGCCTCTAGAGGGCGTCCAGAAATTCTGGCATCTGAGGTTAAGAGGCCGGCTTTCTGGGCTTTTATGAGGCGGGCAGGGCAGGCAGGGACATGGTGGACTGAGTAGTTGAAGAACGTGGATGGGAGCTGGGAGACCGGAACTTGAGTCTTTAGCTTTCATCGTGACCTCTGACAACGTTTTTCCCTTCAACGGACCTCAGTGTCCTTGTCAGTAATTTTTTTTTTTTTTTTAAAGAAATTCGCATGTGGAGGACACCTAATTGTCTGTAAGCAGGGGGCTGGTAAAATAAAATATGGTGGGGCGCCTGGGTGGCTCAACTGGTTAAGCCTTTGACTCTTGATTTTGGCTCAGGTCCTGATCTGGGATGGAGACCCACAGGTGGGGCTTCCTGCTAACAGCAGGGAGCCTGCTTGAGATTCTCTCTCTCCCTCTCTCTTCCCCTCCCCCGTGAACACATATGCTCTCGCTCTCTCTCTCTCTCAAAAATAAATAAACATTTAAAAAGTAATTGTCAAAAAAATTGAATTTATAAAAAAATAAAATATGGTACATCCGAGCAGTGAAATGCTATACAGCTTCATAAAAAAAAAAATGAAGCAAATTTCTAGGTATGGAAATTAAGACATATTCCCATATAGTCAGATGTTCATAGCAGCATTATTTATAATCAACAAAAACTGGTTGCAGCCCCAACATCCATTAACTGGTGAATGGTAAACAAAATATGGGACATTATTCAGCAGTAAAGGAATGCTACAATATGAATGAACCATGAAAATATCACATTCACTAAAAGAAGCCATATACAAAAAATGTCATAGGGTATATGCAGATGAAATGTCCAGAAAGGCAAGTCTATGGAGATGAGTGGTTGTCGCTGGAGGTGAGAGCGGAGTGACAGTAAATTTGGTGGCGATAGAAATATTCTCAAATTGGATTATGGCAATGATTGTTCCACAACTGTATTAAATTTGCTCAAGGTAATTGAACTGTACACTCAAAGTGGGTGAATTTTATGGTATGTAACTTATCCCTCAATCAAGCTGTTAAGGGGATGCCTGGGTGGCTCAGTCGGTTAAGCATCTGATTTTGGCTCATGTCATGAGCTTGCAGTTCATGGGTTCCAGACACACATCGGGCTCTGGGCTGACAGCTCAGAGCCTGGACCCTGCTTCAGATTCTGTGTCTCCCTCGCTCTGTGCCCCTCCCCTACTCATGCTCTCTCTCTCTCTCCCTCTCTCTCTCAAAAATAAATAAACATTAAAAAATAAAAAATAAGTCTATTAAAAGAATCTATATGAACTCAATGAAGTTCAACACTAATTGTTAATGAGGAGACAGCCTGGAAGATCTGATACAGGAGGGAAATTTTTCTTTGTATATACCCAGCATGAAAAGTTTTTTTTTCTTAACTTATACATGCATTATTTTTTCAAATTAAAAAATAAACTAAAAACGAAAAATGGAGAGGGGTGCCTACGTGGCTCAGTCAGTTGAGTGTCCAACTCTTGGTTTTGGCTCAGGTCATGATCTCTCTGTTTCATGGGTTTGAGACCTGCATCGGGCTCTGAGCTAACAGTGTGGAGCCTGCTTGGGATTTTTGCCTCCCTCTCTTTCTGTTCCTCCCTGACCTACATTTTCTCTGTCTCTTAAAATAAATAAATAAACTTAAAAAAAAAAAAACCTAAAAATTAAGGGTCGCCTAGGTGGCTCGGGTGATTAGCTCAGGTCACGATCTGAAGATTTGTGGGTTTGAGCTCTGCATTGGGCTCTCCACTCTCAACTCAGAGCCTGCTCCAGATCTTCTGTCTCCCTCTCTCTCTCTGTCCCTCCCCCACTCTTGCTTTCTCTCTCAAAAATAAACATTTGTAAAAAGTCTAAAAATGGGATACCTGGGTAGTTCAGTCGGTTAAACATCTGATTTTGGCTCACATTATGATCTCACAGTTCGTGGGTTCCAGACCCGCGTCGGGCTCTGGGCTGACAGCTCAGAGTCTGGAGCCTGCTTCAGATTCTGTGTCTCCCTCTTTCTCTGCCCGCCCCCCTACTCATGCTCTGTCTCTCGAAAATAAATAAAACGTTAAAATAAATAAATAAATAAATAAATAAATAAATAAATAAATAAATAAAATAAAATAAAAAAGCCCTAAAAATTAAGACACATATATGTACATGCATGCTTAACAAAAAAAGGAACTAGGAAGTTATAATATCTCCAGCAATTTTTAGTGATTTGCCTCTTCTCTTTACTTTTAGGAATTCTCCAGTTTTTCTACAATGAGAATGCGTTGCTTTATGTTTTTCAAAGTTTGAAAAATAACACAGGCATAATGACTCTCATCTTGCCTGCTGATGGGGTGTTGTGAGGGTTATATGTCTAAAAATTTAAACAAGATCTAAACCGCAGGGAGAGCACTCCAGGCAAAAGTCCTCACCAGAGGCTTTTCTTGCACCTCTAGAAAAGAGGTGGGAAATCTCCATTCAAGATTGGAGAGACTGTGTTGGGGGGCGGGGGGGGGGGAGGATTTGGGATCTATGATATATCATCAAATATAAGATGTCATCAAATGTTAACTCCATCATTATGTTCCACTAAGAAAGAAGAAAAAATTGTCCATCTATGTCACATCTACCCATTATACAATGCATCTGGCTTTCTGGGATGTTAAAGACGAAAAATATTTATCTTGAGATCAATGACACAGCACCTGTACATCTCTTTCTCTGAGGTGGGTGGACCACTTAAGCAAAACCATTCACCTTCCGTCCCCTAAAACCTCCTTCTCCGGTCTATCAAACCAGTCACCGAGTCCTGTCTTTTCCACTCCTGATGCCACCTGCCTCTTTATCTCTCACCTGGACCAGTGCACTAGCTTCCTACAGAGCCTGCTCATCTTACCCCTTCAATCCATTATTCATGCTGCAGTCAGAGTGATCATCTTATGCCCCTACTGAAACATTTCCACTGGCTGCTTACCCGCAGGGTGAGGTCTGTTTAACTTGGCATTCGATTTTTTGTGACCTGGCTTCTGCCTGCCATTTTAGTCTCTTGGCACTTCCTCCAAATGAAATTACTTGCTGCTTCCCCAAAGCGCCATATGTTTTTTCAAGCCTCCCGTTCTTTGCACCAGCTGTTTTCTATGCTTGGACTACTCTTCCTCCACAAGTATTTATTGAACAAGTAGTAAGTGCCGGGAGTTGAAAATAGAAGGGTGAGCAAGGCAGGCGCGAGCCCAGCCTTCACAGAAGCCGTTGGGAGAAAGAGACAAAAATGTAAACATATAATTATCAGTTGTAAGGACACATGTTGGGTATTTGTAAAGGTTTGTTGAAAAATGGCAACCACAGTCTCAGAAAGTTTAGGATTTGCATCGGGCCCGGGAGGCAGTCTGAAAATAATCCACCTGTGATTACCTAGGTGACTTTGGGGAACTGGCAAGCGGAGTCTGCACCTCTGTGAAATGGAAAAATGCCCGCCTCATAGGATTTCTGGGAGGATTTAGTATGAGATACATATGATCGCGTGGTTCTGCCGGACCGGAGGGCCCCTCCCCCACGAGGCCCTAAGGCCCACTCGCTCTGCAGCTCGGGTCCCCACCCCAAGAGGCGGCGGGCAGGACAAGGAGTGCCCCAAGCCGCGCGTGCCGGGAGCGCGCCCCCGACCGTCGGGGGGCCGAGGGCGGGGCAGGGGCCGCGGGCGACCGACACCCGGGGTGGGGAGCAGCGCTCCGCCCCATCTCCCCACTTTGGGGGCCAACCCCCCTCGCTCACTCCCGCCTCCGCCCCTGAATCACGGGGGGGCGGGGCCGTGACCCATTCATGCCGGGAATCGGATCCAGATGTTCCCGCGGCGCGTGCAGCTGCATCCTTGCCTTTTTTGGCAAAAAACGTGCGGCCCCGAGCGGATCCCGGGCCGCCTCCGCTAATCCTCGGGAAGAGGGGGAAGGGGGCTGAGGGTCTGGGCCCAGACTGGGAATCCGCACCGGGTGCTCAGCGGGATTTGGGAAGAGCTGCCAGTGGAGGGGGGCGGTTTGTACTGGATGGGGAACCCACTGCCAACTCCGCTCCCGTCCGGGACCTCCCCCAAGCCCCCTCCCTTCCCCACCCGGAGGAAAAAATCCTTCGCCAGCAGAGGGGAGGTTGGTGGAGCCTGAGATGGACAGTAGCAGCGGCGGGATCCCCGTTCTCCGGAGGTTTCCCATCCCAGCAGCTTCCTCCTCTGCCCTGCACGGAGGAGGTCTGGAAAAGCCTCAGAGCCTCCCTGTCTGCCAGGGAACCTTCCTCCCCCGCCCCCCCACCCACCCCCCGCCAAACCCAGACAAACACACAGAGGCCTTCGCTTCCTCACACTGCTTTATTGCAGAATCTGGAAGGGCGGGGTGAACCAGTCCCACCCCCTCTGCCCATCTCCGGGCAGAATGGAGCTCAAATGAAAGGAGAAAACACTCGACAGATACCGGATGGGCAAAACCCTGTGCTCTAGGACCCCTTTAAAGTGTGAACGCCTGTTTTGCTGTCCAGAGAGCCCCAGCCCCGAGGCTAGATTGGGATGACGGTGGGGAGGATCAAACCTGAATATAGCCCACTTTTGAGAACTTCTCAGGCACCCACAGAGGACCTAACGTCTCAGGAAAGAAGTCTAGATCAAAGGGGGCCTGGGCCCCAGAGTCCAGGTTTAGACGGCTGGGTCTAGAGCCCTGATTTGGGGAGAGGGCTTGGGATCTGGGAACCCAGACTGTAGGGGGAGTCTAGGTTGGCAGAGGGGATTTGAATCACGGAGGCTCCATAAGAGCCCAGGTTTGGGATGTGGGAGCAGGGAGGCTGAATCCTGGAGCCCAGGAGGAGCCCCAATTTGGGGGTGGGGGGTGGGGCTGGGTCCCAAAGGTGGTTTGGAAAAGGAGCCTTAGTCCTGGAGCCCTGGTTTGGGAGGCCCTGGGCCCAGGAGTCCTGGCTCAGGGCCCTGCCTGGCTGCAGCCCTGGCACAGTACTTGGTCTCCATCCGGCACGAAGCCTTGACCCACCAGGGAGGTGGAGCAGCGGGCACAGGAGAAGCAGCTGTGGTGCCAGTGGCGGTCTTCAAAGGACACATACTTGCCTCCACCGAGTCCTGGGGGGAGGCCGGAGGTTAGCTCTGCGGATCCGGAGCGCGGTCCTGTCCCTCAGCCTCACCCAACACCAGATCCCATTCCCTTGCTTGCACCCTACCCGCTCTGTCCTTTGACCTCTGTCCCACCTGTGATGGGGCGCTTGCAGCTGCTGCACTTGGGTGCAAAGAGTTCTCCAAAACAGGCCACGCAGTATGGATCGTCGTCCCGGGAGGTGAACTGTTGCCCTGCCAGGGGCGTCTGGCACCCTGTGCAGACCAGGCATTCTCGATGCCAGGGCTGGTCACGGTATGTCACGCCACCCTGTGTCAGCGTCTATGGGGGCAGCATCTGTCAGTGGGAGGGAGTGGTGGTTCCCACCCCACAACAGAGCCTGGCTCACCCCCACCCCACTGGCCCAGCCCCCACCTTGCTGCAGCGGGCGCAGCGAGGCGCAAACTTGTTCTCATAGCAGGGCACGCAGTAGTGAGCACCCTTGTCGGGCACAAAGGAACGGGAGCCCAGCGGCTGCTCACAGCCACTGCACAGGAAGCAGTGTTCGTGCCACGTCTGGCCTCCATATTCCAGCTTCCGGGACCCTGTGGGGAACAGGGGTCCCACTCAGAGGCTGTGTCCTAAGCTCCTGAGTGCCACCCTCTGCTACCCTCCCGAGGAGGGTCCCCGCTGTTCCCACAGCCTAAGCAGGGTGGCATCCATGCACATGCAGCAGGACCCTGGCCCCATATACAGCACATGCTACCCTCCCCCAAACACTGCACACGCTCGCTGGGCACATGCTAGGCTCCCAGAAACTAGACACGAGGAGTTGGCATAAGCGAAGTCCCCATGTGTACCAGATATGACTGTTTCAGCATACGCCAGGCCTCCGTGTCACAGGCACGATGACTCAGTATACGCTAAGCCCTTATATGCCAGACGTGATGGTTTGAGCACACCACAACGATCCTACATATACTAGGCAAGCAAGTCTTTGCCCACACAGAATTCTAATGCCCCGGACGTGATCCATCCACTACACGCTAAGCCTTGACATGTCCTAACAATGTCATTCTCCACACGTCCTCAAGCCTCACGTAACTATGAGGCATGCGGGTCACCACACACGTGAAGCCCTCTGTTTATCTGCTTCTGCACACGCCAAGCCCCAATGCACCGAGCACGATGGTCTCCTTGCACTTCTCGCTTCTGCATGTACCACACGTGCAGGCGCTCATGTGCTAAGCGCCCCGGCGTGTACCAAGCCTGTCCGTCTGCCCATACACGGTCAACTCACAGGCGCGTAGCAGGCCTGCTGGTGCGGCACACGCCAAACCCTCAGGAATGTACCAAGCTTGTCCGTTCTTGTACATGCTCTGCTTTCGTGTGTACAGCTGGGTGTGCCAGTCCCCGTGCGTGCTAATCTCCCGGGAGCACACGGGCATGACCCATCCTGTATACACCGAATTTCCAGAAAGATGCTGTGTGTGCAGGTGTTAAGCATAGTCAGCCTCCACATACGCACCATACATGCGCCAGTCCCTTATGTGTGCAAGAACCCTACCCAGATGCAGGCACCCGGTCCCACACACGGCGAGCCCCCCCAGGGAACGTACCAGGCATGACGGGCTCCCCGCAGGCGGAGCACTGCGACGAGAAGGCGCTGCAGTAGCAGTCATTGCAGAGCAGCTCCCCGTCCTGGCAAGTGAAGGGCTCATCGGCCAGTGAGCGCTGGCAGCGGCAGCAGCGGAAGCAGCCCTCGTGGAAGTGGCGGTCTTCGTAGAACAGCTCCTGCGGGGCGTGTGGCAAGGGACACTGGCACCTTTGCCCCCTCCGCCAGCCTCCACCCACTCCTTGCCCTGTCAGGTCCAGTCCTTACCCTTGAGTCATGCCCGATAAGCTGCTGGCACTCAGCACACGTGTTAGCGAAGGTATTGTCATAGCAGGGCACACAGTAGGGGCCGTCGTCCGTCTGGATGTATTTGCGGCCATACAGGGACTCGCTGCATTTCGCACAGTCAAAGGACTCGCTCATGGTGGCTATGAGTGCGCCCTGCCAGGGGCAAAAGGTGGGGCGTGGGTCACCCAGAGGGGCTGTGACTCAGCCCCTTGTAAAAGCCTTTTGCAAGAGACCAGGCATAAGAAATGCCAGGTCAGAACAGGTGGTGAAGAGGAAGGGCTGCTTCTGGAAACCGAGGAGTCTGGCACATTTGTTCTCTTTCTTTTTTGTTTTTAACGTTTATTTTTTTGAGGGAGAGAAAGCATGCAGGCGTGCACGCACGCGAGCGCACACACACGCACACACGCACGAGCAGAGGAGGGGCACAGAGAGGGAGACACAAAATCCAAAGCAGGCTCCAGGCTGAACTGTCAGCACAGAACCCGACGTGGGGCTCGAACCCATGAACTGCGAGATCATGACCTGAGTCAAAGTCTGACGCTCAACCAACTGAGCCACCCAGGCGTCCCTCTTTTTTTTTTTTTAACCAATTAGTTAATTATTTGAGAAAGAGAGAGAGGGAGAGAGAGAGCACGCACAGGAGCGGGGGTGGGGGGAGAAGGGCAGAGGGATATAGATAATCTCAAGCAGGTTCCACACTCAGCGAGGAGCCAGATGCGGGGCTCGATCCCATGATCCCGTGATCAGGGATCAAAATAAAGAATAGGACACTCAACTACCCAGGCACCCCCTGCATGTTTATTTCTGCATTTAATGGGGGTTTGGGGCGGGGAGAGGAGGGAGAGAAGGGGTCAGGAAAAAAAATCAGGAAGCAGAAGTTGTTTTCTTATCTGGGCCCTGGCAGATCTGGGGGGAGGGGGCTTTTCCTGGGTCAGTGACTCATTTCCTGCCCCAGCCTGAGTGTAGCTTCCACTGTTCCTACTGTCCCTGAGGGGACAACAGCAGGGGCAGGGAGCCACCCCACTCTATATCCCATATAAACAGCACCCCCACCCTCTCTTGACTCCCAGGAAGGAGCCCTAGCGACATGGAAAAAAGGAACCTCTAGCCAGAGCTCCGGAGTGAGGGGCATAGGGACATGAATGGGGTGTGTAAAAGGATGTTGGGTCGCGAATGGCGGAGGTGGAAGTCACCTCGGGCCTCCCTCCTGCAGAATCAGCCCAAGCAAGGACTTGAGAGGCTCAGCCTAGGTTTAAGCAGGAAGGAAGTCCTGCAAGCTGGACACAGCCAAGCTTCCCCAGCTGGACCCTCTGCCCTCACCCCCCCTCCGGCCCCTGCGGGGTCTCTGGTCACACCAGCCTGGGCAGCCTTGGCCTGCAACATATGCAGCAGCTGTGGCAGCGCAGATGGCCAGATGTCAGGTTTGACCAACAACAGGGGAGAGAAGAAGGAATGGAGATGCCAGGGGAGGGAGAGGTAAACTGAAGATGGAGGTTATGCAGCATGCCCCCTGCCATCTCCGATGGGGGGCATCCGCTCCTGGCGGTTCTTTCCATCCCCTGGGGTCATTACTTCCCACCCCCTGCCTCTGGGAGAAATAGCCTCTCCCCAGCTTTTCTGGTTTCTAAGGGTTTGGGGCAGGGGGAGTGGAGGGTGAGAGTGGGAGTCACAGGAGACACTTTCTCCCCAATCAGGCCCCCTCTCGGGTGGGGAGTCAGGCAGGGGGGAGCCCTGAGAGCTGCTGCTGCAGACACCCAGCCCCCACCAAACCTCAGACACTTTCCATTTTCTCAGGAACAAAGCATGTTTGTGGGATGAGGTCATACACACAGCTGCCTCTGGAACAGGAGCATGGGGAGTGTGGGGGGGGGGTAGGGAAGTGGGGTTCTCAGTCCCTTCTGCTGCCCCTGACTCGTCTCGAGCCCCAGATTCAGAGCTCCCCACCCCCAGCCTCCTCCATCATGAAGTCTGCTCTCTAAGGGCTTGGATCCTAGGGTGGGTGGAGAGGAACTACCAGGACTCAGAGGAAGGGGATGTTCCCACAGCTCCAGAGGAGCCTGGGGAGGACAAAGGAACCCACCAAACCCACTACCCCTCCCCCCATTCACCCCAGTAACTGGCAGTCCCCAGAGCCTGCCCAGGCTCAAGTGGAGGGAAAGACCTCCTCTTCTCAGCCACCCCCAGTGGGAAATTCTGGCCAAGAAGCACTGCTCTGGCTTGGAGTTCAGACTCCAGGCGCCAGCAAATGCCCCAAGCCTGGAGGGCCTGGCTCTTGAAGGGATGGTTTGTGAACTCAAAACTGCCCTTCTGTACAATGGGGGGGTGGGGGGGGACACAAAGTTCGTACCCAGGGCCAGGCCATGAGGCCTCCAGGGGCTGGGGTCTTCAGAGAGATGACTCCTGGGGCAGAGTTGTGCTGTAGGGTAGAGCGTAGCCCTCTTTCTCAGTCTGCTCCCTACCAGTTGGGCCTGGGTTTCCTCTGGCCCAACATCTGAGTGTCCTCTGGGCTGTCAGCCACTGGGCAGCAGGGGGCCACACAGGTGGAGTGTGGCTACGGTCTGTCCAGGGGTGCCCTGGGTCTTTTCCGTCCTTCCTGGCTTGGCCCACAGCAGCCATCACCTTCCCAGGCCCAGGCTAGCTCTGGGGCCATCCCCTGGGATGCAGTCACCACTCTGAGACAGGGGCACCCCAAATAGGGTATGAGCATGGCTTCTGTTTCCTTCCCAGAATTCCCTAGTCCCTAGTCCGTCCAGCTGGGCTTTAATGAGGACAGTGAAGGGCACTATCAAGGCCCACCTGTCCCTGCCCATCCCCCTTCCTCCCCATCTCCCTCCCACTTTCCCTGGCAGGGCTAAGGGAGCTTAGCCCTTAGGAAGAGAGCCAATCTTATTTTCCTTCATGGCGTGTGTGTGTGTGTGTGTGTGTGTGTGTGTGTGTGTGTGCGTGCGCGCATGTGCACACTCGAGCACAGGGTAGACTGTTCAGTCTGCCAGATGGTTCTCAGCCCCTGCTCCCACCAATATGCACATGCACACACACACACACACACACACACACACACACACACACACACACTTCACTCCTACACCTGACGCAGACACACATCTGGCACCTCCCAGAGCTCAGAATGGCTGTGGCATGTAGTGATAGAGGCCCAAATGTGGCATGTGGATCTGAATCCTGACTTGTTGTTCACTTACTATTTGGGTGATCTTGGGCAAGTCACTGAAGCTCCTGGGCCTATTTTCTTATCTAAGACTACCTCCTACTCCTGGGGTTGTCGTTAGGCTTAAATGTTGGTGCTTGGAAAGCACCTGGCAAAAAGTGAATAGTCGGTAAATGGTAGCCATCGGTGTTTTTATTATTAGCCCCCTCACTCACACTGGGGTCAGTCAAGTTTCTGAGCCAGGCCTGGGTCAGGGAGCTGGCCTGGGTTTTGATCTGGACATTCCCAGGGTAAACCCAGGGAGAGAACAAAGAGGGCCCCCCCGCCCCCCCACCAACTTCCAGTTCTGCTGGGGGAAGCAAAGAGGCCCAGGTTATGGGGCTGGCTGAGGAAGTCAGTGGGGCCAGCCTGATCCCAGTGAGTGTAACTCACACAGGTACGCAGGTGTTCATACAAAGTGTGGCCTCTCACAAAGTGCAACCCCAGCCACCATTTCACTGGATCTCACAAAAGGCAGGCAGGCTAGGGTACCATCCCCATCTTACAGTTGAGTACAGAAACCGGCGACAAGCCAGGCCCAAGGTCACTCAGGTCTCAGAGAGGCCAGGTTCCCTGCTTTCCAGCCTGGAGCCCTTTCCTGTTTGTCTCTCTAAAAATGCTGCAGTGGTGGTAAAGAGGGTGGTCAACATTAAGAGCAGGGACACAGGAGATACTTGGTGACATCACTAGCACAGGAGCCTGACTCTTCTTCCCAGCTGCTAACCCTGAGATTGGAAGACAACCAGAAGCCCTTCCAACTACCCATGCCAACCCCTCAACTCTCCCCCGCCCCCACCTCCACCCTATACTGTCCAGGAGGACCCTGGTGAGGCCTCGCAGCTGTGAGTCAGGATCAGCTCAGACCCCTCCCCCCCACCCCCCAAGTCCCAGGAACTGACAGGAGATTTAAGGGGAGAAACCTAACTCTCCTCACCCCCCCCCACATCCTGCTATCAGGCACCAACCCCAAACTCTCCCTTCTCCCCTCCCCTCCCCCCATGGGGCCTGGGAGTCAGAGCAGTTTAGGGGAAGGGGGGGGGGTGGGAAGCAGGATCCAGCAGCTGCTCTGGGGACGGGAGAGGAACAGTTCATTCACCCCGGATCCCCCAGGGCTGAAGCAGTGCGTCCAAGATTTGAGTTTAAAAATAAGTTGGGGCTGTCTTGGTGTATGCCTGGGGCTCCTTTTTGATCTCAGTCTGTCTCAGGTCCTCTGCCTCACAGGGGCTTGGCTGGCCCAGAGTTTCTGTTTCTCCACATCCTTGCTTCCCAGTCTTTTCAGGCCTGAGTCTCTCCAGGTCTGACCCAAGCTGTCAGTGCACCTCCGTCAGAGCCAGCTCTGTCCCACTCAGCATGTCTGTGTCTCTGCACACTTCAGCTGTCTTTATGTTTTGGGTGGGCTAGTCATCTTGCAAGGGCCCGGCTCTGCGGATTTCTACCTCTGTACACCCAAGTCTTGGTATCTGAGGGTCTCCTAGGGGTTCCCACCCCACCCCTTCTCTCTTTCTTAACAATCTCTGTTCCTGAGTGTCTCTGTCTCCAGTTTCTGGACTTCTCCATAGGCCTCACAGAGGCTGATCTACCACAAGGCTAAAGAAGCTTAGGCTTCAAGGGCCCCTTACTTGTCCAGGACCCTGCAAGGCCCTGGGAAGGGCGCTACAGCGTGTTCACTGGGATCACTGTATGCTTCTCCTTCAAATGCTCCGTTCCACAAAACCTGGGTCCCTCCCTATGCCTCCGGTCGGCTCTCGGTGACTCTACGCCCAAGTCTCTTGTCCCTGCTTCGGGCATCCTTGAGCCTCCCCCTATCTAAGCCTATCGCTCGTATCCCTGTCTCGCTTTCGCTCCACCGGCCTTTCTGGGAGCCTCAGTTTCTCGAACCCTCTCGGTCCCTCGCTCGACTCTGGCTTCTCCGTTTCAAACTTGGCCCCCTCCCCCCGCCAAGTCTCGAAGCAGCCCCCGCCCGGCCGCCGGGCGGCCGGGATCCTTGCGATCCGGGGGGCGCCCTCCGGGGCTCAGCGCCCCCGCGCCTCCCGCTCCAAGCGCGTCCCCAGGTTATCGCGGCCGGACCCGGGCGGGGGGCGGGGGCCAGGGCCCAGAGCGGGGATTCGGCGCCGGGTACGGCGGGGAGCTCACCTCGAAGCGGGCGGCGGGAGCGGGGAAGCCGGGCCGCGCGTCCCTCGGCGGCGGCTCGTACCTGCGGGCCGGGCCGAGCGGGGGCCGAGCGCGCCGCCGGTGAGGGTGCCGGCTGCACACGGACTGTGTGGGCGAGTGGGAGCTCGGCCCCAACCCCTCCCCGAGGAAGTGCGCGCGGGGCCCGCCCCGCCCGGACCCCGCCTCCGGCCGCCCCTGCCCGCAGAGTGCGGACCCCGCCCCGGCCCCGCATCCCGCAGGCTGGGGGCCAGACCCCGCCCACACCTCCTCTTTGGGCCCGATCCCGCCCCAGGGCCCCTCGGCCCGCCCAGTCTAACCTGGCTCTCCCTACCTCCCCGGGCCGCCAGGACCCCGCCCCCGTCCCCTCCCTGCTTTCTCTGTCCTCACTCCCAGCCTCCCCCACGCCTCCCACCAGCAGCCAGCGGGAGACGGCTGTACTCGGTCTCAGGCGAGGGGGTACGGGACCCAGCCGAACAAGGTCCACTGGGGGACCAAGAGTCCACATGCCATCTTCATGTCCCCCCCTCCCCCCCCCCCCCCCCCGCTTACCCCCAGGGGTCACACGTAGCCCGAGTTTGTAAAAGAGGACTTCAGCCCGCAAGAGCGGGTGCTTTTGACTGCTGTCATGGCTCTTATTAGCGGGAACCAAGGTGTTCTCAGGAAACAAGGAGTGAAGAGAGGACCCCCAACCCTGGTCAGAGCCTGGACCTTCAAAGGGCTTGATTTCACAACTCGGGGGGGCAAAAACAGAGGTCACCACCTCCTCACCTCCAGCTGTACCCTGGGACAGATGAGCTCGGCCTTGGGTTCCACAATGCCCAGGAATAGTTTTGACCTTTGAGGCCCAGGGGAGACCCTAGTCCTTGGCCCCACGATTTTTGGGTTTCTCAGGGAGGGGTGTGAGGAGTGTGCAGGGATGGGGCACTGCAGGCGGCAGTGTGGAGGGAAGTGGAGGGAACCACCCAGTGTGGAGGGAAGTGGAGGGAACTGTAGAGGTGGGGAGGAGGACTCCCCACCTCTACAGTTTCCAATCCTCTGGCTTCCTCCCTGTGCCTGGGAGGGAGGCTGCCAGGGACACAAGGCCCCTCCAGGTCCTTGAGGCCACCCCCCCTGGGATCCTCAGGCTTGTCACTAGGCATAAATAGCCTCGATCTGGTAGGATGGGGGAGGGAGGAGGAGGTTCTGCTGTGCTGTTTGGAAAACAAGAGACAACAAACCAACCCTAGAAATAACCTCAGCCTCTAGAGTAAGAGATGCCCACAGAGGCTCTCCCATCCCCCAGGCTGGATCCAGCCAAGCTTTCAGAACACAGACTCATTCCCTCCCAGGCTGGGGCTCCTGAGTACCTTCCTCTCCCATCTCTGAATCATATGCCCGCCTTCCTGGGTACCAAGTCACCCCTGAGGCCAGGTTTCCTTCCAAAATTAAACCAATTGTTTGTGTATTATTGTGCCTGATGCCTAGACTGTAAGTTGCATGAGGGCAGGGACAGGTTTCTTCTTATTCACTCCTGTATTCCCCATACCTGCTCCAAGGTCTGGCACATAATTAATACCTGATGAATAAAGGAATGACAGATGCTGCTTCAGTTTCAACTCTCCTCCACCCCAGTTTGGATCACAGGTACCTGCTATCTGGAGTCCAGAGGGTGAACAGCCAGCCCATGGGTGCGCCCTTTCTCTGGGTTTTGTCTTGAAGATGTAGAAGACTCCTGGCCCTGGGGAGGGCAGGGAAGATTGCCAGGTTGGAGAGATGACAAGAAGGCGTCTGCTCTGGGGTGAGGGGAAGCAAAGATGAGTAGCCTTCAGAGAGGGAGGGGTTATGACTAAGGAAGGTGTTGGATCAAAGGTAGAGTTGGGGGTCTCTGGTATTTACTCATGGCTTGAATCTCTGCTGAACAGCCTTTATAAGAGCCAGTAATTCCTGAGATCTTTGCACCGATCTCTGCCTAAGCACTTTGCATATATTAGTGTAATTGATTTTCCAACAACGGTATGCAATATATATTTTAAAATATATTTTTAAATATTTATTTTTGAGAGAGAGAGAGAGAGAGAGGCAGAATCTGAAGCAGGCTCCTGGCTTTGAACTGTCAACACAGAGCCTGACATGGGGCCTGAACTCATGAACTGCAAGATCATGACTGAGCCTACATCAGGGGTTCAGCTGACTGAGCCACCCAGGTGCGGCATGAAATATGTATTCTTATACCCATTTTAAGGATGAGAAGATGGAGGTACAGAGAGAGTGAGTTAACTTGCCAAGGGCAACACAGCTACTAACGGCAAAGCCTGCATTCATATCCAGTCAAATGTCAAAGCTCCTTATGCCAAAAGAGCTTAACTGTCAGGCCCTGCAGCCTCTTAAGTCATTCAACCGTATTAAGCCTCAGTCTGCTCATCTGTTAAGAGTAGTGGACTCCCCTGTCTCACAGCATTCTTGTGAGTCTTGAAGGAAGGTACATAGTAGGTATTGAAGAGGTGGGACTCCCGCCCTGCCCAACATATTCCTTCTCATGGTCAGTTGTTAAGTTTCTGCTGCTGGGGCCAGGAATCTGGAAGCCAGAGAAAATTAGATTTCTGACTTGGCTCAGCCTGGGGGAGGGATGCTGGTGTAGGGTAGGGGCTTTGTCCTTTCCCCTCCCCATTTCTAGCTCCCGAGTGGGCTCACATTTCTGTTGGTCCAGGAGGACAACGTGCCCCAGGAAGGTCTAGGGATCAGCCACATGGACTCCTTGTTCCCGTTTCCCATCAGTCCACCCCCACCCTCCCTGTAGGGAACAGGTGTATTTGAGCAGAGGCTGGAAGCAGAGCCTGATGGCTGTGTGACTAGCCTTGGGTGAGTGGGAGCTGGTTGTCTCTTCACCCACCAAGGAGGCCCCCACCCACCCTTTCTTATCTTGTGGTGGAAGGGGGCTTGTTCAGGGTCTCCCAGCCATCTTTCACCTTGGAAGTGTTTTTAAGACAAGGCGACAGCCTGACAACTGACAACTGACAGGTTTCTCATGGTTTCCTCTGGGTGCTGAATCACTCCTTGATGCTTGTGATCACAAGCCCTCCTTCCCCCAGTGAGAAAACTTCCTTCCTTCTCTGGATGTATTGCCTGCTCTTACCCATTGGGCTGCCTGGAGCCCCTGCCAGACCTCATGGCTTAGCAGACAGCGTCTTTTAGATTGCCCAGAAACAGTCTTCTCATGCCCCCAAACCTGGTGATGCTCTGTGGGTGCAGAGGGTGAAATGAATATGTGTGTGTGGGGTGGGGGGAGGGGAGTGGGTAGAGGGAGAGCTAACATGTTAAATACTGACTATATGCAGGGCACCATGCTAAGTGCTAGTCGTTGCCTCCTTGGGTTCTCACAAAAGCCACAGGAGTTGGTTATATTATTATTGCTATTTGATAGAGTAGGACACGGGGCTCAGAGAATTTGACGATGTGGCCCTAAATTCAAGCTGATAGGTTGTGGGTGTGCAATTCAATTCCAGGACTGATTCTTGGGCCCACTTAATTGAGCTGAGACTGGGAAGGTGGGCTAAATCATGAAGGACCTTGTGTTTCAATGGTTAAGTCACAAACGAGGTGGAGGTTTTGTTAACATGTGCCTGCGTTGGGCAAGGCTTGGACGGACAGGCAGGGAAAAACTTGTCACGTGGCCGATCTCAGCTACTTTCAGCTTTGTCGTACCCACCCGTCTACTAGACTCGAGCTTCCTGGGACTGAGGAGAGGATTTCCTCTGAGTGCCTCAGCTGGAGGAGTGAGCTCTGTCATGACAAATGGGTGCTATTATAGGACTCGCTGAGGGTTAGCTTCGTGTAGTGGAAAAGAAACCAAATGCCTCTGAAGAGCTCTGCTGTGCCCAACCCTCTCTCTATCCTTATGGGTAGGTTTAGTAACAATAGTAGTAACAACAACAACATCCATTGCTCCGATTGACTGTGAGGTTTTTTTTTTTAATGTTAATTTTTTTCAGAGAGGGGGGAGGGGCAGAGAGAGAGAGAGAGAGAGAGAGAGACAGAATCGGAAGCAGGCTCCAGGCTCTGAGCTGTCAGGGCAGAGCCAGACATGGGGCTCGAACCCACGAACCGTGAGATCATGACCTGAGCCGAAGTTGGACGCCTAACCGCCTGAGCCACCCAGGCGTCCCGACTGTGAACTTGTTAAGAGGTGAACGCGGCAGCAAACACCTTAGACATACCATTTCATTTCATCCTTGCAACAATTCTGTAGGTAATAGTATTATTACCACCATTTTACAGATGGAGAGACAGAGGTTAAATGAAGCTAATTTTGTCTTGGCTGGTGGCTGTTAGCATCAGATCACACCTGTATGGTTTATGGTCCTAATCATTACATTGTGCTGCCTCTGATACCCGTCCTGTCAGCCAGCTGCCATGCCCCAGAGGGTGTGAGGGACTCCAACTTTACAACTACTGTAAGGGATAGAACTCCTCCATTCAACTGTGAGTCTCTTGACAGCCCTGTGAAGCGAGCGGTGCACGCTATTATTATCCTTGTTTTATGGACGAAGAAAAATGATGCTCATTAAAGTCGAGAGACCTGTCAAAAGTCACAGCTGCTGGTAAGTGGCAGAGCCAAACCTGGTTTTAAGGTCTCCTGTCTCTAGAACGCTCTTTCCTGTACACGTTAAAATTCACACGGTTCCTGCCTCTAAACACACCGTGTAAATAGGGCAAGTGGAGCAGAGCTGTTTGGTGACTGCACATGCGCACACACTCCAAGCACGGCTCAGCCCCAGGGCAGTGCCAGCCACGTGTTCCCAGGTGACCACGCGGAGCGGAGCGCGAAAACAAGAGATCTGGGTACACGTGCACAAGCTCTGGCGAATGAGAACTTAGTCTTGCAGGGTCACGAGACTAGACCTAGGAAACTACACTTCCCAGAAGCAGCTCGCGCTGGACGCCTTTGCTAGATGACGTAGTTCCGGGAAGGCACGGGTCGGATAGGCTGCGGGGAGGAAGTGGGCGGTTCTAAGCGTCTGGCGCCCTGGCCTACTTCCGGTAGGATCGGGGTACTAGGCGGCTGAGGCGGTGCGGGGCTGGCGTTGTCTCCTGAGCTTTTCCAGGCGTGAGTAGCGATGGCAGCGGCTTTTCGGAAGGCGGCTAAGTCCCGGCAGCGAGAACACCGAGAGCGAAGCCAGGTAGGACCGCACAGGTCCCACGAGCGCTGGCCCGTGGCCCCGTGTGCCTCCCTCACCCCTTTCTCCTCCTCACCTGCGGGACCAGGTCCCTTTGGCGCGTCGCTGGGGCACGTAAATAAATGCAAATATATGCTAATGATGCCGGCGTGCCTGGGGCGGAGCCTCGAAGCCTGGGGAGGGGAGGGGGGGGTCGTCGTTCCCGTTCCCTGCCTTACTCCCGACTGGTTCTTTGGGTATAGTCAAAGCTGTCTTGCGGAATTTCAGTGCGGAGGTAGTTGGGTGAGACGCCGTGTGTAAAATGCTTGACCTGGGAGGAAGGTGAGGCCAAAGCGCATACCGGCTGGAACTGGAACCCCCATCTAAGGGTGCAGAGCCCTGCCCACTGCGTAGGGGGGCGGGGGTCAGTAACCCAAGAGATCGGTGCTGATAATGTAACACCGACAGGCGTGGGCTTAGCGCAGAATCTTATGAAGGTCTGCCGTATACGCTTTTTATGTCTCAGGCCATAATTTTTTCCATCCCCATTGTACAGGTGAACAAACTGAGGCCCAGAGAGCAGAAGTGACTTGCTGAGTCCTAAACCCCAAATTCAGGTGGATAAACAGTTGTAGGACTTCTGTGGAGAGTGTGTCTGTGTTGGGGAGGATGAGTAGAAACTAGTTTAATATATGCAGAACCAGCGCATCCATTTCACGGTGCTTAGAAACCACATATACAACCTAGTTATCTGGTCCAACTTCATTTTGCAGGTGGGGAAGAGAGGGAGAAAGATGTGTCCAAAGTTGTGTTGCTTACTGATGGGGGGAACTAAGGCCTCCTAACCAGAGTCAGTCTTCCTCCTTAATAGCATTTATCAGGTATTTATTGTGCACTTACTGTGTGCTCAGTCGTGTGCTAGGAGCAATAGTGCAATTTGCCACCTAATTGTGGTACCTGTTTGAACCTATTTGTGGCCTATCTAAAAGTAATGATAGGGGCGCCTGGGTGGCTCAGTCCTTGAGCGTGACTCTTGACTTCTGCTCAGGTCATGATCCCAGGGTCATGAGATTGAGCTGGGCTCTGCCCTGACAGAGTGGAGCCTGCTTGGGATTCTCTCTTCCCCTCTCTCTGCCCACCCCACTTGCTTGCTTGCTCGCTCAAAATAAGTTAAAAAAAAAAAAAAAAAAAAAAAAGTAACGATAGCTGTGTTTGTTGTGGGCCAGAGCCAAAAGTGCAGAATGCTTTACTCGTTATCTCATTTAACTGTTGACACCGTGTGGAGGTAGGTACCGTTATTTTCTCACATTTGCAGATGGGGAAACTAAGACTCAGATAGGTTAAGTAATTTGCCTAAAGACATACAGCTGTAGTTGGCAACTGGCAAAGCCAGAAATCAGACCAGGAATCCAGAGGCCACTAAAAGATGAATAAAGAGGCACCTGTAAAAGGGGAGCCTGGGTGGCTCAGTCAGATGGGTCTCCGACCTCAGCTCAGGTCATGATCTCATGGTTCTTGAGTTCGAGCCCCGCTTCTGGCTCTGTGCTGGCAGCTCAGAGCCTGGCGCTTGCTTTAGATTCTGTGTCTCCCTCTATCTGCCCTCCCCCATTCACACTCCATGTCTCTCTCTCTCTCTCTCTCAAAAAAAAAAAAAAAAAAAAAAAAAAAAAATATATATATATATATATATATATAAAGAGGCACCTGTATAAGAGATAGCACAGGAACACTGCCAAATGAGGAATTTGAATGGGAAAAGTAGAGATGATGCGGGAGCTTCCTGGTGAAACTTGCTGAACTTTGAAGGGAATGATAATAGCTGTCACTTTTTGAGCATTGATTGTATGTTAGGTACAGCCCAACATGCTGTACAAGGATGATCTCATTTAAATCTACAGCGTGTCTATGAGGTGGATGTTATCCATATTTTCCATATGAGGACTCTGGTGCTTAAAGAGGTTGAATAGTGTATCCAAAATATCAGTTGTAAGTAGTTGGTTTGGATTAACAGAGAAGGGGAGGGGCAGGAGAGAATCCCAAGCAAGCCGGATGCAGGGCTCAAACTTGTGGAACTGGAACTCAGGAACCGTGGGACCATGACCTGAGCCGAAACCAAGAGTCGGACACTTAACTGACTGAGCCACCGGCACTCCAGAAGACAGAGGGCTTCTAAGGCTGGACATAAGCATGACACGGTCATGTTTGAGTAGGAATAGAGGATTTTTGTGGGAGAGGTAAGAAGAAGGCCATGCTGGAAAGATGGGTAAACATGTTGACCAGGGTACTCTATGTCTGGGTAAAGTTTGGACTTTATGCCATAGGTTCTTCACTGAGGTGGTGGGCCAGCTACTGAAGATGTTTTGTATGGAGGGAGTAGGTATAATTAGGTGAGCTACTTCAGATGCAATAGCCAGTCTTCTATAACTCAGATCCCTTTGAATTAGCGTTTTTGTAATTTTTGGGTAGATAGCCAGTATCTATGATTCCTGGATCATAGAGTATTTCTGTTTTGAATTATTTATTTATTTATTTATTTATTTATTTATTTATTTATTTATTTTAGTTTTAGAGAGAGCGAGTGAGAGCATGCATGGGAGAGAGGGACAGCAAGAGAGGGAGAGAGAGAATCTTAAGCAGGCTTCATGCTCAGTGTGAAGCCGGACACAGGGGCTCAGTCCCATGATCTGAGCTGAAGGCAAGAATCGGACGCTCCACTGACTGAGCCACCCAGGCCACTCTCTAGTTTCAAAAAAAAAAAAAAAATTCTTTTTTTTTTTTTTACATTTATTTATTTTTGAGAAACAGTGAGACAAAGCATGAGCAGGGGAGTGGCAGAGAGAGGAGACACAGAATCTGAAGCAGGCTCCAAGCAAGCGGTCAGCACAGAGCCTGATGAGGGGCTTGAACGCATAAACTGTGAGATCATGACCTGAGTTGACCTGAGGTCAGTCGGACACTCAACCGACTGAGCCACCTAGGTGCCCGGGCCACCCTCTGGTTTTAATTTTTGAGGAACCTCCATACTGTTTTCCACAGTGGCTGCATCCATTTTCATTCCCACCAATAGTGCATGAGGGTTCCTTCTTCTTCACATCCTCGCCAACGCCTGTTTCTTGTGTTTGTTGTGTTTTTGATTTCAGTTTGGCTGTTATTTTAATTATTGAATTATTTGTTGCATCATTTCAAGGATAAAAATTGAGCAAGGTAACTTAAAAATGTCATCTGCTAATATTATACAAGTTTAAACTTGTGTGTAGTATTGTATTAGAAGTGTATGTACCTTGGGGAGCCTGGGTGGCTCAGTCGGTTAAGCGTCCGACTTCAGCTCAGGTCACGATCTCGCGGTCCGTGAGTTCGAGCCCCGCGTCGGGCTCTGGGCTGATGGCTCAGAGCCTGGAGCCTGCTTCCAATTCTGTATCTCCCTCTCTCTCTGCCCCTCCCCGTTCATGCTCTGTCTCTCTCTGTCTCAAAAATAAATAAACGTTAAAAAAAAAAAAAGTGTATGTACCTTCTCAAAAATTGAGATTATTCAGAGCAGGAGAAGATGCGGTCTCTTGTGGGAAAGAGCACAGACTCTGGCCTGGCATAGAGTGGGTTCTGGTTCTAGCTTTGCCAGTTATTCTGTGTTCTTGGGCAAGTCATTCTCTAAACTTTATTCCCCTTTTGGAAAATTGGGATAACAATTGTATGTTTTATCTACTTCTCCTGTTTGTTGTGGGGATTAAGAGATTGTGTGTAACGGGCACAGCAGATTGCTTTGTAACAGAGTACGTGCTTAATAAATGTGGCCTGTTATGATGATGTGGGCAGAAACATCTAGCACAGATACTGACATATATTAATTGCTCAACAAATAGCTTGTAGAAAGATAATACCAAGATATAATCCTTGTGCCTTCCATGCTATCCAAGTTCTGTGTCAGAAGGGTATTCTGTGTCACACTCGGTTTTCTCTCTTACTTCTTACCAAAGGAATAATAATAACAGTAAACATGTGGTGGGTACTTGCCTTGTGCCAGGCCAGGTGCCAGCACTGCCCCTTACAGAGGCTCATTTAATCCTAATGATAACCAGGGGAAGCAGGTATTGTTATTCTCGTTTTAAAGTTAGGAAACAGCAGCTCAGAGAAGTGAAGTGACTTGCATAAGGTCACAGGTTGTTAAGAGGTAACGCTTGGATTTGAACCCAGTTCTTGGACTCTAAATTTAGAGCCCTTACCACAGTTGCCTCCCTGTTATTATATTTTCCCTTCATAGTATTTTTTAAACCCTTGGATTAAGGCTGTAGTAATTTTAGTACAGCTGGCAACTGCTTGCTTAGTGCCGAGTCATTGTTGCCTCTCTCTGTCCTTAATAGGCCAGGAAACCTACTATGGCAGTGCTTATGACCTCTCTGGCGTCCGTATAGTACCTCTCATCCTTGGGCAGAGCCCAGTGGGGGAGGGAAGGGAACAGGGTAGCAAGTTGGCTCCAAGGACATGGATTTACTGAGCACTCCAGAGACTCTTGTTCTTGTGCGGTGTCATGTTGATTTGGGCATGTGTTTGCTGGGGGAACTAAGCACTTTCTTTTTTTTCCCTTTTGTCTTCTAGCCTGGCTTTCGAAAACATCTGGGCCTGCTGGAAAAAAAGAAAGATTACAAACTTCGCGCAGAGTGAGTTCGGTTTCCCGGTAGAGGTGCTGCCAAGAAGGTTGACCACTTCCCTGCACGGCAGCTGGATTGCCCAAGTGTCTGATGGGGGATAATTTCCTGCCATTGATAAAATGGCCAGAACGCTGGCAACCCGTCAGATACTTGTTTGTGACCCTAAACTTCTCTCTTTGTTTGGGCCGAGCGTTATTTATTTAACTACGGTTGCACTGCGAATTTTTTCTAATTCTGTTGTTCCAGATAGTTTGCTCATAGTGGCTTTGATTTGCCCCTGCCTTGGTGTTTGAGCCAAAAGCAGAATCTCTTTTTTTCTCTCCCTCCTCTTGAAATGCAAGATAGAATCTAAAATTCCAGTTGTTGAGTCTCTTACATCACCCCGTGTGTGGTGTGGAATGAAGAGATATGAAAGATGGATTCATAAGACTGAGCGTGGGTGATAATGAACTCTGAAAACATTTCATAAAACAATTACCTCTATTTTTCTTCTTTGGCACTTTATTTGGAGAATAAATTATAATTATTTGTTAACTGTGCATGTCAGCTGAGGTCCTTTTGTGCTCCTGGTACAGATGGTGATGGATTAAGTGGATTGCTCTGGGTCCCAGAGTTAAGGCTAATAATGATAACTGAGTGCTATTATTGGATTAGGTAGTGTTTTGGGAGACTTGCAATATTTACGCTTATTTATTCCTCCCAACAACCTTCTGGGATACTATTCTCATCATACCCATTCTACAGATTAAATTAAGATGCAGATTGGTTAGCTAAATTATCCAGGATTACTTAGCTAGAAGTGGTGGAGTTAAGGTTTTAATCCAGATAGTCTGGCTTCAGAGTCCACGATTCTAGTCAGTATGCTATTCTGTGCTGTGTAGTTTTGGAACCTTATTTGGTCAGTTGGTGCCCAAGCTTGCATCAGAACCCTTTCTTTTTTTTAAACGTTTATTTTTGAAGGGGAGAGAGACCGAGCGTGAGTGGGGGAGGGGCAGAAAGACAGGGAGACACAGTATCTGAAGCAGGCTGCAGGCTCTGAGCCATCAGCACAGAGCCCTATGCGGGGCTCAAACCCACGAGCTGTGAGATCATGACCTAGGCTGAAGTCAGACGCTTTACCGACTGAGCCACCCGGGCGCCCTGATCAGAACCCTTTCTAATGAGCTTTAATATGTGCTTTCTTTGGTGTTTCTCTCTAAAGATGTAAATAGCGCTAAAACATGTGAGATGGGGACAGTTTCAGGTGAATTTTGGGATAAGAGAGTAGCCTACAGTGACGGGATCTCAACATTAGTGACAGTGGAGTCTGGATCAAATCTAGTCATTGCTCTGGCTTTTTTGAGTTTCATTTTGTATGAACTTTAGATGCTTGTAAAGTGTGCTCTTGTGGGTTTTTTGTTTGTGCTTTTTTGTTTTTGGATTTTTTTTGTTATGAACTTCACTTAAACTGCCTTTTAGTGACTACCGGAAAAAGCAAGAGTACCTCAGAGCTCTCCGGAAGAAGGCTCTTGAAAAAAATCCAGATGAATTCTACTATAAAATGACTCGGGTTAAACTCCAGGTGGGTACCTAATGGATCAGTTGGTATTCTGAGCTCCAACTCAATAAAGAAAATAAGATGGGGGAAGAGATGGAGAGGAAGGAGCCTTGGCCTTTATTTAGCCCTTCTCCACTTGGTCCAAATGCTCTTGGTCAGTATCCAAGGCAAACTGTCCCTTCATGAACAGCATGCATTTCTACTCCTGAATCTGAGTTGTCTTATGACTAGAGCTCTTCTTTCTTTTTTTTTCCTTAATTTTTTTTTTTTAATGTTAATTTTTGAGAGAGAGAGTGCAAGTGGGGGTGGGGGGCAGAGAGGGAGAGAGAGAGACAGAATCCGAAGCAGGCTCTAGTCTCTGAGCTGTCAGCACAGAGCCCGACGCAGGGCTTGAACTCACAAACCGTGAGATCATGACCTGAGCCGAAGTCAGACTTAACTGACTGAGCCACCCAGCCACCTCTGCCTGGAGCTGTTCTAAGAGTGGATGATGAGGTGCTAAATTGAACATGCATCTAGGCGCTTAGTACATTGGACTGCTGTTGCAGATGGCATTCAGTTGTCTTTGTTCCAGTCATAAGCTATGCTGACAGCTTATCAGTGATTTTAATCTAAGAGGGACTGTATCTTTTAAATCTGGATTTTAGGATGGAGTTCACGTTATTAAGGAGACTAAGGAAGAAGTAACTCCAGAACAGCTGAAACTGATGAAAACCCAGGATGTCAAATACATAGAAATGAAAAGGGTTGCAGAAGCTAAGGTAACAACTGAAGCCCTTTGTTCTGTTGTATTTTTGTTAAGGAAAGAAATGCAGATTCAGTGACTTCAAATTATAAGTTGATTTCTTCTTGAAGTACTTGTGCATGGTATAATGATTTAGAAGTGTAGTCAGTATGGTAGAGTGGAAAGAGTTCAGATTTGGAAATGAGACAGACTTAGGTTTGAATTCTGGCTCTGCCATTTATTAGCCCCATGATTATGGACAAATTAACATCCTTGAGAGATTGGTTCCTCATTTCTATTTCATGGGATTGTTGTAAGGATTAAATGAGTTTTGTGGAATGTGTAGCCCAGTCACTTAACTGTGGTTGGTGCTTGATGGACGTTTAGCCGTTCTTTAAAAGAATGAAGCACATTTTTTGCTGGCTCATGATAATGATGTGAAATGGTTTACACTTTTGACATTCATCTCTGATACCCTGGAAGAACCCAGTGTAAAATGAGATCCTGTTCTGTATTCTAGAAAATTGAAAGACTGAAATCAGAGCTCCATCTGCTGGATTTCCAGGGGAAGCAACAGAATAAGCATGTGTTTTTTTTTGACACCAAAAAGGAAGGTATGCAATGTTTGAGGGTTTCTGGGATAGTCTAGCATGTTGGTGTATGTTTGGTGTTAGTGCCTTAAGAATTGTCTTGACTTTCAGTTGAACAGTTTGATATTGCCACTCACCTGCGAACAGCCCCGGAACTTGTTGACAGAGTCTTTAATAGACCCACAATAGAGACCTTGCAGAAGGAGAGAGTGAAGGGGGTTACCCAGCAGACTCGACTTAAGGTAATTTTCTCCGTTGTTTTCAGGTCTGAGCTTAGGAGAATCTAGGATCCACCCCCCACCCCCCCAACCCCCCGCATTTACTATAATTAAGGAAAGCTCATTAAGTTCCCTTAGAAAAGTGGAAGGAAGATGTGATGATGGGATGGGAATGGACGAAGGTTCCTTGGTTTTTAAGATTGGGGGGTGTGTGGCATAGTGTGGCTTAGTGGTTGGAAGCTTAAGGGTTTGGCTTTATTTTTTTTAATTAAAAAAATTGTTTTAAATGTTTTATTTATTTTTGAGTGTGAGAGTGTGAGTAGGGGAGAGACAGAGAGAGAGGGGAACAGAAAATCCTAAACGGGCTCTGATAGCAGCAAGCCCAGAGAATGGCTCAAACTCACAAACTGAGATTATGACCCAAACTGATGTCAATCAACTGAGCCACCTAGGTGCCCCTGGTCTGGCTTTTAGATTTGCATTTGAATCCCACCTCTCGCTCTGGGCTTTGTGCCTTTAAGACTTGTGACTGATGCCTACCTTGTAAAATGCAGAGAGAGGAGGGGACACTGAAGATTTTGGGATTTGGTATATTCTGATACTGAACCTTCAGCAGCAAATACACATCTCAAAAAGTCTTTACATATTATACATTTGTAACCAGAATTTTGTATTGACTTTTCCTTATGGTGCTTTCCATCACTGTAACTGGGTTTGTGCAGAAGACATGCTTTTTCTCAGAGCCTTCTGGAGTTGAACTCTCACTTCTGACTGATTCATTAAAAGAAAAATGCTGTCAATGTGTTTCAAGCAGACAGCTGTTCTGTTTTGATTTGAATCATTTACACCGCATCAGCTTTGCTTCCAATGTTTAATTTCACAGCAGTTTCTCTAGCTCAGAGGCAGCTAAACTTGCGTTGGTAATATAAATACCCCTAATTAGTTTGACTATATTGGGTAATCCCATAAATTTGACAGTCTGTGTAATAAAGTGAAAACAAAAGCTGTCTGAAACCACTGCTGCGAGACTATGCTAGAATTGGTGAATTGTTTAAATCTGAAGCCCAGTGATGGTCCCCCCTTGTAGATAACACTTCCAGCTGAGGAGCCGGCTGACTAGTATTCTCGTGATAACCCTGTTTGTCAATTAGTTGTATTTTCAATTAGCTGTGTCACTAACACTTCTCAAGTGTTATGGTGGTCCCTAAAGAGATTAGTGCTCCCAACAGAATAGTTCACAGACATGCCTTGTAAGTTGGAAAGATTTGGATCTTGCTGTTCTTGTCCAGTGGTGTTGTTTCTTCTGGTTGTTTTGTTTAAAGCAAAAATATTTTCATTAAGAGACTGATGGTGGATTGTAAGGGAATTTTTAAAGCAAAAATATTTTCATTAAGAGACTGATGGTGGATTGTAAGGGAATTTTTAATCTCTCTGTAACTTGGAGGGGTGGGCAGCCCATGGATGAGCTGTAGGAAGTCTGTGAACACTCTCATTCCACACAGACATTTTGTGCAGATAGGCATATGTGTTTGCACAAATTTGCACCAACACACATACACATTTATTTCAGGAAAGAATCCACAGCTTTCATCAGTTTCTCAGGGGTTCATGATTCCCCCAAATTGAAGGGCCACTGGCCTTTGAGGGGATATTTCAGCAGTGAGAATTCTCAGGTCAGCTTCTGCTGAAAAAGTCCTGCTCTCTGAGTTCTGTGGTTCTCAGACACCTGCACACTGTCCATTAGCCTTTCTATTCTCTGTTCACTTTGTGTAGGGTTTCCAGGATTGGCTCATTCCTGCATTGCCTTAGGTAACCGGGACGCTCACACAAAGGTCAAACAGCTTAGTGTAGTAGTGGAAAGATTCCTGGGACCCGTGAGACTCGTGGGACAGTCCTGACTCTGTTCCAGGTGAACCTTGTGTCCCTGGGCAAGTCTCCAACGTTCTGTTAGCTCTAGAATCTGGTGTTCCTAAAATGGGCAATTTTATGGTCCCTTGTGTTGATTCTGAGTAAGGAGGAGGGAGTTGATGAAACCATTTATGCATTTGGACTTGAGTGGATTAAAAGCAGTTTTTAATTCATTTTTATCTTGTTAATTTTATTGAAAACGGGTGTGTATTTCTTCCACAGCGGATAGCTAAAGAAAGGCAAAAGCAGTATAACTGCCTGACGCAGCGGATTGAACGCGAGAAGAAATTGTTTGTTATTGCACAGAAAATTCAAACACGCAAAGATCTTCTGGTAAGGAGAGAGAGCCTTAGGCCCTTCCTTTTATTTTATTTTTTTTCCTTTCTCTCTTGTAAAGGTTTTAACTTAGACTGGATTTCAGCTGTGTGTAAATCAACCCCAGTGAAAATGTCTGCTCCTCAGGGGCAGTGGTTTGAGCCAGTGTCTGTTACTCTGACAGTGTTGAAATGTTCCTTAATTAAGAAGGTAATAAGGGGTTTATTAGTCAGTGCTTTGGAACAGCAAAGGGTAGGATCAGGTAACATATGAACTTTATAGCTTATGAGCAGCTATGTGTAACATTTAAGCAGGTTAACAAAGCAGTGTGTGTCACTCATTGGTGTTTAAAAATAGACAAAATTGTGTTGTTAAATAGCACAGCTAAGGATTATGTGATGCACCTTTCATATTAGTACCATTCCTCTAAATGTCAAATTCTTCAGCTTTGTAGATCGTTCAGATCTGCCTTTCTCAACTAGGGTTCCGTGTGAGAATAAGCCCTACAGAAAAATGATTTGACTCCCTGTCTTCTCAGTTTTTCTGGAAACTTCAACATAGTAGTAGCATTATAGATTCCCAGGGGAGAACATGATTCACTGCATCTGGGGATACTTGAGGGTAGTAGGGCTTTGTCCTTCCTGTACTTTGAGAAGGACTGAATTAGGGGCTTTCCAATAGGTAGTTTATTAACCTTCCTGTTTTACAAAATGCTATCCTACCATTTACTGGTAACCTTTTTAATCTTTTGTAGGACAAAACTCAGAAGGTGAAGGTGAAGAAAGAAACAGTGAACTCCCCAGCTATTTACAAATTTCAGAGTCGTCGAAAACGTTGAAGTGGTACAGATGAGCTTTGTCATTCCATACAGAAGAGAATTCCTTTTTTTTTCCCTGAGTAACTTCACATTCCATTAGCCTGAATGACATGATTTTTCCTGTTTGTAATTTTATTATAGATCTGACATGTGATATTTTTCTGTGGACACCATTAAAGCCCCTTCCCATGTCTTATTGTTTTGAGGGTTGTGAAATCAGCCCTAGTTTTATATTCCTATATATTTTTTTCCTTATGAAAGTTATATAATCTTATTACTGCAAATTTGGAAAATAAATGAATTCTTCCCTAATCCCAGTACTAATTGAGGAACAATAAATAGTTATTAGTGCTAGCAGCTAGGGCAATGAAAGTGAACAAAACTGTGAGCATTTTGGTTTATTTCCTCCATTCTTTTTTTTTTTTTTTTTTTTTTTAAGTTTACTTATTTATTTTGAGAGAGCATGAGCAGGGGCAGGAGAGAGGGAGAGAGAGAATCCCAAGCAGGCTCTGTGCTGACAGCAAACTGTGAGATCATGAGCTGAGATCAAGAGTTGGATGCTCAACTGGCTGAGCCACCTAGGCGCCCCTATTTCCTCCATTCTATAAAGGTGTGTACTGGTTTTTAATTACGTTTTTGTGTTTTGTAGTTGTAATTACAGTAAACAATTTTACATCTTTTTTCACTTCAATTCTTCCATTTTGTTACATCACTTAATTTTTTATTTTTTAAAGTTTACTTTGAGAGAGAGCGTGTGCATACATGCAAATGGGGGGGAGGGGTGGAGAGAGAGAGGAAGAGAGAGAGAATCCCAAGTTTGGGGCTCGAACTCATGAGCCGGGGGATCATGAGCTGAGCTGAAATCAAGAGCTGGATCCTCAGGGCACCTGGGTGGCTGAGTTGGTTAAGCATCTGACTTCGGCTCAGGTCATGATCCATGGGTTCGAGCCCTGCATCGGGCTCTGTGCTGACAGCTCGGAGCCTGGAGCCTGCTTCTGATTCTGTGTCTCCCTCTTTCTGCCCCTCCCCTGCTCATACTCTGTCTCTTTCTGTCTCTCAAAAATGAATAAACTTTAAAAAAAAAAAATTAAAAGTCGGATGCTCAACCAACTGAGCCATCCAGGTGCCACACATCATTAAATTTTTTAAAGTAGTATATGCCCATAGTAGAAATTAAAATAAATATTTTTAATGCTTGCATGTTTGATTTAGTGGGCAGACTGATTTTACCTTCCTTCCTTCTGTGTTTATGGATATTCAGTGGCTTCATAAAGTAGCCAAGGAGGAATTTTCTTTCTCTTACGCTTTATAGCTACAGATAGAAACCCTTGGAACTAGGAACCCATGGTGGCACCTCATTATTGATGAAGCTCATATCGGACAGATCTGGCTCTGTTCCTGCCCTCTGCACTTCTGGCCAGCTCCTGATTCCAAGGCTGTAGATGGCTTGGTACAGGCCTGTGCCCTGGAGGTGCGGACTGCAGAGCATGTGTAGCAGCTCCTTTGTCTTCCCAGAGTCTCACTCTTCCTGTCTATGTCGGGGTGGTAAGCTGAGGCTGGTCAAGACAGGACTGAGCATGCTTGGAGCAAATGTGGGAGGAGCAGAGTTCTGGGAGGTGTGCTTACACCTCACCCCTGGAGGAGGAACAGCTGTGCCTGGATTTTAAAGAGAAAACGAAAATCATTGTTAAAACTTAATAAGTTTCTATGACTGCTAGGCTCCTATATAAAGCCTAAAATGAAAGCATGTTTCCTCAGGGTGTACCCAGTGGGATTTAGATTTGGGAGCCCTGGAAAGTAGGAAGAAGGGCCAGGGAATAGAAGTTAGTAGCTTTTGCCTTAAGGAAGGAAATGCTTCACAGTCTCTGTGTGAACTTCTTTTGGGGAGGTGGTGAGCTAAGTAAATGTTAATGGTCTTATGACATAGAGGTCTGAGTCCTGAGCCAGGGAAGGGATTTATCCTGTGGATATTGGACAGGAGTGGGCAGAGTCTGTTCCTGGGATAAACCAGCTTGGTGCTGCTACTCGGACTCGTATCCCTTGTCCCTGCTGGGTAGGAAGGTGGGAGGCAGGGAAGGGATATACCTAATGCCTTCTCTTGAAGCTTACGCTTACACAAAGGTACACACACTTCATTAGTTCTCACTTTATATTTACTTATTTATTTTTAACGTTTTTTTATTTTGGGGAGATAGCATGAATTGGGGAGGGGCAGAGAGACAGAATCTGAAGCAGGCTCCAGGCTCTGAGCTGTCAGCACAGAGCCTGAAGTAGGGTTTGAACCCACAGACCGTGAGATCATGACCTGAGCCGAAGTCGGATGCTTAACTGACTGAGCCACCCAGGCGCCCTGGCTCTCACTTAAATAGACTTTCAGGGTACTACCCCTCGGGCCTCATGCACACACGTATGCGCACACCTATATACCCTCTGGTAAACGAACGTGCCACCAGGGTTTCACATCCGCTGGTTAGGTGCTAAGTAAGTCCTCACGTGTTCTGTAGGTATACAGCAATGCTTCATTGAAGAGGCATGTGTGTAGGCAGGAACGTCTATCCTTTTGGACTACCGTAAGTTCCAGATTAGAGATAGAGAACTATAAGGAGATAAAATCAGGTGTCCCGAATTGCTGTTAACACTGAGGGCTGTCTCTGAGGCCCAAGGAGAGCTTGCCTGCCCCTTGTGATGAACCCAAGACAGATGCCCCAGCCTCCTGGGTGCCGAAAATAGGCCAGGACCTTATGCTTTGGCACTCAGTGGGACCTCGGACTCCTGGCTCATTGCTTGGGAAGGGGAGAGACTGTTGTTTCCTTAGGATCCACACGTCCAGGCCCCAGAGGTGGTTTGGGCTCTTGGTGGAGTCCTGCTCTTGCTGTGCCAAGGGGAATGCGGGCAGCGTAGGGAGGTGGAAGGCATTGCTCTGAGTCAGAACCTGTGTGGTTCAGGTCTCGTACAAATGAGGTCCCCAGAGTGTCAGCTACAATAGCTGACGTGGAACATCGAGGTTTCTCGGGCAGGGAACCAACTATCCTGCCTGAGTCCTACTCCACTGCCTCTTAGAGCCCTTCTGACTCCAGCAGTAGAGTGTCAGGCCTTAGCTTTATTCTCGGATTAAATCTTTTTCTAACTCTAGAGGGAACTGATTCCTGGCAACAGGGTAGGAAAGGGCCCAGTAGATGGAGCTGCTGCCCCTTCTCTGGGTGCTGGTGTCTAGTCTCTTAGCACTCTTGGCTTCTGTTGGAAGCATCCTGTACTACGTAGGTGCTTAGTTCCTATTTATTGAATTCAGTGCCTTAGAGGAGAACTCTTAGGAAAAAAGGTTTTTTCCACCCCTACTCCTGCAGTTTGAGGTAAGTGTGGTCCCAAAACAAGGAAGGGGCAGGAGAGGGCTTTTCCCTTCACGTTTCTAGTAAGGCCCATGCAAGGAAGTCTGTTGAGTACCACATCGAGAGGGTGGTTCCACCAGGAAATGGTAGGGGGTCTCCCCGTGAGCAGTTGCGAGGGTTTATGTCTAGCTCGCTGTCTCTCCCCCGCTGCTGGTTGTGGGGCAGTCAACAATTAGAGCTGCACATCCTCCAGCAGGGAAGGCAGCCAGCAGACGCAGACTTGCTCTGCCTGCCTGTGGAGGCCGGTGAGGCCAGGGCCTGTTGGGACCTGAACGAGTGAGGCAAGTGGGTATGCGGTGCCGGCCTCCCTCCTCAAGCTCTCCCTGTGCATCCGTTCACAGCCTTGTGCACAGGGTGTTGGGAGAGGGCGGGCCGAAGCTTGGGTGGGAGTTTTGACCCAAAGCCCCCGGCGAATGGAGGAATTGGGGGTGGACCCGAAATACTATTGGGGCTGAGCTGGTGGTTTCTTGGGCTCGGGCGGCTGCCTCCTGGGGTTAGAGGGTACATGCTCTCTTGCCCAGCAGGTCACCGGGCCTCCCTCCTGGCGGGGCTCCCACCCAGCTCTGTGGGTTTGTCTCAGCAAAAAGTGCAGGGGAGGAGTGGAGATGAAGCTACGAAACCCCGAGAGGCAGAGCTGGCTTTCCCAAGTCCACCCCTTAGAGTTTGGAAGCTTAAGAGGCTGGCTGGGTCATGCTTCTGCTTGTTCTTTCCTACACCGCTCTGGTCGGAGAGCAAAAAAATCTCTCTGGTTTCTTCAGACTCCCTGTACGGAATCTGCGTGTTCCTCATTCCTAGACCCATCAATGTTGCATTTGGAGTGTTCTGTCTCCTCTGTATCTGTCCAACCAAAGTTTGTACCTAGTTCTCTCTGTCCGGTCTTGCGTGCTTCACTTGATAGCCCTCATCATGAGAGTAACTGTTTCCTCTCACATCTGGGGAGCAAACTGCTCGGTGCTGGGGCTGTGGTGCAGTCCTGAGTCCCCGGCTTTGGTGGTTGTAGACGTTGGTCCAGTACAGACCCCAGGACCTAGCAATTTCTAGGCAAGAGGAGCTTATGTGGGGACTGCTATGTTTGGGGTTAAGGGTGGGAAGGAAGCCCTTTCCATTCCTCTTGTTGTCTGTCACCTGATGGCCTTGCTCACATCATAAGTGTTAATTGAGATTGTGATGCCCCGGAGGCAGCTGGGCAGCCCCCCCCCCCCCCCCCCCCGCCCTGAATCAGCCTGACTCATTTACAGCTTTCTCCGAGTTACCCCAAAGGCTTCTCTTTTGAGGTGACAAATGTGGGGTTGGTTTCAGGTTTCATGTTTTTACATTACTAGGTGGAAAAAAAACCTTTCCAAACCAAAAAAACCAGCTTTTACAGCAGAAACAACATGTCCCGAGAGCGCTGGAAATTTCCCCTGTCCTCTCTCTGCTGCTCAGCCACAGAGACCAGTGACGGACGGAGGGGTTAAGAGGAGGGGGTTGGAGCTGAGGCAAGTGGAGCGTTGGGGACAGCCCCTTTGGAGGTGGCAGCATCTGCTTTCCTGCTTAAAGGCAGGGGAGAGCCTTTGCAGGGCCCTGTGGTCTCTAGTAGCCAGCGGTCGATTGCCAAGGGACAGGGGCGGTCAGCTCAGGATAGACAGGGGCTGGGGAAGGGAACCACCTCACATCTCTTGCTAATTTGATCCCTGGAGATCGGGGGCAGGTCCCTCAGAGAGGGCTCTTTAGGTGGAGCAGTAGGTGGGAAGCTGCAGGATCCATCTGGCACATGGAGACTGGGAGACCACCCCTTCCTGTTACTGGCTGGTAGCATAAACTGCTCCCCGCCTGCCCCCCAGTGGGGGCAGATGGCCTCCATGGCAGATGGAGACCAGGCCAGCAATGGCTGGGTGAGCTTTCCGGTCCCAGCCTGGCCTCCCTGGCTAATAAGACAATTGAGAGGGGCAGTGACAGGGTGTGGTGTGTGTGTGTGTTTAGTAGGAGACAGAGTCCTGGCCTTCTTGGGCCATTGTGGAGGAGAGGTAAAGAGGGAACCCTACATGAAGTCTGGATCTTGGGGGCATGCCCAGGTTTTCTGTGTAGAGGTGGCAGGTGCTCAGGACCCTGACGCTGCCCACCTACCCAGGCTCCCAGAACCCCCAGTTCTCGAGTGAAGGGGATGGTCCCCGGGGTGGGAGTCTCTGTTGCAGCTGGAGCCTGGTGGGCTTGATGCAGACCCCCTGCTAGGTCCCCAGAGCTGGGCCTGGGCAGCAGCTCCTCCCAGAGGACGTGCCCGTTTATTATGCGCTCGGGCTCCCTCACTGCGCAGGCAGGCAGCGGCCTTCATTAGCGGAGGAGCTGGGGTCTGTTTTGGCTGCCTCATCAGCATCAGTGAACTGCGTCCCTGCGAGATTTGATACAATTTAATTAACCTAATTAAAAGCTCTGATTGCAGAGATGATTGGGGTAGCGCCAGCAGCGACTGCATATTTATAATGAGCTGCAAGGTGTGGGACCGCAGCCAAACGCCACGCATCCTAATGAGCGGGAGCTGAGAGCCAGGGAGCGGGAGAGGGAACGTTTATTTTTGGCAACAATGCCCAGTTCCTCCCTGCCAGGGAGTCAGAGACCCAGGGAGTGAAGACCATCCTGCCCACTGAGCTCCTCTGAGCAAGGTAGGAGTGGGAGCATGTGCTCCCCACGTGTTCTTGTGCCTTTGGACGCCCACGTGAACGCACAGTGCCCGTGTTTGCCGCTTACGGAGTGGGGGGCTGGTACCCCAGCAGTGCACTTTCCCTGCCTGTCTCCATCTCTGGGAATCGGGCTGCCTTCTGTACCATGAGCCCTGGTTGGAGGAAACGGCTCAGTAGAACCACCTGGATTTTAGGACTTCGGGATCCCTGGGCTGTTCTCTCCGACTTGCCAAGGCAGATCCAGGCTGTGACAGGATTAGGCTGAGAGGCTGGGTGGGCATCGGAAAGGGGGTCTGGATGCCCGGGAGACCCCGGTGAAGATTTTGGGGTCTGGAGCAGACCGGAGAAACAGCAGAAATGGACTTCCAGCTCCTCTCAGTGCCCCAACTCACTGTCTTCTGAGGATGGTGTCCAGAGACGGCCATCTCCCCTGGACTCTTCTCTGCCACTGCTTCTGTCTGGGGACTCTTGGTTTGTCTGACTCAGCGTTTCCACTGTAAATCACATCTAATAATAACGAGAGTGAGAGTCGGGGCAAAGATGCCGTGGGTGAAGGGGGCACTGGTGAGAAGGGGCATGCTGCCCAGGTGCACTGGGGTGTCGAGCGGTGAAGGAGCTCTCGGGTGGCGGGAATGGGGGCTGGGTTCTGGAAGCCACCGTCAGAGGCCTTAGGGGGAAGAAGATGGGAGCAGCCCTCCTCCCGCACCCCCCTCCCTGCCCTGGGAGCTTGTGGAGGTCATGAGCTCATCCTGGCTGGCCCAGCCCCCCAGTGCTCTGAAAGCTGCCAGGACAAGATGAGATTTGTCCCCAGCCCACCTTGCAGAGCTGCAGCTGCTCAGCTCCCTTATCAATCTTCTCTGTGGGTTTAATCATCTCTCTGTCATCCTGCTGGGACAGCCCTCCCCTTCCTGGCCCCGGCTTTCCTCCAATCCCCCTCCCCCAGACACACCATCTTTCCTCTCCTGGACTTCCCTTCTAGGAGGCAGAGGGTGGGCCAGGACAGCTTTGCCCCAGGTTTAGTCTCAGTGGTGGGGCCAAAGGGTCCCTGTTTCTGGAAGGAATAAAGGGGGGGTGGGGGTAAAGGTGGTACTGATGGAGAATCTGTCCTAGCCAGGTCCCCATTATCTTTGGCTTCATTCCAGGCTGGGTAGGACAGGGTCTGGAGGTTGGCCATGAAGGCCTGCAGCCCAGATCTAAGAGATTCTTGTGTAGGTGCAGTATCTATCCCGTCCTTCTTCCTCCCTTCTGCCAGCCCCTTGGGAGCTGTGTCCACCCACGGCCATCCAGGCAGCCAGCTCTGGCCTCTTTCCCTGGGTGGGTTCTGTGGGGCCAGGCTACATGGAGCCTTGTGGGCCCAGGGGCCTGTGGGCAGGAACCGCAAGCCCACAGCTTTGCGTGCATCTTGGGAAAAAGGGTGCCCAGGAGTCAATGGAGCCTGTGTTGTGGTCCAGGCTGGGAGCCAGGCCGCAAGGGGATCTGGGGCCCCTCCTAGTGCTGACGTGCAAGATGACCTTCAGGGCAACTCTTCAACCCTCTCTGCTTCACTCTGTTTCCCCTTTAGAGCATTTGGGGCAATGGGCAGGGGGCAGGGGTGGCATGGCGTGGTGTATGTGCCCCTTGGAGGGAACATGAGAGAGATGGTCCTTCTTCCCCTGCTCATGGTCCCACTCAGGCATTCAGTGCAAATGGAAAGCTGGCTTCTTCCCATTTCTCAAAAGGGGATGGGAAGTGCCAAAGAGGGATAGGATCCAGGGGAGCATCACCCAGCTTGTCCTCAAGGTGGGGCTGAGAGATACCCCCCCCCCACCCCCGCCCAGCCCCAGAGGTTCCTCTCAGATGGAGACCATAGGTTCTAGAGGGGCACTGACTAGTCTTGGGCTGGAGGGGGCTGGTCCAGTTCAGCCCAAGGCTGGGCTCTGTAGGACAATGGTATGTTGATGAGGATTTGGTTTTGGTCTCACATGACCTGCTGGGGGTGGATGGACTGCACGTGGCTGATCTGCCTGGGCTGACCTTTGGTCGCTGGCTAGGGAAGAGAGGAAGCCATGAAGGTCTCCTGCCCACTCAGTGCCCTGGGCCCCCTGCCACCCCCACCCCAGGCACTGCCCTCTGGGCACACGCACTCTGTCTTCACCTACCTTCTCTTAATCTCTCTCTTCCCTTTTTCTTTGCTTGTGTGTGAATGTATGTACGTTGTGTGCGAGGATGTGTGTTTGTGCAAGTGTGAGAAAGGCACCTGGAGGATGAAGGACAGTGAGAAAAGAAGCCCCTTTTGTGTATCCTTTCTAATCGAGAATGAACCTAATTTCTTCTGTTGTGGGGACAACGCCAGACTAGGACCAAAGTGTGCGTGCATGCATGTCTATGCACGTGTGTTCACGGGCAGGGTGGACACGTGTGCTCATGTAGAGGGCACTGCTTCCTACCCTGGCTTATCCTATGACCTATGTCCTCTGGTGGGAGGGGGGTGACTTCTGTGGTCTGCATCTTCCACCTCCTGCTGGAAGCCACATCCCTTATCTGGCACAGGGCCAGCGTGTCACTTTCAAAAGGGAAAAAGGAAGACTTCTTTGGGGTTGTGCAATTATTATAATCACTTGAGTGAACTAAAAATTAGCATTCAGTGAGGAGGCAAGGCATGCATGCACACACACGTGTGCAACAACATGTACACGTACAATGAGAGCTATACACAGACAAGGATATGTAGAGGGAAAATCAAGATACAGAGAGACAGGGATATACTTACAGGAACACCTGTGATTATTTTAATTTTATTTTTTTCTTTAAGTGTTTATTTATTTTTGAGAGAGAGCAGCGGAGGGACAGAGAGAGAGGGAAATACAGAATCCCAAGCAGGCTCTGCACTGTCAGTGTAGAGCCCGATATGGGGCTCGAACTCATGAACCACAAGGTCATGGCCTGAGCCAAAATCAAGAGTCGGATGTTCAGGGCGCTTGGGTGGCTCAGTCAGTTAAGCGTCTGACTTTGGCTCAGGTCATGATCTCATGGGTCATGGGTTTGAGTCCCGTGTCAGGCTCTGTGCTGACAGCTTAGAGCCTGGAGCCTGCTTCAGATTCTGTTTCCCTCTCTCTGCCCCTCCCCCGCTCGCACTCTGTCTCTCCCTCTCTCTCAAAAATAAAACATTAAAAAAAAAATTAAAGAGTTGGATGCTCAACCAACTGAGCCACCCAGGTACCCCTACACCTGTGATTCTTAAATGGGGTTATCTGTCCTTCTTTTCCTCACCAAGATGCTCAGGTGGATGTAGCAAAGGGGGCTATCTCAGGAGAATCTTTCCCTGAAGTCCCTAAAGGGTTGAGGGCAAGCCAGTACAAATGATTTGATACAGCAAACATTACATGAAGATTTTTAAACGAGCTCTCCTTCATGGGGAGCCCCAATGCAACTTTTTCTCTAAGGCTAGTCTACCACTTCACCCCCTCATTGGCCCCGGTACTATGTGGAGGGAAGTTAAATTTGCAGACTTGGCATTAGATGGGTGTGGGTGCCCGGATACTGGCACGGGGAGGCCTGTGGGTGAGAAAGGGAGCGCATGTGTGCCCTCAGACTTATTCTCCAGGTATCTCTCACATTAACAGCTTTGAGTGGTTTGGCTGAGGAACATTTCTGGATGTTTCTACCTCCTTCCCCTTTGTTCCCTTTTTTGCTCCCCTACACCCTCCCCTCCCCAATATAGTTCTGTTAATCCCATTGGATGCTGGGCAGATAGTGCAGGGATGGTCTTTAGCACTGAAGCAGAAAGGACAGAGCTGGGAAGGGCTGGGTTGGGGGCTGGGCCTGAGGTTGGTGCGGGGCACAGTGGGGTCGAGGCTGAGTTTCGAGCTGGGATTTGAAGCTGAAGCCAAGTAGAGCATGGACTAAGGTGGGGTTGTTGGAGGTTGGGTTGGCAGAGCATCTCTTTCAGTCTTGACAGGATTCTGAGAAGCCTATTTTTGGAGTCCAAGGCAGATGTTCTCCCCCAGTGAAGGGAATGTTTGGTGTCTGCTGTCCCCTTGGAGGGGCGGGATAGATCCCCTCCCCCTGCTCCCCTCAGCTAAGCAGAGTCATACATCACCAAGAGGCCGGGGCTCCCTAGATGTATTGCCCTAATACGTCGCTATAGCAACCCCACTCGAATCCTGCATTATTCTAATGTGGTCCCCCTCCCCACTGTGATGTATAGCTTGGGTCTCAGAGCTGGGAGGCCCCTTCTCTGAGTCTGCTACAAGTACCCCAGGGATGGGTGGGTCGGAGGCCAGCTTGGCTTCTTTGGGCCCTGTCTTGCTTCTCTTCACCCTGGGCACGGGATCCTTTGTGAGCCTGGGTATGGAGATGGGGTCTGGCCCATTAGCCCACCCACCCGCCTGCCCAGAGAGGGGAACCGGCAGGCCATGTGTCCTGGCCCAGGCACACGAGTGCCTGACGCACCGACCCACGCCAGCCTGCCTGGCCTGGGGACCTGAGGCCTTGGGGTTGGGGGCCAGGGCAGGACAATGGCTGCATTCCTGCTGTGAGCCACAGGCCCCCATTGTTCCTGTGGACACTGCCTACTTGAGGGTTGTGATTCTGGCCCTCACCCCATGGGGGGCGTAGGATGCTCCCTGGACCACTCCCCCGCGGGACCATAGAGGGGTGATTCATGGGGTGGCCAGGGCATAGCAAGCCCCAGCTGTGCCCAGATTCTGGGGGGTGGGAGGGGGAGGCCACTGAGGGTTGTTTGTGTCACGGGGGGTGTGTGTGTGTTGAATAGTCAGAGGACTCCAGGCCATGGACACCAACCACGTCATCTCCTACCCCTCCTCATGTGTGGGCCGGTCAGAGAGGCCCCATTGTCAGAGGGGCAGGCCCACCCAAGCTAGAAGGGAAGCGAGAATTGAGAGGGGCCACTTCAGAGCTGAGAGGATCCAGAGACCACCCCTCACACCACATTGGTGGGAAAATTGAGGTCTGAACAATGGCAGGGACTTGTTTAAAGTCACACAGCCAGGTGGTGACAGGCCTAGGACCAGAACATTTCTCCATATCTCCCTGGAGCTGAGATGCTGCTGCCATTTGTGGTAGAAAAGACTGAGTTCCAGTGGCGATCTTTAGCCTTGGCAGAAGTTAGGTTTATAAGCACCTTCCTCTCCTCTGCTTCCTTTGAAATCTCTCTAGTTTAGGTCAGCACTTGGCATTCTTGGAGTGAGAAAACAGAGCTAAGGGGAGTCCTAGGGCCACACAGAAGCCATACTGACTGCATCCTCTGTGGAGCCCTGAAGAAATGAATGGCGCGTGGAGGTTCCCAGTGCTCTGACACACAAGATGCATAGATGCAACAATAGACTTCATTGTTTCCTCCCGAACAATGATCTCACGTGGGTCCTCACATGCCTACCCTACATGACTGAGAGGTAGTGAGGGGAAGAAGCTAATGCAAGAGAATTTTAAGGACAGGGGGGCTGGTCTGATTTATCTCTGTGTTCCCAGTGCTCAACATAGGGCCTGATTGTTAAATTGGATCATGGGATGTGTGGATGGATGGTGGGTGGTTGGATAGATGAATGGGTGGGTGGTTGAAGAGGTGGTTAAGGGTTGCATGGATGAATGGATGAGCTGGTGGATAGACGGACCAATGGATGGATAAATAAGTGAGGGAATGCCTACTTCATATGTTAAACTCCAGGGATGACATAACTTGGGTCATACCATGGATGGATAGTGGAGTGAGGCCTGGACCCAGGCACCTGGGACCCACCTTCGATGTTAGGATGCCCTGTAGCATAGTTTGTTGGTTAACCTCTGGGTAGGGTGGCAGTAGAACCAGGAGTTGGGGCCTGGAAGGAATCTACACTCAGACTTAGTCTCATAGTAAGTGGCTCCCCAGGATCCAGGAGCCTTAGTCCTGAGTTGAGTCTTCTGTGCTGGGATCAAAGGAAGGGGTGGGAGCCCATTAGTGGATGGGTACTGGCCAAGGCAGCAAGAAGCATGAAGGTTTAGGGAGGGGGAATGAATGGGGTCTTGAGGGCGCTGGGGCTGAGTGATTTTGCCTCCTCAGGGTCAGGCCCTGAGCAGTGAGCCCCAAGGGAAACCCCTATTCATTCTTCAAGACCCAGCTTAAATACTGCTACTGCCGTCTATGAGGTTTTCTCTGACCGTCTCGGTGCTATTTCCCCAGAGCCTACACAGAGCCTTAGAAGGGACTCAGTACACATTCTTGGGGACATGGGATTGTCACGAAGAGGCAGAAGTAGGGGATAGGTTGGGAGACTGCATCTGCCACTAACTTTCTGGGTTCTTTTGGGCAAGTCCCTCCACACCCTTGGGCCTCCATTTCCTCATCTGTGGAGTGGGATGGAGAGCTTGAACTTTTCTTTCCAGAGTGAGTGGTTTTGAGAGTGAAGAGCAGTAATTCGGGGTGGGGGGGCGGGCAGGGGGAAGCATTGCTGGAATCAAGCTGGGCATGATTTTTCCACACTGATTCAGCCCAGGAATAATACAATAACATATATTGTACATATGAAATTAATTTTATGGCTGACATTTAATGTGTACTTACAACATGCCAGGCATTCTTTTAAGTGTTTATATAATCTCTCAGCAATCCTACCAGACAGGTGCTATCATGATTTTCTTTTGACAGACAAGGAAACTGAGGCATGGAGAGCATAAGCAGCTTGCCTGAGGTCCCAGGGGTAGCAGGTGGTGCAGCCAGAAGGAAAGCCTGTGAAGACACCAGGTCCCACCTTCTTTGCCTCATGTATGCAGTCGCTCAGTATGCAGCTCTCTGAATGGATGCACGAGGAGGGCTCCCTGACCTCTTCGGTGAGCTCGGGCAAGGCATCCAGCTTCCTTGAACCTCATGGCAAAGTGGTGGAGAGAGGAGGCAGATCCTAGCCAATGAGCTCCAACACCCTTGGTCCCCAAGCTTCTCTTTCTGGCCTAGTCTTGAGTTCTGGAACCTCCTCTGCCTTGGGCCCATGCCCCAAGCACTGGACACTGCTATTCACTGCTGTAAATAGAACATGGATCCAGGTGTCAGATGCAATAGGTTTTATTCCAGCTTTTATCATGAACTAGTCTTGTTGCCGTGGACAGGTCCCTAAAGCTCTCTGGGTACCAGTTTGTTCATCTGCAGAATAGGAGTAATTAATGTGAGATAATGAAAGTAAGTACGAAGTAAGTGCTGGGTAAGTATTATGTCAGAATGCCTTGGACAGAGTGGGGGCCACGGCCAAAGTTCATTACATTTTGACTTTCTTTCCCGTTCACTTGTTTTTGTACAATGCCCTGCATAGGCCCCACAATAAAACAGCTTTCATTCATTCATCACCTACTTATGCTAGGCACTCTATGTACATCATCCCACTTAATTCTCAAAATAGCTCTATGCTGTAGGCATTGCCCTCATCAACATATCAGGAAACCAAGGCACAGAAAGGGTAAGTAGCTGCCCTAAAGTCACACAGCTGATAAGAGGTAGAGCCAGGATTTGTACCCAGATCTGTCTGGTCCTATAGACACTGTGCTTCACCATTCTGCTCCCTGCCTCCCGCAAGACACAGCTTCCCTAGGAACTTTGATGACAATGTCTGGAGGGGGTCTTACTGGAGAGCCGGGTCTGCCCACAAGTTGCTGGGGTCAACTCTAGCAGCTTCTGTTTGGAGGGAGCACTCCCTCCTCTCAGGGTGGCCAGTCCCAGGGAAAGGCCAAGCAAGGTGACAATTTTCCACCCTAAGCAAGGAGAGCAGTAGCCACGCAGGGTCCAGGTCTGCCCCTGTTCAGAGCTGAATAATCTGGAGCCTTTGAAGAAGGATTTCTGAAAAGCCATCAGGAGTGAATCATTGACTTAGGGAGGCGATGAATCAACGGGGAGTTCATAAAACGGCAAATGAATCGGGTGTGAGAACGACGGAGCCACTGCTATTCCCCAGAACCCTCCGGGGACAGAGAGCTGAGAGAAAAGAAATAAAAATAACACGGGGCCTCGAGCCTGCTACGAACCGGAGTTAGCCCCTCCTTCTGTGGGGAAAGACGGACGGGCCAGAGGGATGAGACCTGCTGGTGGGTGAAGTGGGGCCAGAGGAACACTCCCGGGGCACTGTTGGCTCCCTGGGTCCAGGCGGCGGGTGCCATTAGCAAATGTCTTTCCCCCTTCTTTTCAGGAGCCCTCGCAAGAAAGAACACTGATTTTGACGAACACCCAAAATAATGTGAGATCAGGCACCATGCATTATGCATGAGGTCTGATTTAACATGAACATTATTTCTTGTGTACGAGACCATATGCCTCCGTGCTGTCTCTGCAGCCTAATAATACCCGGACCCACCCTGGTCAGGCTCAGCTAACGACATGTCCACTGGGTGTGTGCGTGGGGGGCGTTGAAGCAGAGCCCTCCTGGTGCTCAGCTCAGTTGAAGGGAGCCCATTCAGATGCCCTGGAGGTGGGTGGCAGGTGGGTTGTGCCCCTGGAGAAACACCAGGGAGCTGGGGTGGATGTAACTGTGTGAAAGCTCCAGTGCGCGTGTGTCTGTGTGTATGTGTGTGTGACATCAGGAGCCCATGACTAGGTGATGGTTCATCGCATGGCGATGTGGGGGCATGTGCAGAGCTGAGGTTTTTACTGCACAAGAGGGACGGCGGCAGGAATGGATAGATCTAATTGCTGTGTGTGTTTGTATATATACACGCATATGTACGTGTGGGGGTGTGTGTTTAAAAAATAAGATCACACATACATACAAACACACAGCCTAACTTTAATTATCTGAAGGGAGCAGGAGAGATCTGGGAGGAGCCGGGAACAATGACGGGCAGGGATTGGAAAGCGGCTTGTGGGGTAAGTGCTTGCACGTTCTGAGAGAAAGGGCCCTGGGGCCCTGAGAGAAAACGCCGCAAAGCATGGTTGTGTGCGTTCAACCAAATGTTTACAAGTGCCAGGTTAGCTCCGGAGAGCCCAGTGCCCAAGACAACAGGGCCGGCACTGGCCCGCGGTTATGGGTGTGGCCACGAGCGTGTGAGCATGTGTGTGAGGTAGCAAGTTGGCGAGGGCGTGCTTGGGGTTCCAGTCGGCCAAGGGGAGGAGGGCCGGGCAAGGGTGCGAGTGGGAGAGAGACAGGAGATAGCCTGATGGCGAACTTCTGAGAACGGTGGAGAACCGGAGGGGAGGTAGGTGAAGGAAGGATTGTGGGCAAGCCTGTGTGCACGTGAAGCAGGGTTGCCTTCTCGGAGGTGACGGTTGCCTCTGCTCTACCCGGCAACCCACTTATCACAGCCAACTTGAAGCTGAGTTTTGGGGGGCGGGATGCTCAGCTGTGAGGCGGCCCTGGTGACTGTGGCCACGTCCCAGCTCAGGGACCAATAGAGGGCAGTCCTCCCACATGGAGCCCCGAACGGCTGGCCAAACACTAATTCCGATGCCTTCAAATAGGCTGGGCAGGGACTAGATGGCCAGCTCCTCTGGCTTCAGTCACTCAGCTAGAGGCCCTGGGTGACTCCCGTTCGCTAAGCTTAGGGGGAACAGCTGGGCCAGATAATTAACCTACTCTCACTCCTCTCCTTACTCAGGCGGGTCTCCTTTCTGGAACTCAAGCCCTGCTCCAAAAGGCCTGGGCCCGGGAAAGCCACTGGGAACTTGACCCTCCCACATGCAGGCCCAGAGCCTCTCTGGAGGAGACTCCATTCCAAACAGCTCTAAGTGGGTGGCTACGGTTGGGGGTCAGCTAGTTCTGTGGACACCCAGCCCGGTCTTGGGGTCGAGGGATGATTGTACAGGACCTAAGCCATGTGACATACAAGCTAGTACAACTTCCTGGGGCAGGACGTGGGGGGAGAATATAGGCGTCCTTGAGGTTTAGGTTCTGGGTTTGCCTTGTCAACAATGATGGCCACCTTCTTGCTTGTTTTAGCCACCCCCCACCCTGTCGATGTTTTCCCAGCTCAAGGCATTAGTGGTATAGCATGGCCTTCCTTTCCCCCCTATTTCTGGGAGCGGCTATAGCGCGCGCGCGCACACACACACACACACACACACACACACACACACATTCATACATCAACACACAGGTTCACATGGGGAGAATGAAGCTCTCTTAAGGAACAGAATCTGTGTCCACATGATCATAGACAATGATTTTCTTCAGGTGAGAAGGGGAGAGAGCTGGGATCAGAAAATTCCAAATCTGCTTGGGAGGGCTTGGGCTTCCCTGAAGACTGATGCTAGGGCCGTCTGCCTCTCTTGAATGCAAGGAAGTCTGGGGCCCTCGGGAGTGAGCACTAACTCCACGTACACACGGGATGGAGAAACCTTTCCTAAGCTGTATTGTATCCAAGGAGGAAGACTCCAGGACAAAATCTGTCTCTCTCCCTGTGGTTTCTCCTCACACAGTCAAATGTGCTATGGTTCCTATGGCCATCCCAAGCTGGAGACTAGGGAAAGGACCTCTGGGGGCTTCTGTGACCAAGGGGTCGGTCACTGGGTAGCTGTCCCAGGCTGGTGCTCGTTAAGTAAAATCTTCACAAAGTGGAAGCTTTTCTCCCATCCTTGTTTCCACTTTTTTTTTTTTTCTCATTTTTTTGTTCTACTCCTCAGCTGCTGCTGGTTCTTGGGAGGCCACATTGTTTTGCTGTTTTTGAGTTGACTTGCTTAAATAATAAATCCACCCTCTTGTACAGGATTAAGCAGACAATTAGGAAATCAATCAATCAGTTGGTGTCAGCTGCAGGCAGAGGCCAGTGAAAGGCCTGGTCTTCCCTGTTGCCTTTCCAACCTCCAAACCTGCTGAGGCTCAGGGCGGTGCGGCGGCAGGGAGCTCTGAGCTTCATTTGCTTCCATTTCAGGGCCCCGAGGCTGGGACAAATCCAGGAATGGAGGAATGAGGAGAGAGTGTGGGGGAGTATGGGGCTGATTCGAAGTTCTCCACTTAGTGGAGCAGGAAATGGAGGCCATGCTGTCACCTGGCTGTTACATTCCCGGCCTCGTCTTTAAGCGTTGAGAAGGCTCGCTGGGCCCACCAGCACAGGCAATGGCTGGGACACGGGCGCGAATTACAGGGCTAATTGCCCACTAGGCTGGACTGAAGAAGGGAGGAGAAAGAAACCAGCAGTGAGAGGCTGAGCCTTGGAAAAATCTTGGCGGCCTGTGTACTTGCAGAGACAATTCCTCCTGAGATTGAGGGTCAGAGCCCAGAAAGTCACCAGGGACTCTCAGCATGGTACCATCATCCTAAAGCCTCAGCCTAGCCAGGTACCACTGAACTGGCGGCCTGGGAATACCTCTCTGGGTGCCCAAGATGCGTCGGCTGGAGCCAAGGCCTCTCCCAGCCCCTGGGCTTGGGCAGCTTCCCTGGCAGGAGGGGGCCACGCATACACGCTCACTAGGGACACAACTTATCCCCACCCCCCAACCCTGTCCAGTGCTTGTGCTGCTTCAGGTTTTGTGTCCATGAAGAGTAAGAGAAACCTCATTTAGTTCCTCCTGAGAAACCTGAATCCATGTTTTATGCGTATCTTTAAAAGTTGTTTTAAAGGAAAAAGAGAATCTTGACGGGGATACAGGTAACCTTGAGCCCTGGCCCTAGAATCCAGATCTTCCCCCACCATCATGACTTTGAGGAGGTGGTGGGGAGACATTTGCTGCTGAGAGCTTGAACGGGGAGATGTCTGAGACTGCATCTTTCCCCCCAGGTACATGGCTGTACCACTGTTGAGTCTTCCCACAGGCATAGGCATCACTCCCTGAGTGGGGGAAGGGGGGTTTCCTTGGGGACCCAGCCCTGGAGAGATGGAAGGGCCTTCTGGTGGCACAATTGTTTTTGCCCTCATTCCTCCACCAGAGAAGCTGGGGCAGGTGGTTTGTTTGCAGAGAAGTAGGACTGGCTTTGCCTAAGCAAACAGGCAGGACTCCCTCCCCAGGCCCACTTAATTCCCGCAGGACCACTGTGGAAGCTGTTAGAACTCCCAGTGGATCCAGGTAGGTGCAGGCACCATTTGTTCTGTGGGTGGAGAGCCAGCTGGGGTGGGCTGGTGGGGCCTGACCCTGCTTCCGACTGCCCCATGACCTGGGAGAGTAAAGCTGGCCTGGATGCCACACACGGAACGCAAAGGGAGACCAATGTCAGGGCCTGGGGTCTTGGGTGGGGAACACAAAGATGCCAGGCTGGTGGTCCACGTGAGACAGGCAATTCTTCCTTGGCTGAGAAGCAGTTGTGCCTGGGGAATGGCTGTCCCGAAATCAGTGTGGTGTCTGCAGTGTCGTAGGTCCTGGTCTGGTCTCAGGATAGTCTTGTTTACGGGAGGGGACACGAGGCAGCTTCATCTTCCCTAAAACTCACTCGCCTAAAGGCAGGGGCCCAACTGTTGCCCAAGTAACAGGCAGTCCTCATACTGGCCTGAGAGAAGGTCTGCGTGGTCACCTTGCTCCAAGATAGTGTGGCCAGAACTTTAGGAGAGGTTAGCTAGGGTATCCCAACGCTTTACCCGCAAACCAACCCAACCCTCGTAGTAAAAAGGACAGGACACAGCCCTGGGGTACATGTTTATGTGAGTAATAAAATATTTACTATAACATAAATATAAAGGGAACTTCCCAGTCTACATTATTTTTTTTTTTGCAATAAAGATACAAAGAATGCACCAAAACATTGTTCCAAAAAATAATAAAAATAAAATAACAAAATTTAAATCCAAACTGTAACAAACAGAACAAGAAATGGAGAAGGGGGGAAGCTCCAAACACATCCAGAAAATAAATAGAGATGGGTCAGAAATTTGGAAATCATATTAAAATATTTTTTTTTTCGGATTATTCGGTGTACAAAATCCTTTAGGATGGGGATGGAGGGCAACCCGGAAAACCAAAAATAAAAACCAAGCACAAAATGTTTCTTCTCCCCGCCAGTGTGTACATATCTCACATATTTACATGGTTCCCACCTCACCCCAAACTTGGGGATTTCTCTCCTGGCGGCCCAGCATCCCGCATCCCAGGTGGGGCTGGAAAGGGAGCAGGCGGAAGCTGCAGGGAATCAGGCAGAAGGTTCTCAGGGAACGGCTTATTTCTACAGCTGGTCCAAAAATATCTCCAACTTTGTCAAGTTTCGTTTGTTTGTGGCCAGGAGGGCAGGGCCCCGCGGGGAGCGGGGGCCCTGCTGTGCAGCGGTCTGTCTGCAGCGGGGCAGAAGCCTCTTCCCATGGACTATGTTGTGGGAGTGCAGACCCCTCCCGCGTGGCCGGGAACCGAATCGCAGCTCGGATAAAACGAAACGAAAAAATGAACACTCGAATCTTTTTTGTTAGTTTTTTTTTTTTTGTTTGTTTTTGTTTTGCTTTTTGGGGGTAGGGCAGGGGAAGGTAAGGGGAAAAAATAAATTAGGCTAGATTAAAGCTTTGGCTATTTCCTGCTTTTATACACAGACGCGGCTCTCGCGGCCTCCCCTCCGGGGCCCCGATAAATACAGTATACAGCGATTTAAATTAAGGGCGCGGGCGGAGTTAGAAGGACCCCAGGAGCCGAGAGGCTCCGTGAATAAATAAAAACCGTAAAAAACCAAGCCCGGAGGAAGGGTAAGGTGTGGGGGGGGGGGGGGGCGCATCCTTATGAGAGAGAAGAGGCGTGGAGCGAATAAAGTGACAGTCCCCCACCCTTAACCCGCAGGCTCGGGAGTCCGCGCCGGGGAGAGGGACAGGGCACCCTCCTCTCTTCGTCCTCTCTCCCGGGGAATCCCTAACCCCGTACCGCGTTACCTGTCGCTGTGGGGAGGCCGCTGCCGGGATCCGGCCCCGAACAGCCCGGGGGGGCAGGGGCGGGGGTCGTCGAGGGGATGGGGGCGGGGAGCAGGCGGCGGGCAGGATGCCCGGTGAGTTGGCGCGTTTCGGATCTCCGGCTCCTCTCTCCCGGGGCTCGGGCGACGCAGCCTATCGGCCGTCTTCGCCGCTCGCCAGAGAGGGTCATCCGGGTGTTTGGTTTTGTTCGAAAGTTTCTGGGCTTTTTGTAAAATCCAAAGCAACCGAACAAAAAGAGTTCAGGCCGCGCGGCGCCTCGCCGCGCGCCGGCGGGGGCCCGGCCCGCGGGGTCACTGCACCGAGCCGGGCAGTGTGTGGTGGTGGTGGTGGTGCAGTGCGGCCGGCGGGGGCGGCGGGGGCGCCGAGGGCGGCGACGCACCGCCCCCGCCCGGCCCCAGCTCGCCCGGTGCGTAAACGTCGTCCATGGGCGGGTGGCCGGCCCCGGCCGCCGGGGTCATGCGCTTCTCCTTCTGCCGCCGGTTGCAGAACCAGACGCGCACCACCTCCTTCTCCAGCTGCAGGCTGTCAGCCAGGCCGGTGATCTCGTGCGCCGAGGGCTTGGGGCACTTGAGAAAGTGGCTCTCGAGTGCGCCTTTGACCCCCACCTCGATGGACGTGCGCTTCTTGCGCTTGCGGCCCTGCGCCGCGATCTTGTCCAGGTTGGTGGGGCTGCCGCTGGACGAGTCGGTCTCCTCCAGCCACTTGTTGAGCAGCGGCTTGAGCTTGCACATGTTCTTGAAGCTCAGCTGCAGGGCCTCGAAGCGGCAGATGGTGGTCTGCGAGAACACGTTACCGTACAGCGTGCCCAGCGCCAGCCCCACATCGGCCTGCGTGAAGCCCAGCTTGATGCGCCGCTGCTTGAACTGCTTGGCGAACTGCTCCAGGTCGTCCGAACTGGGCGCGTCCTCGTCCGAGTGCTCGCCCACCGACGAGCCACCGCCGCCCGCGCCTGGGTGCAGGTGCGCCGCCGCCGCGTGCAGGCCGCCCGCGTGTGCATGTCCGTGTGCGTGTCCGTGGGCGCCCAGGTGCGGCGGAGGCGACGGCTCCAGCTGCGCCTCGTGGCCGTCCTCGTGCAGCGCGTGGTGCAGGCCGGGCCCCGCGCCGCCGCCGCCCGCCGCCAGCATCCCGGCCAGGCCGCCGCCGCCGCCCCCCGGGTAGGCCGCCTGTGCGTACAGCCCGAGCGGCTGGGGCTGGTGGCCCCCGCCAGCTCCTGGGGACGGCGACATGGCCGGGCCCAAGTGGTGCGCTGTGCCGCCCTGTGCCCATGCCGCGCCCGCGTGGGCCGCCCCCTGATGCACCAGGCGCGCGTGGAAACCTCCTCCGCCGCCGCCGCCGTCGTCGGCTCGGCCAGTACTGCCGCCGCCCGCCTTGCCGTGTTCCAGGTGCGGGCCCCCGGCCCAGTCGCCGCCGCCGCCTCCTCCCGTGGGTAGCCACTGGGGGTGCGCTAGGCCCACAGGGTGGCCCGCGCCCGCGCCCAGCCACTCGTGGTGCATCAGCTTCTGCACTTCGCGGTACGCGGCCCCCGCGTGCAGCCGCTCGGCGGCCGCCGCCGCCGCAGCTGCCGCCGCGGCGTCCGGGTGCATAAGCGGTCCTGTGCCCCCGGCTCCGCCGCCGGGGCCCCGCGGCAGGTACTGCGCGGTGGTGGCCATGCCGCCCCGCGCCCAGCGCCGCGCCGCCGCCGCCGCTCCGCTCCGTCTGCGGGCCCCGCCGCCGCGCTCCGCCGGCTTAAAGCCCCGACCCGCTCGGCGCTCCGGAGCCCCACCCCACCCGCCGCCCATTGGCTGCCCGCGGAGCCGCCTCCCGCCCCCCGGCCACGGCCCCCGCCCCCCGCGTCCGCCTGCCGCCCGGCCCGGCCGCCCAGAGCTCGCCATTGGGCCTCGCTCCCGGGGTCCCGCGCGCCGGCCGTGCTGATTGGCCGCTGGGGCTTCATTCACGGCCCCCCTACCGTCCGCTTACATACTCACGCCCCGGGGGCGCGGCCGCCACGTGGGGAGTGGCGCGGGGGTGGCACTGGGACCGCACCCCCTCTCGTCCTGGCTGCGTGGGCCCCGCTTACCCCCGGTGCAGGAGACTCGGAGCCCGGCAGGTCCCACACTCCACGCGAACTGAATTCCCGCCCGTCTCCTGCCCGGGCGGCCAAGAGGCGGCGGCGGGGATTGCGGGCTCCGGGAGGCGCTCAGGCTCCGAGAAGCAGCTCAGCCCCGCGCTCCTCCCTCCGCAGTGCCGCTGCCGGCGGGCCGGGATTCCCGCGGGTCTCGGCGGCTGCGAGCCGGAGGCGGCGCGGGTCCCGGCTCGGTTCCGGCGCGGCTGCTCACCTCGGCCGCCTTGCCTCCCGCGGCTTCAGCCGGCACAGAGCTCTCCTCTGCGCGCCTCCCCGGCCCGTCTCGTTTTCCCTCTTCTCCTTCTAGACCCAGTGTCGCAACTCCGCCGACCTACGCGGCCCCGAGAGCGCGTTGGGTGCGGGTGGAGTCGGACCGGCCCTGGCTTCCCGCCTCGTGCGGGTTCCCCTTCTTCCGGACTCCGCGGACCAGGTGAGTACCGCGCGGGCGGCTCGGGGCCCGCATGGCCGGCGGCAGCGATGCTTCGGGAAGGCGGGAGCTCCCGTATCCAGGCCGCGTTCCGGGCTTCCGGAGTGAGAGGACCTTGAGGTAGAGACCGAAGCTCCGGCGAAAACGCCGCCGACGGGGGTGGTGGACGTACTGCGCCCACGGGTATCTGTCCCATGCCGCTGCCGCCTCCTCGCTTCGTCTCTCTGCGTGACCGGCTCATTGGTCGGGGTCATGACGGGGTCACTCCCGGACGCGAAACTTGCTCCAGGTGAGGAGTGGCATGGACTTGGGGAAGGGCGGCTGGCACTTCAGAAATGCCGCGTGCAGGCCGGGAGCTGTCCAGCCTCGCATGGAGCCCGGGCTGGAATTTAACGGACTTGCCCCGGCTGCCGAAAAGGGAATTGAGATCGAAGAAGTCTTGTTAGAGGGGTGAGGTGTACAGTGTGGGGATCTCCTCATCTTCCCAGATCTTTGAGGGCTCCTTGAAAGATCCTGAGTGGACGTGGACCTCAGTGCAGCTACTCTGTGCCTCTAAGACCATCACTGGGCTGGAGGCCAAGTGGAGTGAGCTGCAGTCTCCATCTCTTTTCTGCACTGAGGTTTGGGTCCCAGGGAGTCTCCCAGCTGACGGCTCACTGCCGCCCCCCCCCCCCCCCCGCCTTGCCCCCCGTGGATCCACAGATTCCAGGGCCCTGGGGTCCCAGATCACAGAACTGAGCTAGGGGCCCAGCTAGACCCTACTGGGGAATTTAGAACTGCAGAATAGAGCCTCAGTGAGTAAATAAGGGTGATGGGGGCTCAGATAGCAGCTGCATTGGGAATGGTCCTTGGGGTAGCTGGGGCAGAGGCCACAGTGATAAGGGTCGTCCTGGGCACAGACTATGCTCATCCAGGCCTTGAATGCCCTAGACCAGCCTCTGGCTAGCCCTCAGGGGATGGAGTGGGACAAGGCAGGGCCCTTGTCTGGCCATTGGCCACTGTCCTGAGCAGTCATCTTGGGTACCACCCTTGCTTCAAGAGCTGTGATGGAGCTCTGTCTGAATCCAGCTGGGGATGCTTGGCTTTCCTAGACTCTGGCCCAAGAAGCGGTCACCTTGAGCCACCTTTCCTTCATAAGATCATAAAACACCTGCCTTCCTGGCCCCTCCTCCAAGCCTAGGAGTTAGGGCCAAGGTGGGAGTTCTGTAGTGAAGGCTACTCTTAGGCCAGCCCTAACCAAGGCCAGCATGACATTGAAGCCTGGGGCTTCCTACCTGGACCTGCCACCATCTTCCTGGGCGAGAATAACTCTGGTCCAATCCCTGTAGTTCTTGGTTTTCTTCCCTGTAAATTGGGAGTAACGGTACCATAGGCAGCCCACCTGTCTCACTGAGGGAAGTCAGATGGTAGTCTGAGACAGTGGGGGTGAAAAACTCTCAGGAAGGGCTTTTACTCTGGTTGTTTCTATTGTGAGTGCCCAACGGAGCAGGCATGTTACTCTCCTTCCCTAATCAAATCTCAGTTTCCTTATCCATCAAGTGGCATTGTGGAGGTTTGGACTGGCTAACCTCTCAGTGCCTTCCAGCTGTGATGATCAGATTCTGTGAATCTCTGTGTTCCTGTTGGAGGAAGGGAAGTGTCTGGACAGTGGTCAGGTGTTACAATGTCTGGCCTTTGAATCGCCACTGAGACTTGAAGAACAGTGACCCATGGGCACAGTGCTTTATCAAGTGCTTAAAAAAAATTTTTTTTTAATGTTTACTTATTTTTGAGTAAGAGAGACAGAGCACGAGTGGGGAGGGGCAGGGAGAGAGGGAGACAGAATCCAAAGTAGGCTCCAGTCTCTGAGCTGTCAGCACAGAGCCCGACATGGGGCTCAAAACCACAAACTGCGAAATCATGACCTGAGATCATGGTCAGACGCTTAACCGACTGAGCCACCTAGGTGCCCCTATCAAGTGCTTTTACATCCATTCACGTTCACCTGCACCTCCCAGCCCTGTGGAGGGGCCCTGAGATTGTTATCCCTAGGGCAGAGATGAAGAAACTGAACTTGTCCGAGGGGTGCAGAATCTACAGAGGTCCTGCTTCTCATTGTGCTCCCATTGCTGTTTGATGGGGGAGGACACCTGTGGGGACAGTGGCTTTGGCTGTCGCAGCAGAGAGAGCCCCCCGGCCCCATCTCTGGTAGCTCTCTGGGGAGCGGAGGTTGGGGAGGGCAGGCCTGGACCATCTGGGGCTTCTGAAGCCCAGTTCCCATGTGTGTGCTGAATTGAGGGGTGTCTGCAGCAAAGCCGGGCTCCGAGGTTACCAGCTTGTCAGCCAGCAAGTCTCAGTCCTGATCCCGTCTCCTACTCTCCCACTAGCAGCCCGGTGACTTTGTGCTAGCTGCTTCGCCTGTCACAGCCTCGGTTTATTCATCTTAAAATGGGGACAGGACTGTCTGCTTCTTAGGCCTGCCCTGAAGTCTAGTGTTAGATACTGCCCTGGGGCGAGCCGTGTGGACTAGGGCAGGGTAACAGTCCCGTCTCTGTTTTGAAAGTTTTAGAGCCTCTACAATGTATGGGTTTGGTCTGGAGTAAAAAATTTTCTTGTATTTGAGAGTTAGGCTTCTGCCAGAGGTCTCGACACCCTCCTTGTGTTTGCTCCTGGAGATTCTGTGTAGAACTCCAGGGACTCTGACATGCCCGTTGGCAGAGATGCCTGCAGTTAAACAGCCCCTCTCCTCCAGGAGCCCTGCCCTCCCAGGGCCTGGGGAAAAATTGGGAGACAGAAGTCAGACACCTACCTGAACCCATGTAGGCGCTGAATGGTTGAGGCGTGTGAACAGACATGCGTTCATACACATAACACACAGGTACACACGTGCAATTTAGCTTAGGGACGAACATAACAGATTCACAGTAGGGACACAGGGAGTCATCCTGTTGGGTCAGAATTCACAGTCGCACAAACAGACACACAGTGATAAATACAGGCCCCTGGGGTCACAAGCATGGACACTCTCCTCTGGCATGCCAGTTCACACAAACAGGCACACCCTGGTGTTCGCAAACATGAACGCACAGACACATGCACACTCTCCCCACCAATGCACAAAGAGGCGAACCCCGCCTATCACGCAGACAGGCTAATGCATACACCCACACCCTATGGAACTAATATATCCCGCACAAGGGATCAGAAGCTGGATATTCCGCACAAGGGATCAGAAGCTGGAGGAGGCCCCATGCCCTGCTCAGAGTTTGGCTCATGCCCGTCAGCAGCAGTGCTAGTCCCAAGGAAGCAGGGAAGCCCTTTCTTTTCCTATTCCCCCCCCCCCCCCCCAATTTCCTTGTCTGTGGAGGGCAGCTCCCAGCCAGGCCGCCAGTCTCAGAGGCTCTGGGGCCTCCCTCCCCAGCGGGGCCCCTGCTCAGCCCGCCCCCGGGCTAGGAGCTGCTGGGCTTTCCCAGAGTGGTGCGGTCTCCTCCAGGCTCTGGAGTGTGACTGAGCGCCTGCTCATTTGACACAGGTCACCGAGCCTCCAGCAGATGGGGCCCTCACTGTGGGGGGTCTCACAGCCGGAGGGGGCTGCGGGGGGGGGGGCGCGGGGTGGGGGGGAAGCTCCGAAGGGATGAACTCCAATCCCACACGGTCTTTCTGCAAAGCCCTGAGTCGCAGACGCAAACTCTGTAATCTACATTCATGCTTCCGCCCAAGAGAGTCAGACACGGCCTCTAGAAGACAGCCACACTCACCATCAGCACCTGTGCGGCCACATATGCACTGTGATATCCCAGACACACATCCCAGGCTGGTGAGCCGGCACTCGGAGCAAGATCTGGGAGGGAGGAAGAGGGGGCAGCTGGGTCTGGCTGCTTTCCCCCTTGGACTCTGAGCCCCTGCGCTGTGTCTTCTCAGTCTGGTCGGTGGGTGCTTGGGAGTCCCAGAAGCCCTGAGAGCAGGTGTGTCTGCAGACCCAAGGCCTCTCACTGCTGGGGGAACACAGGCTCCAGGACGCTCCCCCTGGGTTCCTCACTGGAAGTCATGAGTGCTGAAAAGAGCTAAGGAAAGGCAGATCTGGGCTACTGGGGGAGCTAGTGTCTGAGGACACCCTTCTGTGTGCAGTGCATGAGCTCTGAGGTTTTGCTGAGGTGGCCGGGCTGGGGGTAGGGGGACAGGACTCGGCCAGCACTCACAGCTGCTCCCTTTCCCTTCTGCCAGTTTTCCCCTCTCACCCTGGATCCCGCATTTTCAGAGTGTCGGAGGTCCAGGGTTCCATCTTAGCTCAGACTCAGGTCTGCTGGATGACATTGGACGAGACTCAGCCTCAGCATCCTCATCTGTAAACTGGGCAGGGTGGTCCCTGTTGGGTGGCTTATGGAGGTGAGATGAGACCACTGCCCCGATGGAAGTTTGGAAAGTGTGGTTTGCTTTTTCTCCTGGGCTGCCTGGGGTGAGCAAGAAGCTCTATGGACAGGAGTGGAAGCTGCCTGCTCCCCAACCAGTTCCTGCTAAGCCGCGTCAGGAGTGACCACACCCACACCCTGCTCTTTTCTGGGCTGCAATGTGTTTTTGATTGAAAGAGGCTGGCAGGGTCCTGCTGTCACAGATTCTGACCTGGGGCAGTGCCAGGGTCGTCGTGTCCATCCGTTGCCTCCGTGCTGACTGGTGCCAGCTGGACAGATTCATGGTGTTCACCACCATCCAAAAAGCTGTCCCATATGGGATGTGATCACTGTTCTGAGCTGTCAAGCCCCCACATCTTCCCCTCTAAACTCAGCCCCTCCAGGTGTCCTATCCCTTCTGTCCTGCCTGTGCTGGCAAAAGCCTGGTGTTGGGGAGTACAGGGGTAGGAAGGGCATTGCTGCCTGTGGCAGAGGAGGAGGAAGCAGCCTCACCTATTGAATCTAAGGCTCCCTATTTCTCAGTCTTGGTGAAAGGCAGGAGGGATGGAAGGTGAAATATCTCTTAGGGATGAATCTGTCTTTGCATTCTTTCCCCTGCCTCAGCCCCTAAGTCTATGGGTGGGGGTGGGGGGTCCTCCCAGTGCATCTGTAGAATATTCAAATTAGGGGTGGCCAATTGCTCTTAAAATTGACTTTCATTTTTAGCAGAATGGCAGCCTCTGAGCTGGTGTTAATGCCCACCATCCGGTTATGCAGAACACGCTCTCTGCAAATCGGTAAATCATTAGCAGGGATTAATCACTCTGAAAGGCTGGGGCTGGGTTTGAGTTTCTTTCTTTTTTCTTTCTTTCTTTCTTTCTTTCTTTCTTTCTTTCTTTCTCTCTCTCTCTTTCTTTCTTTTTTCTTTCTTTCTTTCTTTCTTTCTCTCTCTCTCTCTCTCTCTTTCTTTCTTTTTTCTTTCTTTCTTTCTTTCTTTCTTTCTTTCTTTCTCTCTTTCTTTCCCTTCCTTCCTTCCTTCCTTCCTTCCTTCCTTCCTTCCTTTCTTAAACACACTTTTTATCTGGATGGCTGCAAAATTCACCACCGCAGGGTGGGGTGGGAGCAGTGAATGATAATTTAAGTCCTTGTTGCCTTCAGTAGAAGGGTGAGGTGGTTTCCCGGGCCTGGTGTTGACTTGGTGCCCTGACTGAAGGTGGGGAGTGGGCAGCTTGGGTAGGGTGCAGGGAAAGAAGGGGGGATTCCCTTGCGTTTGTTGTGGTACAGCATTTGCAATAGTGTGTTGGGCTTGCTGGGCTTGTGTATATGGTGACTGTATATCGGTGTGCTCGCATGAATCCGTGTTTGTACCTTATACATTTCCCTAAAGTGTTTGTGTGCTTGGGTTAGGGTGCTGGTGCTTGGTTTGTGTTGATGTGTGTGCATCAGTGTTGGTCATTGTGTCAGAACGTGTTTCTGTTTGACAGGGGTTTTAAAGACCCAGTTCACCTTTCTCAGCTTCCAGGTAGCTTTTCAGGGGCAGTAGGTAGAGCTGGAAGGAAGGTCCCACCCTTCACCTGCTGGGGGTGTGGCTCAAGGTTAATTTACATATTCATGAACTGCTGCCTCCCTGGCTCTTCTCTGTAAGAGACAGACCAGTAGGGAGGCCCCTCAGGGCAGATGGGGCTGTTAGGCTCTCACTAAAACCCCTCCTCCCCATCCCACCGCTAGCAGCTCCCTCCTCCACCCACAGACCGGGAACATTCAGCACTCCACGGTTTCTGAACCCCAACTTCTGCACAACAGCCGTCCATGCAATTCTAGCTCCTGACAATAGCTGTGTGGTTGTGAGGGGAAAGGTCTTTTTCCTTCTGGATCCCGGCTGCCCCTGTGAAGGCTCCTAGAGAAGGGGGGGTTGGGAGTGGGGGGTCATTCTTCCAGCCAAGCTGATGAATGGAACTATCTTCCACTTTGTGTCCACACTGGGGCCGGCCTCCTTATTCCTCTCTCCCTACCCTAATGCTGTCCAGCTTTGGAGAAGTAATTACCCTCAAATGACTGAGTAACGACGTTTTTAGGATGTTGGGCAGAGATGGGAATTTGCGGATGAGGTCACAGGGCCTCTTCCCTCCAGCCGGTCCCAGAGCGTTGGTTAGAAGTAAGACTTAGTGGGCCTGGTCCTTACATCAACCCACTCCTTCCTTTAACCCCCCAGCCCCCTCTCCCTGAGGTCAGCTCGGGTAGCCCAGGCATTACTGTCTGCCACACCACAGATGGGACAGGTGCCCTGTACTCCTGTGCCTGTGCCTCATTCATCACCCCACTCTACGTGCCTTTCTCTCTTCTGTGTAGCAGACTAGCCTGGAGCCAGAGGGAGGGACAGGATGATAGGGCTCCTTGGCCGTTACAAGTTGGGGGCTCTGGAGAGAGTTGGCTGGGCTCAGTGCTGGCCTTCCTCAGCTTTCTTGAGGGTAGCAGGTGGAGGGGGGGGGAGTGGCAAAGGAGGATTTAGGAATTATATTTTCCCAGGGACCTCTTAGCATCTTTATGTATCTCTGGTGGCAGACATCTGTCTGAGCTTAGGGTAGCATCTGCCTGGGCTAGAGACAACATCTGTTTGAGGCTGGGACACCTGGCTGAGCCCAGCACATTATCTGGCCCCGGGATAGCTTCTGTCGGGGCCCAGGACATGTGTCTGAACTTGGTACAGCATCTGTCCGGGCCTGGTGCAACATCTTCCTGGCCTGGGGGCAATGTCTGTTTGAGCCCTGGATATCTGTCTGACTTGGGGATGTCTGCCGAGTCTGGAACAATACCTGTCTGAGCCTGGGGGTGGACTTGTCATTGTAGATAAAATCACCCTCAAATCTCAACTTTGCTTTGTGGCTGGGAACAGAGTATACGTCAGACTCCTATCCCTGCTGTCCTTTCTAAAGGACCCTCAGGTACAGTGCCTTAGTTTACCTCCATTTGTAAGCCCATCAGCCTCCTGGCTCTGAGCACCTCAAGGGACAGCCAAAGCCTACACCTCAGTGGCTCCAGGAAAGTAATGTTAAAAGAATGTGTAAGGGGAGTAGATAAATCCTCAAATCTAATGACTGGTCTAGGATGAGTCTCCCTTCCTCTGGCCCCTGTGTTGTGTCAAGTCAGAATGCTTCCCCAAGACACAACTTGGACCTGTCACTTGCCTCCCGAGAAGCCTTCCATTTCTCTTTACTGTGCACATTGTTACATCCAAAGTCCTGTCCCGCCTCTGCGTATCCTCTGAATCCAGCAGCTCGGAGCTTCTGCCACCCCTCCCCTCCACACCAGGCCCTAATGGCTCCCTACCTTTGCACACGCAGTTCCTTCTCCTTGGAATGCTCCCTCCTCGCATTCTTCAAGTCCTAGTTCAAGGGTCTCATGCTCTGGGAAGGCTTCGTGCTCCCACTCGAGACTAAACCATGACTTCTGCCCTGCTTCCACTCCGTGCTAACATTTTCAGCCCTGCATGGTCATGCATTACCCTTTGTGAGTCTGTCTCTCCTATGGAGCTGTGAGCTCCCGGGGGTAGTTGGCTCTGTCTCTCCAGCACCCTGCCCAATTCCTGGTCTGTAGTGGTACCAATAAAGAATGGCTGCTGAACGATGAGCACATGGTTGTGCCACTTCGATCTCATTTCCTTCATTTTTAAAATTGGGGTGGGGGGAGTTGGAGGGAAGATACCGGCTTTTAGTATCAGAAGGAAGTAGACACTGGCTTTCAGTCTTAGAAGAAGGGGGCTTCAGAGAAGAGGGTGTATCTTTAAAAAACATTTTTATTATTATTATTTTTTTAGAGTGAGGGAATGCAAGCAGGGGAGAGGGGCAGAGGGAAAGAGAGAATCTTAAAAAAAGTTTTTGTAAGTATGTATTTATTTATTTTGAGAGAGAGCAAGCATGAGCGGGGGAGGGGCAGAGAGAGAGAGAAGGAGAGAGAGAATTCCAAGCAGGCCTCACTTTGTCAGCGCAGAGTCTGATGCGGGGCCTGATCACATGACCCTGGGATTATGACCTGAGCCAAAATCAGGAGTCGGACCCTCAACGGACTGAGCCACCCAGAGGGCCTGAGGGCGTATCTTCTTATTTGTACTTGGTGAGTCGACTAAAGCTACAGGGTGCTGGGTGATAGGCCCAGGGCACCCCGGACAAGGGCCTGGTCCTGCCCAATGTTCTTTATCCACGACATGCGTGAAGATGCGCAGGATCTGAAGATCCCGCACATTGGCTGCAGATAGGAGCAGGGAAGAGCAGCAAAGTTCAGGGGGCCACAGTGAATCCAGACATAATGGCCTCTCTGGGGGTCATGGGGATGGGACCGGATCTAAGCAAGGAGGCTTCTGCCTGGGTTCAATCCTTGAGGGCAGGTGGGAGAGTCAAGGCCTGGCTTAGCTTGTGTGGAAAAGTTCCAGGGTTCCTGGATTCACTTGTCCTGCCGGACAGGGGGAGGTCATGGGAGGGGTTATGAATGTAAATGTCGTGTCCAAAGCGAACTGTTTCCCCTGGTCGAACCTACCTGGCATTTGCCAGGTTTCGAGGGAGGGGGGTCCCCAGGAGAGTAGAGAGACAGGCAGGACGATGGGGAGGCAGGTGAGAAGTGAATGGTCCCAAGACAGGCTCTTTGCCTTGATAGCTTTTATTCCACTGAATAGGAATGTCTTTATAGTTTTTGCTGATGATAAAAGCTTATTTGTAAAAATTCTTTCCCTCAGAAACATACGAAACAGAAGGTGGAAGTCCTCCATTAATCTCTCTGCCTCACCCCCTCATAACTACTCCTACTGGCTATATCTTTCCAGAATTTGTTTGGATAGACACACTCTATTTAATAATAATAGCTAAGATTTATTGAGTGCTTACTATGCGCAGGAATTATGCTAAGTGCTTCTACCTGGGTTTATACATTACAGCCTCACCAAAACACTCAGAAGAAACTGAGGCTCAGAGTTGGTAGTAATCGTTGTAGTCCAAATATAGTGGGTATTTCCTGGGTGCCAGCTGCCAGTCTAGGCACTTTACGTGCCATCTCATTTAACGTCTGTAGGAGCTAGTTGTCTGGGCGACTGCATGTGATAGGCGATCAGTAAATGGTGGTGGATACTCCCAACTTGGAAGTTTGAGAATCTCAGGTGATGAATCTGGGATTGTTCAGTGGACCTCGAGAATGAGAGGGGCTCTTGTCCCGAAACTCCTGAGCACTGAGGCAGGCAGCCTTCCCTGGAACTGGGAGATGCTGATTTTGCAACGGAAGATGTAAATTCCCACCTTGGTTTGCATGTGATTTACGCATATTTATTTATGAGTGTCTTTGATTGATGTCAAAGTGCCTCCGTGATTTTTCTGCCAACCTTCAGGGCCCTGCAGAGGGCATGGCTGGTGGGCACGGGCTGTAGGCTCTGAGTGTGCACGTGTGGGCTATTGGACGGGGTGAAAGTGACAGCTGTGGGTAGGTGGGCGGTGGCCGGAGGGTTGAGTTGTGGGCAGTCTGGAGCCCAGGGTTCTGGAGTGGGTGCTTTGGGCAGCTGGTATGAGTGGGGGGGGCGGGGTGCGTGTCAGTGTATGGCAGGGTCCAGATAAAGGGCTGGGGCAGAGTCAGAGCTTCAGACACTGGGGTGGGTGACTGATGAGCCTGTAGGTCGCCACCGTCTTGGAGAAGCCAGGGTGCAGCCAGCCAAGCTTTCTAGGTAGGAACTCAGACCCAAGGAGCTAGAGCAGGATCTTGGGTTCAGGGTAGGACACATGGTGGTGGAAGGCTTCCAAACAAAGCAGAGGATCAGAGGTAGGAAGGGGCCTCCCTCTAGAGTCCCTCCCCCTGGTGCTGCCCAGGGCGGGAGTCCCCTGCTTGGGTGCCTCCCGGGAGAGGGAAGGGAGTGCTGTCTGCAATCCAGGCCTGGGGAAAATCTGCCAATCAGCAAGAATATTCTGTGTGTGCCGGTTGTGCCCAGCCCTGTGCCTGGCACCACGGGGAAGACCAGTCTCAGCCTGCAAACCTTGGCAGGGGAGCTGGTGAGATAAGGAGGCAAGGGCAGGCCCCGGCCTTGATTGAAGGCTGCATGCCTGACACCGGGGCGGCACTTTCATCCATCACCTCCTTTGATCCTCAGCAGGATCAAAGGCAGTGGCTGTCTTATCTCCTCACAACAGAGGAGGAAGCAGAGACTCAGAGAGCTGTAGTGACTTGCCTGAGGCCACACAGCAAGTGAGTGGAAGAGTACAAACTTGAACCCAGCTCTGTCTCATTCCAGAGCCCCAGTTTACTTAGCCACTCAGCCAGTTTATTATGCCTCAACCAGGTATGAAGTAAAGATAACACCTACCTTGCTTAATTGTTAAATGAGCTCAAGGGTGTAGAGAGGTTAGCACAGAGGCTGGCACACAGTAAGTGCTCAGTAAGAGTGTCTTTTTTCCCCTTAAGTGGTAGAGCAAGGATTCTTAAATCCTGGTCCAGTGGACTCTACTGTTTGCATGCTACCATGGTTCTTGCCAAGGCTGATTGGGAGGGTGTGGGCATGGTTGGGGACAGAGCATGATCTCCTTTGTGGGTTGGGTGAGCCCTTGTCATGCATGGACACACACAGTCACCAGTGCATGGGAGGATCATCTGTCAGGCCCAACAGAGCCCCTATTGGCTCATGTTCTAGCTCTGGGTTGGGCAGGGACACTGACTTTGTCTAGTTAGGATTGCCTGGATGTGTGTGTGTGTGTGTGTGTGTGTGTGTGTGTGTGTGTGTGTGTGTACTTGGTGAGAGTCGACTGAGGAAGGAGACACAACTTCGGGGAGTGGGGGAGCTCTATCAGCAGACACTGGTAAGGGCCCTTTCTCATTTCCAGTGGCAGAGATTGGAATCAAATGAGGACGTGAACCACGTGAAGATGCGATGGAAATCACTCATGGCAGAAGGGACAGGGCACGGGCCCTGGGGTTGGAATGAACTTCATATGTATATCTCCCTTGGTAGTTATAGAGACAATATTGATGTGTATCTTCCAATGTTTGATGTAGAGGAGCAAAGGGGGAGCAAGATTCACTCATTCATTCATGCTTTTTTTTGAGGGAGGGAAATACAGAAAATTTCCTTTATATATATATACACACACATATGTGTGTATGTATATATACTATTAAGTATAATGGTATGGCATAGTGATTTGATATTTGCATACACTGGGAAATGACCACCATAATATCTAGTTACCGTTCATTACCATACAAAGTTACAATTTTTTTTTCTTATGATGAGAACTTTTAAAATTTACTCTCCCTGGCAACTTTCAATATACTACAATATTACTGACTGTAGTCACCGTGCTGTACCTTACACCTGCAAGACTTATTTATTTTATAGCTGGAAGCTTACACCTCTTTACCCCCTTCACCCATTTCGTTCACCCCCCAGCACCTCCACCCCTGGCAGCTGCTTTTCTGTTCTCTGTATTTATGAGTTTTGTTTTGTTTGTTCGTTTGCTTTGTTTTTCAGATTCCACAGTGAGACCATATGGTTTTTGTTTTTCTCTGTGTGACTTATTTTACTTAGCATAATGCCTTCCAGGTCCACATTCATTCATACATTAATTCAACAAATATTTAGTGCCCACTTTGTGCCAGGTACTATCTTACTTAGGTGCTGATGGCTAATGCTTATTGAGCACATGCTCTGTTTTCTAAGCATTTTACATTTGTTAAATCTTCACAACAACACAAGGAGTTGGGGAAGCCTGGGGAGACTGTTGGGCTCCCTTCCATTCCTCCAGCCTCTTTCCATCTCCCAGCCACGTTGGGGCACCTGACGTCTGCCACCTGGAAAGACCAGGATCCTCACAGTGGATGAAGCAGGGCGGTCCTGAGAACATCAAAGCTACCCAGTAGACTGAAGCTAGAGAGGGTGAGGTGCCTAACTTAATCCCATCCAGCCTGGCCTGCCTGAGAACTTCCTCTCCCCGGGGCTCTCAGACACATCTTCCCGTCTCCCCTCTACGGCTTAGCACCTGGCTCTCTCCAGCTCCCTGACTAGCTCAAGCCCTGTCCTCTGGGCTCTGCTCAGGGAGCCTAGTCTCAGCTTGGGGCTGAGGTTCCTGGCAGGGAGAAAACAAGGTTCCATTCCTGCTGTCTGATGGCACTGTCCCAAAACACTCCCTGTGCTTTGCTAACTGTGCTGGAGGCAGCATGGCTGGTGGTTACCCTGCCTGGTTCCCTCTGTCCTTTCCTTAATATAGTCAGTGTATAGGCCTCAGCCAGAGTGGGCCTCTTAGTTCCTGACCACCTACCTGTGTCTGTGGTCTAGGCTCCATTTTTGCCTCACTCTCTCCTGCAGGAAAAGGGACAGAGAAGAGGAAATAGAAAAGTTACTGGAAATTCAGAGGCCAAGGGAGGAGTCTGGTGCCTTAGTCAGTCTTTGGTGAATAAAGAAATCTGGCAAAAGGGGTTTTCTGGGTGGGATGAAAGGAAAGGGAGGTCTTATAATGATGGGCTTGCTAATCTGCAAATCATGACTCCACCCGTCTACCTATCCACCCATCCACTTACCTATCCATCCATCTATCTGTCTGTCCATCCACCCACCTGTTCATCTACCCACCCATCCATCCACTCTTCCCCCATTCACCTGTCTCTCCATCGGTTCATCCATCCATCCATCCATCCATCCATCCACCCACTCACCCACCCACCCATCTATCCACCACACTGCTGACTGAATGCCTATCATAGTCACTGGTTCAGTTATGCTTATCGAGGGCATGTGTTAGAGAGCTTTTCAGTGTTTATACATTCGTGACCCTTCTGTTTATGTATTTCCTCTCTCCACCTGCTTCTTAGAGAAGCTCCTTGAGAGGTGGGGCTCCCATCTCTATTGAACCCGTCAGAAATGCTCTGTCCTGGCTGTAGGGTTGTCAGCAGCTGCCAGGCTTGGGCACCCTGGGGCCCCGGGGAAATGGGCATCTTGCACGCCGCTCCTACCCCTCCTGGGCCGGGCTTGTGACCCTCATCGGGGTCCAGCCTAGAGGATGCTGTGCTGCTCCAGGGGCGGGGCCTTGCTGCTTGGCGGCCTGCCTGCGGCTGCTGCAGGAGCCACTGGCCCCTTTTGCCAGCACCCAGCTTGAGGAATGGTAGAGTTGTGTGGCTGTGGAGCCTCTCCACACTACTGTAGTTAAACAAACAGGCTGGGAAGCAGGGTCAGGGGCTGGCTGCCATGCTGGGAAGAGCAGGAGCCGAGGAGGAGCGGAGTGTGGACTCAGAGGGGTGGCCGGGTGAGCTCGGAGCTCAGGAGCTGCTGTGGAGCCAAGAGTTCAGGCCAATCGCCCCCCACCCCCCACCTGCCCTCCCTGCCAGGCCTGGCCAGGACAGCAGACGTGGGCGGCCAACGTCTGTGGGGTTGAGTTGGCCTGGCTGGAGGTAAAACTGCAGAGGAGGGGCCAGAGACAAAGACCCAAAGGAGCACAGAGTGACTCGGAGAGGCAGAGGGATAGAGAGATTGAGGTTCAGAGAGACAGAGAGAGAGACTCAGAAAGACAGAGACAGACTCAGGTGGGAGGAGGAAGGTGTGAAGGGCTGGGAAGAGAATGGCCAGGGGAGGGAAGTCCAGGGCAAGGGGAGAAAGCGGTGGGCCCAGGGGAACAACAGCTCTTCCAAAGGCAGGAAGTTTGGAGCTCATGAAGGGCCCCCTTCCTTGTGGATGGCACCAGCAGTGAACAAAACTTTTCCACTTGCTTAAGCTCATTCAAGCCTCACAATGGCCTGCTGAGAAGGACTTGGATGGGGGCGGGGATGGGCCCTGCTGTGGGGAGCAGTGGGGGAGGGGAGCTGCAGAGCCAAACTGGGACCTGGGGACTGGCCGTGAGGGGACCCGCGGGATGGAGGCAGGGTGGCGAGTGATTTAGAGACAGAGCCCCCGGCTGGGCCTGTGTCCCTCCAGTGACTGAGCCTTCCCTGGCTGTGCTCAGTGGCTATTTATGGACTTGGCTGGCTAGGACTTGATGCTCCTGCCACTGTAACAGTATTGCTCCTGGGAGGAAGAAGCTATCCAGAAGGCCTCTCTCTTGTCCCCTTTCTCCTGTCCCCAGACGGCCTGACTGTAGTCATGTGGGCTGTTGATGACTGCTAGCTGAATCTATCTCTGGGGATTGACGTTGGTGATTTGGTGGAAAAGGGGCACGTCGCCCAAAGTTCTGACCCCTCCCTGGGGGCGGCCTGCCTCCCGGGGGCTGGTCAGTTGGTGGGGGGGGGGGTGTGTAAAGGTCAGGTCCCCTTGCTTCACCTTGGGACGCTTGTGAAGGGCCATCCCAGCCCCAGAGCTCCTCCTGAGCCTGGCCCCTTTGGTGCGACTATATCACACGTCAGCTTCTTCCTTTGCCGAGTGCTGTTCCCCTGTCTTACTGTTGTTCTCAAGAGTGCATTCCGATAAGTCTTCATGCAAATTTCATGGTCTCAGAGAATTTCCAGGGAATTTCACCTGCAGCACTAATTCTAAGCTCGGGGCTCCAACCTGGGCTCAGCTCAGCTCCACTCTCCAGTAACCTTGTCTTTGTTTTAATCCTCTCCCCCATCAGATAGGGCTGGATTCTGCATGCTGGTGTCTGTGTATATCTGGGAAAAGTCGGGGCAGGAGGGGATGTCCAGGTAGCCACCTCCATCCTGGGCAGAAACCCCCTCCCCAGCCCCAGGAGAAAAATCACAGGGAACTTGCCACCTGGCTCATGGGAGGTACTCAGCAGTTTTGAAGAGGATGATTTTGGTGCCCGTCTGCTCTCATCAGAGAGGCAGGAGAGCATAGTGGTTAAGGGTCTGGAGCTGGACTGCCTAGTTCCACGGCAGCCTGTCAGTCAGAAGCTGTGTGACCTTGGGTGATAAGGGCGAAGTGACCTAACAGATGTATAAAAGTACTTAGCACACAGGTGGCCCGTGAATGTTCACTATCGTGTTATTTTTGTTACTCGTAGAACAACATCTGAACCTGTAGGTTGGTGAGGCTGCACAGCCCACGTCTAAGAGATGCATACACATGAGGCATGCAGTTACTTCCTTACATCAGCGAGGGGTCTCGTGTGTTATCCAGCATGCCTGTAACCCGTGCTGTGCAAAGCCCTCACTTTGCAGACGAGGCCGAGCAGGCGGCCCAAAGCCACATGGTGCTTCCAGGCTTAGGGAGACCTAGGCTCTGGTGTCCAGTTCCTAGGCTAGGCTCGAGTGTCTTTTCTCCCGCATCCTTGGGGTCCTGGCTCAGGGGACTGGGCAATGCCCCAGCAGTCTTAGTAGCATCTGCAGGCAGTGGAGCTATGCCTGCTCAGGAGTGGGATTATCTCAGAGGTGACAACTGCTTCAAGATCATACCCTTGACCCCGGTTCTGTCTGTCACTGGGGGCCAGGGACTGGCCTCTTTGGGTCTCTAAGCGATCAGATGAGAGGTCACTGAGGTTCTAAGGATTAGCCCCTGGCACTGTGCCTGCTGCCCAGTTAGTGTCTTCAGGGGTCAGTCAATTTTAAGTAATAATACCAAACAATAACAGCCAACCCTTACCCTGTACTCCTGCTACGTCCTACCTTCTTTCCTCCTCACGGTGATCCAGCAAAGGAAGATTTGCTCCTTCGACGGTGACCACTCAGTTCCAAGCCCCACCTCTCCATGTCTGGCAGTTGCCTCTTACCTGGTCTTCCTGTTTTCACTCCTGACCCTCCAGAGCTCCGCTGTCCCTCACAGTGTCCCCATGTCGCTAGTGGGCACTTGGAATGGGACCAGTCCCTACTTGCAGATAGGCTGCAAGTACAAAGTACACACTGGATGTCAGAGACTTGGTATGAAAAAAAAAATACATAAAATATCTCTAATCATTTTTCATATAGATATATTAAGATGATAATATTTTGATGAAGTAAAATATATTACTAAGATGAATTTCACTGTTTCTTTGCTTTTTTTTTTTTTTTTTGCAAGTGGTGGTTAGAAAATTATAAATTACGTGTGCTTGCATTGTATTTCCGTTGAACAGTGCTGCCCCAGAGTCTGTTGTTGACATAACAACCAGAAAGATCCTTTAAAATCTTGGATGGATCATGTCCCTTTTCTGCTTACAACCTTTAAATGCTCCCATTTCACACAGGATGAAAATGAAGTGCTCACCATGGCTTTCAGGGCCCTGGATGAATGACCCTCTAGCTGCCTTGCAGATCTTTTTTCCTATTATCTTCTCCCTTGTTTCCTTGTTCCAGTCACACTGACCACCTGGAAGTCCTTAAATTTGCTAAGCTCATTCCTACCTCAGGGCCTTTGCACTTGCTATTTCCTCTGCCGGGAGTGGCTTCCCCACCTCTTCACATGCTCATTCCCTCATTTGATTCAGATTTTTGTCCAACCTGGCTAAAACACATGCCTTCTAGTTCCTCTCTCATCCCTTGGGCAGAGCATTTACCTTCATGTAAGTTACATGATTGATTCAGTTGGTTACATTTTGATTGTTTGCCCAGTTAGAATGTAAGCTTCATGAAGCAGGGATTTGGTCTGTCTTACTCATCAAAATTCATCCTAGAGCTAGACCCAGAATAGAAGAGATGGTCAATGAATCTTGGCCGAGTGACTGAAAGTCACCAATGGCAAAACAGATCCAGAAAGATGAAATTGTGCCCAAGGTCACACAGCCAGGCAGGGACAGAGCTGGGACTAGCTGAGGACTGTCTGAAGCCAGATTCTATAACTCTGTCCACTACAGGTCCGGTCTGCAAGCATCTCTCTTTCCCCCTTGGTCCCACTCAGGAAATACAGTTGTCACGTTGAGGAGAGGGGACCTGACTGTGGAGAGGCACCAGACTGTTTTTCTGGCATCTCTGATTTTCTGAGTGCTGGAGACTTCCATATACAGGGACTCCGCCGTCCATTGTTCGTTCCCTTCCCCATGCATCCAGACTCACAGGCCCAAAGAAGACCCTGGGGTGGGGGGGAGGGAAACAGGACTATAGGGGATGGGCGTGTGGACTTCCCAGGGCTCAGGCAAGAGCACTGTGCTTCTAGGCTATGACACTGCTTAGTATTGTGCCTAGTGCTGAGTGTGGGGTACAGGAAGCAGGTTGTGACCATGAGTGAGGAGACCAAACCTCACAGACCTTGGGTTTGGGCAGAAAGGAGAAGGGAAGAGAGAAAGCCTAGAAGCCCAGCATGGGGGCTGGAGCAAATTGCAGGGCCCTCTGCCCAGTGAGCCACCCTGTAAGGATCTCTGCTGCTTTGGCACCTGGGGTGGCTCAGGTGTGTTGAGGTTGCCCTTGACCCACTGGCCCACCCACAAGGGGGTGAGAGTGCTCTCTGCGCTCCGACTAGTTTTCCTATCAGCCGTATTCCTTAGAAGGGGCACTTGGGTGGCTCAGTTGGTTAAGCGTCTGCCTTCGGCTCAGGTCATGATCTCACAGTCCGTGAGTTCGAGCCCCGCGTTGGGCTCTGTGCTGACAGCTCAGAGCCTGGAGCCTGCTTTGCATTCTGTGTCTTCCTCTCTCTGCGCCTTGCCCGCTCGTGCACACACACTCTCTCTCAAAAGTAAATAAACATTAACAACAAAAAAAAAAAATAAAGGGCACCTTGTTCAGAATGAGTAGGACTTTGGAGCCCGGGATGCTGGTCTGTCTTTGCTTGGGGAACTCCTACACATCCCTCCAGTCCCAGCTCAAATGCCCTCTCCCTTGTCCAGAGCCCCTGACTCTCAGGCAGACTTAGTTCCGCCCTCTTCTGAGCACCCAAATAGCTCCTTGTTCCTACAAGTGTGTAAGCATTCCTTGCTTGCCTTGTAGTTGTTTGCTTTTATGACAGCCTCTCCTGCCTGACGGCAAGCTCCTTGAGGGCCAGGTCTGTCTTTGTTTATTTCTGTGTTTCCAGCCTGAAGCTTGGTGGTGAATAAACTTTTACCACCACCACCACCACCTTCGTCATCGTCATCAGACCTGAAGCCTGTTGATGTGCTCTTGGCACATGCTAACTACTTCCTCTACAGAAGACCATGTAATCCTCACTGTGACCCCATACAACGAGGCGGGGATTTTATCATCCCCATTTGAGGAAGTGGAGGCTCTGTGAGGCTCTCACGGTGGCACTGTCAGTAAGTGCAGAGCTGGGACTTGAACCCTGATCTTCTGACCCCAAGGCCAGTATTCGCTCTGCTTTAGGGGACCAAGGGGTGAAATGACCCTCTCTTCTCTATGGTCAGTCATTCAGGTGAGGCTGCAGGCGGCTGTGGGGAGCTGGGTGGCAGAGGGAGTGCGGTGGTTCCTGAGGCTGAAGCACAGGGTGTGTGTAGGGGTCAGAGGAGGTGCAGGGGGGGATGGTCAGAGGGAAGGCCTGGGGCACACGGTGAGTTGGACTCAGGCCTTGCTGAGTTTGAGGTGCCTGTGAACTATCAACATAGAGATGCCCTGTGGGCTGTTGCATCCATGGGTCTGGAGCTGGGGGGCCGTCTACTCTGGGGAAGGAGGTTTGGGGTTATTGGCATCAGGAGAGATGAGTCTGTGGGCAAAGGGGGAGATCCAGGGAGAATGTGGTGTGGGAAGAGGAAAAGGTCAAGAATTCTGGGGACCCCTTCATTTAAAGGGTTCATTGAGGGAAAGGATCTCACGTAGGAGCCTCAGAAGGACTAACAGTAGAGGGAGGATCAGGGCAGAGGACTTCCTCCAAAATGTGAGAGGGCTCTGGAAGTATTTGTAGAACGAATGAATGAATGAATGAGTGAATGAATGGACTAATGAGTGAATGAATGAATGAGTAAAGGAATGAATGAATGAGTGAGTGCAGATGGAAAAGATTGGTAATCCCCCCACCGGCCCCCCACCCCCTCAGCCCTGAGCCTTGTGATTATCTGTTGATGACTCAGAATCAAGCCTTCTTCTCTCTCCCCAGGACACTCTCGCTCTTTCTTCTCCCCTCCTGGCCCTGCCCTCCGCTCACCCCTTCCTCAGGGAGCTAAGAGAGGATTGCTGTCCCTACATCATAACTAGGGAAACTGAGGCCAGAGTGGACCAGACACGAGGCACCCCGGGTCTTAGTGCAGGTGTATTCTGGGGCACGGGTAGCATTTCCAGAGAGGGGGGCTACCAGAGGGGTGGGGCATCTCAGGGGCTTCTGAGACCTCATCTGTGGCCTGGGGATTCTCATTCTGTGGTCATGGAGATCCCACCGGCACCTGGGGGGCTCTTGGAGATCAACCTCCTCATTTTATAGATGTGAAGATCAAGGCTCAGGGGAGAAGAAACTTGCCCAAGTTCATAGTCACAAAAATAATAATGCCCAGCTGCCATTTTTTGAACAACTACTATGTGCCAGCGGTGTCACACCTATTCTTTGGTTTATTCTCACCATTTCCTTAGTGGTCTCTGATTTTGTAGATGAAGAATCGGAGGTTCAGAGAGGTAAAGCGATTTGTCTAAAGTCACACAGTAGGTGGGGCTTGGGCCAAGATTCCGATCCAGATCAGTTTAACATCAAAGCTTGTGTTACACCTGACCCTCTGTGGCCTCCCAAGTCCCAGAACCTGGTCTCCTGTATCCCAGACCAGAAAGTTTTCTCTACTGGCTTGCAGCTTCTGCAGGACTCAGACAGTGTTTCTGAGGAGGGAAATAACAGTCAGCAAAATGGAGGGAGCGCCAGTGTCTGGCCTTGAGTGCTGGACGTGCACAAAGCAAATGGGAGAAGGAAGAGAGCAGCTCCCCCTGCCCCTACCCCTGCCCCGTGGCCCAGCCAGGCAGGCCCCCAGCAGCCTGGCTCCCTCCCTCCCTGTGGGCTGGGGCTGCCTCTCCGCCTCTGCCTGCCCGCCTGATCGGGGGCAGAGCTGGCTTCATGTATTATTAATAGCACTGCCAGCCTTCCTGTTTTCACGCTGATAAACCTGCTGGGGAGGGTGGGTGGGAGGGAGAGAGCAAGGTGGCAAACCCGGAGCTCGAGGGCCCCTCCCCACTCAGCGCTCAGCGGAGCTGCTCTGCGGGGGCTGGCCCAGCCCCAAGCCTCTGAAGTTGGTTTCCAGAGCATCCCCATCTGAGCCCACAGGGGGAGACTGGGGCTGTGTGCAGGGAATTCGTGTGGAAGGTGGGCCTCCCTCCCTTACTCCTCTAGGATTCCAGGGGCTCCAATCACCTTGGCCTCTCCAGAGGCAGATGTGCTCATAATCCAGGTGGCCACTGGGCTCAGGGTTGAGGATTCAGGTGTGTGTGTGTGTGTGTGTGTGTGTGTGTGTGTGTGTGAGAGAGAGAGAGAGAGAGAGAGAGAGAGAGAGAGAGAGAGAGAGAGACTAGTTCCCAAGATTCCCTGGGGCAAGGGCTAAACATGGACCTCAGGCCAAATCTGAGCTGGTGTCTCCCTGCCCCCCACCCCATAGCCTAATCGGTTTCCCTTCTAGAGCCTAACTTGAGGGCCAAGGGCTGGGTGTAGAGGGAGCTGGCCCTGTCAGGGACTGGGGTGGGGTGAGGTGGATGGAGGCCATCCTTCTGAGCCCACCCGCAGGCTGAGGTCGCTGTGTGGGCCCGCAGGTCCCAATTACACATCTCTTCCCAAGTTCTTGTTCAGCGATGTCACTTTGGTGGTTTGAAACTGGCCTTGGTGGGAGTATTTACCCTACAGAAATAGACAAATGTTGCACATCACCCCCACCCCCCACCCCCCTCCAGAACCTATTGGTAGACTTTTACTAGCACAGTCCCGACGCTGGTATGGAAGCCTCTTCTCTAACCTCAAGCATGCCTGTACTTCCGTCTTTAACTTCTGCCCAGGTTGCTCCCTAGAATTCTTTTTTCCTTGTCTGTCAGTTTTCATGAATGACAATACAAGCAGTGATAACGATGGCTAGCATTTACTGTGTGCTTCTTAGTTATGTTCTGGGTCTGTTCAAAGGAACTTACAAATTCGATTCATCTTCACAGCCATCCAGTGAGCAGGCACTATATTATGTCCATTTCACAGATGAGGTAACTGAGGCACAGAGGTGGAGGAACAGCTGAAGTCACACAGCTGGTGGATGGCGGCGCTGAGACCCACAGCTGGCTCCGTGGCCTCTGCTGCCAGCTCTCGTGTGGTTTCCGCATGGCTGCGAGAGCCACTTGTGGGCGCCTGCTATCCCGGCTCCCAGACCTCCCTGGCTGACTTCCTCTGTCGTCTCCCAGGGGCTGTGCTTCGAACACTTGGAGCCGCTCTTCCCGAGTCTGGGTTTCTCCTGCCCCTCCCCAGACTGGGAGCTCCTTGAGCACAGCGCCTGGATCTGATTCACCTGGTGCCCCCAGTACCTGACCCAGGAGCAGGCGCCCAGGGCACCTGGTAAATGAGCCACTCATGGAGGTAATCACAGGGACCCTTGGGCACAGTGCTCGGCATCCTGTACATACTTGTTTGTACACTCCGGAAGGGCATTTATGGTGGTTGGGGGTGAGGCTCAGCCACCCAGCTAAGTTTGTACTAGTGCCTTCCGTATGCCAAGCTCCGCGTTAGGAACTGCGGATTACAGTGACAAGCATGACAGACAAACGTCTTTGTCCTCCAGGAGCTTTTGTTCTCATGGGGGAGGCATGCAATGAACAAGATACATATAATATAAAGCATTTAGTGATACATGCTAAGGAGAAAAAAATAAAGTGGGGAAGGGGGATGGGGAGTGTCTAGGAGGAGGTTGAAATTTTGATGAGTCAGACTTCTCTGAGAGGGTGATATTTAAGGAAGGGAGGGAGCGGGGCGCCTGGGTGGCTCAGTCCGTTAAGCTCCGACTTTGGCTCAGGTCACGATTTCACAGTCCATGGGTTTGCGCCCTGTGTCAGGCCCTGTCTGGGTAGCTCTGTGTCCGCAGTTTGGGGCTGGAGCCTGCTTTGGATTCTGTGTGTGTGTGTGTGTGTGTGTGTGTGTGTGTCTCTCTCTCTGCATCCCTCCCCCCCACCCCCGCATTCTGTCTGTCTCTCTGTCTCTCGAAAATAAATAAACGTCAAAAAAAATTTAAAAAAAGGAAGGGAGGGAGCTAGCTGTGCTGCTTATGGGGTGGGAGAGAGCATTCTAGGCAGTGCAAAGATCCTGAGACAAGAACTTACTGGGCGTGTTTGAGCAACAAGGAGGCCGTTGTGCTTGGAGTAAGGTGAATGGAAAAGAGAACAGGTCAGAGTATTGGAGCTAAGAGAAGCAGGTGGAGGAAAGGAAAGGCTGGTGGGAGTTACATGGAGGGGAGGCACAGAGAGGGTCATGGTGGGCAGTGGCTTTGTCCTCTGCCCAGGAAAGGGACAGATGTGAGGGAAGGCATAGGAGAGCGCTCTACTTTCTGTAGCTAAAAACAGTCTTGTAATCTTGACTGGGTTTTTTTTGCAGCTTGTAGGCCCAGATGCAGCACCGAATTGCCTCAGTTTCCCCTCTAGCCTCCTACTAGCTGTTCCCCTGTCCTGACCACAAGAAAGTCCTGCCCACTGCTCCTCTGGGGTGGCACCTCCTTCTCCTCGGGTTTCTGCTGCCCACTCTGCCTGCCACCTCATATCTTGGGGAAGACTTATTCCAAGATCAGGTTCATTAGGGGCTAACCACGCAAGCTTCTGCCTTTCAGCCACTCCCCTCTGTGCTTCTGAGGTCCAGCCTCCAGGCACAGCCTGCCCCAGAATGATACAACTGTCTTCCCAAAGATAGGGAGATCCAGCGTTTGGAGAGGCTGGCAGTACCGAGACGAGGTTGTAAAGTGTGAAAGAGCCTTGCAGGCGAGGGGAGGTTGTGAGTTCAGTGGGGGTAGGGATGCGGCAAGGTCTCCTAATCCTAATTATCAAGAGTCTAGGCCGGCTGAGTGGAGGTGACGCCTGGGCGGCGGGGGCGGGGGGTGGGTTATGTGGACTGGATTTATTCTTCCGATCCCACACCCCACCCCAGAGCCCTAAGTGCTCAGCCTCGTAAATAAAACCTACCTAATAAATCTCCCCTGTAAATTTTCTGCGTAGAATTTCATTACTTGTCTCGTTTCCAGTCATTAGGTTTTAGTCCAATTTGGAGTTGCCCCGATGGCTGTGTAAATCATGCCTGCACTCTGGGGAGCGTGAACTCTGGGGAGAGATCACGCCTTGCCTGTCGGGGTGACAGCTTGAGCCTGGAGATCGGGACCCTGAGCAGTCGCCCGTGGGGTGTCAGCTGTTCTCAGCAAGCTCCTGCTGTCCTCCGCACCTTGGGAAAAGGGGAAGGAGATAACATTAAGTGAGCACCTTACGTGCGCTGGGAACTTTACACATGTCATCTTGAACCCTCACACAAGCCCCACAGTGTGGGAACTACTGTTTCCGTCTTACAGAATCGGACTGAGGCTCAGAGAGGGGAAGTGACTTGTCCAAGGCTGGTCTGCCTGGATGGTCTGCCTTTGAGCCCAGGTTTACCTGACTTCAGATCCATTGCATCCACTGCCTCCCAGCTTCATGGATGGAGGAAGCCGTGGAGAACCTAGCACAATGCAGCCTCTTCCATGAAGTGCTCCTTGGTTACCAGCGGGAGTCAACCCCTCTGTCCTCTGTTGCCCCGTATGAACTTTGAAAGATGTTGGGAACTTTTATCACATCCAGTGGCCTTCCATGACCTTTCATGTGCTGTGTTCTCTAACACATGGCTCCCCGGGCTTTTGATTCATATCCCTTTGCACACCTGTAATTATACATCCAGTTCTGTGATTGTCAGGTTATTGTCTTTCTTCCCTTTTAAAACGTAAGCTCCGTGAGGGTAGTGACCACATCTGTTGGCTTACCAGTGCATTGCCAGTATCTGGTACAATATATAGCACGTAATAGGTAATCAATAAATTGTTCATTGAATAGACAGATGAAATAATAAATGAATGAAGCAGTCACTCCAGGATGGGGAAGAAGGTGTCGATATACCAGTGTCTCCATTGTGCAGGTCAGTTAGGGTCCCAAAGCCCAGTGGAGGTCTGTGTGGGCAGGGAGGATTCTGCCGCCCCATGCCCAGCCCCTGACTCAGTGCCGGTCTCAGTTCTCACGCCAACTTCAACCTTTAGCCCCAGACCCAGCTCAACGTCCAACCCTAGCCATAGCCCCTAACTCAGCTCTGACTCTGGTCTCAGCCCCAACTGGAACACACATCCAACCCCAACCTCAGCCTCACTACCAGACCTCAGCCCCATCCTAAATCTGATCCCAGCCTGAATTTCAACCATAACCTTGCCCCCAGTTTCAGCTGAGTCCAGCTCCAACCTTAACCTCAAGATCACTAGCCTTGGGACAGCGGTGGTTCCTTCTGGCCCATGGGTCGGGAGCAGCCATGGCCACCGGACGGTGGTCGTCCCAGCGGTCTGCCATATTTCGCCCACTGCCTTAGAGAGGTCGCAGACCTGTTGGCTCCTTGTGGGGTCTCAGTAATAGTTTCTCATTGCTGTGTTGTGGTTACAGTTTGCAAACCACGTACACATTTGTCAGCCTACCAGATCTTCGAACAGCTTGAGAAGTGTGCGTTTCTTTATGTTACATGGGAGGAAATGGGAGATTATTAAATGCTCTAGCTGGTTTGTGGCAAAGAGGGTGCTATAAACCAGCTCTTCTTACTCTGAGTTCCAAGCTGTCCCTAGTTCTCCCTGACCTGCTGGGAAGATGAGAGGGACTCTTGGTTCTGTGGTGTGTGTGTGTGTGTGTGTGTGTCTAAAGGAAGCAGGGACCACCCTGGGGTGGCCTTCACTAAGGGATGTGACAGAAGCAATCTTAGTATTTCCCACCCTGAGTTTAGGAGAACTTGAAAGGAGAGAAGGCTGAGGACTATGGAGGATCTCAAAGAGAGTGTGGATGGGGTTGAGGAGTGTTTGGTTAGGGTCCTGGCAGGAGGCAGAATTCCCTTCAAATGGTTTACATGTACAGACTATAATGGATGGGCTACTTACAAGGCATGGGTGGAGTTTATTTTATTTTATTTTTTCTTAAGTGTTTATTCTTGAGAGAGAGAGACAGAGACAGAGCGTGGGCAGGGGAGGGTCAGAGAGAAGGAGACACAGAATCCGAAGCAGGCTCCAGGCTGTGAGCTGTCAGCACAGAGCCCGACATGGGGCTTGAACCCACGAGCCATAAGATTGTGACCTGAGCCGAAGTTGGACGCTTAACCGACTGAGCCACCCAGGCGCCCTGGCATGGGTGGAGTTTAGGAAGCAACAGGGGATGGTGAGGTCCCAGAGGCTGGTAATAGTCTGAAGCCTTTGCAACCTTTAGGGCTGATGCAGCAAGGTGGGGGAGATGGGCTGTCACAGCCCAGGAAGGGCTGGTGCTGTGGAGGACGGATGCCTGGTGCAAACTGTAGTCACGGAGAAACATAGCCACTGCCAAAAATGTTGCCCAGGAAAGAGGGGGTGGGGAAGGAATCCCTGACCTCCTCTCCCCCCTCCCTGTAATCTCTGCCGGTGTCTCCCACCAGCTGAACCCCACCTAGGGGCACCCAGGCCATGCAGTGTGCTGGGGTCAGCCTCCCAGGGCACAAAGCGGGGCTGAGAAGGGCAGGGATTGAATGTGGAGCAGGGGATCAAATGGCGAATAAACAGCACGAGGAGCAAGAGAGACCGAGGAGCAGGTCGTCAAGGAGAGACAGACAGACAAAGAGAAACTGAGCGAGGTGGAATGTGTGTGAGAGAGGCAGTGAGAAAGGGCTCAGCCTGTTTGTCTGGGCAGGTCTGCTGAACCCAAATCCGGCTCATCTGCGTCTCCTCAAATAAACTTCTGGGAAGTGAATGCCTGAAGCTGGCAGAGTGCAGAGAAGTCAGCAAATATGTGTGCAGTGAATTCTAAGCCTTCTGTTCCCAGCTCCTGGGAAGAGCAGCAGAGTCTTGGGTGTCCCTCCCCCCCCCCCCGCCCCCCGCCCGGCATCCCAGTCCCCTGCCTTATTGCTCTGATCCTGGGAATGGCCCCCACCACGGGTGCATGGAAATAAGGAGAGAAATCTCGCACTTAGCAGATCTGGGGTCCAGAGAAATACAAGTAACACTGAGCAGTGAAGCTTATCTCTGAAGTTATGCAAGCCTTCACATGCACGATTTGATGGCACCCTCCTAACACCTCCGTGAGGCATGCTGGGCCAGGATTGTTGTTCCATTTTATAGGCAAGGAAACTAAGGCTAATAGGGAAGGGACTTTCCCAAGGCTGTTATGAGTTAGTGGTGGGCTATTGATTAGGACCTCACACTGAGCCCTAGCCCAGGCCTGGACTGGCCCTGAACCTGGCCCAGCACTAACCCCTGAACATGGCCTCACACTGAACCTCACATTATCTGGGCCAAGAGGTCTTGGTGGCCCAGGGTACCCTCGAGTGTTTTCATACTAATTCTGCTGTGGACAGACTCCTGGAATACCCTCGAGGCTTGGAATTTTTCCAAGAGAAACTTTTACTAAAAAAAGATCACTATTATTTTTGAAACATATTCTGTACTGGGCACCACGCTAAGCACTATGCTTGAGTTATCTCATCTAATCTCCTCAACAATTGATCATTTTGGTACTATTATTATCCTCGCTTTTCACATGAAGGAACTGGGACTCTGAGAGGTTAACGAGCTTTACAGCATCCCTCAGCTAGTTCCTGGTGGAGCTAGGATTCAAATCTGGGGGTGGCCTGTGATAGAGGAGACTGGAGAGGGTTGCCTTCCTGCACCCCCAGGGGAAGGAGAGGAGGTCCAGAGGACCTGTGGGTCATGGAAAGAACATTCTCAGTCCTTCCTCAGACAAAGTATATGTAGTCCTTACACTGTTGGGCACAGTCCACAATGCATGGACATGTGTACTAGTCAGGGTCCTCCAGAGAAACAGAACAATAGGATATATTGAGATACACAGAAAGAGATTCATTATGAAGCTTGGCTCACATGATTATGGAGGCTAAGAAGTCCCATGACCTGCTACCTGCAGCCTGGAGGCCCAGGAAGTCCAGTGGAGTAGTTCTAGTCCAAATCCAGAGGCCTGAGAAGCAGGAGAGCCAAGTCTAAGTCTGAAGCACTGATGTCTGAAGGCAGGAGAAGACGGATGTCTCAGCTCATCAGAGAGCAAATTCGCCCTTCTGCCTTTTTGTTCAATTCAGGCCCTCGATGATGGGTTGGATGAGGGGTGATGTCAGCTCCCCCCCTCCCACCAGGTGACGGTGATCTTCTCTATTCTGTCTGCTGGTTCAAACGCTAATCTCTTCTGAGAATGCCCTTGAAGACATTTCTAGAAATAATGTTTTACCAGCTATCTGGGCATCCCTTAGCCCAGTCAAGTTGACACATGAAACTAACCATCATAGGACGCTACACACTTGTGAGAGATATATGTCTGCCTTCCAAGAGAAGGCACTGATGTGTGTCAGGAGCCTTTCTACCCACCTTTGCAGTGCCATGCACAGTGCTAGGCCTGGGAATGGCCAATTAAAGCCTCAGCTCAGAACTGCGAGGAGAAGAGATAAGCAGAGGACACTGTCCAGAAATGCTGGACCAGGGCTGAACCCCAGGAAGAGCTCAGGTCTCTTGCAGGCATCTAGTCCCTCAGGCAGCCCTTTCCGGGGTCTCCTTGTGCATCAATAACTCCCTTCCTGTGTCCTACCCCCTAGAGAGTCCCAGGAAGGAGAAGGGGACTCAGAATTTCCACCCTTCTATCTGTAGGGCAGTGTGAGATGTGGAGAGGCTGAGCTTGGAGACCTGGCATCTTTATGCTTATGGGCAAGTTCCTCACCCTCTCTGGCCAGTTTTCTCACATGCAAAGGGAAGCAGCGTGCTTCAGTGATTCCCGGGATCCCTGCACACTGATTTCCCCCGCTGGTCCTCCAGCCCTGAGCCCTGCAGCATCTCCTTGACTTGCTCCTCCCCACCCTTCTCCAGCCTCTGGGCAGAGACTCTGGCCATGGTGCTGAAGGCGGCCATGGCCTCTACACGGGCTTGGAGGTATGGAGGTGAGCAATGTACCCATCCCAGGATTTGTGAGGGCAGAGGAAAACTACCTTAACTGAGCGCCTGCTATGTACCAGCCTCTCTGCTCTTCACTTTACCTTCGTTGTCACACTGGCTGGTCACAGTGTCCCTTGGAGGAAGAGATTATCATGGGGAAACTGAGTTTCAGGAGTGTGGGTCCCACAACCTTCTAGAAAGCAGAAATCCAACTCTCCTGACTTTGGATTTCGAGTAGCCTTGGTTCCCAGAGATGGTCCTGGGACAATTAAGGGCAGCTGAAAAAACAGTGACACGCAGAAATGGTTGATAAAACTGTGAAGGAACGTCTGTTGGCATTGGTTCTGAGCCCGCGGCCAGAGATGAATGATTGAAACACCAGGCTTGTTAAAGCGAGAGCACGTTTGATTTCTCTCCCCTGCACTGCATGCGATTTCGCTGGAGGGAAGTTAGCAATCAGCTAATTGACATTGAATTAACCATGAAACTCAGCCCGTGCCTTCTCTCTGAAGCGCTCTCCAGCAAGACTTTATCAAGGCTTTGAATTATTGATTATTACTTATAGCTCTGATGGGGTGATTTACTTTTATTTGTTTTCACGTTGGGTGTCCTTCATAAGTGTCCCTGAGAGTGGGAGGCACCCAGACAGCAGGGCTTTTTACCTGAGGAACAGGGGAGAGTCTAGGGACAGAGGTCTGGAGAGTCCCTTCTGCCCCAGAGAAATGAACCTGTTCTGGTCAAACCATGGAACTTTTGTTTTTTGTTTTTGGTGCAGTTACTGTAGCAAGGCCTAGCCTAATCTAACAGGGACTCTGAGGGCTGGCTTCCTTCCCAATTCCTTATGATACCAAGCTTAGAATCTGAATGAGCTGTGTCCCTACCCCTGCCATCTGAACTCTGTCTGTAAAGACTCTTACTGGATGTCTATTTCAGCTCCTTCAGATACCTGAATTCTTTCATAGCACCCAAACCAAATGGCTTTCTGGACTCTGCCTGCATATTCTGCATATCCTCGAGGCAGGGAATCCACTCTCTCCTGAGTCAATCTTTTCAAACGTGCTCAGCTCTCGACTGTCTCCCTTGTCCGTGTAAGTTCCACTTGTCTGGGAGGACTCTGCTCCATGGAGCCCCACAGAGTAGTTTCATTCTTTTCTGTCCCATGACAGCTTTTTAAGAATCTGAAATTAGATATCTGAAGCCGCTCCTCTTCCAGGCCAAACATGTTTTCAACTCTTCCTCACAAGACTAGATTTCCAGCCCCATCTTTGATTTGGTCTCCTCTTTTCTTGGGAATCCATGTGTCTTGGAGGCTCTGAAAACACAACACCTAGAACTGATACAGCACTCTAGATGTGGCTGGAGAGTGGTCGAGCTCTCAGAACCATCAGCTTCTTCAGGTTGGATGTTAGACCTTTAATGATGCAGCCCAACTGAGATGGATGGCTTCATCCTAGGGCAGAGGCATGTACTTCTCATTGAATTCACGTGCTACTCATATTTCCCAGCTTCCTTATGGCCAGGCAGAAGAACCATGTGACCAATCTGGCCAATGGTCTATGAGCTGAAGTGAAATGTGACATACAGGAATGAAACATTTAAGAGTTGGTGAATGACATTCCAGCTCTTTTTCCTCGCCATGGTGACCTGGAAGCCTTGTGTTCCAGATGGTGTTGCTGTAAGACACAAGCAACTTAGATCAGATGCCACATTAGAGATGGGCAGCACACATGGGCAGATGTCATGTGGAGATAATGTGCTCTACAGGGGTCACTCCAGGCAAATGTCATTGTGCCGATGCACACCGATTTTGAATGCCTAATGTCCTTGTGGAAGAAAAGAAGAGAGGGAGCTTACATATTTGAGCACCTACTATGTGCAAGCTATAAATGATATCTAGTTTGTTTCTCACAATTCTGTGGGATAAAGATTATTCGTATTTGAGAGATGAGGAGACCGAGGCCTAGAAAGTGTGTGAGCTGGGAACTTGACTTTAAACACTGCCTGCTTTTAATCACCACCAGACTCCCAAGACGTGCCCTCGGCTCAATCTCTCATTGTCCTTCACCTTGACACATGCACCATTTCCTTTCTTTCCTAAAATATTTCAGAATCGTGAGGCACTGTGGTATGTTTCGAGCCTCAGTTAACCCTCCTGAATTTGGGGATAACACTAGTACCTACTTCTTAGGGTTGTCCTAAGGATTAATTGAGTTGACATGCATAGAACCGTTAGCACAGAATTAACATTATTTAAGTGTTAGTTAGTCATATAGTAGTAGCCAGTATACATGGGGTACTGTGTGTACTATGTGCCAGATATATTGCCAAGTGCTTGCTTCATTTTATTTAATCCTCAAAATGACCCTTGAGGCAGGTGTTAGCACCCTCGTTTTCAGCTGGGGAAATTGAGGCTTTAGAGAACTTGAGTGAATTATCCAAGTTCACATGCTGAGGCAGTGGCAGTGTAGCACTCTGAATTTTGGTCATCTGAGGTTAAGGCTGTGCTGTGTGAGGTCAGAGCAGAAGAATAATAATAAGATGGGAATAACTTCTATGTACTGAGTGGTTATTACATGCCAGGAACAGTGCTCCTGTATATAATCTTAATTTTCAAAACTGTCCTCTCTGAGGCAAGTCCTGTAATGAGCTGAGTCTTTTGACACGAGAGACAGAGTAAGCGAGAGTAGGTAACTTACTCAAGATCTCCCGACCGGGACATTGCGGTGGGGATCTGGACCCATGTTGTTGACAGCTCTTGCACTCACCCAAGTAATCACCTTAATAGCAGGGAACGTGTGCATGTTACCTCCTCCGACTGTGATGGGATGCTTGGATTAAAAAATGCATTGTAAGGGGCGCCTGGGTGGCTCAGTCGGTTGAGCGTCCGACTTCGGCTCAGGTCATGATCTCGCGGTCCGTGGGTTCGAACCCTGCCTCGGGCTCTGTGCTGACAGCTCAGATCCCGGAGCCTGTTTCGGGTTCTGTGTCTCCCTCTCTCTCTGACCCTCCCCCGTCATGCTCTGTCTCTCTCTGTCTCAAAAATAAAAAAAAAATAAACATTACAAAAAATGCATTATAACACTGTATGTTAACCGTACTGGAATTAAAATAAAAACAAATCATACCGAAAGCAAAAGAATTCAAGAAGTTTTAAGAGGAAGGGACACAAAGCTCCACCGGGCAGAGGCCAACACAAAAGAACTGGGTGTTGAATTGCTGGCCTTCCCATGGCTCCAGGTGGTATGAGCAGGTCACAACCGGTTTGATTCAACTTCATTGAGTCTTGGCCAGCTCCGTGCATTTTGAGCTGGCCCCGACAGGTCTGGTTTGATTCGAGCCAGCTTGAATCAGTTAGATCTAGTTGCAGCCAGTTGGGACCAGCCTGAACTGGATTGACCTAGTTTAAGCGTGTTTGTCTCTTCAGCCTTAGCGTTTTGACTCCCTGTGGATGTACTTCTCTTGGACTCCCTGGTCAGATGGCTTTGGTGGGGACGCTAGTGAGAGAGAGAGTATAAGTTATTAACCTTACAGGGGCCAGCCCTTGTACCCACGGGGGCCTGCAGCTGGAACACCTCGGTGGTGAGCCCTGGCTTGGCCAACTCTGCCAGACCACCTGTCCTTCATTTCCCTTCTCTGTCCCCATAGAGTCCCCTGACCATGTGCTCTGACCTCACCCTTTCCTACCCTAGAAGTCAGCCCTTCCTTCAATTTCTTTTTGGGGGTACACACCCAGGGGATCCCGGCATGCTGATCTAGGATGGTCCCTGAGCACAGGCTTATGCCCATGTGGGGGTGGTGCCCCCTGTAATGTGTGACTTGCTAGTGTCGCTCACTTTATTGCCAGACCCTGAAGCAGATGTGACTTGCACCACTACCCTGGCGATTCAATTAAACATTGATGTGCATGGGGGCTGGGGGAGGAGGGTGGGCAGAAAGGGCAGGTGCTGGCTAATGGGATGCCACATCACATCACCATCCCACAGAAACCGTGCCCCCTTCAGAGAATCATGGTGGCTGAAGGCAATGAGGACTGAGCAGGCTTAGGGACAGGGCCTCCATGTGGGCTTGCTGCTCTGTTCCCAGCTGGACCGGACAGCGATGGAGCTGTGGGACTGAACAGAGCCAGGAAGAGTCAGAAAACCAGCACCAGCCGTCGCCTGGAGCTGACCGTCCCCAAGACTGGCCATCTCCTCCTTCCCTGTCGGTGCCATGCCCAAGGCTATGAGTATTTTGGTTAGTGACCAGGGATGGCCACCTGGTTGGGAATGTATATCCTTGGAACTAGAAGAAACTTGTCCGGCACAGGTACCCATGGCCATGCAGACTTTCAGTAGCAGGCCAGCCCATGCCCCTTCCACAGGCCTGTGGGATCCATTCCATATATCTAGAGAATAGAGAGCAGAATAGAGAGAAGGAGGGTGTCCCGCTCAAGGTCAGAGCCTTTTGTACCATGTTTTGTGCACCCTCCCCTGCACTGAGGCCAAATCACTGGACAGAGCTAGTTCTCTGCTTCCCCCCTGCCCCCGATTCCCCTATCCTGTCACCTCCCCCTGCCATGCATGAAGCAGGCCATGCCAGGGCTCTTGGGACCCTAGAGGATCCTTCCTATTTCCTCGGTGGGTCCCAGTTCTTCAGGCCCTAAGAGGAGGGATGGGGGCCACAAAGGAAAGGGGTGATGGGTCTATGCATGTTAATCGGCGGGAGGGGTAGGGCGGATCTCAGTGGACTGTGCCTATCCAGTTTGTCCTAAGGTCAAAGACAGACTCCAAGGGACCAACTGAGCCCAGAAACAACTGTGTCTAGAGAATGACGGCTGGCCGTGCCTAGGGATTGCCCTGCCCAGGGGCTGGTGACTGTGCCCAGGGAGTAGCCATATCTAGGGACTGACCATGCCTATGGAATGGCTATGCCAGGGACCCACAGTTCCCCGGGACAAACTGAGCCTAGAAACAACTGTTCTCAGGAGAACAACTGATCTCAGAGACCCTCGGAGGACTCCCTGTGGGTGGAGCTCATCTTTGCCCTGGGACTGACTTCGTCCACCATGACTGCCTGAGGGCTGACTGGACCCAGGGGCTACCCATGCCCAGAGACTGATTATGCCAGAGGATGTCTGTGCCTAGGGACCAGCTGTGTGTAGCCTGACTGTGCTCATAGACGGTTTCCAGGGACCATCTACGGCCAGAGACTCACGTTGCCCGCTGACCAATTGTGTTCAAGAACAGCTATACCTGGCAGGGGCACCTGGGTGGCTCTGTTGTTTAAGAGTCTGACTTCAGCTCAGGTCGTGACCTCACAGTTTGTGAGTTCGAGCCCCGCGTCAGGCTCTGGGCTGACGGCTCGGAGCCTGGAACCTGCTTGGGATTCTGTGTCTCCCTCTCTCTGCCCCTCCTCTGCTTGCGCTCTGTCTCTGTCTCTCTCAAAAATAAATAAACATTAAAAAAAAAAAAAAAGAAGAGCTATACCTGGCAAACCAGCTGAGCCCAGGGACTGGCCCTGCCCAGGACTGGACTGGGCACAAGGATGAACTGTATCTGGACATCTAAGACCCACTGTGCCCAGGGACCAGCTGTCCCTAGGGAGTCTGGTGGGGAGCAGAAGCTTTTCTACCTGGAGATAGTCATGTGCCTGGCATACGGGCTGCCCGGATGCATGGCACGATGCCTGGTGTGGGGGCCTCTGGCAGCAGCTTTTCTTCGGGGACAGTGGGAGGAAGCCTGTGCCCTCAGTGCAGGCAACCTCAACCCACCCCCACCTCCCCCATTTCGGAGCCCAGTGAATAGAGAAAGAGAGAGAACACAGAACTATTGAGCACCTATTCTGTATCAGCATGCTCGGTCCTTCCCTGCCATTATGTCATTTCATCCCAGGGACAACCCCAGAAGGTAGTAGGTATCATCCTCATTTACGGGTAAAAAAACCGAGGCTCACAGATGTGAAAATTCTTTGCTGGCCTTTCGACTCCAGAGTTCTTAGGCACGCTGCTATTCTGCCTATAAGACTGTGGCTTCCCGCACTCCATGTGGCGCCCCCCCCCCCCAAGCAGAGGGAGAGGGTTGGGGCCTCCCCCAGCTTACAGAAGAGGAAACTGAGGAAGGACCCGAACCCGGACATCTAGTCTGCACTTGGCAAGTTAAACCCGCTCCTGGCAGCGGCCCTGACCTCTCAGGCATGGGAAGAGCACTTGGCAGGCCTGGTAGGAAGGGCTTCCTGCGGGCTGCATTCCTGCCCGCTGTCTTGGAGGCAGGCAGGCTGGGGTGCGGAGGCCGTCGGCCTCACACAAGCCCCCTTTCATGATGCCCAACAAGGCTCCCTCAGAGCCGGGACTCGGCTGTGCAAACACGCACATCTGGGCTGCTGGCCGGAGCAGGGCAGCGGAACTCCCCCGCAGCTGGCCAGCTGCTCCTGACCTCTGGACAAAGGGAGCTGTGGCCCCGTGGGGGCTCCCAGGGAACTTGGGGCTCTGGAGGGTACAGCCCCTACGCGGCCCTCCACGGGGAACAGTCCTCTCTGGCTGCTGCCTGTCACTTTCATCAGGGCTGGAACTCGACACTGACAGCGTTTCCTGCTGAGGGCACGCTCTCCCCCGCCCCCCCCCCCCCCCAACCGGGCCCACACCCAGCCAGAATGAAGAAAATAGCACAAAGGCTTCAGGCAGCGAGGGGCTTGAGTGGCTTCAAAGAAGCCTCTGAACAGCCACCCCATCCGCACGGAGTTTGTTATTTCACGGAGGAGAAAGACCCGAATCAAATAATCGCACACGCAAAAAAACAATGATAAATGACAGCGAACTCTTACATCTGTGTTTTTCAGGTTCTAGGCGTTGCGTTTGGTGCTTTACACATTTCAACTCATTTCATCCTGATAACAACCCCCTGAGGGCGATATGATTATTATGCCCATCCATACGTATAGATTAGGTGGTTGAGGCACAGAGAGGTTCGGTGACTCACTCAGGGCCACACAGCTAGTAAGTGGCAGGGCCAGGATTTGGACTCCGTGTACATTCTTAACAATGACGCACATTTATGGATCCCTGTAAAGGCAGTGACGGGGAAGGGGGATGTCACTGGAGAGGGAAATAGGATTTGAGTTTAGGGAAGATCGCTTTGGTTGCTGGGAGCAGATCTGAGGGTCTGGATCGTAGGCTGTCACAAGAGTATAAATGAGAGATGGTGGAGGTGTGGCCTGGATTAGGCCTGAGGAGAAGAAGACGGGTCTGGGGGAGATAGAAGCCTCTGGAATGGTGGTACCTGGCAGCTGACTGGGTGTGGGAGTGAGGACTCCACCCTGCATTTGGAGGTGAGCCAGCTGGGTCCCAGGTGCCTTCTTCACATGCCTGGCAGGACCCCTTTGGCTCTCCCACCTGCCCAGAGGCAGGAGGAGTAGTCTGTGGGGCATGTCTGTAGTGCTCCAGCTCCAGGAGCTGAGGGAGCAGGGGGAGAGGTCAGCGGTGCAGTGGAGGAAGCTCCACATTGGGCATCAAACATGGATTTAAATCCTGCCTTCTCTGGCAAGCTGTGGGACTCTGGGTGAATCGCCTGCGTCGCAGAACCTTCATTTCTTCTGCAGTCGGAGAAATGGTGCCTCCCTGGCAGGACTCGTGTGAGACATTGGATATGAAAGGAGCTGCAAAGGGAGAGGCTGAGACTGTTGCAGCTGCTTAAAGCTTCACTTGAGGCCCCCTTCTGTGTGACGGGGGGTGGGCAGGGAGGGCGCAGGGGACCTGCCTGGCAGGCAGAGAGAACAGTCCTGCCTGAGTTAGTACCTGGAATGGGGCCAGCTGGAAAGGGCATCCCTCATTCATTTCAGCTCATCCTCGCATTTAACAAACGTTTAACTGAACATCTACTAAGTGCCAAGCCCCGTCCAAGGGGCTGCGGTATCGAGATGAAGCAAGGTCTGCCCAGTCCTGGCTTTCCAGAGCTCCCTTTCCAGTGGGGGCAGCCGGTAGCGCTGAGCAAGAATAATTAACCAAGAGGGTCGTGAAAGCCCCCAGTGAGGTAAGGAGAGTGACCGGGGAGAGGGGCTCCTCCAGCTGAGGCCTGGCTGACAGAAGAAGGCAGCCTAGAGGCGCCAAGGGGAATGTCTGGCCCGCTTAGGTGTCTGGTGAGAAAGGAGGGGTGTGGTGGCAGAGGCCTCGAGAGATAGGAGGGAAGCCAGCTGCCTTTCGGCTCCGCAGGCCCTTCTAGGGAGTGTGAACTTGACTCCAGGAGCGATGGGAAGCCTTTGAAAGGATTAATGCCAGGCCAGGGCAGAATCGGATGCACTGGTTACTCCAGTTGTCTTGCAGAGAGCCAGCTTAATTGGGGGAAGGATCCTGATGCACTCCAACTCCTGCTCCCTTCCCCCAAAGGACCACACCTCTGTCGGTGTAGGCCTTACCTGCCCTCCACGCCCCCACCCCTCTTTCAGACTGCGGGCTCCAGAGGTGCCGTGGCCCCCCAAGAGCACCAAGAGGCAGAGGACTGAGGCGGAGGGCTGGCTGACTGCCCCGGGCAGGCTGGGCTGGAAGCCCACAGGCGGGGACCCAAGTGCAAGGGCAGTGGGCGCACGCCGGGCTGCCCAGCCAGCTTCCACCCACCATGCGGGGCAGGCCCCCCACCCCCACCCCGCATGGGGCTTTTGAATTAAAAAGTCTTAACTTTTTCTTTTAAATGGCAGCTCTGTGTACTGTACATGGTAATTAATACATTAGCATTTATGCAAAATACCATCGCAGCCGGGCTGGTATGTCAGCTGCCTTCCTGAGCTGTAAAAATGTGAGCGCCCCGAGGTACCTCAGACGGGCCCCCCCCAGCCCCCCTGCCCACCCGCCCCCAGCAGACGGCTCCGTCTGACCTGTGCCGTTCACTAACACCCACCGGCGTGTGTCTGCACACACTGGCCAATGTATATGGGTCCTCTTACGAGGGCCTGTGGGTGGGCAGACCTGTCCTCGCCTGTGCACGTACACACACTGCCTGTGTTCGGATGAACGTGCGTGTGCGGTACACAAGGGCATCTCTGTGTCTGCGTGTGCCTGTGTGCCGGTCTCAGACGTGTGGTTCTGTGTGAGCATCTCCGAACGTACAGGTGTGGACATCTCTGTGTGCCGTGTCTGCAGGTGGTTTTGTATTCGTGACTAGGTACCTGTGCGGGTCTGTCTGTGTGTGTGCCTGGGCAGTGTCAGTGTGTGTCCGTGTGCATCCATGCGGGTTATGCACGCACGTCCCTGTGGGCACGCGTATGCCTGTTCATATTCATATGTGTGCATCGCTGGGCGCTAGTGTGTCAGAGCCTAGGTGTGGGTCACTAGGCATGCCTGTAGGGGTCTGCCATTTGTGTCTGTGCATCTGGGTGTTAGTAGGGCTCTGTGTGCCTCTGTATGTGTTTGGATATACCCGTGTGTGCTCCTATACATGCAGAAGTGTGTGTGTGTGTGTGTGTGTGTGTGTGTGTGTGTGTGTGATGCTTGCTAGAATAGCTCAGAAAGGCGAACAGTGACACCTGGGGTCAGACTGGGGCTCTGAGGGGCAGAGCCTCTCTGGGGCACTTGCTAGCTCTGAGGTCTTGGGAAAGTCACACCTCAGTGTCCTCATCTGTAAACTGGGACTAATGAAATCTACCCTGCCCCCAAACAACAATAATATTCACTGGGCACTGGATGCCCCACAGTCAAATGGGGGAGATGAACCCATAAGCAGGTGATAGCGCAGGGGGCTGCAAGGAATGTCACTTAGCCCCGACAAGGAGATGGGAGATGGGCTTAGGGAAAGCGTCTCTGAGCGGGCAATTGTTGAGCGAATCTTGGAGGATGAGGAGGGGTTAGCAGATGAAGAAGCCCAGAGGGTGAGCCAGCCTGAAGGAGTGCAGATGTGGAGTGGTCTGGCCCATTCCGACTGGCTGGAGACCAACCAGCAGCGAGCTGGCAGGAGTCGGGGACCTGCCTGGTGGGTCATCCAGGGTCGCCCATACTGGGGCAATGGGGGGCCAGTGAAGGCCTCCTTAAAGGAGAGGGTCAGGGTCAGAGGAGAGCCTCACTCTAGCTTCTGCAGGGAGGAAGGACTATGGTGGGTGCCTGTCTGCTGAGGGGTAACCTGAGCCCAGGCCGTGGGGGAGAAGAGAAGGCAAATGGGTCAGAGGGAATTGCTGAGTCAGCATCCACAGTAGGCAGAGATTGATTCGACAATGAAGTGCCAGGAGGGAGGGGGAGAGCTGGGAGGGGGCCCACTCCATCTGTGGCCCCAGTGATTGGGTGGTTGATGAGGCCGTCCACCGAGACAGTGGACACAGAAGGAGGAAGGAAGGGGGTCTCTCTGGAGGGAGGGTGGCGAGTTTTAGACCTCTTGAGGCTGCAACAGCCGTGAGATATCGTTCATTCATTTCATTTACTCATACATTCCCCGTGTATCAGGCATCTGAGAGACCAAGATGAACAAGACAGAAGATTGTCATAGGCAGAGGTAAAAGCAGGTGCCGAGGCCCAGTAGGAAGATACCGTGGGGTCTGGGAAGAGTAATAATGAACGGCTCAGGAAGGCGGGAGAATGTAGGAGAGGGGAGTGAGCACGTGAAATGTTTGGGGATGGCAGTGTGGGGCAGGCACTAGCGGTTGGGGGTTGCATTTTAGGAAACCCTTTCTTTTCTCTTCTTGCCCATGTTTGTAGCCCGCTGAAGGATCCCTGGGTTTCTGATTTGTGAAATGGGGGGCTGATGCGCTGTACAGCGTTGTAAAATAGAGCGATGCTGGGCCCTGGTAATATGTCCCTGCCGTCAAGGAACTTCCAGAAACAGACACTACGTGTGGTAGGTGCCCTGAGAGGGGCCAGTGCGTAACAAGTAGCCAATATCCGCTTGTTGAATAAAGCGCCCATTGAATGCATAGTAGCACAGGGGTCTGGGGAGCTGAATAAAGGAGGCATCGACGGATGGGATCCATCTGGGAGCAGGAGAGTTATTAGGGAAGACTTCCCAGAAGAGGTGACTCCCAAGTTGGGTCCTAGAGAATGAGTAGGAATTACCCAGGGGAAGTGGGGTGGGGTGGGGGGAGCAGCATGGGCCAAGGTGTGGAGGTAAGACAGCACGGCGGGCTGGGGGAATTGTAAGTCATTCAGTGGGGCTGGAGCACACGATTGTGCAGGGTGAAGAGTGTAGATGGGTGCGGTCGGAGCACGACCAAGGTCTTGTCGCATAAGACCCTGAGTGTCAGCCTAAGGGGCTTGGATCCCCCGGCTACCCTCCCCCCACGGGCAGTGTGGAGCATTAGGTACCTTTTAAGCAGAGGAATGGCTGGTGAGTAAATTTTGTAGAAATCATGCTGGGTACTGCGTACTGACTGAGGGAGGGCAGGGCTAAGGACAGGGAGCCCAGTCTTTTGTGGCTTCGTTTGGAAGTAATGACCGTGCTGCTATACCTCTTGGATTTATCTTAAGGGATGGGGCACCAAGGTTTTTAAAAATTATGGCATGCACTGGGCGAGCAGCAGGAACCCTGGTTTCAATCCTGCACCCTGCCATTATCTTGCCCTGTGACCTTGACTTGGCCAAGTCAATTAGCTTCTGAGAGCTTTAGGTGGTTCTTAGGTCAGGAGACCGGCAGGAGGTGATCCAGGTAGAAAAGGAGGGTTGCTGGGAAGGGCTTTGTTTCCCTCACCTCCTGGGCACCAGGGGGCAGGGAGGGGGCCTGCTGCTTCCCTCCTTCCTTCTCCTCCTAAGGAGGAGGGTGAGGACGAGGACAAGGGCGAGCTCATGTATTTTCATGCCGTGGCCTCGACACTCAGCCCCACAGTCCCAGCTCACAGAGGCTGGGAGGCTGCTCTGGGGTGGGCCGACCCCGCCCACCAGCAGACACTCCGCTATTGTTCAAAATGGAATTGGTCCCAGGAAGCTTGGAGCCTGTGAAAACCACCATGAATTTTGCAAAACAGCTCTGAGGCGGTAAAGCATGTCAGAAGAATCAAATGTGGAAATCCCTATTTAGAAACTCTACTCTGGACAGGCATGATGTGCCCGGAGAAGGGATGGGGCAGGGGCTCGGGCCCTAAACGTCCTTCCGCTGGAGCCTCGGGAGTGTGCCCAGCTGACGCCAGAGGAGAGACAGCCCCTTGGCCCGGGCTTCTGCCTGGTTCACCTGGCCTCGGATCGAGTCCTTCCCAAGGCACCCCCCCCCCCATCCTTGCCCAACGTACCTATACTTTCTTTCTCTTTTGAAAGCAGCTTTATCATTTTGTAAAAAAGGATACATATGCTCGTTGCAAAAAATTCAGACAATATGGAAAAGTTCAAAGAAAAATGTAAAAATCACCTCAGATTTCACCATCCAGAGATAACCACATAACATTTTGGTGAACGTCCTTCCAGACTTCTCTCTGTGCATAAATATACACAAATAGATTCCACGTATGCAATTCTACCCTGAGTGAGATCAGACGCCACATGCTGTTCTGTCACCTGTTTTTTTTCCCCCACTCAGCAATATGTCATGGGCATCCTTCATATCAATACATGTAGATCAACCTCTTAGTTTTAATGCCTGCATTATGTGTGTGGATAGACCTCACGTTACTTACCCAGTCCCCAGCTGATGGTGATATGTGTTTTTCCAATTGGTTTGCTTTTACAGATATCCCCGCAACGAACTTCTATGTGCATACATCTTTGTGAATTTCATTCATCCATTCGTTCATTCGTCCGTTTGTTTGTTCTTTCGTTCATGCCACAAATGTTACCAAGTGCATTCTACGTACCAACCCCGGGACCAGGCTGGGGATAGAAAGGGCGAGTGAAACAACGTGGTCAGTGCTTGCTTTTACAGAATTTATGACGTAGTGAGGAGACAGGCCATTCAGCCCCTGCCAGCAGGGGAGACAGCAGTTTTCTTTGCATTGAGCTTGTGTCTTAAGTGCTTCCACAAAATAATGATCCAATAAGCATGTGATGCGGAGTGCACAGAAAAAGTGCTCAAAGCATGAATGAAAAGTTCCAGCTGTGAGCGAGTAAGACCAGAGAAGATAACCTAGACTGGGGAGTCAGGGAGGGCTTCTCTGAGGGGTTGGCACTGAGGTTGAAAGATGAACGGGCAAGAGGCAGGGTCAGCGGATGGACGAGGGAAGGGTAGGTGGATGCGGAGGGGAACAGCGTGAGGATTTCACTTGGGGGGAGCGGTAGTTTCAATTATTAACATGCAGAAGATTCCTAAAGATGGAATTGCTGGGTCAGAGAGTAAAAGCAGAGTCTGTGTTTCATCTCACGTTATATCTCGCTGCCCGCAAAGGTGTTCTGAGATTCAGTAAGAGCGGGCACAGAGGGTTAAGCCCAGCGCTCATGTACAGGAAGCGAGCCGGTCACTGCTGTTGCCATTATTATTATAATTATCTCTGCTAATATAATCGGTGAAAAATGATATCTCATCTTTGTTTTTAACCAACGTGTCTTTTTTTTTTTTTTTTTTTTGACTCTGCAGGAAATGAGCCCTTGGGGGGAAATGAACTATCTTTCTTTCTTAAGCCACCTTTGTCAGAACCTTCCTGTGCCCCTTGGCGGGGCGGGAAAGCTCTCTCTGTCCCATCCTCACAGCAGAGCGCCGGGGACTTTGAGATGACTCCAAAGCCCGTGTGGCTCAGGGTGTCCCAAAGCAGGTGCCGCTCGGAGAGGAGGGTGGCTTGGGACCTGTGTCGGCTGGCTGGGTGTTATACCCGTGGGGAGGAACAGGCGGAAAGGTGGGGGCCCCAGAGGCAGAATCCACATGCTATTAGAAGTGCTTAGAGATCCCCGGAGCTTCTGGATGATGTTAATGCAGCTGTATGAATATTAACAGAGTGGCCATTAATATTGATGACAATAATAAGCAAGTGTGGGTATTATTCTTAAAGAGGGCTGCTGCTTCAGCTGTTGCCTCCCTTCATTGAGACGCTTCTGAGGTTCTCGGCCTTCCTCTTCCCAGACCTCACCCAAGACTCAATGGCATCCTCGTGACTTCTGCCCGGGCAGGGACTGAGCCAAAAAGGCATTTCCGACACTTCGGATTGGACGAGAATCAATGCAGGAAACCCGAGTTTCCGTCCCAGGCGCGCCGTGGGCCGTGTGAGCGGGTCGGGGGGCGGGCAAGGGATATGTCTGCTTGTATATGGGCCACCAGCTGTGAGGACTGTGCTTCTGACCCGCTCGGGCATAAGGCCCCGCCGTCTACCACCCCAGAGGAGTGTGGGCAGGGGGCTTGCAAGGGGCCCATCTCCAGGTGGCTGGAGGAATTACCCTGCTAAAGTGGTCATGAATTATAGAAAGGAAGAGGTGGGGGGAAGGCCCAGAATATCATATGTGTAAATAAACCAGAGTGGCGGTCAGACATAAAAGCCAGCCACCAAGCTCTTGTACCCAGGGCGTCCCCTTCTCTTGCCGACCCACTCGTGCCGAGTACACAGCGCGTTGCTTACAACCTCCTTCTCCAAAGGATTTGTTAATAAGTCAATGACGGAACATCTAAAGGGGAAAAATATTTCTCTTTATAGTTGGAGATAATTGTCCCAGGAAAAAAAAAAACAACAAACCTTTAATTACAACTCACATGGAGAAAGCTTGATTTGTGGGCAGAGCCCAAATGCTGAGGAGCTAGATGTAAAATATTTGTAATATTTAGGGAACCTAGAGTTTTACATAAAAGTAAACAGCATTGCCTGAAGGCACAATTTCCAGCAACACAATAAAATGTGCAGTGAATTTATGGCGGCCATCCATTAGCTCTTACCAAGGCAACGTCGCCCCTATCTGTCGTCCATCATTATAATAGAGGGTTAATGCACCGAATTTACATAAAAAAGTCATATTGTCTGCATGAATTATTTACACTCGAAGCTGTTTTTACAGCTTGGTTTCAAGCTGGATTCTGGGAGAGATTCTGCCAGTAAATTACTCTGTGGAGACCTGGTTCTATAACTGCGCGCGGAGCCAGCAATGAAAAGAAAGGAAAATGGGCAGGCCCTGGCGGGTCGTTGGTGCTGACGCCTCTCGGGTGGGGGCTGGAGGCGGCGGTGGAGGCTTCCGGAGGCTGTTGGACCTTGCTGCAGACGGGGCTCTGTTTCTGGGCCCACGGCTTCACGGTTGCTGCCCGGCTGCCCAGCTGGTCAAAGCCAGTTTGGGCCCGAGGGAATGCAGGGATCCTTCCGAGGTATCTGGGGCGGGTGCGGTGGGGGGGAGCTCTTGGAGGCTGAAGTCAGAGGTCTTTTAGGGGATCAGGGTCCAGGAGGGGAAGAGGAGTGCCTGTGTTTTAGGAGCAGGGGCCTGGTTCGGCAGTGTGAGTGAGACCCATGGTTCCCATTGTACAGATGGGAAGACTGAGACCTCGGAAGGCACCTACTCAAGAAGCGGGAAGCCCATTCATTCCAGGTGGGCCCAGGGAAGGTGGGGACATACGGACACATCAGGCAGAGTGGGATGGTGATGGGGCGTCCATCGGGGGACAGGCACAGGCCCCAGGCTTCCCACCTCAGTGCTTATGTTTTCTAGACCTTTGAGTGAGTGGAAGGCAGTTTCAGTGCTTGGGCTGGGGATGAGCTGTGCTCTTGGCACAGAGTTCTTAAATTCTCTTTGCTTTAGGGTTTGGGCTGCTGGGGAGAGCTGCTCGTGCCTCCCGGTGAGGTGGAGGTGGGAGAGCCTTGGCACACAGTGGAAACACACCTGGATTTAAAAAAAAAATTTTTTTTTCCAACGTTTATTTATTTTTGGGACAGAGAGAGACAGAGCATGAACGGGGGAGGGGCAGAGAGAGAGGGAGACACAGAATCGGAAACAGGCTCCAGGCTCTGAGCCATCCGCCCAGAGCCTGACGCGGGGCTCGAACTCACGGACCGAGAGATCATGACCTGAGCCGAAGTCGGATGCTCAACTGACTGAGCCACCCAGGCGCCCCTCTAGTAGTAATTTTAGTGTTTATCGAGGCTTTACTGTGTTTTAGGCACTCTGCTTATTGTTCATATGCATTGTCTCTTTTTTTTTTTTTAATTTTTTTTTTCAACGTTTATTTATTTTTTTTGGGACAGAGAGAGACTGAGCATGAACGGGGGAGGGGCAGAGAGAGAGGGAGACACAGAATCGGAAACAGGCTCCGGGCTCTGAGCCATCAGCCCAGAGCCCGACGTGGGGCTCTAACTCACGGACCGCGAGATCGTGACCTGGCTGAAGTCGGACGCTTAACCGACTGCGCCACCCAGGCGCCCCATCACACCTGGATTTTTAAGCCCATGCCTGCTGCGTGGCGTTGGGCAAGCCCCCTAGTATCCGGGGGGACTCAGTTTCCTCATCCGTACAATGGGATTCCCAGTCCCGGCTCCCTCAGCCTGTTCCCCAAATGAGGGGAGGCTCGAATGGGATGGCATGCTCTGGGAGGTGTGCAGTGTGTCACAAGCACGGCCACAGGTGACAGGGGTCAGCAGAGGAAAGCCTTGAGGTTAGAGCTGATAGAGGGATAGACAGATGGAGAGAGAAGCCTGGAGAGATCAAAGAATCCCAGAGACAGAGAGAGAGGGAGAGACAAAGAGCGATCACACAGAAACAAAGAGAGAGGGACAGAGAAGGAGATGGGCAGGAGGTGTAGACCCAGGAGAAAAGAGTCAGGCAAACTGCGTCAGGCTGTGACTTCCTGGAGCCCCGATGGTGTTTTCCTGGCCAGCGGACAGCTTGGCAGGCTGGGGGCTGCCCTTTAGCCTGGACTCTCTCTCCGTCCAGGCCAAGAAGTTCCCCGGGCTTCTCTCTGGCCTGGAGGTTCCCGCCTGGTCACCCTCTGCTTTTCTGTCGCACAGGGAAGCCTGAGCTGGCTGCCAGCCCCGTCCTCCCCCATCCCCCAGCGCCCGGGACCGGCTGGTGCTCATTGCTGCTACACTCGGGTCTCCCGCTCCAGGAGCAGCCACGGCAGGTCCCCAAGGGCCTGGAGACAACAAATGACTCCCCGCTGACGGGTTTCTCGCTGCCTCCTGCCTGCGAGCCCGTTCGGCTGCACACCGCACGCAGATAATCATGTAAGGCAAGGGAACCCCTCCTGCCCGTGGTGCTGTGATTTAAACCTGAACTTTGCTTTGCTTTCATCCCCTGGAGAAGCGAGATTTAGATGATAAATTTCTCCGTCTTCCCGGGAGCGTGCACACACATGTGCGCAGACCTGTGCCTCCACGCACACGTAGAGGTGCTCACACATTGCGGAGCCCCCGTGCATGAGCGCTTACAGATGTGTCCACCCCGTTGCAAACCACACGTGTACACATTCACATGTGATGCATTTGTATGACACGCATGCCATCCGGGGGGGACCCGCGGCCCCCGGTTAGGGCAGGAGGCCGGAACGGCTAGCGTGCACGGGGTGGGTGGGAGAGGGTGAGGAGGACAGGCAAGGCCGAGACCGGAAGACGCTGTCCAAATCTCGCCCCACCGCGCTGCCTGGAAGAGGGGAAGGAGGTTCGTGTTTTTGTGTGAGTGTGCTTGTCTGCCCGTGTGCCCCTGTGCACGAGTCCGCGTGCCCATCTGTGGGTGTTGCCAAGCGTGGGAACCTTTGTGGCACGCTGAGGTTGGCGGCCTACGGGCAGGGGAGGGTGCGGTGCGTCGGAAAATCACACCCCCGCTGCCGCTGGCCCGCTGTTGGCCTCGGGCAAGCTGGCGCCCCTCTCTGGTCTTCCTTCTGGCCACCGAGGGTCCAGCCAGTTCTGACTTTCTAGTCTGTCTGTGAGAACGTGAGGGTGTGTTTCTCTGAGTAAGCTGGGCTTGGGTTCCCCCCGTTAGAACCATCTCTGGCGCAGGTGGCCTCGTGAAACTTCAGTGCGTATTCATTGAATGAACAAATGAATGAATGAACAACCTTATCAGCTCCCTCAGGTGTTCTCTTACGGGTCACTTGCCTTCCTTTCTCGAAAATGCTGTTAATCATGAAGTCCTGTATGTGGGCCAGTAGAAGTTGACATCGGCGAGGGGCAGATCAAGTGTGGAAAGCCAGGCAAGAGGGAAAGGTACTTTTTTTTTAAATGTTTATTTATTTAATTTGAGAGGGGGAGGCAGAGAGAGAGAGAGAGGGAGACCCACACACAATCCCAAGCAGGCTCCGCACTGTCAGCACAGAGCCCGATGCAGGGCTCGAACTCATGAACTGTGAGATCATGACCTGAGCCAAAATCAAGAGTCGGATGCTCAACTGACTGAGCCCCCCAGGCGCCCCGGGAAAGATACTTTTTAAGAAAGAGAGTGCTGTGCACCTTCCCAGGAGCAGCTTTTCTGAAGGAGCTCTGAGGACGGAGGGGCAGATTTCAGGGTATGGGAGGGAGGAGGGAAGAGGGAGGAGGGAGGTGAGGGTAAGGTAAAGACAGTGGTTTAGGTAGTATGTGGAGGAAATGGGAGAAGGCATTAGCTGGAGGAGGCAGTGGGGTCCTGTGGTCATTCCCACTAGCTTGGTGACATTTATCAACCTTCTTGTCGGGAGTGGCCCACGTTCCTGGTAGCTTAAGTAGGTCTTCTGGGATTTGAGACAGAGAATATCTACCCGACTGTGGGAATTCATGTTGATGGAAACGTCTAGAACTATGTTGTCCGATGCAGGAGGCACTGGCCACACAGATGTGGCTATGGAGCACTCAAGTGTCACTGTTTAAAAAAATAATTTTTTGTTTATTTATTTTTGAGAGAGAGACAGAGCGTGAGCAGAGGAGGGGCAGTGAGAGAGAGGGAGACACAGAATCCGAGGCAGGCTCCAGGCTCTGAGCTGTCAGCACAGAGCCCGACGTGGGGCCCGAACCCACAAACTGTGAGATCATGAGCTGAGCTGGAGTCAGACGCTTAACTGACTGAGCCACCCAGGCGCCCTAAGTGTCACTTTTTGCAAAAAAGTTTTATTTATTTAAGTAATCTCCACATCCCACGTGGGGCTTGAACTCATGACCCTGAGATCAAGCGTCACACGCTTCTCTGACTGAGCCAGCCAGGTGCCCCCCTCAAGTGTCACTTTTTTAATGAGGCCCTCACCACCCTACTTAAAATTGCTGCCTGCCTCCTCCGAGGCACCCAGATTCCCCCTGTCTGATTTTAATTTCTCTTTCGCCCTTATCGCCTTCCAGTACACTAAATGATTTATTCATTTAAGCTTGTTTTTTACTGTTGGTGTTCCAGTGAGAACGAGAGACCTTGCAAGGGCGGGACCTTCATCTGGTTTGGCCACGGATGTATCCCACGTGCCCAGGAGAGCGCCTGGCGTGTGACAGGTGTTTCGTCAGTGTTTGCTGAGTGATTGGCTGCACTTCTCCCCGAGTGGATTTGTGAAGTATGTTTTGTGAGTGGGCTTATAAAGTAAGTGCTTGCAGGATGTGAGTGTCAAGGGGCTGTGGGTTTTTTTGTTGTTGTTTATTTATTTATTTTGGGGGAGGAGGGGCAGAGAGAGAGAGAGAGAGAGAGAGAGAGAGAGAATCCCAAGCAGGCTCTGTACTGGCAGCATGGAGCCCAGCATGGGGCTTGAACTCACGAACTGCGAGATGGTGACCTGAGCCGGAATCGAGAGTTGGATGCTTAACTGATTGAGCCACCCGGGCGCCCCAAGGGGCAGTGTTTTTGCTTGTGGGGGTGACTGTGTTTGGGAGGTGGGTGGGTTTGCTCCAGAGCTCTGTCCTCTGGGGCCTGGGGAGCAGTTCTCTGATAGAGGCTCTAGGATCTGGGCGTTCTGACTGGACATCGTCAAGGCTCTGCCAACAGGCCCAGGATGGCTTCCCCTGGAAACTCCAGGAGTCCTTTCCCTGACACGCTGCCCCATTGGTGGCCATGGGCCTGAGCCCTAGCTCTGGGAGCTCCCTCGGTCCGCTCTCTCCTTTCCCCATGGGCAGACCATGCCCCAAACTTAGGGAATCCCCGCACCCTGTAGCCAGTCTGCCCCCTGGGCTGGGAGGAGTCAGGGGGGTGAAGGCCGATAGTCAGTACTGGAGGACAGCCGTGCTGGGTGGCTGGACTCAGCATCTGGATAATCTGGACTTGCGGTTGGGAGGAGGGGCCTGGCGGTACCCCTTGGGCAGTGGTCAGTTCAGAGGTGTCAGGGCTGGGCAGCAGGTGGCTGGGCCCGGGTGAAGGGCTGAGGAAGAGGGGCCGGGCTGGCCTTGTGCTTAGGCTATGGGGGGTGGTGGTCAATGGCCCAGGAGTCAAGAGCTTAGGATGCCCATGTGGAGGTCAGCCTCTAGGGCCAAGACAAGGAACCCAGTGGTCCCAGTCTTCAGGGAGCAATGGGCTTTGGTGCCCCAGTTCATTCCCTTTTATGTGAAGGTGGTGGCTACAGAGCTGCTGGGAGGTGGGGGTGAGGCGTGGCCACCCCTGTGGATGACAGCATCGGGACCCAAAGGCGCTCAACCAAGTGACCTCGGTGCCAAGACCCAAAAAGACAAGTGCACTAGGGCTGGAGACAAAGTATCCCCTCAAGGCCTACATTTAGGAAAAATTGTCTACTATTGAGAGCATGGTGTTTGGGGTCAGACAGAACTGTGTGTAGCTTTCACACTTTCCAGCTGTGTGACTTTGGAAAGGTCACTTAACGTCTCTGAGCCTCAGTTTCCTCATAAGTAAATGGAGATACTTTTCTTTCTTTCTTTCTTTCTTTCTTTCTTTCTTTCTTTCTTTCTTTCTTTCTTTCTTTCTTTTAGTGTGAGAGTGGGAGTGGGGCAGAGGGGCAGAGAGAGAAACAGAGAGAGAATCACGAGCAGGGTCCACACTCAGCATGGAGCCCAGTGTGGGGCTCAATCTCACGACCGTGGGATCATGACCTGAGCTGAAATCAAGAGTTGGACCCTCAACTGACTGAGCTGTGCAGGCGCCCTGCTACTTTTTTTTCATAGTGGGACTGGAAGGATTAAGCTGTCATTATGACCGTTGCCATTTTATTTAAACGACCGCACAGATCCAGGAAGGGAAGACTGCTTTGACACGAGTTCACCTCAAAAAGACCCAGGGCTTTGGCTGATCTCAGATTAATACGAGGGCCTCGTATGGATGGTGACGTCTGTGATTAGAAAAGAAGGGGCAGCTGGTGGCTCAGTCGGTTAAGCGCCCGACTCTTAATTTTGGCTCAGGTCATGATCTCACGGTCCGTGAGTTCGAGCCCCGCGAACTCAGTTTGGAGCCTGCTTGGGATTCTCTCTCTCTCCCTTTCTCTCTGCCCCTCCCCTGCTTGTGCTCTCTCCCTCTCTCAAAATAAATAAAAACAAGCATTTCAAAAAAGAAAAGAAAAGAAGGTAGTCATCCCCGGAGCCAACATGGGCTCAGCAAGACCAGGCGAATCTTTCAGATTCCGGACAGCTTAGCGATTGGGGGAATCTGTTATTTATTGGGTGCCTGTCGCGAGCTGGATACTTCACATATATGATCTTAATCTTCACACGTTGTGCTCTGGATGTGACAGTATCCATTTTAGAGATGGGAGGTTGAGGCTCCGGGAAGTTGAATGGCATTCCCAAGACTGAGGGCACTGGGATTCAAGCCTGAATCTGTCTGGCCCTTCGTGTCATATCGCGCTGCCTCCTAAAACACTGGATAGGGTCTGTCATGCTCTCTAGGACATGATGGCTGGCTGGGAGGGCATCGAGGGGGCTCCCGTCTGGCTGAAAGACCGCCACAGAATGTTCATAGAGTCGGGACCAGGTCAGTCTGCGTGGGTCTTTAGAGGTAGCCGTGGGGCTCTGCCTTCTACCCTGTTCTGACCAATATATGCCACAGACCCAAAACGAGGTATAAAGGGTGCAGGCCTGTAACAGCAAGAGGTGATAGAACAGAGAAAAAGGACAGAGCAGAGCTCAGATAGCAAAGTCAGGATCCTGAAAGATTTCAACAGGCTGGAGTGGTCAGGTGGGTTTGGCATGATGAAATGTCCCAGGGACAGTAAAGGCTGGGGCCTGTCTTGACTACTGGAAAAAATGAGAAAGGGATTTAGGAGCTCAAGGGCCAGTGAGTTCAGTATGTGTCACTAGGCTACATCAAGAAAGGTATGGAGTTTGGAACAAGGGAGGGGGACCACTGGCCTGGCCCAGCCTGCTTTCTGCCCTGGGGCAGTCTCTACTGTGCATATTTGAAGGTCATGTGTGATTTTCTGTCCTTCATCTTTTTTTGCGGGGGGTGGGGGGAGGGTACGGGGGGGGGTGGCGGTTGAGGTAGGCAGAGCCCTTCTGGAGTTTGGCCCTTGGATTCCATCCAGAGTAGCCTTCCAAAATGCCACCTTTGGAGGTGGGGAAGTAGCAGCAGATTTTCTGAACTTCTGTTTGAACAGAAAGTTCTGGATCTGGTCTTTATGCTCTCTGGGCAGAGGAATGTGCTGGTCCCTGAATGCTGAGGAACTGGGAGGGGTCCTGGTCCCCTTGGCCACTGGCCAGGTGGGTCCACTCCCTTTCCAGCTACGTCCTTCTCCTCTCAGAGCCTTATCCCGGAGGTCAGTGCTTCTCCAGGGCCTGGCAGCGTTGGGTCTTCTGTGCTGGAGGCGGGCAGGAACAGAGAGCCTTGTAAGTTGCTCATGTCGGGGCTGGATCCCTGCTTGAGCTGGGGTGTCACCTGCCAAGCTGAATTCGGCACAGGAAGCGCCTGGCTGGGAGACGTACTGTTTAATTTGGAGGTTCTGTTCCACTCTGAAACGCACTGCTCCTGCCAGCTGCAGTGAAGGGAAGCTGTTCGGCTTTCCTCTCTCATGCCAGGATCACAGCCACTTTTTCCTGAGAAAGAAACAGGGCTGCAGACAGTTTTACTCATTAAATGCTTCTTTTCCTTTTAAATCTGTTTTTACAAAAAAAAAAATTTTTTTTTTTTTTTTGCACGAACAGAAAAGCGAAACGAGTGATATTAAAATAAACAAGGCATTGGAGACAGGAAGGTTAAAGCAGATTGTTGGGGGTGGGGAAGGGGGTTGGAGACGCCCCACGTTTCTGCACACAGGCTGCTCGTAGCCCGTTGAAAATGCGAGCGAGAGAAAATGTCCAGGAGTCTGCCCACCTCCCAGCCCAGAAGAGCTTTTTTTCCCCTCAAGTGTCTTGGGGATTTACTGAGAAAGAAATGGGGAGGGGAGCTCTCATTTATCAAGAGCCCACCAAATAAATGCTAGACCTGTAACCTGGGTGATGTCATTCAGTCCTCCGAGGAACCCTGGGGGATAGGGCCCATTTTATAGATAAGGAAGGTTGAGGCTCAGATGTATTTTTTTTTTTTTTTTTTGAGAGAGGGAGTGTGAGAGAGAGGGCACAAGTGAGTGAGGGGGGGGGAGAGAGAGAGAGAGAGAGAGAGAGAGAGAGAAGCAGGGCTCACCCGGGGTTCGTGTTTTACCTGAATCAGGGCTCAAGCTCACCCGAAGCAGGGCTCAGAGGCTCACATGGGTTAAGGTTAACCAGTCGGGGATATACGGACCTGGGATCTGACCTTGCATGTGCCTGACCTCAGATGCCATGCTCTTTTGCGCTATCCTTTGTCACCCTGAGCAGTTGTATATCCAGCTGGCGGATGCAGAAGGAGGAAGAGGAGAAAGATGAGATGTTGGCCAGCCCTGAAGAGTGGGTGTCCTACCTGGCGAGAGGGCACAAGACACTGATTGCTGTGAGTGAGCCAAACCTTAGTTGCTGAGTTCTGACAGATACAGGGGGTTAGGGGAAGGGTGTGGGGTGTGGATGGGGTTGGCTGGATAACCAGGATAGGTTTCCTGGAGGTGGCCCTCTGGAAGTTGAATGCAGGTGAGAGAATGGCCTTGAGCAAAGGCAGGAAAGGTGCTAATCTGGCTTGGGTGTGAAGAGGTGAATCAGGGTGGGGTTGTCAGGATGGTTGTGTTGGAATCAGGAGATCAGGGTGGAGAGTGTGATGCCAAGAAAGAGTCTTGGGCTGCGAGGCAGGTGCCTGGTTCTTGTCCTGGAGCTGCCACTGCTCACTTGCTGTGTGGTCTTGGGAAAATCCCTTTCCCTCTCTCGGCCTCAGATTTTCTGTCCGTTAAAATGGTGGAATTGAACTTGACAGCCCCTACAGACCCTTGCAGGGTCCCGTGAAGACAGAAGGTGACTATAAAATCCAGAAGGCCTTGAATTAAGGACTTGGCATTAGAATCATCATGAAATATTAGTCTAAGAGGCCCCCAGAAATCACCTTCTAGATCATCTTACTTCAGTCTGCAACGAGTTTTCGAGGTGAAGGGAAGGGAGGTGGGAGAGGGAGGGGCCTCCAGAGGCCTGGATAACATGCAGAGGACACCGAGGGGTCTGGCGGTGTTTTACATGCATTCTGCACCAACATGCGGTGGGCCAAGAGGTAAGGGGTCAAACAGGAGAGGGAGGTGAGGCCAGACCGTGGAGGACCAAGGGGCTTCCGTTCTATCCTCTGGGTAGTGGGGAGCCATCGAAGGAGTGGGAAGGACCTGCGCAGAGGGGCAGCTTTGACAGATCACGTGGGCAGGTTTGATGATGCGTTTGACGGGGGCTGGGAGTCGATACAGGCCAGGGTGAGTGCCGGGAGGGCAGTTAGGGCGCCGCGTGTCCACTCAGGGAGAGACGGTGATGGTCTGAGCCGTGGGAGCAGAGTGGGCATGTTGAGGACAACATCCGTTCAGGAGGAACCGGGAAGTGGGGGGGATGGGATTTGTTGATTGACTGCACGTGAGGAGTGAGGCAGAAGGACCCCAGGTTTCTGGCTCCGTGGTCCTTACTGAGATGGAAACACTGGGGGAGGGATAGATTTTGGGGGGAAGAAGATGAATTCAGTTTTGAGTTTGGTGAGTGTGAAGAATCAATGGAACATGTATGTCATGACTTTTTCATTCAATTGATCACTCCTTTCTTCATTCATTCGCCATTGAGCATTCACTGTGTGCCAGGCACGGCTGGCTGCTGCCTTCCCGAAGCTGTCAGTCTAGAGGGGCACTCAGAAAGTTCTTCCTCATGCTGAATTTCAGTCTGCCAGATTTTTGGTCTTCTTCTGCCCTTCGGGACCTCGCGGGACTTTTCCACCTTCAGAGAGTAGAGACCAGTGGTCGTGGCTCCCTGCGTTGCTTCTGGTTCAGGGAATATGGGGCTATGCAGGCCATGTGAATTTAGAAAGTTGCATAGAAATGGATTTCGGCCCTGAGTGCCTTTTTGCATGGCCTCATCTGTTGAGTGGGTTTAATCAAGCCTCCCTTACAGGCGGTGGTGTGCTGGAGTGGGTTCCTACTGGCTTCCAGAACCGACTGAAGGCATCTCTTCTCAACTCTGTGGTCAGTGACGTCCCATTGGTAGCTCGAAGTCAACCACGGTGGGAATATTTAGACCATGGGAATTGGCCGCTGCTACAAGCCGGGTCTCTTTCTTTCTTCCAGACTGCTAGTTGGTAAGTATCTGCCAGCATCCCACTGCTTAAGGACTCACGGGCAGGATGCAAGATGTTGAGCACCTGGTGCACGGCCCCTGTGTAGGCACACCTGCTTGGCACACAGTAGGAGCCTCACAAACATGACTCCCTTCTCCTCAGACATCTCTCTTGTAAGGGCAAAGCGATTGTTCCATTCACTCAGAGCATCACCTCCCTTTCAGCCAGGGACGACTCCTCTCTTCTCAAACGACGTGGTTCCAGCGACAGCTGCCCTCTACTTGCTCCCTCTGGCCTCGGCAGAGGGGTGGATCCAACAGGATGAGGAGTTTGGAGTCTTATGAATCTGGATTTGAATCTTGGCTCTGCCCCCTGCTAGCTGTGTAATAACCCTGGGCGAGTTATTTAATCGCTCTGAACCTCAATTAAGTCACCTGTAAACTGAGGACAGACATGCCTCCCTCATTAAGTTGTTGTGCAGATGGAATGAGGTAATGGGTGTGTGTGGGTGCACGAGGCCCTGGCAGCGAGGCGGCAGTTTCAGTGGGAGCTTGACCGACGCTGGTCTCCTTCCCTGAAAAGTCCAGTGTGGACTCGGGGTGGGGGGTGGGGGCGCTCTGACAGGCGGCAGGGGGGCGGGGGGGGGGGGCAGCGGGGAGGCGGAATCAGAGCTGCATCCTTGGGAAAGCTATTTCCTGGTGGAACGCGTAGGCCCGGAGTGGCTGCGGGCCCCCGTAGGACCCTCCAAATGCATTCTGAGTGCAGCGGAGGGGAACTCCCCAGGCCGAGGTTCACGCTTCCAGACCGTCACCTGCAGATCTGCAGATATAACCGCCTACCAGCAGCTCGGCTCGTGGGTTTCTGGGGCGGCTGTGGCAGCCTGGGCTGCGCTGATTTACCACCCCAGCCCCAAGCAGATTAAATCACCCAGAGTCATTTGAATTGTACCTGGCCTTGTCACACAAATCTTAGAAACTGCTGTCTGGCAGGAAAACTTTCTCTGTACTCTTTGGAGGAAGTCTGAGAGCTCTAGAAATTGAGGCGGAGTGGGAAAAAGAAGGTGGTGCTGGGAGGGGGAGGGGTAGGTTTCTGCATCTTCGGGTCAGGCCTGAGTTGGTGGTTGGAGGAGAAACTGTGGGGTGTGTACCCGTGAGAGAGCAAGCGAGCAAGTGAGCGAGCGAGAGAGAGAGAGAGAGAGAGAGAGAGAATGAGAGAGTGCGAGCTCATTGCAGTGGCCTTTGGGGGCAATGTCATCTCTGGCTGTGTGACACAGGGCAAGTCACTTAACCTCTCTGAGTCTCAGTGGATTGTTGTGAAGGTCAAAAGGGCTAGCTTGCTAGCGTTTTGTAGACTTTATTAATCAGCTGGGAAGAATAGACAAATGACTATATAAACAAATTATATATGGCCGTGCTTACCATATGTTGAGCAGAGAGTAGGGACTCTGGGAGTTAAAAGAGAGTGGGTCCATTATCAGAACTCTGGAGCTTGACTTGGGCCTTAAAGGAAGGCTAAGTCCCAGGAGAGTGATGTGGAAGAGGTTATAGTGCAATTAAAATTGTCAACCCCCCATCCATCTCCCATGGTGTATGTGGCTTTGGAGTGGAGTCCTGATTGACTTCGCCAGTCAACATAGTCCTTCTCCCCAAGACCCATTTTTGACACATGGATTGGTTCTAAACCAATCAATACACACATTTCCCCAGCCACAGGAATTGGTTTAGATTGGCCCAGTGAGACAGAAGGCCAGAATTTTTTTGTTAGATGACTGGAGAAAGACATCCAGTCTCTCTATCTGGATTTGAATGAGGTAGCTTGTGGATCTAATTCCTGGCAGGCATCTGGTGACTGGGAACACAACCGGAGATTACTGTAAACATACGGATGTGGGAAGAGCCCGGAACATCACAGAAGAATTCTGTCCCAGCCCTGATCAAACTGTGCCTGAAGCTGTTGCAGCTGGACTTTCTATTAAGTGAGCTGATGAATTTACTTTTAAAAGCCCATTTAGATTTTAATTTTGCATTATTTAGAGCTAAAATCTGATACAGGGATCTGAGTAGAGAGTGAGGACCTACTTGGTATCAGGCAGCCATTAGTGAGGAGAACATCTAGGCTGGAGGAAAGGTTTGGGAGGGGTGTGTGATGAGCAGGGGTGGCAGGAGGCCACAGGTAATCAGGCTGGAAGAAAGTTTGGAGTTGAATAATGGAAGATCTCAGACACAAGTGTAAGAATCTGGGCCTTCATTCTGTAGGCAGTGGGGGATATTTGAAGACTTGTGAGCTAGTGAGGGCATGGTAGGGTGCTGTGAGCCGAGTGGGATTTGAGAAGGTCAACCTAAGAGTAGGATATAGATGGGACTGGAAGGAGAAGTTGGGGGCTAAGACCTAAGAACATGATCATTTACTGATACTGCACCCAGTGTGTGGATTATCTCACTTAGTCCTTATAATAACTCCTCTTTTCTTTTTTCTTTTCTCTTCTTTTCTTTTTTTTCTTTTTTCTTTTCTTTTCTTTTCTTTTCTTTTCTTTTCCTTTCCTTTCTTTTTTCTTTTCTTTCCCTTTCTTTTCTTTTCTTTTCCTTTCCCTTCCTTTCTTTTCTTTTCTTTTCTTTTCCTTTCCTTTCCTTTCTGTTTTATTTTCTCTTCTTTTCTTTTTTCTTTTCTTTTCCTTTCCTTTCCTTTCTTTTCTTTCCCTTTCTTTTCTTTTCCTTTCCCTTCCTTTCCTTTCCTTTCCCTTTTTTCTTTTCTCTTCTTTTCTTTTTTTTCTTTTCTTTTCCTTTCCTTTCCTTTCTTTTTTCTTTTCATTTTCTTTTCTTTTCTTTTCTTTTCTTTTCCCTTCTTTCCCTTTCTTTTCTTTTCCTTTCCCTTCCTTTCTTTTCTTTTCCTTCCTTTCCTTTCCTTTCTTTTTTCTTTTCTTTTCTTTTCTTTCCCTTTCTTTTCTTTTCCTTTCCCTTCCTTTCCTTTTTTCTTTTCTTTTCTCTTCTTTTTCTTTCTTTCTTTCTTTCTCTCTCTCTTTTCTTTCTTTTTCTTTTTGTTTCAATAATCTTCAATAACTTGACAAGACCGTATAGTTACTAAATGACAATCAGGACCCGAATACAGGTCATCTGACTTCAAAGCCTGTACCTTATTCACATTTGTGATGACACAGGTGACAAATTAATACAAGCCAAACCAGGATAGTGGTCACAGGAAGGGATGCATGGGAGACATTAGGCTGGTGACCCCCTAGATATGTTCTCATTAAAGTCAGAAACTAGACCAGGGCAGCTGTTGTTATCAGTATTTTAAAAATCACTTTTGCGGCACCTGAGTGGCTGAGTCGGGTGGGCATCTGACTTTGGCTCAGGTCATGATCTCCCCACTTGTGGGTTGGAGCCCCAAGTCAGGCTCTGTGCTGACGGCTCAGAGCCTGGAGCCTACTTCAGATTCTGTGTCTTCCTCTCTCTCACCCCTCTCTTGCTCGCACTCTCTCTCTCAAAAATAAATAAACATGAAAACATTGTTTTCTTAATAAAAAAATTAAAAAAACCCACTTTTCCTAGGGGTGCCTGGGTGGCCAGTTGGTTAAGCGTCTGATTTCAGCTCAAGTCATGATCTTGCGATTCATGAGTTTGAGCCCCTCATCAGGCTCTACACTGACAGCACAGAGCCTGCTTGGAATTCTTTCTTCCCCACTCCCTCTCCTCTTCCCCTGCTTGTGCTCTCTCTCAAAATAAATAAAATTAAAAAAAAACCCCCACTTTTCCTAAGGTGCTAGGCATTGTAATTAGACAAGAAATAAAAAGAGATACATATTAGAAAAGGAGAGCCAATAATCATATCTAGTAGATATGATTATTATTTATCTGTAAAAATTCAAGACAGTTTCATGAAAACAACTGGAAAAAGCAAAGTTTGGTAAAATGGCCAGTAACAAAACAACATATAAAAACAAATAGCTTTTCTATTTATAAAATGACTACCTAGAAGGTAAAGTAAAAGGCCTCATTTGCACTGTCAAGAAGAAAATAGTAACACAAAATGCCTGGAAATAAACTTTATTAGAAACATGTGGGATTTACAGGAAGAAAACCAGAAAACTTGCCTGATAGAAAAGAGACTCGGATAAATATGGCATGTCCCCAGTTCTTGGGTGAAAAGATTTAATGCTTTAAGTTTGTTCGTGCTCCTTAAGGGAGTGTACAAAAATGAAGATACTCCAATTAATACTGCAACAGGATTTTTAAAAAATTTGACAAAAATAATTATAGAGCTAATCTGGAGGAATAAAAAAAAAATAGAGTAGCTAAGGGAAATTCTGAAAAAGAAAAATGATGAATACTTACCCTCTCAGATATTAAAATGTTTTATAAAGGGACAATAATTAAAATTCTTATGTAAGAATAGCAGACCACCAGGATAGAATAGAGGGTCTGGAAATGGATCCAAGTATTTAAGGGAATTTTGTATACGATAAAATGGCATTTCTGTTGAGTTGGGAAAATATGGGCTGGTTTATAAATGGTGTTGGCATGGGCCAGCCATTACAACACAAGCTGGTTTTCTGTCTTTCTCCAATAAGACCAAGGCATGAAGACTACAGAGTCTTCATGAATACGAATGAATAAATATGAATGACTATTTTGGTCATCTTAACGTGGTGATGCTCCTTCTAAGCATGATGGGATATCCAGGAATCATAAAAGAAAAGATTGATACATTTGAATATATGAAGATGAAAAGTTTAAGACCATTAATAGTAAAGGAGAGGGGTGCCTGGGTGGCTCAGTCGGTTGAGCGTCCGACTTCCGCTCAGGTCATGATCTCACGGTCTATGAGTTTGAGCCCCGTGTCAGGCTCTGTGCTGACAGCTTGGAGCCTGGAGCCTGCTTCAGATTCTGTGTCTCCCTCTCTATCTGCCCCTCCCCTGCTCATGCTCTGTCCCTCTCTGTCTCAAAAATAAATAAAAACATTAAAAAAATAGTAAAGGAGAAAAGGGAAAGTGTATATGATCGGTAATTGTTTAATCTGATTCTCAAATGTGCAAAGAACTCTTAAACCATTCATTAAGAAAAAGATAAATATCTCATTAGAAAAATGGGCAAAAGACACGAACAGGCAATTCACAAAGAAAATAATTACAAATGACAAAAAAAGAAGAAAAGATACTCATTTACTTTCATTAATAATTTAAACAATGCCAGTAAAAATGAATGTCTTTTGCCATCTGTTGATTTGACCAAACATTAAAACCTGGGGCTAGTGAGGGTGTGGGAAGATATGCTGGGACACTGTTGATGGGAAGTACATTGTACGTTTTCAGAAGGACAGAGTGGCAAATTTGGAAATAGTGTACTCTTGCAGCAATTTCCTTTGTACGATTTTATCCTAAGGAGATAATTACAAAGAATAAGCAAAGAGATATGTACATGGATATTTACCACAATATTGTTTATGAGAGTAAAATCTTGACAACGTTCTAAAGGATCAATAGAGACCCAGCTAAATAAAGTATGATACGTATATACAATGGAATACTATGAAGTAATTAAAATAATTTTGTAGAGCTCTATTTATTGACATAGAAAGATGTCTATGACATATTGTTGAGAGAGAAAAGCAGGTGTCAGTGAGAACAGTATGTATAATACAATCCCTCGTCTATAAATTATATACATAGATCTCTATGTGTATATATGCATAGAGATATGTCTGGAAGGCTGTTCACCAAAATGCTGGAGTGGTTATATCTGGGTGGTAGGATTTTGAGTGATTTTTACTTTCTTTTTCCTACTTTTAAGTATTGGTTTGATTTTTTTTTGATTTTTTTTTATACTGAGGATATATCATGTTCTTCAATCAGAATAAATAATAAAGCTATTTTTATTTTGGAAATTAGATAAATATTAAATAAGAGGACTCGGCACATCGTGATTTAATGGATGCAGATAAAGAGTCAAGATGCTGCCAAGAATTTGATCCTTGAGCCTGGGAGGATTATGCATCGTGGAGAACCTGGAGTGGGAGCTGATTCTGGAGGAGAGAGGAAGTGCTGGGATTTCGGAGCTTTGGCTTGTTGCTGTGGCCTGTAGGCAGCAGGACGGCTCTTAGGAGGCTGATCCTAGGGGCACACTTGAGGGGCACAGAGGGCTTTTCCCAAGGACCAAGCTGTGGATGAGATCTCGGAAGGAGGGGGTGTAGGAGCAAGAGAAGGCTGGAAATCGGGCCCTGGAACATGGCCACATTTATGTGATGGAAGAAACTGCATTAATGGTCAGAAAGGCAAGGAACCACGGGGGGCGGGGGGGGGGGCATAGCTTGTCTTGGAATTCCATAAGGCGGGGGAGAATTTCCAGAGAAAGGTCAACCATATCTAATGCTGCAAAGGCACGGACACCAGGGAGAGGGTACGGGACTTGACAAATAGGAGTCTGTTGGTGACCTTGGAGGGAGCAGTTTGGGTGGGGGAATGGGACCATGTGTGGGTGTGTGTGGGAGTTGGGTGTTTGTTAAGGGAGAAAGGAGGGTTGTAGCTTGGGGGAATAGATTTGAGGGAAAGGGACTGAGCCTTGCTTGGGGGGGGGGTTGGCATTAACTGGCATGGGCACCACCCTGCCCACTCCCCAACCCTGGCAGACATCTCTAGACAGTCCGCGCAACCTGGGGAAGCTTCAACACCTTTTTCCCAACAGCCAGACCAGGGAGCCACCAGAATCTATTGGACTTGGCCAGTGAGAGGAGCCTCTTTTCCATGCCTGGGCTTGAACACATACTTGAAGGATGATGGGAAGGCAGGCATGGAGGCCGTGATTGAAGGTGCAGGGGAGAGGTCTGGTGGAGCCAGAGGCCCCCAGTGCAGGTGTGGGCTGTGGCTTCAGCCCCAGAAGACTTCTGGGTCTGGAGCCCAGGGTGATTAGAGTGCTCTGTCTGTGAGTGTGCGGTGACTAGATGCATGCTTTGTGTGATGCTGTGAAAAAGCCCGGCTGCGTGTAAATTACTAGCTGGTACACAGATATTGGGGGCTCACCATGGCTCACCATTTTGCCATCCAGGGAAGGCAAAGCAGGGACTCATTGTCTGGACACCTGGCCTAAGGGGAGTCTGCCTGTGGGCTCCCACTGCAGGGTCTGAGAGCCGAATAAGGAACTGAGATTCAGTCGTGGCTTGCTGGAGGAACAGTCGTGGAAGACACTCAGTGGGGTTCAGCTGCCATCCTCCCGATGGTGTTTTGATTGCATCAGTGAGAACATGGGGTCCTGGATACTGGAGGGAAAGGCTCTTCTGGACCATCCCTGACCAGAGCTTGTCTGGAGCAGTGGAGGAACACAGGCATATGGCAGAGCTCACTGACAGCAAAGGTCCAGAATGGGGAGAGGCCCGGGCATCACGCCCAGTGGAGGAGAAATGTTGAAGGAGCTCAGGCCAAGGAATTAAGTGTTTGCTTTTAACATTCTGAAGCGGTGTTTCCTAAAATGTGCTTTTAGAGCCCTGGTTTCTGGAGGTTGTTCCACAAAAAAAAAAAAAAAAAAAAAAAAAAAAGGCTTCTGTGAGCAAATACATTTCATGAAATGCAGCACCCTCAGCTGGGTGCCTGTGAGCACAGTAAAGGCTCAGAGAAGTCCTGCAGCCAAGAAACGGATGCAGAAGTTTTCCAAACTTATTTGACCACAGAAACTTTTTCAATTGCAAAATTGAAATTTACCTTCTGCAAGGTTAGTGGCTGACCTCGGACAGATGCAGTGACATGTCCTGCGTGGTGCCACGGGCAATGTTTGGGCCAGTTCAGGGATGTTGCAAAGAGGCAGACTTTGGCTCAGTTCAAGGAAGAACTTTGCAACAATTGCTGATATTTTGTTTTATTTTTTTTAATTAAAAACATTTTTTAATGCTTACTTATTTTTTAGAAAGAGAGAGAGACAGAGCGCGAACAGGGGAGGAGCACTGGGAGAGGGAGACACAGAATCCGAAGCGGGCTCCAGGCTCCGAGCTGTCAGCACGGAGCCCGACGTGGGGGCTTGAACTCACAAATCGCGAGATCACGACCTGAGCCAACGTCGGATGTTTAACTGACTGAGCCACCCAGGCAGTAAAGGACTTTCCGTCCCCGGAGGCCTTGAGCAGAGCCAGGCTCCAGGTGGGTGTCACCCTTGATTTCTGGGGGTCCATGAACCCTGAGAGAGGGTCTCTTTGGCTACCGAGAGGTGGTACTCGTCCCTTAGAGCCTGTCGCTTGGCTTGTACTGCTTCGTACTCGGCCCAAGAGTACTTGGGATACTTGAAATGAGCAGTCTGTGAAGGTAAGATGTGAACACATAAATATCCTCATTAAGTCCCAAATACACATCCCAAACTTTACATAACAGGAGCAGCAGCTGGAGACGCCCACAGCCCTAATTGCTTCTCTGCACTAAGAGAACATCCTCTCTCCAGTTCTGCTTATTCCATTCATTTAGGTAATTACTGGAGGGAGCCAGCTGTGGTAGACCGGCGGGCAGGCGGGCTGGTTTGTGACACCACGGGACGGGCGCCACCACGAGGATGGGGTGCTGAGGGGCGCTGGCAGCTCTCAGCCCTCTTCATGGGGAGCAGGGGCCTGGGGACGGGAGGCCGGCCACTCAGTGCCTGTCCCGATCCCACTGAGCTTCTGGGACAGGATGCCTGACCTCCTGGGGACCTGACCAGCACGTGCAGGGCAACAGGAAGGACCCAGGGCCAGGTACAGGCATGGGGACAGGAATGGACGGGCGTAGACGCCCCTGTGTAACCAACTACTCAAGATGCCTTCTCGGAATCTTGTGCTGGGCTGGCACGCTGAGGCCACAGTCCCTGCCCCCGGAGACCACAGCCCGGGGGTAGGAAACAGCCACAGGCGGGAACAAAACCGGATCAAGGCAAGCTTTCAGGCCCGGGAAGGTGGGTGCCTGGGACTGAGAACCAGACTCTGTCTTAGAGAAAGGGGTCAGAGAAAATCTCCTGGAAGAAGAAGCAATAGGATTGACCCAGAGAGGGAAGTCGCCCGCATTTGGGGGGTACCCTTCGGCAAAACGGGGCCACGGCGACCGTGGACTTCTGGGTCCCAAAGTAACACCTGTTTTGCCCCCTGCCCCCAGCCTCTGGTCTCTAGTAACCATCCAGGATTCGTGAAGACCGTCTGGGAGACACCTTCAAGGACGTGAGAAGCATGGAGCTCTCTCAGCTGGGAGCTGGGCCCTCGGTGGTCGGCCAGAGAGGACAACCTCGAACGGTCGGATCGAACCCCTCTTTGGAGGGACACTGGGGAAGGCTGTGGCCCAGGCGCGCTGCCCGCCAGGCTTCCCGTGGGTGGCGGGTGTAACTTTTCTTCCTGGTTCTCTCTGAGCCGCCAGCTCTGCTCCCCCAGCCCCGAGTGGCGGCTCCTTGGGCCGGAAACAATGTGCTTTCTCCACGCCTGGGAGTGGAAGTCAGCAGTTTGGCACCGTCTGGCTGGCAGCCTCCACCGGCTTCCTTTGGCACTTTATTGGCAAAGGCGGTGACATTTCTTTCAGTTGGGTGGGTGGAGCTGTTATGCAGACTCTCGCTCTCCTCATTCGCCAGATGAATATTCATGACTCAGGCAATCTGTACCAGCCAGACTTTCCTGAGGGCGGCAGCTTTTCTTCTCTTCCTCTCTCTCTTTTTCTTTCTCCTTCTCTCCTTCCCAGCTCTTTGGAAAGCTGGAGTACAGCTATATTTAATTTACAAATACGGAGCTATTTAGCTTGCCTTTTGGGGTGCAGGCACTGGGGAGGAGATGCCGGGGATGGGAACAGTGGAAGCATTTGGTCCCTGACCCTGGGCTTCCTGGTCCCAGTGTCCAGCCCCCAGGCCCCACAGCCTGGGAAGCCTTACGGATCTGGGGCTCCCTTTGAACTCGGCATCTTGGTGCCTGCATGCCCGAAGGTGCGGCAGCTCTGTGCCACCTCGTTCCGCGCTGGCTGCCGAGGTCAACGTGGACGTCTGAGACACTGGTGCCTTCCTGCCCAGTGCATGGCAGACCCCAGCGATAGATGAACGCTCCCTCGGTCTCCCTACTGTGCTCTCCCGCTTGTCAAGGCCCACTCAGACCCTGCTCCAAGCCCTAGACAAAACCCCAGAAGGCACTGGGGCATTTGCTAGTCATTTCTTTCCTAGAGGAAGAACCAGTCCCTACTTGGGGTCCCCGTTCTCTGAGGATACACCTGCTCCCTCGCTGGGAAGGGTGGCTACCTACTTTCTTTTGTCTCTTCCCATAGAGGCACCAGAAACTCTGGCAAAGGGCTCAGAATTTCCAGAATTTGCCAGGGAATTTGGTCTTAGCAAGGATGTTCTCGTGTATGTCTTGTGTGTGTGTGTGTGTGCGCGCGTGTGTGTGTGTATGTAAATATTTACGCACAGCTTAAGTGAGTCTGTATGCCTACATCTATGTTCGAGTGTTTGAGTGTGTGTCTGTATGTGTAAGGGCGTGAATGTGTATGTGGCGGGAAGTCTGGGAATGTCTGCATGTGCGAATGCGCCTCTCCAGTTAGAGTTGCGTATGTATCGTTGTGGGTCTGGGGTGTTGTGTGTCAAGGTGCTCCTGGAGGGGGGGGGGTGCAGAGGCTTGTCTGTGTAGTGTGTATGTGTGCATGTGCTAGTGAACTGTAAGATGTGTGTACAAGTGTATGTGTGCATGAGCGTCTGGAGGAGAGAGAGAGAGAAAGAGAGAGAGAGGGAGAGAATGATTCCCCCTGACCTCCATTCTCTCCCAAACCTCATCCTCTAGCGAGGTGGAGGGAGATGTCCCCCCCCCCCCCCCACTTTGCAAGTGTTACAGATTCTATCCAAGGACGGGAACAGAAGGCTTCCCAGCACAGAGCGTCCTGAAATTACTTTATATTCCCCCCTCCTTGTTTCATCTAATCAAAATAGCGTTAGGCTCACCCATTCTCCCTGCCCATCCACTTAGCCCCGAGGGAGGGAGCGAAGCGGGCCATCTTGTCTGACCTCCTCTGAGAGCACCTTGCAGCCCCAAGCCAAGGAGCTGTCTTCCAAATCTCCTCGTTCCACGGCCCATGCTTCAGTGGCAAGAGCCAGCTGCCTCCCTGCCTGCCAGCAACCGCCAAGCTCTTCCAGAACCCACATCCAGGCTCAGCCTCATTTACAAATATGCAAATTTGCATCTTTTCTGGTATGCAAATGGAGACATGACAAATAGCTAATTAGGGTCAAAAGAAGCACTCTGAACCAATTAGTTGTAGGGTCGATTCCTTTCTGCTGGGAGGAGACTGGCCTCTCCTGCCCCCCTCCATCCCTGGCTCCCCCAGGCCCACACACTCTGGCCTGTCCCGTCTGGCTAGGGCCATGGACGGTCAAAGAGCACTGAAACAGGGGTTGTTGCTTGAATCACAGTCCCACTCTGGGTGTTAGCTGTGTGACCCTGGACACACTCACCGGGACCTCAGTGTCTCCCTCTGTGAAACAGAGCAACGGCAGTGGCTGTCTTGCCCCTAAACCTCCACCCCAGTGTCGTGAGACTTGGGGGGGACTTGGATGGCAATAGCCTCTGGAAACTGTACTAAAATGCCTCTGATAGGCACATCAGTTGTGTTCTTCCAAAGTATTCTGCCCTTGATTTCATGTAATCGTCACATCCACCCTCTGAATTAGATGAATTAGATGTAGCGACAGCGTGGCAGTGAGTTTCATCCTGGGTGCCAACTCTGGCCAATTACGATTGTCTGCCTGGAGCGGTGCGTTGAGAAGGATGTCGAGGCCAAGTCTGGATTCCCCAGGAGAGAGACTGTGATCGATTAATGATGTCTGCCACGGGCAAGTCATTGGGCTCTGGCAGTCACGTGCTACATATTTACTGCCCAGGAAAGCTGTGGAGTTCGGAGCAGGCACCCGGGTTCCGGTCCTGTCTGCTCCCTTGAGTAAGTGACGTCCCCTTCCGGAGCTCCGCTACCTGGTCTAACCCAGCCACAATACAGCCTGGGTCTCAGAGCTATTGTGAGGAGGCAAAAGCTTTCTTTCATCCGGGAGGTGATGTGGACACTTAATTGACACTTCAGTGGGACGGGCGTGCTGTCCCATTACAGAGGCGGGGAGCCCAAGGCCTGCGGAGGGTGGATGACTCGGAGAAGAGGAAGCCAGCAGCCTTACCAGGCAGGCCCGCACGGGCGGCTGGGGCTGCTCTTCTCTCTGCCACCACAGGATCTTGGCTCCCTCCTGCCTCCCCCGCGCTGATGCCCCAAGCAGGCTGCAACAAGCCCCGCTGGCCTGGCTCCACTTCTGGGTGTGAAGTTTGGCTGAGTCGGCACCTGGGAGAATGGGGCAATTGCCATCCTGGAGCCCAGGGCCTGGCCCAGGGCCAGTGGGCGGACGAGAGATGGTGGGAGGGCCCGAGGACCAGGGAGCCAGCCAGAGCTGGGCGGCTGGCAGGAGAAGGTCAGGAGAGCACCTGGCTTGAAGGGGGCCGGCTTGGGGGTGCTGAGAGCCGGGGCCTGAGTGCAGCACAGAGCCCAGCTGTGTGCGTGTCCTGGCTGTTGGCAGTGCCCGAGCACGGCCTTGAACGTGCCTTTGTGCGTGTGCATGCGTCTCGGGATACATCTGCGAACGTGTGTTCTTATAAATCTTTTAATGTGTATTTATTTTTGAGAGAGAAAGAGGGAGAGAGAGACAGAGACAGAACGTGAGTGGGAAGGGGCAGAGAGAGAGGGAGACACAGAATCCGAAGCAGGCTCCAGGCTCTGAGCTGTCAGCACAGAGCCCGACGCGGGGCTCGAACTCATGAACCGCGAGATCGTGACCTGAGCTGAAGTCAGCTGCTCCACCGACTGAGCCACCCAGGCGCCCCGCGTGTGTTCTTATAAATGGGCATAGATGCATCACCTAGCAGTGTAAGAATAGGCGTGATATATGTAGTTGTGCACATCTGTGCGTCAAGGTGTGTCCGTGTGTCCGCGTGTACCTGTGTGTGCGTGCCTGGCCTGCACCTCTGTGTCCAGGTGAGCTTCTTGCGTGTACACGTCAGCATCCGTGTGTGTCTGTCTGTACGTTTCCACCCGAATGTGTGGGTGTCCATTTGTATGTATCTTTCAGTATCCGTACAGGCGTGTGCACACTGGTGCATCCATATTGGTGCACGCGTGCCCACCTCCGTCAGTATCCATGGGCATCGCTGTTCAGCGTGTGTGTCCTGTCTAGTGCCCTGTGCCTCTCTGTGTCAGTGTCTGTAAACCCGCCCTGTACCTGCACTCGTGAGTGCCTCTGTGGCTGTGCCCATGTGCTGGTCCATTTCTGGGTGTGCATGTCTCCCTGGGAGGGTGTTGGTATCTACCTCCGAATGCAGGCATGGCTGTATCAAGGTGAGCAGGATGGACTCTTCTCTGTGACTGCCATAGCTCCCTTTTGTCCTCTCCATTTTTCTCTCCTCTCCTCCTTCCTTTCCTTGCAATTCACTCGAAGGGACCTGGCTGGCCCAGGCTGCTGTGGAGGTGACAGATGAGTCTTAGAAGCCCACTTCGGCCGCTAGAGAGGGGCTCCCTATGTCCATCTCCCATGTGGGCTCAGCCCCAGAGCCACACAGGCGTCGGGCTTTTTAAAATGGAAGTTGTTGCCCGCCCCCCCCACCTCCCGCCGCTGCATATTAATCATCGGCCCCAGCAGCAGTGAGAGCGACAACTCATGACTTTTTCTCCTTCCCTTTGCGGCAGCCCTCCCGGACTTCCCACCTGCAAAAGGGCGGCCCCACCACCTGCCGGAAGATCTGCCGGCTTGGGCTTTGGAGCATGAGTGCTCCAGCTCAACTGTTTGCCTGTCGACGGTCCCTCTGGCATCGCTGGACCTTTTCTGGGATTGGACTTGGGACTCCTCTCCTCCTGGCTGTGTTTGGATTCCAGCCTTCCCCGGTTGGACCTCCCTGCTCAGTTCCTTGGGTCATTCCCAGGCAGCCCCGCCTGGATACGGTTCCCCTCCTGTGCGGGCTGCCCCCCAGGGACTGGGGCCGCCCTCCCCGCCTGCCCCAGGCTCCCTGGCCCACGGCCTGGCCCACAGCCGTGCTGGAACACGAGCGTGATGGATGATTCCAGTGCCTCAGCTCGTATCTTGCAATCATCCGATGGCTCCCCTCCCCTTACAGTCTTCTCCCTTCACTGATGGTTTTGGATGGAATTTAAAATAAAAAAGATTGATTAAAAGTTGGAAACTGTGTAAGTGAAAATAAAAGCACTTAAGACCAATAAGTATCATTTGAGCTTTAATGGAAAGAGAAAGCATGGTTAAGATGGCATTTTAGGGACATTTCTCAGCGGGTAAGTGTCCTGACTTAGTTCCCCATTTCTGGGAGTCTGTGGCTAGATATCCTCCTTGTTGGAATCCTGCCCAGGCAGGCGCCGGAGCGGAGTGTGAAGAACTCGGGCTTCAGGCTTGGAGAAGCCTGGGTTGACTCACTGGCTGTGTGACCTTTCTGAACCTCAGTTTCCTTTTCTGTCCTTTTCTACAATGGGGAACAAGGACCTGCTTCACAGGGTGGTCGCGAGGATGACAGAAGATAACGCCAGGACCAGAAGCAACGCCTGGCACGTAGTCGTTCCCCTTCAAGAACACACCCCAAACTCAACCACCTCCATCCACCTGCACTGTCATGGCTGAGCACCGCCATCCGTCCCCTCTCCCGAGCTGTCTATTCCCTATGCTGCGACACAGCGATCCTGTTAACATTCAAGTCACAGCACGTCACTCGTCTGCTCAGAAACTTCACTGTGGCCCGTCTCAACGTGGTGTTAAGCCGAGGTCATCACAGCAGCCTCAGGGTCCCACGTGCTCAATCTCCCCACCTGCCATTGTCGCTATTCCCCCCCTTTCACTTCCCTCCAACCACACTACCCACCTGGTTCCCCAAATGTACCGGCCACATTCCTGCCTCAGGAATGCCTTTGCGTGCGCTGTGTCCTTTGCCGGAATGCTCTTCCCCCGGATCGCCTCATGGCTCCCTCTGTCATCCCCTTCAGGTCTGTATTCAAACGTTACCTTCTCTGGGGCGCCTGGCTGGCTCAGCCGGAAGATCATATGACTCTTGGTCCTAGGGTTGTGAGTTCGAGCTCCACCTTGGGTGTAGAGATTACTTAAGTAAACGAAACAGAACAAAAAGCTACCTTCTCTGGGAGGAACACCCTGTTCTTTCTGACTTAGTTTTATCTATGGCTCTTAACACACTCAGCAATATCGTATTATACTTTTTACTTATTTATTTCCCATGTTGTTCGTCTTCCCAAGAGAATGTAAGCTCTTTGAGCGCAGGGATTTTTGCCTTTGTTTCCACCATCCAAATAATACCTGGCAAGTAATGGGCACTCAATACATTTCTGCTGAATGAATGAACGGCTCATCATAATGGAGAGTGTCACGTAGCCATCTACCGGCTTGGGCAATCAGGGGTTGTCATTGTCTGCTAGCTCTGGAGGGGCGTTGCTTCAGAATGACTGCCTTAGCAAGGCAGTGGGGGCCCTTGGGAGGAAACCTGTCCCATGGGCCTCCTGCTTGGGGGCAGCCAGCTCAGGAGGACGCGCCCAAATGCTGATTCTTGACCCAGCCTGAGAGTCAGCATGGTCCTTGTGGGCCAGCCAGAGGTCAGGGCTGCCCTCCTTGGCATTCTCTATCTTTTATATCCATGCACCACAGCTACAAGAGCATCCAAGGCCAAGGTGGTCCTTCTTGGAGACTCACACTCAGCTGGGTCTCTCCATGGGAAGAGGGCACTCCGCCTAAGGGGGGTAGTCCCACCAGGCACTGGAAGGCTGAGGGAGTGTTAGCTACTAGAAGGGTATGGGACAGGCACTCAGGCTCAGGGAGCAGCATTGGCAGAGCTGAGCAAGTAGGAAGCCTTTGGTGTGCTAGGGAAGGGCAGGCAGCAGGGCGTGGCTGCAGTGCACCTACCTTACCTGGTGGGAACTTCTGGAAGCCGGGATTGGGTTCAGTCCCTCTTTGCCGGCCCCTCTCGAACGTGCTTAGCCCTCAGTAGTGCCATCAGTGTCTGCTCAGATCCAGGAGTCTGGGAGTCTGGTGGTAGAGTCACCTCAGAGCACAGAAAAAACACGATGGGAAGGTCAGACTTGGGAGTGGGTCTCGATCTTACCCATCTTTCCTTAAGTAGTTTCTTCAAAGGTTGGGATGGGGGGGGGGAGGGCTTCTCCAGGGGTGGGAGATGCACCCAGGCCAGAATGATCTCTCCACACAGCACCTTCATGGCTAAAAGTGGCCTTGTCTGGATTCTGGAACAGACTTCCTAACTTTTTGTTTGTTTGTTTGTTTTCTTCAAATGCCATGGACTTCTTTAGCAGTCTGGTGAAGCCCATGGAACCTTCTCAAACAGCAGAAACTCATTCTATCGAGCTGCACTTGTCACCATGGACCCCAGGTTGAAATGGCCAGTTGTGCTCTTTGAAGACAAAGACTCCGTGCTTTAAAAAGGGTACAAACCCTGGCTTCTCCTCCTGCACGCTGGGAGGGCGGGGCTGGGGAAAGCTGTTGGTGCGCCTCTTGGCTGGCTGTCCTGGGAGGAGGGAGGGGAGCAGCCCTCTCCCACCGTACTCAGAAGGCAGAGTGTGGACCCTTCGGGAGGAAGCCACAGGGAGGGGGACATGCTGGGCTGCCTGGGGGGAAAGGAGGGAGCTCCCCTACCTCCCGGGGATGGCAAGCTGGAGGCCCATCTGCCAGGGGTTCTGGGATCAGGCTGTGGTGGGTGATCGCTTCTCGGGTGGGAGAAGATTTTGGCAGATTTAGCCCGAGGTCCTTTTGGAGGTGGATCTAGGAGGGGCCCATGGCTGCCGGGTCTTTCTCCTTTACCAAGCTCCGAGCCACCTGCCACCTGGGAATGGGATGGTGGGCACTCTCTGCTGACTTCTGTTTGCCAGACCCGCACTAGGGATCTGCATCAGTGTCACTAATTTTTCCTCGGAACCAGCAGCTGCTCTTAGTCTTTATTTTTTTAATTTATTTATCTTGAGAGAGAGAGAGAGAGAGAGAGAGAGAGGACACGCGTGCCACACCAAGTGGGGGAGGAGCAGAGAATCCCCCTGACAGTGTGGTGGAGCCCGATGCGGGGCTCAAACTCACGAACCACGAGATCATGACCTGAGTTGAAGTCGGACACTCAACTGACTGACCCACCCAGGCGCCCCCTGCTCTGGGTCTTTTGAAGATCCTGGGATCAGGGCTGGGGCGATGTCTTGCTATTCTGAGTCTGTCCCCCCAGAACCATTCCTGGGCGTGGGGACGTGAAAACCATCTCACCCAGCCTCCCCACAGCTGTCTAGAGTTTCAGTTCGGAGCCTAGGATGGGGTCCCTCCTTACCTCTGTGGCACTTTGGCCGTCCCCAACAGCTTCAGGGCCCTCCGCAGAGCCTCACGCAGTCTGAAATTATCTGGGCCACACCCCTGCGGCGTGGATGGGGTAAATGAGGTGCGGGAGGGTAAGGGCTTAGCCCAAGTCACATAGCCTCTGGGTGGCAGAGCTCGTTCTGGAACATCAGCACCTGACTTCCTCCCCGCCGGCTGAGCAGAGGCGGCCCAAGGCGGGAGAGAATCAGTAGGAAGGCAGCCTTGGGTCCCCCTTGACAAACACATCATGCTTCCCACCTAAACCACCTCCGTGGGTGGGGATTCGGGGACTGGTCTATTAGCTTTCTCCCGCTGTCCCCCGAGGGTGCATTTGTCTGTTTTGCATTTTTTCCAGGCTGTAGTTAGCCAACTCCCGGTCCTGGGGGGAGCGCCGCAAAGAGAAAATGTCAGGGCGACACGCCGCCAAGATAACATTAGCGAAATATCAAGTCCTTTATGATGTCAGGAGGGATTCCTTCCCGCGGCCGAAGCTGCCTAATGACATCATAAAATAGGCCTGCGGCAGCCACAGTCCCCCTGAGTCATCAATCAGGCCTGTCTGTGGAGGGCCCCGGCACTGGGGGGGTGAGGGGTAGGAGGGGGGGATGCAGGATTTGAAACTTAAAGGGGGCCCCAACACAGCAGCACCGGGGCTGAGCTGAGGGGCTGAAGGCACCCACTGCCCCTCGGAAGTGTCAGCCCCCTGAGAGCAGGCACGTCCCCTGAGCCCCTCCAAGGTCCTGAGGCCGCTAATGGCTCCCTGGGAGCCCTCTGTCCAGGTCACAGCACTTCAGTGGTGCTGAAGGAGAGGAGGGGGTCTAAGCCCAGGCTTCCCGTTTGCCGATATTGTCCGGCACAGACCTAGGCCCCCTTGTCTGGAGCAACGGGACCAATGGGGACAGGGCGGTGGTCCTTGACCTGCAGGTTGTGTGTTTGCCTGTGTGTGTCCATCTATCTATCTATCTATCTATCTATACCTGGGGGTGTTTGCAACACATACACTGTACGTGGATTATCCGTGTCTGCGTTTGTCTGGCTGTGCACACTCACATCTGCAGCCCACTCCTGCCTCTCGCCCCTGCGTCAGTGTCTGTCCCTGTGCCTCTCTGCATGTCCACGCGCTTGTGCTCTGATTGTGTCAAATGTCTGCAGCTGCGGGCAAGGGGACATAGAAGGGGATCCGGAAGACCGAAGAAAGAAGGAGGACCCCAGGGGGTGAGGGGGGCTGTGGGGCGTGTGTGTGTGTGTCCCACACTTCTTACCACCCTTGGCTGAGAACTTTGGATTGCACTAGGATCACCTTGGGAGATTTAAAGACCTACCCATGCCCCAGTCTCACTTCAGATCAATTAAATCACAACCTCTGGAGGCAGGGCTTAGGTATTGGTATTTTGATTTATTTTTTGAAAATATTTTCTAATGTTTATTATTTTTGAGAGAGAGAGAGAGACAGAGAGACCGAGAGACAGAGCATGAGAGGGGGAGGGGCAGAGAGAGAGGGAGACAGAATTCAAAGCAGGCTCTGAGCTCTGAGCTCTGAGCACAGAGCCCGACGCAGGGCTCGGACCCATGGACCATGAGATCATGACCTGAGCTTAACCAACTGAGCCACCCAGGACCCCCAGGTATTGGTATTTTTGAGAGTCCCCCAGGTGGTTCTGAAGTGTAGCCAGGGTTGAAGTGTGTCCAGAGACTTGCCATTCCAAGGTGGGGGCGGGGGGAGGGTGGTCTGAGGACTAGCCTCACCTGGGAGCTTCTAAGAAATGCAGAGTATCAGGCCCCTCCCAGACCTCTGAGTCATACTCTGCACACCCTCCCCCCTGTAATCTGTATTTTAATGGGATCCCCACGTGATCTGTACATCCATTGACGGTTGAGAAGGGTAGAGCGGTGCTTCTCAACTAGTTCACATCTAAGAGTTTCTGATTTAGTAGGTCTGGGGTGGGGCCTAAGAATCTGCTTTTCACAGGAGCTCCCAGGTGATGCTAATGCAGCTCATCTGGGGACCACACTTGGAGACCACCCCCCACCCCCGGCTTAGCTCTTGTGCAAAGGGAGGCAGACAGCAGGAGGAGTGAAGGCGTGTGTGTTGCGGGTGTGGGGATGAGAAGGAAGGGGAAGTCACTGGTCACCCAGCCAGATCATGGGTGGCCCTGCCATCATCTTAGGTCTTCCATGTTTCTGACTCAGGGACTAGTCTAGGGATGAAGCCAGGAGAGAGAATGGGTCTCCTGAGAGCTGCTGGCATTCATTCCCCGCCCCGCACCCTTTCTGGTCCCTTCCCCACCCCACCATTGTGTTAAGAAAAAGAATCGGGGGCCGAAAACAACATTAAATAGGGGCGCCTCACTGGCTCAGTCGAGGATGCGTGAGACTTTTGATCTTGGGGTCTTGAGTTCGAGCCCAGGTTGGGTGTAGACATTACTTAAAAGAATTAAAAAAAATTTTTTTTTCAACGTTTATTTATTTTTGGGACAGAGAGAGACAGAGCATGAATGGGGGAGGGGCAGAGAGAGAGGGAGACACAGAATCAGAAACAGGCTCCAGGCTCTGAGCCATCAGCCCAGAGCCTGACGCGGGGCTCGAACCCACGGACCGCGAGATCGTGACCTGGCTGAAGTCAGACGCTTAACTGACTGCGCCACCCAGGTGCCCCTAAAAGAATTTTTTTGATCCAGGGCTGGACACTTCTTCATTCCCGAGAACCCCGGGCCAAAGAGTCAGGTTTTCTCAGAGCCTAAGCTCATCAAGATGCCCACGTGCCTTCTTGGGGGCCCCAGCGCAGAGCGGGGGCGCCAGTTGTTAGGGCGGTCGTCTCCAATTCGCCCAGGACCATCTCAGCGTGTGATGTCAGTGTGTGATTCTCAAAAGTTTACATGGTAAACCAGATTCCCTTAACTGCTAACGGCTGCTGGAATGACTACAGTTTGGTGGCGGTAGAGGCGAGCAGGCCTAGAGGTGGGGTGGGAGGTGACTAGGGGTGTTCCCAAGGGGAAAGCCCTCTGGAACCTGACCCCAGGCTCCGTCCTCCTGGCCTGGCTTCCTGGGTGAGCAGTGGGAGGGAGGACAGCCAGCCACCAGCCACAGGACAGGGTTTACTCTGGTGGAGGTGGTGTGCTGGGGGCGGGGGCACCTGGCCCTGACTGTCCATCTGCTGGGGCGGCAGGAGGAAGGGCGTGGGTGGCCGTGGGAGCCACAGGCCGGGCTCAGCCACGGCTCCTCCTGCCTCCTGCAGGCTCTGCACTATCAGCACCTCTTTGGGCCGCATCTCGCATCTCGGCAGTGGCAGCAGCGGAGTAACCTGAGGGCTGGGGCAGGAGATAGCGATCAGCCGGAATACCAGAGGTGTGAGGCAGGCATGACCTCACCCAGGGTGTGCCTGCTCTCGGAGCCTCGTCAGGCCACCCTCCCCACCCCGCTCCCAGGCACCCCCAGGCCGGCTTAGACAACAAGCTTCAGCCAGCCACAGCAGGGGCGTCCCTACGCGCTGGGCTGGGTCCCAGCCAGGGCTCAGGCCAGGTAGCTCTCTGGGAGGAGCCTGTAGGCTGCCTGGGGGCCAACGCTGTGGTCTCTAAGGGCATCCGGGTCCTTCTCCGGCTCCCTGGAGAAGCTGAGTGGGAGGGCTGAGGCTGGGGAGAGCTATCCAGGACTGAAACGTGGTCTGGAGTTGTTACTGCCCAGTCACCAAGGGAGCTTAGGGACCTGTCTCAGCTTGGGGCCGGAGGTGAAGGCCAGGAAGGGGCAGATCCTGCCTTACAAACAGCAGGGGGTCCTGCTGTGTGTGTGTGGGGGGGGGGTGGGCTGGAAATCAAAGCCAAAAATGCCCAGAAGAGACCGGGGGAAGTATTCACTGAACCAGATGTATTGGAACACTTCTCAGCAACTCCACTGAGCCTGGTGAAGCAGGCTGTTAATGTCAGGTGGTTGACCGTGGGCTCTGATGCGAAGGCCCCCTCTCCTGCCAGGAGGATTTTGCCTTGCAAATCCCTGAGGTCTCTAGGAGAAAATAACCCCACCTCTGATGGGCTAGAGCAGAAAGTGAGCAAGTAGCAGCAGCGGGAGCTGGCCCCGAGCCTTGGAGCTGGGGGCTGCCCTTGGACCCCTCCCACCGCCCTCAGCTGTTCCCACCTAAGCCCGCAAGCACCCGCAGGTCCTTCCCACACACGCTCATCGTCCCACTCGGTCTATAGCCGCACCCCCTCCTGATCTACCGACACTTGTGCCCACTACCTCCATGTATACCCCACACCCACACGCACACTCGCAGGGAGGCAAGCAGACCTCACCGAAGAGCACTGCACAAACAGCCACTCTGAGACACCTTTGCATAAGGAATGAATGGATCCACCTGTGAGCTGCTGGCCTCTTCTGGGCATTCTGGGTGTCTGTGGGCTCAGAGTCCCAAACCTAGCAAGGCCGACCACATTCGTCCCAGTGCCCGAGGCCACAGCCCTGCTCCGCACAGTGCCTCCTAGTGGCCGCCTTCCCCCAGCCTCGTGGATCCCAGCTGCGTCCAGAGTGCAAAGACCCTTTCTTCCATGTGCTTATAAGGCACCTGGCCGTATTGCAGTGCGTCTTGTTCTCTGAGTTATTTATTCAGCTCAGCAAATGTTTCTTGGGATTTCCATGTGCCTGGCCCTCTGCTGAGCTCTGGTAACTCATCATTTTCAAAGAGCATCTGGGGCTTAGCAAGACCCTCAGATGGGCTCCCCCCAGGGTCTGTCCTGGGATTACATCCTCCCTAGACCCTCCCCCACCTGCTCACTCCCCCATCTGCCCTCACACACACTTTTCTCTGCCACATGACAGCCACCCTCCTCCTCCTTGTCATTCTCTTGCTTTCTTCCTCCACACTGGCTTTGCATGGATGATGTCACCTGGTCATGCCCTCTTGGTTCTGGGGCAGCGTGAGGAGGGTTGTGGAGAGGTTCACATGGCTCCCCAGCCATCTCTCCCCCCTCGCTTCCCGGCTTTGGCTCTGGGCGACACAGAGCCGGGCAGACCCCGAGGGGCGGGGGTTCACAGGGATGGGAGAGGGGTGATGGGGGGTTGTCCTCACTGGGTTCTGGGTGAAGCGCTTAGCTTTTTGGAGGCCTGAAGCATGGTGGGAAGTGGACACAGGAAAGAATGACAGGGAGGAGGGGGAGAGCGGAGAGAAGAGGGGAAGGAGGGCAGAGGAGGAGGAAGGGAGCCGGGAGGGAGATACAAACAGAGTTAAAGAAAGTCACGGAGACTGAGAAAAACCACAGGGACAAACAGACCCAATACAAAGAGGTTCTGACCTGGTCACCAGGCACTTCTGACAAAAGCAATCACCCTCTTCTCTTAAGGGTGAACTTGGGTCTCTCTCGGTGCATGCCGGGACATTACACACACCACACAGCCCTGGAACGGGCCTCAGAAAGGGGGGCTGGGGTCAGCCCTGGACCCCTGCTGGACTCAGCTCCCGGCCTGCTGTGAAGGGCAAAGGTTCTGTGGACAGCAGCAGTGAGGTCCTTGGAGGGCAGTCTAGCCGGGAGACCCTCCCATCGGGCCCCTGGCTTGCTGTGGTCTCGACACCTTCAGCTCAAGCCTTCAGGGAGTTATGTCAGAGATGGGAAATTTCGCAAATTCCCAGCAGCCTCTGGCCCCACCTCACGTGGGCGTGATCTCAGAAGCTGAATCCTCAGGGCCCCCTTCTTTTGGCTCTTGGTGCCCCCTGGGACCCTATGAGTCCCCTTCCTCTTGTTCCTGTGAGGCTGCCTGGGGTGGGAGTGGGGGCCCGAGCTTAAGAGCCTAACCTCTTCTCCTTCCCAGCCCAACTGCCAAGCAGCTCCTAGGTGGGTTCTGATCTGACCCAACCTGCTCCGCAGCGCTCCTGGGGCCCCTCCCCTTTGCCCTTGGCCTGGGGGACCCCTCCCCAGCCCTGGCCAGCGCAGAGGAGCCCTGTCAAGAGCCATGAGCCGTCTCAGGAACCCAACAAGGGATGTGTCAGGAGCTGCGAGTCCCGTTTCGTCCCCGCAGCACGCAACCGCCCCAGGACAGAGGGGCCTTGGCAACCTCCAGCCTGGTTATCTGATTTGGGGGCTGATGGGGCTTCTAATGGAAAACAATATGGTAATTTCAGAATGTTCCTGATTAGATGAAAATGATATTGCATCAAAGTTACTTCCTTAATTTATTCAGAAAATAACAAGAGAGAATTCTCTAAGATCCTTAATTAAACCAGAGCTTTCGCTACACAGGCAAAGCGGGAGCTGAGTTCCAGGTGTGGGGACAATGGGGGTTCCAGGATGGGTCTGCCAGGGGCTGTCCTTGAGCTGCAGGGTCTGCACAGGTCTTCGCCCACAGAGACTGCCTGCTCTGCCCGGAGGAGGTATGGGCAGCCAGAGCATGGGACGAGGCTCCCTCCCCTGCAGGGAAATTGGGGTGGCCATCCTCGAATCATTCCAGTCCCTTCCTGTCTTCTCTGACTTTATCTTGCGAGGACTCAGTGACCCAAAGCCACAGGCACTCAGCAAAGCAGGGCTGGCAGGGCCGCACGCCCAGGGTGTCTTTAAGACACAGAACACCCGGCTGAGCATCGGAAGATGCTGTAGGTCCAGTCACGATCGGCACTGGGATCAGCATGGGAAAGTTGGCATACCCGAAAGGCTTGAGTGAGGATAGTTGGATTTGAGAGGGAGAGGCAGGTGCAAGAGACACAACAAAGGCTGGTGAAACGTCTGCACATTAGGGAGAGGAAGCCGCGGCTACTCTTAGGCCTGAGCAAGAGAAGGAGGGACAGAGAGAGGGGCCGCCTGACAGAGCTGTGGCCCTGGACCATCACAGCCAGTGCCAGGATGTGGTGAGTCTGGGAAGAGACGGGGATACATTCCCAGCCTCTCTCTCTTTTCCTGCCCTCCCGTCTCCTGCTGGTGCTGAACATTAGCTGGACTGGACTGGAAGCCAGTGGGTGGGTATCCAGGGTGACACCTTTCAGGTTAGGGAGGCTCCTGGGACACCGAGGGGGGCAGCAGGTGGATCTGGGGGAGGGGGAGCAAATGGAGGATGATTAGCACAGCCCCCGAGGTGACGGTAAACAATCGTTCATTGTCTGGTGCTTCAGAATTCTCTAGCATATTTTTATTCATTTTCCTGGTCGCTCCCCACACAAGGGACCTGAGTTCAGATTCTTGTCTCCAGGAGGAAACAGGCTCAGAGAGATCAAGTGATGTCCTGGAAATCACCCAGTAGGAAGGGTATGGATTTCAACTTGCTTCTGTCCCACTCCAGGTTTCCTCTCTTTCCCCTGGAATCGAGGCTTGGGTGCATAAAAGGGCGACTTAGCTGGATGTTATGAACGCTTCCTGGCGTGAAAGGGCCCTGTCTAGAAGCTTCTGTGACGTCGTGAGAGGAAGTCTTGCCTACCACTCATGAATGAAGCTCTCCAGTGCCCTCAACTGTAGAGCAGACCATGACAAGCTGCTCAGGGAGTGGACATTTCCAATTCTGGTGGGACCTCCTACCCCTGGGTCTGGTGTGCAGGGCTGGCTGGGACAGCCTGGCTGGAGCAGGAGCTGAAGGAGGAGGCAACACTGCAGAGTTGGGATCACTTTGGAAGGAACTCCCCATTTGCCGGGGCTATCCCCATTTGCCCACGTGCCTGCTGATCCCACTGCACCAGCCCCGCTTCCCTTTCCAGCAGGCCCCGGCACCCCAGCCACTGAGCAGTGTAGCTGGCCAGGTTCTGGCTGCGGGCATGCTGTGCCTGATTTTCTGGGAGACAGTAGGAGCCTGGGCAGGGCTCTCGGGAAGTTCCTGACTCAGGATTCGGATGTGGCAAAAGGGTAGGGAGGTAGATAGAGCCCGGGGCCCCCGACGCTGTGGCTGCAGGGGACCTCAATGTGCAAGAAAAGTTCTGGGGGTGGGAAAGCTTTGCACACGTGTGTGTGTGTGTGTGTGTGTGTGTGTGCCCATGTGCATCTGAATATGTGAATCTGGGTGCATCCGTGTGAGAGGATGTGCGTGTGAGAGAGGTAGAGAAAGAGGGGGAGAGAGAGAAGAGGAAAGGAGGGAGAGAGGATTTGTTAGGGTCATCAAGGATCAAAGTCAAAGAAGGTGGGGCTTAGATGGGCCATGTGAGCAGAGGAGGAGGAGGAGGGGGGGGAGGGGGAGAATGATAGGTACAATAATAATGGTGGCAGGTAACATGCAACGCTTACTATATGCCAAGCCTGTTCCAAGCCCTTTACATATATCACCTCTATATATCCTTACAACCAATTTAGGAATTAGGTATTATTATCACCCCATTTTTTACAGATGGGGAAACTGAGGCACAGAGGTTTTGTTTCGTTTTGTTTTTTCATGATTGGCACCAATACCAGAGCTAGGAATTGGGCCCAAATCTTAACCCCGGAGAGGTACAGCCTGCCGGACATGGAGGGTGTGACCCCCGGTCTCTGATTCACGTGTGGAGCCTCTGGGAAGAGGTTGTATCCCTGTGTCACGTTCTTTGTTCTCAGCAGGACTTTTTGTGTCTGTGGGGGGAGAGGGGGGGTTGGAATACGAAGTTGACCCTATAAAGCTTGTGTATCAGACAGGTGGTCCTAACTGAGCCACAGCAGGGAGGTGTCAAAGGGACTCGGGTTCGGGAGGGCCGGTTATTCTGTGTGGTTGACATATGGGGTGCACGGGGGTGAGTAGGGTGGCTCGTGAAGGGTCTTTGCAGGCCAGGCTACGGTGTAAGGCGTCCATCCTCTAGCATATGGTGGTGGGAGCCCTCCAGAAGGCTTTCAGGCAGGAGGGTGGCATGGTTACCACCGAAGGGCACTCTGGCTACAGCACAGAGCAGAGAGACACGGGAGCCAGGGAGGCCCGTGAGCTGAGTGGGACAACCATCCAGGTAAAAGGGTGGTGAGGCTTAGGCTGGGGTAGGGTTGGGAGGGAGGAGATGAGGGGATACACTTTGGGAGGTTGAAACCTGCATATCCGGCAATAGCCTGGACATGGGGGTGTGTGAGGGAGTTGCTGAGAATGACTCCTGGGTTTGCGGGCATCTGGGAGGACGGAGAGCATGGGGGGGAGAGCAGCTCCAGCCACACCCATGGGTCCCTCCACAGGGCGGGAAGCCTGTGGCCCCGGTGGCTGAGACAAGGTGCCAGGGCATTGCTTGGCTCTGGAGAGATGTGCATTGGCCCCATAGTCTCTCCTCAGGGACACTACAGGCTGGGGAGGCAGGAGGTCAGAGCCATGGCCAGTGGACTCATCAGGAGATGCGGAGTATGGATTTCCCCTCAAGTACTTTTCATTTTCTTTAGGTGTCCCCATTTCTAAAAAAAGTCACCTGGGATGGTACACGATTGGTTCTTAAGTCGCAAGTACTAGAGAAGCCCTGCGGTACAGTGGTTAGAGCTCTCATTCTGTGGCCATTGTGGGGGGGGGGGGGTTCAAGTTCCAGTGTCACCACTCTGTAGCTTTGTGTTCTTGGCAAATCACTGCACCTCTCTGAGCCTTGGTTTGGTCTTCTGAGAGTTAGGGATCATCCCCAGTGCCTATCTCGTAGGCTTGTTGTGAAGACTGCCATTGGTTCAGCGCTGGTTATGACCGCCCAGATCTGGCAGGATGATACAGCATTTCTTGCAGGGCCCCTTCCCTCTATTTCCACCCCCCGACAGGTAGGGATGCAGCCTTCTTCTGGGCCAGGGAGGGCGGACGCCTGCCAGACAGGAAAGGGGAGGCCTTCCTGGCCAGCAAAGATTCCCGATGAGCCTTTGCTGCCTGGCACCCTTCCTCCGGCGAGCCCCTTCCCCTTTCCGGTTTCCCCAGGCCCTGCCTCTCTCCTGCAGTCCTGGAACCAGACACAGGCTGCGACTCAGGTGCCCATCACCCCACTAGACTCAGCCTCCCCAGAGAGGGTCTGGACCTGCCAGCTCTCAGCCCACCTTCTCTCTGCCTCAGCTCAGTGCCTCAGACTCCAGGGGCCCCTGTGCCCACTGGCCTGCAACCCCGTACTCTCTCAGATGTCCCAGGCCCCCCCCCCTCCCCCCCGCCACCCTGGCAGGGCCCAGTGTGGCCGCCGACCCCCCCCCCCCCCACCAGCCTGGCGCCCAAAGAAGCCGTCAGGAGAAGACGGCTGCCTCCCTGCCCTGCCCCTCCGCACCCCCTGCTCCCCAACGGGGCGGCAGGGCCTGAGCCCCAGGCTGAGCTCAGCTCTTACCCCAACCCCAACTCGGAGAGTTTGCTGGCAGCAGCGTAGATGACTTTGGTGTAGTTTCTGTGGTTTAATAAGCTACAAAAACGGCATTATTTTAAGCCAATCTGGATATAGCACAAAAACTCTCACCCCGTCTGTTCTGTGAAACTCAGATACCCTGACGAGAACACAGCTCACAACCAACTAATACAATATTCCACCGGGCTCGCTGTCAGCGGGCCCCACGCGGGAGCCGGCTCCCCGAGGACCGCCCAGGCGCGCTCCCCGAGGCCGGGAGGGAGGCTGCGGCCCAGGCGGGGGGGAGGGGGGGCGCGGCGGGGGGGGGGCGCCTCTCCCCTCTCCCCTCCCCCCTCGGCGAGGCGCTGGGCCGGCCGCAGCCCCCACCGCGGGGACGGGAGAGGAGAGGAGTGTGTCTGGCCTGCTGACAGCAGTTTTACTCCCACCACGGGCATATGTCTGATTCCGAAGCAGGGAAGTGTGTCCAACACACCCAATGCAAAGACAGGTTGTTGAATATTTTTTCTCTCATCACTAAAAAGGATTCCCTGCTGGGTGCAATCAAGATCCATAAACTCACGGCTCGAGTCGGTGTGAAAGCAGCGCTCCAGCCCAGACTCCCTCGCTGGCGCTAAATGCAGGCTCCGGGCGGAGATGCACAGACATCCGCTAGCAGTCTGGCCTTGCGACCGGCAGTTCCCGGCACATTAGGCAGCGCGCTTATTTTGGGCTACGCTTCAGTGGATTAACTTTCAGTGTAAAGTTTCGGAGCTCGGGCATCGTCCCTGTGGCGCTGCACGCCTCTCCCCGCCCCGCCCCCCCCCCCCCCCCCCCCCCCCCCCCCGCCTCCTCGGTGGGTACCGGGGTTGACAGAGCCAGAGGCAAGGGGCTGGCTGACACAGGTCCTCAGCAGCCTCAGGATTCAGCCCTGGGAAAGGAAGGCGGGCAGGGGCCCCCACTGGGGCTCCTGGCAGCCCCGGGGAGCCCAGCTCCCTGATCCAGCGCACCCCAGGTCGGCCGGATGCGCGAGGTCTAACTTTCCCAACAGACACTGAACTTGCAGGCTTTGAAGGTCATGTGGTTTCCTTGAAGGGCTGATCCTGGGTGAGAGTTTCCCCTCCTCTGGTTGTGGCCAGTCTGCCATCCACCCATCCCTTCCCAACAGGGGCTCTGTCCTCCCAGACAGGATTCCAGGACGGCAACTGAAGGTTAGAATCCTGTTGTTTATGTAAAACAAGGGTGCCTCCCTTTCCTTCTGAGATGCACCTTCCATCCCTCAAGCAAGGTGACTGAGGCAGAAAGGGATGTGGCTGGGGTCTTAACTGGGGGGACCTGCTGGGAGTTGTGGACAGGGGGGAATGGGAGTAAGGGAACATCATCAGCCCCCGCCTCCCTTCCGATGGCTTGGGAAGGAAGACCTCAGCATTCTTGCAGAAACGGAGGGACCCTTGTCACCCCAGCATGGCCATCCATTGGGAGGTGCCTTCAAATCCAATGATTTAAAATCCTAGCTCTCATGAATTCTTAAGCGGCAAAAGCACAAAACCCTCCTCTCTTCCCCTGGTATCCCAGTTTTCTGGGAGCATAGGAGGTATCATTTAGAACCAGAATGAACTTCAGAAATAGCGTGTGGAGTGAAGGGCAGCTTAGCCAGCATGTGGAAGCCCGACAGGGTGTGGAGTCTGTCATTCACTTCCTCGTGTCTCCAGAACATGTAATCCGGGCTGACTTGGTACAAGTTCCTGGCTCAGGCTGTGGAGACACAAGAGGTCTCCGCCCAGGGAGGAGACAGATACATACCCATTCTTCCGTTTGTTCATTTGTTAGCATGGACTCTGAGCCAGGCACCGTGTTTGGGCCCTGAGTGCAGGAGATGAATGAAGTTTGAGTACAGAGTGTGAAGGAGGCTGTTGTGCCGGAGAGAAGGAGGCTCTGGGAGAGGCAGCGCCACCCAGGTTCCCTCTCAACCAGCTTGCAGCCACGCTCAGTGAGAGTTCCCGGTCCACATCCTTCTAAGATTTCCACCTGCCTCCGGAGGCCCACAGGGGCCATTTTGCCTCGGAGTTACATGGAGGCAAAAACTAATGATGAGAAAGAGGAAATGGTGAGGTGGTTTTGGAAAGCCCTGGATTAAAAAAACTCTTCTCCTCTCTTGTATATCATAAATCTCTCTCCCTCCCCCCCTCCCCCCACTCCCTCCTGCTCTCCCTCTCTCCAAGAGATCAGCACATTGCAAAGACAGGTTGTGGAATATTTTCTCTCTCATCACTAAGAAGGCCTCCCTGCTGGGTGTAATCAAGAACCATAAACTCGCCTACGGCTCAAGTCGGTGTGAATCGAGCCCCGCGCCTCTAGCCTCGATTCAGACACGCTTGGGCCAGCTGACAGCAGCCAGGCTGCTCCCCCAGACGCACCCCGTCCCCGAGGGGCGGTGGCGAGGGGGCTGGGCTCCAGGCTCTGTTCTGGCATGGAATTCAGGGCACCTCTCCTGAAAGGTCAGGAAGAAGAGAAATCGATGCCTGCAGACAAGGAGTCAGGGCGTTGACAGGTGTCATGGGCACTCCTCGGCCTTCACCCCGTGTCCCCAGGTCCCTAGGGAGAGGAATCAGGAGGCAGGGTGGCCTCTCAAACTGGCTGTTATTGCCAAGGGGCCGTCTGACCAGATGGAGTGGTTTCTGACTGGTCTTCAGAACTGTACCTTTTGCGTGGAACAGGGCAGGGAACTGGTGTTGCTCCAGAGGGCTGGAAACAAGTGTGGGGGAGGGGTGGGGGCCAAAAGGAGAGAGGAGAGCAAAGGAGAAGCACCGGGGAGGCTGGGCTGCTGACTGCTCCGCCAAGTGCGCCATCCGGCTCTTTGTCTGAAAATCCATTAGTCGGCTTGGGAGCCGTCCTCGGATGCAAAGCTGGAGGAGCCTTTCTTACCTTTTCTTGACTTTCTACCTCTGCCATGACTCTGTCCAAAGTCACAGTCACTGCCTGAATCCCTGGGCCTGGTCACGCCTCCTCCCTGACCTCCCTATGTCCACTGTGACCTTTCCAAAACATGAATCTAACCATAACATCCCCCTCTCCCCACCTGCCCCCAAGTGCTTCCATGTGGCCCCATGCCTGCAGAAAATGAACCCAGGTGCATGATCAAGATCCACCCCCAGCATTCCTTTCAAACACCGACCCCCACCCCCAATCTCTCATCTGGGGATCCTTCTGGACACAGGAGCAGTTTCCCAGATCTGCTCTGTATTTTCTCACCTCCAGGACTTTGCACTCACCATTCCCCCTCCTCCCTGCCAGGCCCGCCCTTCCCTCTCTTCCTTGTGACCTCCCCCCTGCCCTTCCAGGCTCAGCAGCTGACGTCTCCTCTTCGGAGGGAGCCTCTCCTCTTCGGAGGGAGCCGTCTCTGACCCCCCAGGCAGAGGTAGTCCGTGCTCCCTGGGCAATTTGCGCAATTCAGCCCTCACTATCTGCGCTGTGACTGTCCCCGCTGTGACTGTCCCCGTCTGTGTCCCTCTCCCCACTGGGCGGAAGCTTCTCCTCTAGGGCTGGGGCTGAGTCTGATGCAGCTCGGTATGCCCAGGGCCCAGCACCTCGTTTGTTGGGATGAACAAAAGCAGCAGTTTCATCACCAAGTTTCAACACTGCTCTCTGTCTGTACCTGCAGACCTGTGTGCGCGCGTGTGGGCACGTCTCCCGCCTACGCTTCCCCCTCTCTCCTGACCAGACCGGGAGCTCCTTGAGGGTAGGATGGCATCTCGTTCATCTCTGAAGGACAAATGAAAATTGAGCACTGGTAAAACTTTGTGGAAATGGCTTTGAATTTTGCTACAATGGAGCAGCGCAGGCTCAGCCCGGGAGATGGAGGGTCTCACTATGCAGGGTTGGTGATGGTGGTGATGCTGCGGTTTTCCGTGAACAGTCTGCCGGGGGTGGGGGGGGGGTCGTTGTGCAGGGTTTAGACGCTCAGCCTTCGTTGGAAGGGGTGTGGTCTTCCTGTTCAAGCTTGGAGGGGCTGCCGACCCACGACCCACACAGGGTTTACAGACTCACGCTCTCCAGGAGACAAAAGGGCAGGGCTGATCCTGCCAGCCTCCTTCCTCTCTTTTGGGAGGCCAGGAGCAGGGGCTCGGATGAGATTGGGTTTCCTCTCAGGCAGACGGCATGCCCGCCCTCCCGCCTCTGCAGAGGCCACGGAGATATTGCCCACCAGCTCCAGGGCTCTCATAACTCTTTCAAGACAATCACTTTATTTATATGAGTTTGTTTTAAAAAACCCACAGACGACCCACCGTGGGGACCTCTCCTACCGCCTTGGCTTGCTTCTCCCCTATCCTCGGGGTCCATAACTCTTAGTCTTTTGATTCTCCCAGTCCACAAACTATAAAAATCTTATTTCTATAAGGTCTTTTATGGTTACCAAGATAGTCAATAGTGTCATTTTCATTCATATCATTCTGCAGGGAAGTTAGAGGAAACGAACCAGACAGAGGAGAGCTATAAATAAGGCTCAGCTACACAGGGCCCCAAGCGGATCCCGCTGCGTTCTTTTAAAACGACTCATGCACAGAACACACACACACACACAATATACACATATTGTATATGTACACGTATGCCCACTCATGCACAGACAGGTGCGCCCATGCACACAGATGCTTCTGTGCACGGTGCTTGCTTACACACACACACACACACACACACACACACACTCGTGCATGTATGTGCTTACACAATTTGGCAGGCTTAGAAAAAAGCTCTTTTGGAATTTGCCTGGCTTTGAAGGGCCAAGAACAGGCAGCAGCACTTGTTATGGTGAGATGGGGGCACTGAAGCAGGCCAGCCTGGAGAACACATTCCAAAGCCATGAACTGCAGGGTTGGGCACCCAGCCACTCATGAGCTCATGTGAGGGAGCTTTCGGATTCCCACCGACACGGGAGTCTGTGCTCCTGGCCGGGTGCAGGGGCAGCCACACAGCCAGTACGATGAATGCCGAGATAGCTCTCAAGGCCTTCTCTGACTGTCTGTTGGGATTGTCTAAGGACCCAAACCCTCATTCCTGGAGGCTCGCCGGCCAGCTTCATGATTCTGATTTGTGTCTCGGTGCCACCTACCTGAACACATGTGCACAGCCCTACCGCCAATGGCTTTGCCCTTCAGGCAGGATCCCAAAGCAAGAGCCCGGGGTGTGATATGGGAGCAGAAAGTTGGAAGTCTTGGGCAGAGGGAAACTTGGCAAGTTTGCGTCCTGGGGTGAAGGGGGATAGCCCAGACCAAGGCTGGCAAGGATGGAGGGGGCAAACCCAAGTCTGGGGAGGGGGACCACCTACCCTCCCCAGGTCAGTGCAGTCAGGGCTCAGTCTCTACCTCTTGGGAGCAGGTGGGGGAAGGGAGGGGCCACATGATGAGTGCAGAGAACCATGCTTTCCTCAGAGAACTCTGGGCTCATTGGCCAGGCGTGCAAAGGAGAGGATGGTTGCTGGAGTCAGCAGGCCTGGGTTCTAGTGCTAGCTCTGTATTGCTGCCCTGCCTAATGGTGGGCAAACACCTTCTCATCTCTGGGCCTCCTTACCCCAGTGAATCATAAGGAGGGATGAGCACTCAGAGCCCTTATAGTTTTGGAGGTGCAGGTGAATTAACTGTACCCCGGAGCCCTAGGGCAGGTATGTCTCCTTAGTTTCCCCATCTGTTGAATGGGATGATAATTTTTGCCATCGGCAATATCCAAGGGATGCTGTGAGGGGAGTTGAGCAAAGGTTTAGGAGCTTGGACGAGTTTGTTTGGGAACTGGCAGGTTTGGGACTTGTAAAGGATGCAACCCATCAGGGGGAGCACGAGACCCTGAAAAGCCCCCCCTTTTCTCTTCCCTCCTTACCCCTCCCAGCACCCCCAAACACTGAAGAGTGAGGACGGAGCCCAGGGCTCTGAGCTCACAGCCTTGGAATCCCTCTGTTTCCCCTCCTGCTTTCTTCAAGGGAACTATTAATTGTAATTTAAGCCTCCTAAGTTAAAAGCGGCATGCAGATTTAAGGATTCTTTCATCCCAATTACACATCGTTTCTGGCTGCACTTTAGTGCCAGGCTTTTATCTGTTGTTCTGTGGAATCACTTATCGGCCAGAGCAGCGGGCTCCACGCAGATTTCTTCCTGATTATGTTTAATGGCAAATGGAGAGTTAACCACCCTCCCTCCCCTGAGCTGTGTCGGTAGCTTCCCAGGCCCAGCCTGAGAGCAGCCCAGGGGAGCAGGAGGGCACAGAATGGGGGCGCTGCAGGGACTTTGAGGAGACCCATGTGGCGCAGGGTGGCTAAGGGGGCATCCCACCCCACCCCCACCCCCGGGGAGACCCAAGTGCTCTCTTCCTAATGCTGGTAGCGGCTGTTTGTATATTCTACACATTCCACAACTATAGGCATCTACGGTGGGTCAGGCCCTGAGCTGGCATCATTTGCTCACACATAGCAGTGTGCGTCTGACTTGCCGGAGCCACTGTGACATTCACATACACATTTGCACACTCCAAGGTGTGTCCAGCCCCTGGATCTGCACTGCCACTTGTACACACACTCATAGAAACTTGCACATACACACAAATACACACACTCATAGAAGCATATGTGCACGTGCACATACACACTATAAGAAGCATGCATACACATATGCACATACACTCAGAAGCACACGCGTGCACACATGCTCCGATGCACGCATGCACACGTATGCTCAGAAGCACGCATGCACACATACCCTCAGAAACATGCACGTGCACGTATGCTCAGATGCATGCACACACGTATGCTCAGAAACACGCACACACACATGCACTCTGAAGCACGCATGCGCACATACGCTCAGATGCACACACGCGCACGTATGCTCAGAAGCACGCACGTACGCATACCCTCAGATGCACGCACGAACACATATGCCAAAGAAGCACGCATACATACTTACAGTAGCATGCACATGGGCACTCACACATACTCAAAATCATCACCTCCTTACACAGGGACACACTATTTGCACAGACCCCCTATTCTTACCTCCAAATACACTCTCAACTCTGTCCCACACGTGCACATAGTTTGACTCTCCTTTATTGTCCCACGGAGGCTTGTCTTTCAGTATTTCTGTCTATCATTCCCAGAATCAGGCTGCCACAGGAGCTTGGAATGGATCTTGGAATATCAGGTGACAGGATTACAGTCAGGCCCTTGTGCCACCCACTCCCACTATGTCCTTGAGCCCCGTCTGTTATAAGTAGTTGGTTTGGGCCCTGTCATGGAGCTCAGCTGGCTAGTCGGTCCGGGGTTGTTACTCTGTAAATCTCAAAGTCACCATGTTCAGAGTGGAACTCCTGGTCTCCCTAAACCTGCCTCCCCACAGTCTTTCTCGCTTCAGCTCTTGGAAAGTCTTTCCTTTTATTGCTCAGGACATAACTCTGGTTCTCATACCAGTTACAACCCGTGGATGTTTTCCTCACATCACCAAGCATTGTCTACCCGGTGTCCTATAGTTCAACCCATTTCTGACACCGTCTCCCTGGAGATAGCGTTGGATCCTACAGGTTAAGGGCTCGGTCCCACAAACCTGTCCCCCACTTCAGATGCTCGTCAGTAGTCCTGGTGGTCACCTGTGCTTCTGAGCAATCAGCTACAAATCAGACATGCCCACCAGCCCTCCTTGGGTTTGATTAATTTGCTAGAACGGCTCACAGAACTCAGGAAACCAATTTACTTACGAGATCACCAGTTTCCTACAAAAGGATATAACTCAGCAACAGCCAGACCTAAGAGACGCATAGAGCAAGGTATGGGGGAAGGGCAGGGAGCTTCCATGCCCTCTCTCCCCGCATCCCACGTTTTCACCAGCTCAGAAGCTCTCTGAACCTCGTCCTTTTTTTTTTTTTTAAATGGGGTCTTCATTAGTTAGTCACGATTGATTAAATCATTGGCCTTTGAGGACTGAATTCAATCTCTAGCCTCTCCACCCTCCTTGGGGATGGGGGTGGGGGAGTGGGTTTGAAAATTCCAAATTTTTAATCCCGTGGTTGGTTCCCCTGGCAACCAGCCCCCATCCTGGGGTAACCTAGGGGCTTTCCAAAAGTCATCTCATTGACATAACAAAAGACACCTTAATCGCTGTCAACACTTAGGAAATTCCAAGGCTTTTAGGAGCTCCTGTGCCAGGAATGCGTACCAAGACCAAATATATATATTTTTTATTATAAATCACAATATCACAAGCATCGTTCTTGGCATCGTTCTTGATTCCTCTCTGTGTCTCACTTCCTACATCCAGTCCATGGGCTGATTAAACTGGCTGGATTTTAGAGGTGCGTCCCTACTCTGACCGCTTTTCACCGCCTCCCCGGCCACCACCCTCTCTGACCGCATCAAGCCCTCTACCTATTTTACTGAAAGGACCTTCCAACAGGCCTGCCAGCTTCTGCCCTTCTCTATGCAGCAGCCCAAGGAAGTTTCAAGTCAGGTCATGTCAGCTCTCTGCTCTTTTCAGGGAAGAGTTGAGGACCTCACTCCCTTTCCTTCCTCAAGTCTTTGCCCGATTATTACTTCTTCACGCCATCATCTTAACTTTCATTGAATTCTATAATCTGATGTGCCTTCAGTCCCTACCCTCCCAATGCCTCTTGCTCGGTGCTGGTTTGTTTGTTTGTTTGTTTTCTCCTATAGAACATAGGGTTCTGTGCACGGGGAAACAGATGCCCATAGAGCCTTGCTTGCAACAAGTTTACTGGGGAAAGCTCTCAGACCAAGACCTGTGGAGGAGGGGGCCCTGGTGCCTTTGTGACCCTGCTATGGACCAGACGTTGGCTGTGGGCTGCGCAGGGAGGGGAAGGATCTTGGGGCAGCTATCTTCTTTGAGGACAGTTCTGGAGGAGCTAGGTGCCCAAATGCCTGCCAGGGGCTCCCAGCACTCCCGAGCTGGGGTGTGAATGCCTCGGCGGGGAAATTGGGAGCCTTACATGCAGCTTGTGCGGAACCTTTTAACATATGTAAATAAGTAAACAAGTAAACGTTACTATATTATTGTTTATGTCTGTCCCTCCTGCTAGAAAATGAGCCCCAGGAGGGCAGGTCTCTCCTTGGGCATAGTTCCCTGATATTTCCTAAAGTGGCTACAACAGTTTTGGCCCTAAATATTTGCTGAACGATCGGAGGAGCCAGCCCAGTTCTCAATGCTAATCAACCTTTTTGGAATCCCAATCTCCTGTTCTGCCGCTAACCAGCTACGCAACTGTGGGCACGTCTGTCTAACTTCTGGGAGCCTCTGCGCCTTCATCTGTAAAGTGGGATAATAGAAATACCCATCTCACAGGGTGTGGAGAGGATGCAACGAGCTAATGCTTCTACAATACTTACCAGGTACCCCAACAAAGTTGGTAATTGGTAAACATTAACTGTTGTTGGTGCTGTTCCTGTCTTGGGATCTCCTTGCTTTGGGTTGCTGCCAGGCTTCTGATCAGGCTTAAAGACAAAGCTGAGATTCTAGCTGGGGTACCTTGACCTTCCAGGTGTCTGCTTCTGCCAAATGTGACCTGCAGAACTCAGTTTTTGGTTAATGAAGACAGACACCTGCCTGCAAGCTGATGGCTGAAATCTGCACTTCAGGAAGTCTCAACGTGTACCTGAGTGTGGACATGTGTCTATATACATGTTTGTATGGAGATAATGTAGGCTATGCTCGGAGCCATACATCCTAGGTGATAACTTGTTCTAGGCATTGGGCCCACAGAAGAAGCTAGCCATTAGCGGGGTCTGAAGAGGTCAAGAGTCATCTCCCTTTCCCCACCTTCTGTTCACTCTTTGCTTCCTGCAGGGGCTTCTCCCTCACTGTTCCCCTGAATGAGATGGCTTCCTAGTCTCCAGGGACCTCCTTGTGGTCAAATCCAGCGGACACCTACTTGACCTCAGCAACAACAGTCACAGACCATGGCTCTCCATCTTGCATTGCTTAAGATCACTCTCTGGGTAGAGAGGATGCTCTGGTATGCCCTCAGGTTCCTCCCTCGGGATTGACATACTCATTCTCCCAGCCAATGGGAGCACTGGGGGCCAAGAGTATTCAGTTGCATCTCTCCTTAAGAATTGTCTTTGACCAAAGGGAATGGCCCCTCCCAAGGTTACGCCCCTCTCTGGAGACAGTTCAGATTCAGTGACTGAATGAATCATTCTCTTTCCATTTTGAGACATCTCTAAAAGGCCATACCTGCTCTAGAGATTTCCATGGGACTGACGGACTTCTGTTGCAAATGCACCAGAGTTCAACTTCTCCCTCTGCCCAGTCCTGCTGTCCTCCCTCTTTCACAGGTGTTGTTACCAAGATCCCAATAAGCCCTCTGCGTGCCAATCTCCATCTTCCATCTGTTTCTAGAGAACCTGACTTACTACAGTTGGAGCTAGGAGTGGTTCCTAGGAAACAGACTCTCAAGTGGGATTTTGGAGTTGTATCACCCACTGGCCAGTTGGTAATGGGAACCTTCTCCCTGGAGGTGGGCGGAAGTACTAATAGCCCCCCGACATGCTCTAGCAGTGCAATTGTTGAAACTTTTACGGGTGGTGAACTGGGATGGGATGCTGGTGGAAGGGAACCTAGGGGTTGGAGTATTATCACCAGCATCTGAAAGGCTCAAAGGAAGTAGTAATTATAAAGTCTATGGAATTAAACGATTGTTTCTGGGGGCTATGGGTCTATTGGAAAAAGACAACTAAACTCTGAGGGTGATTAATCACCAATTTAAGGTGAAGTGTGAAAGCCAGAAGGCCTCCTTGCCATTAGATACAGAGATGTTCTTCTGTAGCTGGAGGGCAGGAAAAAACACTAAGTTTTGGCTCAGGAATTAATTATCAGGGTAGCAGATTTCCAGAGAAAATTGAATTCTCAGAATAGCAAGTTGGCTATGCCTTGATTGGTCAGGGCCTTGATTGGAAGGAGTGGGGTCCCAACAGCTGGGACAGGGTCCTCTGGGTCGATGCACTTTCTTGAAATCCCGGTCATGCTGAGCCCTCTCAGGCAGTAGAGTGTCCCATGCCTTCCCCATGCTTGAAGGTAATGTAGAGACTTCTACCCAGCAAGGTGTCCTGTATCACTTGATGCCCCCTCCACCTCCAACCACCTCTCCAGGGTCTACTTCCCCTAGCCTCCTGGCAACCCAACATCACCTGCCCCTGGACAAAGTCCACATTTTTGTGTTTGGTGTTGCTTCACCTCTTGCTCCCTTTCCTCTTCATCCTTCTTTTTGTACTTGCCACGTATGTTTCCACATCTGAGCCTTTGTTTTTGGTGTTTCCTT